>NC_086451.1:359603695-360298695 GCF_028390025.1 Pseudophryne corroboree
CTGTTTAATTTTAATATAATATTATGTACTCCTGGCTCCTGCTATAACCTATAACTGGCACTGCAGTAGTGCTCCCCAGTCTCCCCCACAATTATAAGCTGTGTGAGCTGAGCAGTCAGACAGATATATAATATATATAGATGATGCAGCACACTGGCCTGAGCCTGAGCAGTGCACACAGATATGGTATGTGACTGACTGAGTCACTGTGTGTATCGCTTTTTTCAGGCAGAGAACGGATATATTAAATAAACTGCACTGTGTGTCTGGTGGTCACTCACTATATAATATATTATGTACTCCTGGCTCCTGCTATAACCTATAACTGGCACTGCAGTAGTGCTCCCCAGTCTCCCCCACAATTATAAGCTGTGTGAGCTGAGCAGTCAGACAGATATATATAATATTATATATAGATAATAGATGATGCAGCACACTGGCCTGAGCCTGAGCAGTGCACACAGATATGGTATGTGACTGAGTCACTGTGTGCTGTGTATCGCTTTTTTCAGGCAGAGAACGGATTATAAAGTAAACTGCACTGTCCTCACTAGTAAACTCTCTCCACTCAGTCTCTACACTTCTACAGTAACAGTACTCCTCCTAGTCAGCTCCTGTAAATCTCTCTCAGTCTCTTATAATCTAAATGGAGAGGACGCCAGCCACGTCCTCTCCCTATCAATCTCAATGCACGTGTGAAAATGGCGGCGACGCGCGGCTCCTTATATAGAATCCGAGTCTCGCGATAGAATCCGAGCCTCGCGAGAATCCGACAGCGTCATGATGACGTTCGGGCGCGCTCGGGTTAACCGAGCAAGGCGGGAAGATCCGAGTCGCTCGGACCCGTGAAAAAAAACATGAAGTTCTGGCGGGTTCGGATTCAGAGAAACCGAACCCGCTCATCTCTATACATAACCTCAACTATTTACAGCATGTTATCTGTCTTTTGCTTTGCAGGCAATTGATATAGAAACAGTTGCTTAGGTGGGCAAAAATTCTTTGCTTGCTTTTATCTTGTGCAGATAACAGACCTAGAGCTAAGGGACAGCTTTATAATGTTCTAGTTGAAAAAAAAATGCTGCTCACAAATGTGTCCAGATCAGACCCCAGATAGGAAAGGTGGGATTCTTCTAGCTGCTTTCCCTGCACGAGAAAGTACATTTTATGTTTGGGTTGTGTTTGTTATGAGAGGCTTCAATGAAGCTAGTTACATGACATAATCAATGTATTAATAAATCAATGGATCTTACACACACTACACAAAATGGTGCATAAGTGAAGTGAAAGTTGGAAACCTGTTAATGAAATAAAACACATTGGAAGTCACTGATTGAAGACACCTACTAATGAGCAAAAATTCTGCCACACAACGGACAGCTGCAAATCCGTTCGCAAATCACTCACCATCGAATGATTTTTCCATACCGTGCAGTCTGTGCGTAGCCCAGGACTTACTCCTACATTGCGTTATGTTGTGGATAAAAAACAACGTGAACAGCTGTTATCAAATTAGTCTTTTATATTGATAATGGCAGAGCAAGATTACAATAAAGTGACAATTAGCATACACTTACAGGTAATATTACAAGAGCGCTCGGTCTGCCCAGAACATTACAGACAAAGGCCATTAATATTGCATATTACAGAAATTCCTCCCCCCAGGCTTGGACCAATCATAGCAGGCCTTGAGGCCAGTTCCTCCTTATCAAACACCATCGGGTCCTGGCTTGGGCACATGACATACACAAATCAGCAAGGCTAGGGTGACTTGGTGAAGTAGACAAGTTCTGGTCACGAACATACATTCCTTGTCACAAACATGTGTTTTATAATATTGCTTTAGTATTAAATTATATTAAAAGACAGGGCAGAATGCTAGAAATTGCTTAAGTTCCTAAACAATTCTCACCCTTTTGATAATTTTATTATCACACATATATAAAAACATCACCTAAAAGGTAACAATGGCAGTATTAGTAATGCTAAAAAGGTGGTGTGACTTTGAGTGGGGATGATATAGCCACAGACACACCTGGGCCTACCCTGACTCTGTTGCCACACACCGCAGTCAATTGGTACCTGCAGGTCAAAGTCTTTTCCTATAGCAGCCATTTTTCCCGGTCGAATTATGTCCACCCAGTACTCTGATGCCCCCAGGTTTTGTTGGATGACAAAGTACCAATTGAGACAGGGTATAAGCAAAAGGAAGAACCGACTATGTACTGCCTCACGGTTGTTATTCAGCTAAGCATTCACATACCTTTATTGAAGCATTCACACACCTAGCTATCTAGCTGTAAGAATAATAACAGCAGCCGGAGGTGCACTAGGGCACAGAGACCACTCAGTGAATTCGCTGGAATCGGAATGACTGACTCATCAAAATCACTTCTCGGGATAAACTTCCTCTGGGGTGGTGTCCAAACTATCGAAGTGCACCTACGGGACCCTCTTTCAGAGATGATGTCTTCTACCCAACTCTTACAACACCTGAGGGGTCTTTCAGAAGAGATGGGCAGTTGGGCTCGGTCTGCCCAGAACTTGACAAAGGCCATTAATATTGCATATTACAAAAATTCCTCCATCCAGGATTGGACCAATCATAGCAGGCCTTGAGGCCAGGTCCTCCTTATCGAACACCATCTGGTCCTGGCTTGGGCACATGACATACACAAATCACCAAGGCTAGGATGACTTAGCGAAGTAGACAAGTTCTGGTCACGAACATACATTCCTTGTCACAAACGTGTTTCAGAATATTGCTTTAAGTATTAAATTATATTAAAAGACAGGGCAGAATGCTAGAAATTGCTTAATTTCCAAACAGGCTGTTGGAATCCGGAGCTGACGTCACACACCTGCCCTGAAAATGCATGAGAACGCCTGCGTTTTTCCTGACACTCCCAGAAAATGGCCAGTTACCACCCACAAACGTCCTCTTCCTGCCAGTCACCTTGTAAACGCCTGTGCAATTTAAATTTTTGCACCATCCTGTCACTGTTTGGCGATGCACCTGTGCATTGCGGTACATACATATGCGCAGTTATTTGATAATCAGCCGCTGTGCAATTTCGCACAGCAGTGATCATGTCTGAATCGGGCCCTCAGTGTGGAAAATGTTTAGGGTTTGCTCTGTGGAAAAGCATAAACATTACATTAAAGTATGAACTCAGCCTTTTTATACCATGTCTCCACTGAGGGATCATGCTGTTAATCGGATCAAAGCTGAACTCACTACCTGTACAGCAATGTCTGTAAATGGACAGTACTATGTACCCTACCCAAATTATCAAAAACTGTACCGGTGCCCAGGGCTGGTCATTCCACCTGACTAATTGGGACACAAATGAGGCAGGGCCACTGGGTGATGACATCATGGAGGGACGGACCACTGGATCAGTTCAGGGATGGCCATCAGTGTGGCATCCATAAATGTGTACCATCGATGGTGATGGTGGCATAAACCATCAATGGCTTGAAATTATTCAGTATGGTGCCATCGATGGTTTTACCATTGTTGTTTTTGCGCATATGCAGCAGCTGGCACAGCTTCAGTGTGAGAGCCGGGAAAAGGGCTGAGTGTGAATGACAGCTGAGCCTGTAAAAAGGTTGGACATCTTATTAACAGATCTTACACACACAGTGTAAGAGCAGAAGGCGGTGTACGGCTGCTGGCTGACAGCCCAGCAGCCCTGAAAACAACAGGGATGGGGAATACAACTACCATTGATTTCTGGAAACCATCTGGTTCTCTACCATTGATGGTGAAAGTATTTTATATTGGCCATAAACCATTGGTTCTTTTGAAGCATCGACAGTCGATGACCATCCATAGATCCAGTGAGTGCCTGCCTGGAGCATATAAAAGTTGTTCTGGCTGGCGCTGTAGTGGTTATCCTGTCCGCAGGGTACTAGACACCCTGGTTACCAAATGCAGGGCCCTTGGGGCAGCAGCGGCACTGCTGACACACCCCTAGTTATGGCCCTGCACTTTGAGCTAGTTTCCATTATAGTAGGAGGATTTTCCCTATGCTGGTAGCAAAAAAATAAATATCTGGGCCTTAGATAAGAGAGTCGGGCAGCCACTCCTCCTTTTCCAGACTCTTCCACTGCATCCTCCTCCCCCTCCAGCTGGACCGCAGTTCAGCACACCAGCTGAGCCTCATTCTGTTACAGGGACTGGCGGCACGCAGCGTGCCAGCGGCCATAATTTAATGAGTCTGTCTGACTCATTGTAGTGTCTCTGGCTGCAGGCTCATTGGCGTTTCTAAACTTTCTATAATGGGTGCAATGTGTGCGGTGCACACGGGTCCCTGGGTCCAGGGTAGGGGACCACATCGCACGCACTGCACCCATATTCTAATATTTCTGGAGTCCAGCGAAAATTGCTCCAAAATGGCTGCTGCGCATGCGCAGTAGCAAAATTGGTCTCCGGAAAAATGGTGGGCACCATGTTTCTGGAGACCTGCGCATGCGCAGTAGTTTCTGGCATATTACCGTAGACTATTGCGCCGTGCAGAGAAGGGGGCCCACCCAGAGGTGCACACGGGCCCCCTCCTCTGTTAAAGCACCCCTGTGCAGGCCCCTTTATAGCAGCGGGGCCCTGGATCCACCACTGATGCTATTAGCTAATATAGATACCCTGGACTGTGTGAACAAGATTAGGATCCCTGGTGTTGCAGATGTCTTGAATTTCCTATTATATACTTATGTAACTCTAGCCTCAATTTACCATACATTGCGAGACTGAGCAGCCCTTAGAGATGTACGCTAGCAACTGTTTCTTTGAATTTTGCATCTTATTTGCATCTCAGATGCAGCAAAACACCAACGTGTACTAGAGATGCTGGGCTGTGACTTTAACTGAACCGGAATTAGTTTTACACACGTACAAAGCTGTAGATGAAGCACAAGGGAACTTGGAGCCTAATTCAGATCAGATCGTAGCAGCAAATTTGTTAGCAGATGGACAAACCATGGGGGTCATTCCGAGTTGATCGCTCGCTAGCTATTTTTTGCAGTGCTGCGATAAGATAGTCGCCGCCTATGGGGGAGTGTATTTTCGCTTTGCAAGTGTGCGAACGCTTGTGCAACCAAGCGGTACCAAAAAGGTTTGTGCAGTTTCTGCGTAGGTCTGAACTTACTCAGCCGCTGCGATCACTTCAGCCTGTCCAGTCCTGGAATTGAAGTCAGAATTGACGTCAGACACCCACCCTGCAAACGCTTGGACACGCCTGCGTTTTTCCAACCACTCCCGAAAAAGGGTCAATTGACACCCATAAACGTCTTCTTCCTGACAATCTCCATGTGATCGGCTGTGCGAATGGATTCTTCATTAAATCCATCGCTCAGCACCGATCCGCATTGCGGTGCATACGCAGGCACAGTTTTGCTGAGTTTTGACCTGATCGCAGCGCTGCAAAAAAATAGCTAGTGAGCGATCAACTCGGAATAACCCCCATGTGCACTGCAGGTGGGGCAGATGTAACATATGGGGTGTGTTAAAACTGAAATCTAAATTGCAGTGTACAAATAAAGCAGTCAGTATTTACCCTGCACAGAAACACTATAACCCACCCAAATCTAACGCTCTGTGCACCTATCATATCTGCCCCCCCTGCAGTGCACATAGGGGGTCACTCCGAGTTGATCGCTCGCTGACGATTTTCGCAGTGCAGCGATCAGGTGAAAAAACTGCATTTATGCGCATGCGTATGCCCCGCAATGCGCGCGCGCGCGACGTATGGGTGAAAAGCCCTTTGTGGTTGTGCTCAGGTTCTAGCAAAGTGTTTCTTCGCACTAACGGCCGCTAGAAGATTGACAGGAAGGGGGCGTTTCTGGGTGTCAACTGACCATTTTCAGGGAGTGTTTGCAAAAACGCAGGCGTGTCTGAAAAAACGGGTGTATGACATCAAATACGGACACGAATAGGCTGTAGTGATCGCAAGCGCTGAGTAGGTTCAGAGCTGTTTTTGCAGAGCTCGTCTGCACAAGCATTCGCACTTCTGCTAAGCTAAAATACACTCCCAGTGGGCGGCGGCATAGCGTTTGCACGGCTGCTAAAACTAGCTTGCGAGCGATCAACTCAGAATGACCCCCATGGTTTTGCCCAACTGCTAACAAATTTGCTGCTATGAACAGGTCTGAATTACCCCCTTGGTGTGAGAAAAAGCAGCGACTGCTTTTCCAGATAGATGTACAAGTGTCGCACATAAAATTCATCAGTGCAATCTAGCAAAGTAGTTTTGTTCTTTCCAGTTGATTTATTTGTAAGAGGACCTGACGTGCTGAGAGGGACTGTTTGGTACAACCGAAACCGCAGTGTATGATCAGACACTTCTTTAATTAAAAGGGTGTAAAGGTTTTGTGAAGTCATTTATTCAAGTAAACTGTGTATGAAAAACCTACCCAACATAACCACTGTACAGTCTCATAATATAATGCTATAACATACTATACAAAGAAGAAGACACTATACCTACTGTACCTAAAATGACTTAATATGCTCAGCATATTATTATTATTATGATGCTAATACAATACTATTACACTGTGTACAGTTATAGGACACTACACCTCCCAATGTGGTGTGACCAGTGGACATGATGCTAATACAATACTATTACACTGTGTACAGTTATATAACACTACACCTCCCAATGTGGTGTGACCAGTGGACATGATGCTAATACAATACTATTACACTGTGTACAGTTATATAACACTACACCTCCCAATGTGGTGTGACCAGTGGACATGATGCTAATACAATACTATTACACTGGGTACAGTTATAGGACACTACACCTCCCAATGTGGTGTGACCAGTGGACATGATGCTAATACAATACTATTACACTGTGTACAGTTATATAACACTACACCTCCCAATGTGGTGTGACCAGTGGACATGATGCTAATACAATACTATTACACTGTGTACAGTTATAGGACACTACACCTCCCAATGTGGTGTGACCAGTGGACATGATGCTAATACAATACTATTACACTGTGTACAGTTATAGGACACTACACCTCCCAATGTGGTGTGACCAGTGGACATGATGCTAATACAATACTATTACACTGTGTACAGTTATAGGACACTACACCTCCCAATGTGGTGTGACCAGTGGACATGATGTTAGTATAATGAATTACACTGTGTGCTGTTGTAAGACACTACACCTTGCAATGTGGCGTGAATAGTGGACAGGATTCAGTTTTATTGTGGTTTAGACTAGAGATGAGCGTGTTCGGTTCCCTGAGAACCGAACCCCCCCGAACTTCACAACCCGAGCCCGGTTCCGAGTCAGGCTCGGGTTTTCCCGCCTGACTCAGAAACCAGAATGAGGCAAAACGTCATAATCCCACTGTCGGATTCTCACAGGGTTTGGATTCCATATAAGGAGCCGCACATCGCTGCCGTTTTCACTTCAACATAGGAGAGTGTAGTGAGAGGCCATGTCTCCGTCCTCAGTGTCCTGCATCAGTTCAGTGGTAGTGTCTTGTGCTGCATCAGTCCAGTCACAGTGATGGTGTCCTCTGCTGCCATATGTCCAGTGCTGCTGTATAAGTCCAGTCCATTATAGTAGTGCTGTGTTGTCTTGTGTAGTCCAGTGGTGGTGTCCCTGTGCTGCTGTATATGTCCAGTGGTACTGCCGTATATGTCCAGTGATACTGCCATATATGTCCAACAGTACTGTCGTATAAATCCAGCGATACTGCTGTATATGTCCAGTGGTACTGCCATATAAATCCAGTGATACTGCCGTATATATCCAGTGGTACTGCTATATAAATCCAGTGGTACTAGCGTACATGTCCAGTCCAGTGATACTTCCTTATATGTCCTGTGATACTGCCATATATTTCCAGTGATAGTGTCGTATAAGTCCAGTGGTACTATCACATAATTCCAGTGGTACTGCCGTATAATTCCAGTGATACTGCCGTATAATTCCAGTGGTACTGGCGTATAAGTCCAGTGATACTGCCGTATAAATCCAGTGGTACTGCCATATAATTCCAGTGATACTGCCATATAATTCCAGTGGTACTGACATATAAATCCAGTTATCCTGCCGTATAAATCCAGTCCAGTGGTACTGCCATATAATTCCAGTGATACTGACGTATAATTCCAGTGATACTGCCGTATAATTACAGTGGTACTGGCATATAAGTTCAGTGATTCTGCCGTATAAATCCAGTCCAGTGGTACTGCCGTATAAATCCAGTGGTACTGCCATATAATTCCAGTGATACTGCCGTATAATTCCAGTGGTACTGGTGTATAAGTCCAGTGATCCTGCCATATAAATCCAGTGGTACTGGCGTATATGTCCAGTGATACTGCCATATAAATCCAATCCAGTGGTACTTCCGTATAAGTCCAGTGGCACTGCCATATAATTCCAGTGATACTGCCGTATAAGTCCAGTCCAGTGGGGCTGCCATATAAGTTCAGTGGTGGTGTGCTGTGCTGTATATTATTTACTCCAAATAAAGGGGTTATTAATATATAATCCAAATAATTTTCACAGGGTTTGCCCTGTGTGGTGTAGAGGTACACTCTCCTGTACCACATATTGTTATATAACTCCAGAAATATATAGGAGAACAAAAATTTGGAGGATAAAATAGGGAAAGATCAAGAACCACTTCCTCCTAGTGCTGAAGCTGCTGCCACTAGTCGTGACATAGCTGATGAAATGCCATCAGCGGCATCTACCAAGGCCGATGCCCAATGTTATAGTATAGGGCATGTAAAATCCAAAAAGCCGAAGTTCAGTAAAAAGACCCTGGCCTGTCCCTGACCTATATTCATGACTAGTGGTTCAGCTTCACAGGACGATGGAAGACCTCATCTTCCCGCTAAAAACAGAAAAGAATTAAGCTGGCAAAAGCACAGAAAAGAACTGTGTGTTCTAAGATGGTTTCACAAATTTATTCCCATGGGCAGTAAGCGCAGTATCATACTTTAACCGATGTGGCTTAGCAAGAAGGTCAAGGCTGAAATCGTTAAAAAGAGGCGTGCTTTCAAAGCATTTAAATCTAATGGAAAAGAGGATTCATTCCAGTACTACAAATGCAATAAAAGATGCAAAAAAAGCAATAAGAGCAGCTAAAATTGAAAACGAAAAGCAAATTGCTATAGATAGTAAAACCAATCCTAAATTTTTTTTAAATACATAAACAGCAAAAGATTAAAAAAGGAGAGCATAGGTCCAATAAAAGATGAATTTGGAGTATTGATAAATGATGACAAATCAAAAGCGGAAATACTGAATACATTTTTTCATCAGTGTTCACCAAAGAAGAACTGACAGAGGGAGAAGTGCATAGTGATAATGACAGTAAGGATTCGTGGTTAGATGTTGAAGAAGTAGTCAGGGAGAGACTATGCAAAATAAAGATTAATAAATAACGGGCCTGGACGGACTTCATCCGAGGGTTCTTATGGAGCTTAGGTCACTACTAGTAAGACCCTTATACTTGATTTTCAATAGTTCACTTAGATCTGGCATGGTACCGAAGGATTGGCGTATAGCAGAGGTAGTGCTGTTATTTAAAAAGGGATCCAAAAATCATCCGGGTAACTACCGACTGGTTAGTTTGACATCTATAGTGGGGAAAATATTGGAAGGAATTATAAGGGATAGCATACAGGAGTATCTGCAGACTACTAAGATTATTAGCAAGAACCAGCATGGGTTTGTGAGGGACAGATCATGTCAAACTAACTTAGTTAACTTCTACGAGGAAGTGAGCGACAATCTTGACCAAGGCAAAGCAGTGGATGTGGTCTTCTTATATTTTGCAAAAGCCTTTGATACAGTGCCTCACAGGAGACTAATCATCAAATTAAAGGAGCTTGGCCTAGGAAAAACTGTTTGTACATGGATTAGTAACTGGCTGAACAACAGGGTACAGCAAGTGGTGGTCAACGGAAAGTCTTCAAGCTGGACACCGGTCGTCAGCGGAATACCACAGGTGTCCGTACTCGGGCCACTACTGTTCAACATATTTATCAATGACCTAGAAATAGGCCTGGAAAGCAGTTTCAATCTTTGCAGATTATACTAAACTGTGTAGGATAATTAATTCAGAAATAGATGTGGAGTCTCTGCAGAATGACTTATCTAAACTTGAAATCTGGGCGTCTAAATGGGGAATGAGGTTCAATATAGAAAAATGCAAGGTTATGCATTTCGGGACTAAAAACAAACTTGCATCCTAAATATTAAATTGGGAAAGTTTAGGGGTAACAGTTTTGGAAAAAGATTTGGGGGTACTCATTGATAATAAGCTTAATAACCATATACAATGTCAAAGTGCAGTAAAGAAGGCAAGTAAGGTGCTAGCGTGCATAAAACGGGGAATTGAGACAAGGGACGAGGATGTAATTCTGCCATTGTACAAATCATTGGTACATCCGCACCTGGAATATTGTGTTCAGTTTTGGGCACCACTGTATAAAAAAGATATTGGGAAACTCGAAAGGGTTCAAAGGTGAGCTACTAAATTGATTAAAGGGCTAGAGGGACTGGATTATGAAGAAAGGCTTACTAGGCTGAATATGTACACACTGGAAAAGAGGTCTATAAGAGGAGACATTATTAATGTCTTCAAATATGTAAAGGGGAACTACAAAAAGTTATCAGAGGAATTATTTATTAAAAGAATTCTGTTTAGGACACGTGGGCACTCGTTGAGGTTGAAGGAAAAAAAATTCCGTACACAACGGAGGAAAGGGTTTTTTACTGTTTTACTGTTAGGGCAATCAGGATTTGGAATTCCTTGCCAGAAAAAGTGGTAAGGGCGAACCCTGTAAATGCATTTAAAAAAGGATTGGATGAATTTCTGATTGAAAAGGATATCCAAGGTTACAACATTTAAAATATTGATGTTGTTAATCTGGGTGTAACATGACTATAGTTGTTAACTAGTCATAAAAGCATTCTTCAGCAGGTACTGTAAAATCAACTCAACTTAATACACAATACAGGTTGAACACGATGGGCATTTTGCCTCTTTTCAACCTCAATTACTATGTTACTATGTTACAAATCCCCAAGGAGAGTCCAAGTGTGTCGGCAGTTGCGATGCCTGACCTTCCCAACACTGGACAGGAAGAGGTGGCTCCTTCCACCATTTTCACGCCCTCTGCAAGTGCTGGAAGTAGCACCCACAGTCGAAATTCTGATATTCAGATTGAAGATGTCACTGTTGAAGTACACCAGGATGAGGATATGGGTGTTGCTGGCACTCAGGAAGAAGTTCTCGATGAGGATTCTGATGGTGATGTGGTTTGTTTAAATCAAGCACCAGGGAAGACACCTGTTGTCCATGGGATGAATAACCCCATTGTGATGCCTGGCAAAATACCAAAAATCCACCTCTTCGGTGTGGAATTATTTCTCCACAAATCCAGACAACAGGTGTCAAGCCGTGTGTTGCCTCTGTCAATCTGTAATAAGTAGGAGTAAGGATGTTAACCACCTAGGAACATCCTCCCTTATACGTCACCTGCTGAGCATTCATCAGAAGTCAGTGTCAATTTGTGAAACTTTGGGTAAGAGCATAAGCAGTCCACTGACACCTAAATCCCTTCTTCCTCTTGTACCCAAGCTCCTGCAAGCCACACCACCAACTCCCTCAACGTAAACTTCTTCCTTAGTCTGGAACGTTAGGTTAGGTTAGTAACAGATAAGTTTGTAGAGGCAAAGAGGATTTTATAAAATTTGACAACTGGATTGGGCACTATGGGGAATAACTTTTCTACTAGGTCTACACCCCTAAAAAAAATTCTATGCGTGTCGTATCTCTACTAGGACTATCCCAGCCATCAATCTAGTGTCCTGTCCATCCTAAATTCATAGGGAACCCGGTATCTGTGAGATAATTTCCTCTACCTGTGATGGACATGCATCTAGAACAGTGAAATGCAATATTAGTCTTCGTGGGTATCCAACATACTTTGTACTTCCTGGGCGGGAGCACGCTATATGTATACCATATCTAACAAAGCTCCTGTTAAGTTAATCAGGCCATTTCTGCTAGAGAAAGAAGCAAAAGTTTAGAGGCCTCATCTTAACCCCAGCAAGTTTTGTCAAAAAGGGTAAAGTTGCATTTATTCCGTTCTTCCCATTAACCGAATCTGTGTTTTCTATATGGCTCGTGATTCCTTACTATATGTCCCTTGATCCCATCTATGTGTTTAATAATGTGGCTTGTTTTCTCTGTCTAGGGGTCTATATTAACTATGTGTCCTACTATTCCTACAGTCCCTTGCAAAATGTCCTTCCTTTTTACAGTAGAAACATACTATTACACGTGGCTTACCATCAGGGGTCTGGGGTTTGGGCTGATGGGGTTTTCTTGTATGTGCTTGTATACTTACCGTCCTCAACCTCTCCTCCTATTGTTCTTTACGCCTAACAATGTTCTTGTGCTGCTCAATGACGCACTCTCTAAGATAAGCTACATTGACCCCTCTCCAATTGGGCAAAGATGTTTGCACCCTGTCCCTTAATGCCTTATTGAGCCCGTCCATTAGCACAGAGACAGCCACCTCCCTGTAATTCGCATCGTTCCACGTTCTCCTGATTGTGTTCGTCAGTCATAGGACCATCCGACTCTAATCTACAATCAGTGATACATTTTTTTGGGTGTCAATATTAGGGGGTAGGCACGCTTTTAAAAGTATCCGCCAATCTTTCTTTGCCAGACCCTTTACATACTTCTGAGATCTGGCTAAATGCTTCTGGGGATCGGGGAATTCTGAAATGATTGACCGGAGTTCTGATCTGGACCACGGGCAATACATTGCATTATTCCTGGTGAGGATTACTCTCTGACTATCGGTTCCCCCATTGGGAGTTACTATTTCCAAGACAGGATGTAATCCTACCATTCCATTCCTAATCTGTTTACTGTAAGGTGTTGTTGTCTCTGTGCAATGACCCGTCTCACACTTACCGGTAGCTGTGACCTCACCAGTTCTTTCAGTGGGGAATATTGTTACTGCTCTAACTGGATGGACAGGTCCCACCTGAGTTTCCTGCAAGGTGACTGCCTGAATGAGGTCTGCGATTTGGCTGGGTCCTTCATCTTCCTGTGACCTATAACCTTGGAGAGAGTTCATAACAGGATACAACTTGCAGAGGTTAGGGTTATTACATTGCTCTTGCATACTACTATCATTTACAGATGTACCATTGATTGTAGCCATCTTTTTCCTTTCGACCTGTGTCGATAATGGTGTGTCCGTGCCCTCATTCCTGCTAGGTTTGTAACTTGCTTTGCGAGTTTGTTCCCTTTGCACCTCCCCCTTTTGTTGCCACAGGTTTAAACAATCGTTATGTCTGATCCTTTGTTTTCTGGATTTAATCAGACATATTTTACTACCTACATTCTGCAGTACCTCTGGTTCAAAGCTGCCCACCCTAGGGAATGATACCCTATCTTTGTCAGTCATACATACCCATTCGTCACAATAAACTTCAGCGTGTGGACCATATTTCCCACACATTATAAACCTTGCTGACCCCTTGGGCCGCGGCTCTGCAGCCTAAACCCTGGCTACCATACGTCTCTTACTTGAGCAACTGGCTCCCATAATTGTGGGCCTTTTCCCACAAACACCAAAATACTCAATGCAAGCAGACGGTGAAAGTTCTTAGAGCGCTTTCACCCACTCTCACCCACGTTGGCCAGTACTGCGATACACTGTTGATAGCGGAAGGCAATGTACCCAACTTAGGGCCCCTAATTGGCTTATATTTACTGGAAGTTTTAAGGAGTGACTTACCCTTTCCAGTAAATATCCGCCGTTGGAGATTTTCCTGAGAGAGATCCGCAAAAACTCCCTATGCACTTGTACACAAATCACGCTTGCGTATGCTCTATACAGCGATAATGATACCGCGATTTTACGCAAAAGCTTGTAAAAGGGGTATCAAGTTGCGCTATGTATCGCACCCATAAACATGCGGTCCAATCACACAGCGTATAGGTACTTGTTACTGATCTGCCCTATGACCACTGGAATCGAATCACAAGCTGCGAAACCTCAGCGTGAGCGTATCAAAAAACTATATGGGTCACAAGTCTCCTCACGACTTACGTATTTCAATCTATACTAACGTGAGTCAGCCGCCTCACGCCGCCAAGCCTCCACTCACTTGGCGTACCAAACGACGGGATCCCGGAATCTGGGGTTCGAATCCACTCACTCCTGCTTTCAGCTCACACAAATACACAGCGTTTTTCTGTACAGAAAATTTTTCACTCTTTCTGATCGGCAGCTTTTTCCCCAGAGGCAATACAGTTTAAACAAAAGTCTTATACTAATCTGCTTTTGAAACCGGATAGTTATGTGCTATTGTATTAAATGTCTACTATCCCACCTTAATTGAACAAATATCGTGTGCTTTGTACTTAGCGTCCGTATTCCTACGCAACCTTGCGTAACCACACGACCAGCGTGCCTTTTACACTACGAGCGCTCTACCACACGTCTCTATAAATGTGAGCAATACTAACTATAATCGCACACTTAACTCAACAGTTTTTTTTCGGTATAAACCTTAACAACCAGGCCAGAACTGTGTTTCATGTCTATAATTACTCCCTTAAATACATTTATTTCAAATTTATCTGTATAACAAACAAATGTATCCGATTTCACACAGATCTATAATGACTGCAATAATCTATAATTTAAATTATATGATTCAGATTGGATAGCTATCTTGCAGAACATACACTGATATAAATATACACATAATTATAATAATATTATATATATGTACCATTCACTGGCCTCCTATGAGACACCTTACCTCTAATTTGC
Source organism: Pseudophryne corroboree (assembly GCF_028390025.1). Classification (NCBI taxonomy): domain Eukaryota; kingdom Metazoa; phylum Chordata; class Amphibia; order Anura; family Myobatrachidae; genus Pseudophryne; species Pseudophryne corroboree. Next base: position 359,618,559 of record NC_086451.1, read on the forward strand.
ATATCAAAGATATTTGCTTTTCACTACTAAAAAAAGTAGTTATACAGGTTAATTTGCATTTCAATGGCTATACTCCATAGTAGCAGACTCTACAAGTCTTGGAAGGAAAAAAAAAACCATAACCTCTCTTTCCTTTTTCTATCTGTGTGCAACCCCCCACTTGATGTAAGGTAATTACGCACAGACAAGAAGGATAAAAAAACACTTATCTCACCTTTTACTCTCACTAGGCCCAATTGAAGCTATTTGTAATTGACTATGGCATGGGTTAAATAAATGCATTGGTAACTCATAAATGGTGCTATGAATGTGACAAAGGAAACTGATTGTTCTGAGCAGACTGAAAATCAGCTATTTAGAAAGTGACCTTCCTAAAATGGCCACTGCTCCTCCCCCTTCCACATCCATGAGGTTTACACAAGATGGTGGACAGGCCATGTGGTTAGGCCAAAATGGAGGACAAACCATGCGGCTCCTTTGTCACAAAGAAATCACAAATTATACAAGCACCAGAAGTTACTTTAGGCCTGAGTTTTTTAAAAAAAAAGCTATATCAAGGCTATGCAGAAACTATAAATGTACTTTTAAATCTACTTAACAGATAAACAATCCAATCTGAATCAAATACAATATGACTTATTTGAAATTTGTTTTGCAACAATATGTGAGAGAGTATGCAAAGTATCGGTGCCCTTTGTGTATGCTTTTAGCGCCCAAAAAAATTACACAGATTTTTAAATAGCTTTTTTCCTGTTTACCTACGGGTTCTATCAGCACCTCTGCAGACCAGACAGAGCAGACGCAATCAAACAGCACACAAATAGGGTTTTTAGAACATCCACCAAACAGGAAAAGGTTACGTGGATAACTTACCACCCTTTGCTGATAGATTAAAGTCTGCTATGACCTGCTAGCCTGCGAGCATATGAAAAACCGGAGGAGCCCCCAATTGTAAACGTCGATTTACATACAGGACTAAAAGCAACACTTTAAAAACACATTAAATACACTTTAAAATGGAGCCGCTGCGGCCGCTGTGATCAAACCTTAGCCTACGTACTTTTTACACCGTTAGCGTACAAAGCCCCGTACCATGGCCCTCATTCCGAGTTGTTCGCTCGCAAGCGGATTTTAGCAGATTTGCTCATGCTAAGCCGCCGCCTACTGGGAGTGAATCTTAGCATCTTAAAAATGCGAACGATGTATTCGCAATATTGCGATTACACACCTCGTAGCAGTTTCTGAGTAGCTCCAGACTTACTCGGCATCTGCGATCAGTTCAGTGCTTGTCGTCCCTGGTTTGACGTCACAAACACACCCTGCGTTCGCCCAGACACTCCTCCGTTTCTCCGGCCACTCCTGCGTTTTTTCCAGAAACGGTAGCGTTTTTCCCACACGCCCATAAAACGGCCTGTTTCCGCCCAGTAACACCCATTTCCTGTCAATCACATTACGATCGCCAGAACGATGAAAATGCCGTGAGTAAAATTCCTAAGTGCATAGCAAATTTACTTGGCGCAGTCGCAGTGCGGACATTGCGCATGCGCATTAAGCGGAAAATCGCTGCGATGCGAAGATTTTTACCGAGCGAACAACTCGGAATGAGGGCCCATGTACGCACTTTGCGTACAAACGCTGGCCATACAAAGTACACACAGTGTGTACACACCCAAAGACACGCCGTGAGCACTTTTCAGCTACACGTGTGGCTGAAATACACTTATGACCTTAGCAGGGAAAAGAGACAAGACACCAGATTGTATTTAAGATGCTGGGTTCCGACACACCAACATATAATTGCTGAATGGGGGTTATAATAAACAACAATACAATAGAATAATGGCTACAGTCAATGGTACATACGTTTTGGTTTCGCCTGTGCTTCCCGGTCCTCAGTCATCAGGATAGATGACCTTCAGAGTCTGTGTGGGACCGGGCATGCAGTTGACTTTTTATACAATAGTCCAAAACCTAACACAATGGAAACTGTAATCTCTTTGTCCATTGGACACAGTGATGGTCATTTACAGTACAGGAGAGGTCATAGGTCGGCTTGAATAGGTGGGCGATGTCTGTTCCAGGTGCACTTGCAGATGGTCTCCTCTGGGTTCCTGCCGCATACCAAGTGTACAGTAAATACAGTTAATATTTATATTTGCTCCTGCGCATAACTATTCGCAGGAGCGTGTGATCTTCTGCAAACCAACACCGGAATATTGCCCTTAATATACCCTACAGCTGGATACCAAACACCACCTTATAACCTTAGTTCTGTCCCCTCCTATCCTGTAAAGGTAAATCCCTTTGTTCTTATACCATTTAAACTAGTGTAACTTGCTGGTGTGGTGCAAGGAGACTATGTGTACATTGTGCACTATTTGGATTAAATATGTAATGTGTTTTTATGGCTTTTCCATGCGACTACAAACACTACCGTAAATACTCATACCACGCGCTAATACGCAGGACCGCGGGAGCGACCATACGCAAATTGCGAATATGCGCATGCACGGCAGAACATGTACGCGCACGGAGGCCATCTGTGTGTAGTTTGTACGTGATGTGTGTACTGCAATATTTTTCAACTTCGACAGTACTTAGAACAATGTAAACATTTTTAGAAAAAAAAGTTTTGCGTAATATTTTTAATTAATTACCAAAAAATCTATATAATCAAAACTTATGTAAACAGAAGCACAATGACACAATGGGCACAATTCAATTCAGTGACAGTTGAATAGCGTCAGGATTTAGTTCCCGGCTCTATTCAATACAGCGCCATGTGACACCCAACGACGGGGAGAAATACGATAAAAGTGCCGGCGCGATGCTGATTTCTGCCCTTAACGCGGCCGAAACAGCGTTGCGCCGGGAACTTAAGTCCGAGAATGCCCGTTCTCCCGACAAAACACCCTGTTTAGTCCGGGAGAATGGGCATTCTCCGACTTGCCACTGCACTGTATTGAATAGCATTGGGAGCTACAGTAATTCCCGTAGCTATTCAACTGTCATCGAATTGAATCAAGCCCAATGATACATCAAGTTGAACTACTGTAGACTAAAGTTTTAAGCAGGTTTGCTTAACCCTTGGTCTGTGTGCAGTATTTTCTATTTGATTTACCTTCCACAGGCAAACTGAATATAAATGCATATTAATGGAGGGGGCTAATGTGAGCCTAAAGTATTTGTTCAATTATTTTACTGATGTTCTTTTTAAGAGATCAGGAAGTTGTGGCCATTAAATAATATTCAAAGCACATCAAAACCACAGTGAATGCTGATTACTTCCTATGCTTATACCATCAATATATCTTCCCAAGTATTGCTCTAGGTCCTATTCCTGAATCTGGAAATAATTCAAAAGATACTTGAATTAGACAGGTTATAATTCAACAGGAAATGCCAATTGCATATTAATAACTCACTCTCTATACACTGTTAAAATCCTCTTGGCTTAAAGGACCTGCAATAAATTGCCCACGGAGTTAAAGGCAGAAAAGTACTGCAATCTGAGTCATCTTGATGAGTAATCTACGTACTACACATATTGGAAGATGTCGGAGATCATTGCTTGGGAAGCTGTAATTTACGGAGAGTTACTAGAGTTAGCTTTGTTCAAAATCTTTTCAGCAGGCAATGGACCTCTCTTTATTACAAAACTTGATAAAAGTCAAAAAACACAACTCAGTGTCTGCAGTACTTACTTGGGGATTTTCCACGGTGTTCATGCTATTGTACTAGGCTTCTCGGAGAATAAAACATAATTGTTGTCTTTTTCACATTGCGCAGATTTTAAATGACATGTACAGTAATCTACTCATTCCATTGTTAATAGGATATTGTACAGAATAAAGTAGGACTTTTTTCTAATGGTTCTTAAAACTAGTTCTGGAAAGAGGAGGAAATCAGTAAAACACTTTCAGAAATTGGAAGTTTAGATGAGTTCCTGTACCTTTTATTTGGCTGTAACAAAACCCAGTTTGTTTACCAAAGGGCTGGAGAGTGGTGCACTAATGAGTGTCTGCAGGCAACAGTGAAGCATGATGGAGGTACATTGCAAGTTTGGGGCTGCATTTCAGCAAATGAAGTTGGAGATTTAATGCTGTCCTCAATGCTGAGAAATACAGGCATGTACTTATCCATCATGAAATACCATCAGCGAGGCATCTGATTGGCTCCAAATTTATTCTGCAGCAGGACAAAGACCACAAACACACAGCCAATGTCATTAAGAACTATCTGCAGCATAAAGAAGAACAAGAAGTCCTGGAAGTGATGATATAGCCCCCACAGAGCCCTAATCTAAACATCACAGAGTGTGTCTGGGAATACAAGAAGAAACAGAAGGCTTTAAGCAAGCCTACATCCACAGAGATCTGTGGTTAGTTCGCCAAGATGTTTGGAACAACCTTCATGCCGAGTTCCTTCAAAAACTGTCTGCAAGTGTACCTGTGTGCAAGTGTACCTAGAAGAACTGATGCTGTTTTAAAGGCAAAGGGTGGTCACACCAAATATTGATTTGATTTAGATTTTTCTTCTGTCCATTCACTTTGCATTTTGTTAATTGATAAAAATAAACAATGAGCACTTCCATTTTTTTAAAACATTCTTACTTTGCAACATTTTTTTCCACATTTTTTCCACTTTTGCACAGTACTGTATATAAAGTGGTGAACTTAATTTCTGTATTTGCTCACCCCAGTATTACAGAATTTGACTTTACCTTCTACCCTAGGGCCCTCATTCCATGTTGATCGCTCGCTAGCTACTTTTAGCAGCCGTGCAAACGCATAGTCGCCGCCCACGGGGGAGTGTATTTTCGCTTTGCAAGTGTGCGAACGCCTTTGCAGCGGAGCTCGGCAAAAACAGTTTGGGCAGTTTCTGAGTAGGTCTGGACTTACTCAGCTCTTGCGATCACTTCAGAGTTTTTGTGCCCGGAATTGACGTCAGACACCCACCCTGCAAACGTCCAGACACGCCTGCGTTTTTCCAAACATTCCCAGAAAACGGTCAGATGACACCCACAAACGTCCTCTTCCTGTCAATCTCCTTGCGACCTCCTGTGCGAACGGAATCGTCGTAGAAGCCATCGCTGGGTAATGAACCACTGTGTACTCATACGACGTGCCTGCGCATTGTGGTGCATACGCATGTGCAGATTAGCCCCGTTTTGCCATGATCACTGCGCTGCGAAAATCCGTAGCGAGCGAACAACTCGGAATGACCCCCTATGTACAGTATGGTGCTTTGGGACACTTGTGTTGCCATATAAATAGAATGTGACAATAATAATGTGGGGTGCATGCTATCGGTTAACAACTGTCTCCCATAAACAGTGATTAAGGGGCCTATTTACTAAGCCCTGGATGGAGATAAAGTGAACGTAGATAAAGTATCAGCCAATCAGCTCCTTGCATGTTTTGTTAACTATTTTTTTGTTTATCGCCCTAACGATGTAATTTACATTGTGCTCTTTAGTTTCTTCCATTTGTCTCTACCAAAAACAAATTGAAATTAATTAAACAAATAAATAAATAAATAAATAAAGATTGATTCCGGCCGAGCCTCCCACTGAGCACTGTCTAGGCATCTCTTCCTAAACAGGAGCTGAAGCTGACAGACGAATATGAGTAGCACTGACTGACAGCATCAAATTCTTTTGAGGAACATTTTGCTGAGCTGCACACTGCAGTAGAATAATATATTGCCATGAAGCCACAAGAAACAGACAATAGAGGTGCATGAAGCCCAGTGAGGATTTAATATTAAAACTAGAGATGTGCGGCTGGCACTTTTCGTGTTTTGTGTTTTGGTTTTGGTTTTGGTTCTAATGCCATTTTCGTGTTTTGGTTTTGGCTTGGTTTTGCCAAAACCACCCTTTCGTGTTTTGGTTTTGGATCTGGATGATTGTTGGAAAAAAAACATAAAAACTGCTAAAATCACAGAATTTGGGGGTAATTTTGCTCCTACAGTATTATTAACCTCAATAACAATCATTTCCACTCATTTCCAGTTTATTCTGAACACCTCACACCTCACAATATTGTTTTTAGGCCTAAAAGTTGCACCAAGGTGGCTGTATGACTAAGCTAAGCAACACAAGTGTGCGACACAAACACCTGGCCCATCTAGGAGTGGCACTGCAGTGTCAGATAGGATGGCACTATTCAAAAACTAGTCCCCAAACAGCACATAATGCAAAGAAGAAAAAGAATTGCAGTGAGGTAGTTGTATGACTAAGCCAAGCGACACAAACAATTAGGCCCATCTAGGCGTGGCACTGCAGTGGCAGACAGGAGGGCAGATATAAAAAAAAAAAAGGCCCCAAACAACACATGATGCAAAGAAGAAAAAGAGGTGCAATTAGGTAGCTGGATGGCCAAGCTAAACGACACACGTGTGCGCCACAAACACCTGGCCCATCTAGGAGTGGCACTGCAGTTACAGACAGGATGGCATAAAAAAAACTAGTCCCCTAACAGCACGTGATGCAAAGAAGAAAAAGAGGTGCAATGAGGTAGCTGGATGGCCAAGCTAAACGACACAAGTGTGCGGCACAAATACCTGGCCCATCTAGGAGTGGCACTGCAGTTACAGACAGGATGGCACAAAAAAAACCTAGTCCCCAAACAGCACATGATGCAAAGAAAAAGAGGTGCAAGATGGGATTGTCTTTGGGCCCTCCCTCCCACTCACCCTTATGTTGTATAAACAAGACATGCACACTTTAACAAACCAATCCTTTCAGTGACAGGGTCTGCCACACAACTGTGGCTGAAATGACTGGTTTGTTTGGGCCCCCACCAAAAAAGAAGCAATCAATCTCTCCTTGCACAAACTGGCTCTACAGAGGCAAGATGTCCACCTCATCATCATCCTCCAATTCCTCACCCTTTTAACAGTGTACATCCTCCTCACAGAGTATTCATTTGTCCCCACTGGAATCCACCATCACAGGTTCCTGTGAACGTTCTGGAGGCTATTGCTGGTAAAGGTCTTCCTGGAAGACTTTATAATTCATTTTGATGAACATCATCTTCTCCACATTTTCTGGAAGTAACCTCCTATGCCGATCGCTGACACTAAACACTTTCGGAGTACACACTGGAGGGGGGACGTCTTAGGTAAAATAAAGTCAGTTTGTGCAAGGGCCTCCAAACTGCCTCTTTTTTCTGCCAGTATACGTACGGACTGTCTGACATGCCTACTTGGATGCTGTTACTCATATAATACTCCACCATTCTTTCAATGGTGACAGAATCATATGCAGTTACAGTAGACATGTCAGTAATCGTTGGCAGGTCCTTCAGTCCGGACCAGATGTCACCTTTCACTCCTGACTGCCCTGCATCACCGCCAGCGGGTGGGCTAGGAAATGTTATCCTTTTCCTTGCAGCCCCAGTTGTGGGAGAAATTGAAGGAGGAGCTGTTGACAGGTCACGTTCCGCTTGAGTTGACAATTTACTAACTTGCAGGTCTTTGCACCTCTGCACACTTGTGTCTGCTGGAAAGAGAGATACAACGTAGGCTTTAAACCTAGGATCGAGTACGGTGGCCAAAATGTAGTGCTCTGATTTCAACAGATTGACCATCCTTGAATCCTGGCAAAGCGAATGAAGGGCTCCATCCACAAGTCACACATACTTTGCGGAATCGCTTCATCTTAGCTCCTCCTTCAATTTATCCAGCTGCTTCTGCAAAAGCCTGATGAGGGAAATGACCTGACTCAAGCTGGCAGTGTCTGAACTGACTTCACGTGTGGCAAGTTCGAAGGGTTGGAGAACCTTGCACAAGACGGAAATCATTCTCCACTGCGCTTGAGTCAGGTGCATTCCCCCTCCTTTGCCTATATCGTAGGTGAATGTATAGGCTTGAATGGCCTTTTGCTGCTCCTCCATCCTCTGAAGCATATAGAGTGTTGAATTCCACCTCGTTACCATCTCTTGCTTAAGTTGATGGCAGAGCTGGTTCAGGAGTGTTTGCTGGTGCTCCAGTCTTCAGCACGCAGTGGAAGAATGCCGAAAGTGGCCCTCAATTTTTCAGGGCCACCGACAGCATCTCCTGCACACCACTCTCATTTAAAAAAAAATTCTGAACCACCAAATTAATTGTATGTGCAAAACATGGGATGTGCTGGAATTTGCCCAGTTGTAATGCACGCACAATATTGGTGGCGTTGTCCGATATCACAGATCCCAGGAGGGTCCAATTGGGGTAAGTCATTCTGCGATGATGTTCCTCGGTTTCTGTAAGAGGTTGTCAGCTGTGTGCCTCTTATGGAAAGCGGTGATACATAGCGTAGCATGCCTAGGAATGAGTTGGCATTTGCAAGATGCTGCTACTGGTGCCACTGCGGGAGGCCATACATCTACCCAGTGGGCTGTTACAGTCATATAGTCCTTAGTCTGCCCTGTTCACACACCTTGAAGAAGGAACATCGGTTCCGAAATGCGTCGGTGAAATTTGGCACTTTCCATAGGTCAGACATAGTCACTCACCGGGAGAAATTGGTAAAAGATTTGTATGCCTTTTTTTGGATATAGAACCTTTTTCCAAATTGTACCATCTTGGTTTTTCCCCTCCCCTCTTTTTTTCCATCTGAGGGGTGTGTGGTGTAGTAGACCCTGCCGACTGAGAATTTTTTGTTCCTGTGGCCTATGGTATAGTGGACTATACATTTTATATTTTATATTTTTATGTAAATAAATTGGTTCATACCCAATATTGCATGGACTATCTTTTTGGTGTGCTCCATAAATCCTGAAAGGTGAATAGCTGGACCTTTTCTAGTCCTGTCTTGGGGAAGGAGTGCAAGAAAGATACCTTTTGATGCACATAGGGTATTTACCGAAGGTAAGTCATATACCAATTTTATAGATGTTATGAACTATGAAGATTTCAAAGAAACCGTGATGTGTACGTAGGGCACTGCCCAAAGGTCAGTTGAGGAGAATCAACGTGAATAGATACACATATGAATATATTTAATGTATGAATATATTCTTTTCTCTCTCCTGAGGATTGACATTGTTGAAGTCCGACAGAAAGGGATTCGTACATACGTATAAAAACAGCGCTTGGGAGCCGTTCTAATTCTTTGGTTGTGTATTGTTTCAAGGAGTGGTGCTCTTTGGGAGCGGTGATCCGAGTTGCAGTTTTTTGGGCGCAAGTTATTTTTATCCATTTGTTGTATTGCCCTGTTCCACTTGTCCATATGTCCGTGGTTAAGTGGACAGTGGATACAACCGCATTTTTTAGGACACTGGTGACTCTTTTTCTGACGTCTGTGAACATTCTCGGTATCGCTTGCCTAGAGAAGTGGAACCTTGATGGGAATTGATACCGGGGACACAGTAATTCAAACAAATCTATAAGTGACTGAACTAATGGTGGATACCGGACGCACCTCTAACACCAACATAGCTGTCAAGGCCTCAGTTATCTTCTTTGCAAAAGGATGACTGCTGTCATATTTCATCTTCCCCACAAAGGACTGTTGGACAGTCAATTGCTTACTGGAAGTAGTACAAGTGGTCTTCCGACTTCCCCTCTGCGATGACGATCAACTCCCAGCAGCAACAACAGCAGCAGCAGCAACGGCAGGCGTAACACTCAAGGATCCTCCGGAGGAATCCCGGTTAGGAGAGGACTCCTCAGTCTTGACAGTGACATGGCCTGCAGGACTACGGATGTTCCTGACTGAGGAAGTTGACGTTGTGGGAGTTGGTGGTGTGTCTTGCAGAAGCTTGGGTACAGGAGGAAGAAGGGATTTAGTTGTCAGTAGACTACTTGCGCTCTTACCCAAAGTTTCTGAACTTGACCGTGACTTCTGATAAATGCGCAGCAGGTGACGTATAAGGGAGGATATTCCTAGGTGGTTAACATTCTTACTCCTACTTATTACAAATTGACAGAGGCAACAGATGGCTTGACACCTGTTGTCCGGATTTGTGAAGAAATAATTCCACACCGAAGAGGTGGCTTTTTTGGTAGTTTGCCCAGGCATCACAATGGGCTTCTTCGTCCCAAGGACAGCAGGTGTCTCCCCCGGTGCCTGACTTAAACAAACCACATCACCATCAGAATCCTCATCGTCAACTTTCTCCTCAGCGCCAGCAACACCCATATCCTCATCCTGATGTACTTCAACAGTGACATCTTCAATTTGAATATCAGGAACTGGACTGTGGGTGCTCCTTCCAGCACTTGCGGGGGGCGTGCAAATGGTGGAAGGAGCCACCTCTTCCCGTCCAGTGTTGGGAAGGTCAGGCATGACAACCGCCGACACAATTGTACTATCCTTGGGGATTTGTGATACCATCTCAGAGCACACAGTTCTTTTCTGCGCTCTTTCCAGCTTAACTCTTTTATTTTTTCTAGCGGGAGGATGAGTGCTTCCATCGTCATGTGAAGCTGAACCACTAGCCATGAACATAGGCCAGGGCCTCAGCCGTTCCTTGCCACTCCGTGTCATAAATGGCATATTGGCAAGTTTACGTTTCTCCTCAGACGATTTAAATTTCTTTTTTTGGTTCTTTTTACTGAACTTTGGCTTTTGGGATTTTACACGCCCTCTACTATCACATTGGGCATCAGCCTTAGCAGACGACGTTGATGGTATTTCATCATCTATGTCATGGCTAGTGGAAGCAGCTTCAGCACTAGGAGGAAGTGGTTCTTCTTGATCTTTCCCTATTTTCTCCTCAAAATTTTTGTTCTCCATTATTTTTTGGGAGTTATAAGAGACAATATGCGTCACAGGAATGACTGGAATTACTGATGACACAGGACACTACCAATGGTCGGATGCAGCCTAACAGGTTGTTATAATTGTTATACTGCAGCAGTGGATATATAGCAGCAGCGTATATCACCACTGGAATTACTGATGACACAGAACACACACTACCACAGGTCTGATGCAGCCCAAAAGCTTTTTAATAATAATATAATTGTAAGTAATTTGTTATACTGCAGCAGTGGATATATATAGCAGCAGCGTATATCGCCACTGGAATTACTGATGTCACAGGACACACACTACCATTGGTCTGATGCAGCCCAACAGCTTTTTAATAATAATATAATTGTAAGTAATTTGTTATACTCCAGCAGTGGATATATATAGCAGCAGCGTATATCGCCACTGGAATTACTGATGACACAGGACACACACTACCACTGGTCTGATGCAGCCCAACAGCTTTTTAATAATAATATAATTGTAAGTAATTTGTTATACTGCAGCAGCGGATATATATAGCAGCAGCGTATATCGTCACTGGAATTACTGATGACACTGGACACTACCACTGCTCTGATGCAGCCCAACAGGTTGTTATACTGCAGCAGTGGCTATATATAGCAGCAGCGTATATCGTCACTGGAATTACTGATATAGATATATATATATATATATATATACTGGAATTACTGATATATGGCAGCATAGAACACCAACACTGTGAATGGCTGGACTGATACAGCACAATACACTGACTACACTGGACTGGTCTGCACAACACAGCACCACTTTACAGCTACACTTGATATATCTGCCTGGACTGATACATCACAATAAACTGACTACACTGGACTGGTCTGCACTGCACAAAACAGCACCACTTTACAGCTACACCGGATATATCTGCTTGGACTGATACAGCACAATACACTGACTATACTGGACTGGTCTGCACAACACAGCACCACTTTACAGCTACACTGGCTATATGGACTGGACTGAGCAGCACCACACTTGTCACCCCACTTTCCCACCCTAATAAACAGAGACTGAGCACACTGAATAGTACACGTCCTCTTACTCTCCGAGACTGCAGTGAAAATGGCCGCGACGCGCGGCTCCTTATATGGAATCCGACAGCGGGATGATGACGTTTTGCCGAGTTCGGGTTTCCGAGTCAAGAGGGATGATCCGAGCCTGGCTCGGATCGAGACTCGGAAGCCAAAGTTCGAGGAGGTTTGGTTCACTGAGAACCGAACCCGCTCATCTCTAATTAAAACAAATATTTAAAGCTGCTGATAAAAAGCATAGTTACAGCATATTGATACTTAGAGGTCCCTCCATCTATAAGTAATGATAAATAGCTATGTTTTTAAGCATTAGACAGTTTTAAAAAATAAATGTCCACCATAATTTAATGCTGTGTTTGTAGACAATGATGAAGATGGTTTAAGGATGGTTAGAAAGCATGTGAGCTTAAAGTGCAGTTGATGGTGACAAAACTGTAATGTATAGAGCTGCTGATATAAATTATGACACAGAGGGGCAGATGTACTAAGCAGTAGAGATGAGCGGGTTCGGTTTCTCTGAATCCGAACCCGCACGAACTTCATGTTTTTTTTCACGGGTCCGAGCGACTCGGATCTTCCCGCCTTGCTCGGTTAACCCGAGCGCGCCCGAACGTCATCATGACGCTGTCGGATTCTCGCGAGACTCGGATTCTATATAAGGAGCCGCGCGTCGCCGCCATTTTCACACGTGCATTGAGATTGATAGGGAGAGGACGTGGCTGGCGTCCTCTCCATTTAGATTAGGAGAGAGAGAGAGAGATTGACCTGAGGCTGATACTGTAGAAGAGAGTGCAGAGTTTAGTGACTGACCACAGTGACCACCAGCAGTGCAGTTGTTTTATTTAATATATCCGTTCTCTGCCTGAAAAAAACGGTACACACAGTGACTCAGTCACATACCATATCTGTGTGCACTGCTCAGCCCAGTGTGCTGCATGCCTGCATCATCTATGTATATATTATATATCTGACTGTGCTCAGCTCACACAGCTTATAATTGTGGGGGAGACTGGGGAGCACTGCAGTGCCAGTTATAGGTTATAGCAGGAGCCAGGAGTACAAGACAGTCACATACCATATCTGTGTGCACTGCTCAGCCCAGTGTGCTGCATCATCTATGTATATATATATTATATATCTGACTGTGCTCAGCTCACACAGCTTATAATTGTGGGGGAGACTGGGGAGCACTGCAGTGCCAGTTATAGGTTATAGCAGGAGCCAGGAGTACATATTATATTAAAATTAAACAGTGCACACTTTTGCTGCAGGAGTGCCACTGCCAGTGTGACTGACCAGTGACCTGACCACACTGACCACCAGTATAGTTAGTAGTATACTATATTGTGATTGCCTGAAAAAGTTAAACACTCGTCGTGTGACTTCACTTGTGTGGTGTTTTTTTTTTTATTCTATAAAAAACTCATTCTGCTGACAGACAGTGTCCAGCAGGTCCGTCATTATATAATATATATACCTGTCCGGCTGCAGTAGTGATATATATATATTTTTTATATCATTATTTATCATCCAGTCGCAGCAGACACAGTACGGTAGTTCACGGCTGTAGCTACCTCTGTGTCGGCACTCGGCAGTCCATCCATAATTGTATACCACCTACCCGTGGTTTTTTTTTCTTTCTTCTTTATACATACATACTACTACATCTCTTTATCAACCAGTCTATATTAGCAGCAGACACAGTACAGTACGGTAGTTCACGGCTGTGGCTACCTCTGTGTCGGCACTCGGCAGTCCGTCCATAATTGTATACCACCTAACCGTGGTTTTTTTTTCTTTCTTCTTCATACATACATACTACGACATCTCTTTATCAACCAGTCTATATTAGCAGCAGACACAGTACAGTACGGTAGTTCACGGCTGTGGCTACCTCTGTGTCGGCACTCGGCAGTCCGTCCATAATTGTATACCACCTAACCGTGGTTTTTTTTTCTTTCTTCTTCATACATACATACTACGACATCTCTTTATCAACCAGTCTATATTAGCAGCAGACACAGTACAGTACGGTAGTTCACGGCTGTGGCTACCTCTGTGTCGGCACTCGGCAGTCCGTCCATAATTGTATACCACCTAACCGTGGTTTTTTTTTCTTTCTTCTTTATACATACATACTACGACATCTCTTTATCAACCAGTCTATATTAGCAGCAGACACAGTACAGTACGGTAGTTCACGGCTGTGGCTACCTCTGTGTCGGCACTCGGCAGTCCGTCCATAATTGTATACTAGTATCCATCCATCTCCATTGTTTACCTGAGGTGCCTTTTAGTTGTGCCTATTAAAATATGGAGAACAAAAATGTTGAGGTTCCAAAATTAGGGAAAGATCAAGATCCACTTCCACCTCGTGCTGAAGCTGCTGCCACTAGTCATGGCCGAGACGATGAAATGCCAGCAACGTCGTCTGCCAAGGCCGATGCCCAATGTCATAGTACAGAGCATGTCAAATCCAAAACACCAAATATCAGTAAAAAAAGGACTCCAAAACCTAAAATAAAATTGTCGGAGGAGAAGCGTAAACTTGCCAATATGCCATTTACCACACGGAGTGGCAAGGAACGGCTGAGGCCCTGGCCTATGTTCATGGCTAGTGGTTCAGCTTCACATGAGGATGGAGGCACTCAGCCTCTCGCTAGAAAAATGAAAAGACTCAAGCTGGCAAAAGCAGTAGCACCGCAAAGAACTGTGCGTTCTTCGAAATCCCAAATCCACAAGGAGAGTCCAATTGTGTCGGTTGCGATGCCTGACCTTCCCAACACTGGACGTGAAGAGCATGCGCCTTCCACCATTTGCACGCCCCCTGCAAGTGCTGGAAGGAGCACCCGCAGTCCAGTTCCTGATAGTCAGATTGAAGATGTCAGTGTTGAAGTACACCAGGATGAGGAGGATATGGGTGTTGCTGGCGCTGGGGAGGAAATTGACCAGGAGGATTCTGATGGTGAGGTGGTTTGTTTAAGTCAGGCACCCGGGGAGACACCTGTTGTCCGTGGGAGGAATATGGCCGTTGACATGCCTGGTGAAAATACCAAAAAAATCAGCTCTTCGGTGTGGAACTATTTCAACAGAAATGCGGACAACAGGTGTCAAGCCGTGTGTTCCCTTTGTCAAGCTGTAATAAGTAGGGGTAAGGACGTTAACCACCTCGGAACATCCTCCCTTATACGTCACCTGCAGCGCATTCATAATAAGTCAGTGACAAGTTCAAAAACTTTGGTTGACAGCGGAAGCAGTCCACTGACCAGTAAATCCCTTCCTCTTGTAACCAAGCTCACGCAAACCACCCCACCAACTCCCTCAGTGTCAATTTCCTCCTTCCCCAGGAATGCCAATAGTCCTGCAGGCCATGTCACTGGCAATTCTGACGAGTCCTCTCCTGCCTGGGATTCCTCCGATGCATCCTTGCGTGTAACGCCTACTGCTGCTGGCGCTGCTGTTGTTGCTGCTGGGAGTCGATGGTCATCCCAGAGGGGAAGTCGTAAGCCCACTTGTACTACTTCCAGTAAGCAATTGACTGTTCAACAGTCCTTTGCGAGGAAGATGAAATATCACAGCAGTCATCCTGCTGCAAAGCGGATAACTGAGGCCTTGACAACTATGTTGGTGTTAGACGTGCGTCCGGTATCCGCCGTTAGTTCACAGGGAACTAGACAATTTATTGAGGCAGTGTGCCCCCGTTACCAAATACCATCTAGGTTCCACTTCTCTAGGCAGGCGATACCGAAAATGTACACAGACCTCAGAAAAAGACTCACCAGTGTCCTAAAAAATGCAGTTGTACCCAATGTCCACTTAACCACGGACATGTGGACAAGTGGAGCAGGGTAGGGTCAGGACTATATGACTGTGACAGCCCACTGGGTAGATGTATGGACTCCCGCCGCAAGAACAGCAGCGGCGGCACCAGTAGCAGCATCTCGCAAACGCCAACTCTTTCCTAGGCAGGCTACGCTTTGTATCACCGGTTTCCAGAATACGCACACAGCTGAAAACCTCTTACGGCAACTGAGGAAGATCATCGCGGAATGGCTTACCCCAATTGGACTCTCCTGTGGATTTGTGGCATCGGACAACGCCAGCAATATTGTGTGTGCATTAAATATGGGCAAATTCCAGCACGTCCCATGTTTTGCACATACCTTGAATTTGGTGGTGCAGAATTATTTAAAAAACGACAGGGGCGTGCAAGAGATGCTGTCGGTGGCCAGAAAAATTGCGGGACACTTTCGGCGTACAGGCACCACGTACAGAAGACTGGAGCACCACCAAAAACTACTGAACCTGCCCTGCCATCATCTGAAGCAAGAAGTGGTAACGAGGTGGAATTCAACCCTCTATATGCTTCAGAGGTTGGAGGAGCAGCAAAAGGCCATTCAAGCCTATACAATTGAGCACGATATAGGAGGTGGAATGCACCTGTCTCAAGCACAGTGGAGAATGATTTCAACGTTGTGCAAGGTTCTGATGCCCTTTGAACTTGCCACACGTGAAGTCAGTTCAGACACTGCCAGCCTGAGTCAGGTCATTCCCCTCATCAGGCTTTTGCAGAAGAAGCTGGAGACATTGAAGGAGGAGCTAACACGGAGCGATTCCGCTAGGCATGTGGGACTTGTGGATGGAGCCCTTAATTCGCTTAACAAGGATTCACGGGTGGTCAATCTGTTGAAATCAGAGCACTACATTTTGGCCACCGTGCTCGATCCTAGATTTAAAGCCTACCTTGGATCTCTCTTTCCGGCAGACACAAGTCTGCTGGGGTTCAAAGAACTGCTGGTGACAAAATTGTCAAGTCAAGCGGAACGCGACCTGTCAACATCTCCTCCTTCACATTCTCCCGCAACTGGGGGTGCGAGGAAAAGGCTCAGAATTCCGAGCCCACCCGCTGGCGGTGATGCAGGGCAGTCTGGAGCGACTGCTGATGCTGACATCTGGTCCGGACTGAAGGACCTGACAACGATTACGGACATGTCGTCTACTGTCACTGCATATGATTCTCTCACCATTGAAAGAATGGTGGAGGATTATATGAGTGACCGCATCCAAGTAGGCACGTCACACAGTCCATACTTATACTGGCAGGAAAAAGAGGCAATTTGGAGGCCATTGCACAAACTGGCTTTATTCTACCTAAGTTGCCCTCCCACAAGTGTGTACTCCGAAAGAGTGTTTAGTGCCGCCGCTCACCTTGTCAGCAATCGGCGTACGAGGTTACATCCAGAAAATGTGGAGAAGATGATGTTCATTAAAATGAATTATAATCAATTCCTCCGCGGAGACATTGACCAGCAGCAATTGCCTCCACAAAGTACACAGGGAGCTGAGATGGTGGATTCCAGTGGGGACGAATTGATAATCTGTGAGGAGGGGGATGTACACGGTGATATATCGGAGGGTGATGATGAGGTGGACATCTTGCCTCTGTAGAGCCAGTTTGTGCAAGGAGAGATTAATTGCTTCTTTTTTGGGGGGGGTCCAAACCAACCCGTCATATCAGTCACAGTCGTGTGGCAGACCCTGTCACTGAAATGATGGGTTGGTTAAAGTGTGCATGTCCTGTTTTGTTTATACAACATAAGGGTGGGTGGGAGGGCCCAAGGACAATTCCATCTTGCACCTCTTTTTTCTTTTATTTTTCTTTGCGTCATGTGCTGTTTGGGGAGGGTTTTTTGGAAGGGACATCCTGCGTGACACTGCAGTGCCACTCCTAAATGGGCCCGGTGTTTGTGTCGGCCACTAGGGTCGCTAATCTTACTCACACAGTCAGCTACCTCATTGCGCCTCTTTTTTTCTTTGCGTCATGTGCTGATTGGGGAGGGTTTTTTGGAAGGGACATCCTGCGTGACACTGCAGTGCCACTCCAAAATGGGCCCGGTGTTTGTGTCGGCCACTAGGGTCGCTAATCTTACTCACACAGTCAGCTACCTCATTGCGCCTCTTTTTTTCTTTGCGTCATGTGCTGATTGGGGAGGGTTTTTTGGAAGGGACATCCTGCGTGACACTGCAGTGCCACTCCTAAATGGGCCCGGTGTTTGTGTCGGCCACTAGGGTCGCTAATCTTACTCACACAGTCAGCTACCTCATTGCGCCTCTTTTTTTCTTTGCGTCATGTGCTGATTGGGGAGGGTTTTTTGGAAGGGACATCCTGCGTGACACTGCAGTGCCACTCCTAAATGGGCCCGGTGTTTGTGTCGGCCACTAGGGTCGCTAATCTTACTCACACAGTCAGCTACCTCATTGCACCTCTTTTTTTCTTTGCGTCATGTGCTGATTGGGGAGGGTTTTTTGGAAGGGACATCCTGCGTGACACTGCAGTGCCACTCCTAAATGGGCCCGGTGTTTGTGTCGGCCACTAGGGTCGCTAATCTTACTCACACAGTCAGCTACCTCATTGCGCCTCTTTTTTTCTTTGCGTCATGTGCTGATTGGGGAGGGTTTTTTGGAAGGGACATCCTGCGTGACACTGCAGTGCCACTCCTAAATGGGCCCGGTGTTTGTGTCGGCCACTAGGGTCGCTAATCTTACTCACACAGTCAGCTACCTCATTGCGCCTCTTTTTTTCTTTGCGTCATGTGCTGATTGGGGAGGGTTTTTTGGAAGGGACATCCTGCGTGACACTGCAGTGCCACTCCTAAATGGGCCCGGTGTTTGTGTCGGCCACTAGGGTCGCTTATCTTACTCACACAGTCAGCTACCTCATTGCGCCTCTTTTTTTCTTTGCGTCATGTGCTGATTGGGGAGGGTTTTTTGGAAGGGACATCCTGCGTGACACTGCAGTGCCACTCCTAAATGGGCCCGGTGTTTGTGTCGGCCACTAGGGTCGCTAATCTTACTCACACAGTCAGCTACCTCATTGCGCCTCTTTTTTTCTTTGCGTCATGTGCTGATTGGGGAGGGTTTTTTGGAAGGGACATCCTGCGTGACACTGCAGTGCCACTCCTAAATGGGCCCGGTGTTTGTGTCGGCCACTAGGGTCGCTAATCTTACTCACACAGTCAGCTACCTCATTGCGCCTCTTTTTTTCTTTGCGTCATGTGCTGATTGGGGAGGGTTTTTTGGAAGGGACATCCTGCGTGACACTGCAGTGCCACTCCTAAATGGGCCCGGTGTTTGTGTCGGCCACTAGGGTCGCTAATCTTACTCACACAGTCAGCTACCTCATTGCGCCTCTTTTTTTCTTTGCGTCATGTGCTGATTGGGGAGGGTTTTTTGGAAGGGACATCCTGCGTGACACTGCAGTGCCACTCCTAAATGGGCCCGGTGTTTGTGTCGGCCACTAGGGTCGCTTATCTTACTCACACAGTCAGCTACCTCATTGCGCCTCTTTTTTTCTTTGCGTCATGTGCTGATTGGGGAGGGTTTTTTGGAAGGGACATCCTGCGTGACACTGCAGTGCCACTCCTAGATGGGCCAGGTGTTTGTGTCGGCCACTAGTGTCGCTTAGCTTAGTCATCCAGCGACCTTGGTGCAAATTTTAGGACTAAAAATAATATTGTGAGGTGTGAGGTATTCAGAATAGACTGAAAATGAGTGGAAATTATGGTTTTTGAGGTTAATAATAATATGGGATCAAAATGACCCCCAAATTCTATGATTTAAGCTGTTTTTTAGGGTTTTTTGAAAAAAAACACCCGAATCCAAAACACACCCGAATCCGACAAAAAAAATTTGGTGAGGTTTTGCCAAAACGCGGTCGAACCCAAAACACGGCCGCGGAACCGAACCCAAAACCAAAACACAAAACCCGAAAAATTTCAGGCGCTCATCTCTACTAAGCAGTGGCGGAAGTACCGGAGACAGTGGAGTCGGTTGCCGCCGGGCTCCTGGGGGCAGATTTATTAAGCTCAGCGAGTGATAAAGTGGAATGTGATAAAGGACCAGCCAATCAGTTCCTAACTGTCATTTTTAAAACCCAGCCTGTGACATGGTAGTTAGGATCTGATTGGCTGGTACTTTATCACTTCACCAAGCTTAATAAATCTGCCCCCTGGTCTGAAGAGGGCACCTTCTCCATTGCCTCCGGTCACTTCAGTCACTGTGTGTGGCTGTTTGCACCAGAGAGCAATGAGCAACAGCAGCTCTCAGTCCGCGTAATGGGAGGCGGGATTTGCCAGCAGTTTTAGTCAGAGCGCCCATCCCCTTACAGCCTGGCGCTAGGATGCTCAGCCAACCGACCTCTCCCTTTCCCCTCTGCTGTATGTGAGCTCAGCTCCAGGAGCAACAGCGCCGCGGTCCTGTGCTGCTAAATATTTTAGCACAGTGACACGACCTGGAGCAATGGGGGCAGTGTCTGGCGGCGGATGTGGGAATCAGTGTCTTGCGCTCTCAACACTGGTAGTGGTGCTGCAGCATGCGGCCATGTGGTGCTTCACTGTGTGCTGTTTGCCCAGAAGTCAGAGGGAATGCGGCAGTATGTGCAGGTCTCCACGGGTGTCTGAGCTGGAAAAGTACTAAATAAATAAAATGATTATGTGTGTTCATATGTGGTTTTGTGTGTGTGTATATATGTGGCTGTGAGTGTGCATATCCTATTATGTGTGTGTACATATTTGGCAGTGAGTGTGCATATGTGATTATGTGTGTGTATATATGTGGCAGTAAGTGTGCATATGTGATTATGTGTGTGTACATATGTGGCAGTGAGTATGCATATGTGGTTATGTGTGTGTGTGCATATGTGGCAGTGAGTGCGCCTATGTGATTATGTGTGTATGCATATGTGGCTGTGAGTGTGTATTTGTTGGTGTGTGTGCAAATGTGGCTGCGAGTGTGTAAACTATTTTTTGGTGAATGTGTATATGTGGTTGTGTGTGTGCATGTTACAGACTGTGTTTGAAAAATTACAACTTGGACCTGATTGGTTGGTACTTTGTCTCTCTCCACTTTATCACTCTCTAAGGCATAGGGCCTAATTCAGATCTGATCGCTCACTAGCTATTTTTTGCAGCGCTGCGATCAGATAGTCACCGCCTATAGGGGAGTGTATTTTAGCTGTGCAAGTATGCGATCACATGTGCAGCTGCCCTGTACAAAAACAGTTTGTGCAGTTTCTGAGTAGGTCTGACCTTACGCAGCCGCTGCGATCACATCAGCCTGTTCGAGGCCGGAATTTAGGTCAAACACCCGCCCTGCAAACGCTTGGACACGCCTGCGTTTTTCCAAACACTCACAGAAATCGGTCAGTTGACACCCACAAACGCCTTCTTCCTGTCATTCTCCTTGCGATCGGCTGTGCTAATGGATTCTTCGTAAAACCCATCACACAGCAACAATCTGCTTTGTACCCATGCGACGCGCCTGCGCATTACGGTGCATACGCATGCGCAGTAGTGCTCCGATCGCTGTGCAGCGAAAAACGCTAGCGAGTGAACAGATCTGAATTAGGCCCATAGTACTGTACATCTCCCCCATATGATGGAAAATTGGTTTGGCCTCTTGTTTTTATTTTTGGGTACTGCGTTAGTACTGTATTGTGTGTTTATTCTGTATATCCCTGTGTTGATAGTGCTTATTTTCCTTGTACTGTATCACTGCTAATTTGAATAAACAATGGTTTACATCTCTGGGCTGTCAGTGCACATTTGCATTAGCCCTATGATTGGTGTTTGCTGTCATTGGCCCTCATTCTGAGATGTTCTCTCGTTAGCTGCTTTTAGCAGCATTGCACGCGCTAAACCGCCGCCCTCTGGGAGTGAATCTTAGCTTAGCAGAATTGCGAACGAAAGATTAGCAGAATTGCGAATAGACATTTCTTAGCAGTTTCTGAGTAGCTCGAGACTCACTCAGCCATTGCGATCAGTTCAGTCAGTTTCGTTCCTGGTTTGACATCACAAACACACCCAGCGTTCGCCCAGACACTCCCCCGTTTCTTCAGACACTCCCGCGTTTTTCCCAGAAAACGGCCAGTTTCCGCCTAGAAACACCCACTTCCTGTCAATCACAGTACGATCACCAGAACGATGAAAAATCCTCGTTATGCCGTGAGTAAAATACCTAACTTTTGTGTAAAATAACTAAGCGCATGCGCTCTGCGACCCTTGCGCATGCGCAGTAAGCGACTAATCGCAATATAGAGAAATCGGCAACGAGCGAACAACTCGGAATGACCCCCATTGTGACTGCATCCCATTTTTCACAGCTAATAAACACCAATGCTAAGAATAAGTGTATAATAATAATAATAATAATAATATTAGCTTAACTATTTAGTTATCTTCTTATCTATGTAAAGGGTCAAACAGCTGCAGGTGAAGTGTATCCATGTCTCTCCTGCACCTAAGCAATGTTAAACCAGTTGCAATAGTGATCTAATGGGAGTAAGCATGCCTTACAGATGGAGTTCTGAGCTTTGAGACTAATGGCACGCTCGGATGCTTGTCTGACGGATGACGATGTCCTGCAGCACACCTCATTAGCGCCGTCAACTCAACTCATACAGTAAAGGCATCAGGCACGATAGATAGATAGATAGATAGATAGATAGATAGATAGATAGATAGATAGATAGATAGATAGATAGATAGATAGATAGATACAGGGAGATATGTATTGGAGGAAATTTGCTCCAATTCTAAGTGGACATTACAAGTGATTTATTACTTCTATGGTACAGGGAATAGATCAATATTCTCTCCTCTGCTCTGAATTGCACCCACTGACACTCCCAGCTATAGGTGGTATGCAGTGATGTCACAATGATGTCACAGAGTACCAGGGGTGGTTTTAGGGCTCAGGAAGCCCCTACTAGCTGTTTTATTTTTTGTTGGCTTTTCAAGGGCTCCCAAAACTCTCTCCAATATGAAAAAATCTTCTGAACTCCTGGACTGCACATGCACCACTCCTGGGACACCTCCCCAGATGCATCATGGGGGATGTAGTCTCTCTTTTGTGTCAGCAGCGGCTGAATTGGAGCACTGGAAAGCTCTGATGCAGTGGTAATGATGTGCTGCTCCCAGCTAGTAGGCACGTGTCTTAGGAAAACTTTTAATGCATGTCGTTTTTTTAACTGTATGGGAAAACCATAGATGGTTAAACCTTCAATGGATCAGGTTTACAAGAACAAAGGCTGTGGTCATACATGCGCAATACAGGAAAGCAGTGGGCTTTTACCATCGAGCCTCCCCCAATGGTAACATCATTGACAATAGGATTAAAATAATCAATGGTTAGCATCCAACACTGGTAGATGACCAGCCCTGCAAAGCATGGCATAACGAGGGGTGTATGATCGGTGCCGTCACACAGGTTACACACTGGGGTCGCTGCCCATGGAACGGCACTTTGCAAGGGACGCTCTGGGCTGGCACCCTGCACCTTGTGTAGCTGCTCTGCTTCCCACAGATGGAAGCCCTGTCCCCTAGGCGTGATTTCATGATGTCACAGGTTTAGGGTGAGGGCCTGGCACAGGGCAAAATGCCATCCTGTTACAGAACTGTTAGAAAGCATTGTTTTGTAATAGTCAAATGCTGTCAAAAGTCAAATGCTTTCATAGGCACAGTACTACAGATAGGCTATCATTGAGATCCTGATTACAGGGCTTAAAGCAAGTGGTGATAAATCAGCCTTCATTGTGACAGTGTTTTTATAAATATTTACAGAGTGTCTGTAAATGTTCTAACCACCTTATTACCACCTACTGTACATGTAAGAGACAGAACAGTAAAGGGCCCCATACACTAGAACGATATGTCTGAGGCTGAAGTCGGAGGCGATTTCCCTTGAACTCTCCCGAGAGCTTCCCGGGAGTGGTTCCATATGATTTGGTACATTTTGCATGCGATATATCATATGCGATCCCAGCCATGCCTGCGGGAACCGATATATCACGAGTGCAGCACTAACGATCTAGGAGAGCCGATCCGACCCTCACGGGAGCACGCATCGGATCGGAAACACCTCCAAAATGCCCGATTTCACCCGCTATATCGGCCCGAAATTGGCTGAAATCGGGAATTATCATTTTAGTGTATGGGGCCCTTTACAGTTGCAACGTTAAAAATAATGTGTTGGAGTGTTGCACTGTATGTTGTTGGCTGCTCAGAAGTCTCCATCTCTGTGATTGCAGTTTGTGATTGGTCCTTCCACACTATAGCTTTCAGCTGAAACCATGAATTTCCTGGGACAACGGAGCCCAGACCTCTGATGAATTGCACTCTGGGTAGGATGATTTGTTGCCTTATCTAGGAGAACAAAATTAATTGAAAGTCTAAATAGAAAGTCTACGCATGTACAGCCGTCTAGTAATCTGCAACTAATTAATATGGACTGTAGCGCAATCTAAAGCACTAGACAACAGGTTGCTGCCTAATGGTTTATTATCATTTCTAATGATTTATGTTACAGTGGTATATACTTTATCAGTTAAAGAGTGCAGATTTCAAAACAGACACTTCTTCAGCCTTGTCAGAACAGTAACCAAGAGACACTGGGCCTGAAACGTAGAAAGTATAATTTCCCAAAGGAATTTTTAATAGTTTGCAATCTCTACATAGTTTAGAAATCCATTAATTAGCTTAATAATATTTTAGTATCCCAAGCCACCAACTAACCTGATAACATCACGGAACAATTGAATGAGTAAACATCAAGGGTAGAAAAGGGAATTATTATATCCAGTAAGCTGACTTAATGTCCCAGAATGATACCTTTAAGTTAGTTATGCATATGGCCCAAAGCAATGATAAGGCAAAATATGTTTACTAGCCTTTGGGGATACAGCAGACTGTAAAAAACAACAACTGCTGCACAGAAACCTAATAAGTTTTACCCAACGCTCTACTTTCAGTCTGTTTTCTTTGTAGTGAATTCAAACAGTGCACGGAGATATTATCCTGGTTCTCTCAGCAAATCTCTTGTTTAACTGTGTTTCTTCTTCTGTAGCTGAACAAGTAAAAGACTTTGGGCTAGAATATAGTGTTTAGTCTTGAGTTAGTGTTTATAATTGATTTAATGTACTTTGATACACAAGAATAATTTATTTATAAACAATGGGTGTATACAGTATTATGCAAGTCATGTGATTTGTTTTAGAATTAAAACAAATGAAAAGGTTGTTGAGTTTAGGAGTTAACTTTCTCATTGGAATTTATCTTTATACTGTTAAAATTCTAAAACTAGACACAAAAACAGAACTGTCACCCACCCCTCAGTTATCCTACTGTTATAAGTTTGGGAACGAAACGTTACACAATTGTTGAAGAAAATTGAAATTTTTACAACTGGTGGGAAAAATTATTTCTTGACAAACAGATTACTCTCTGGACCAATATTTACTCACATATAGCTTGCGTTCCTATACCTTTGTATACTTGATTTTTAGAGTATCAGCTGAAACATCATTTACAGGTATCAGCATCACATTGTACATTTACACTACACATGCTACAATGATTTAATAATCTTTCTAGACAGAACCATTGAGTTTTAATTGTAGCACCAGCTCTTTCACCGCTAGCATGGTGCTTTTCTTAAAGGATCCACGGCAAGCCAGTAAATAATAATCATCTGTGGTAAATGAAAAGTTTAACTGGAGAACAGAACTGTCCAGCAGTTGTTTGTGCCACATTGGGTGTTCTTTGGGGTGTTGTATGAGTGGCCGGCGGCCGGGATCCCAGGGGCCAGTATACCAGCGCCGGGATCCCGACCGCTGGCATACCGACAGCTGGGCGAGCGCTAATGAGCCCCTTGTAGTCTCGCTGCAGGCACGGTGGCGCGCTACACGCGCCACGCTATTTATTCTCCCTCCAGGGAGGTCATGGACCTCCAAGAGGGAGAATATGTGTCGGCATGCCGGCGGTCGGGATCCCAGCGCCGGTATGCTGGTCACCGGGATCCCGTCCGGCGGCATACTGAAGACCACTCGTTATTTGAATTTATATTTCACCACCATTATCATCAGCAGTCTGTGTAGTTGTTTGAACATCTATTCATTTAGACAATACCAGTATGTAGTACTATTTTTCTGGAAAAATAGGTCCAGGAACTACAGGTCTGGGGGGTGGAGCTATTAAAAAGATGTTTAGATAAATATATACAGTAGATGATAGAGAGATAGATATTTTGGGCCAGAACAAGTTCAGGTTTATGTCATATTGGGATCAGTATGATATTCCGGCTGTCGGGATCCCGTCAGTGAGCACAGCGCGTCCCCTCGCTTTGGGCCCGGTGGCGACTGTAAGTTGCAGCAGGATTATATTCCCCCTCGGGTGGTGGCATGGACCACCACCTAAGTGGGGATTCCAGCCAAATCCCGACCACCGGTATTTCACCGGGTGTTGGGATTCCGGTGTTGGTATCCTGACAGCCGGGATCCCGACAGCCGGTAAATTGACTGCCTCCCGTCATATTTAATGAGAGGTTCAGGATCTGAGTTCCTGCTGGTTGCTACTGAAAAATAGCTCTGCCAGTATGTAATCAGTAAATGCATTTAATATATTCATGGAACACCCACTTTCCTGGTAAAGGAAGGGGTGTTGCGGTTATGCATCATGTGTGTGTCTTCACTTTCTTCTTTTGCAGCAACGCAAGGGCCTCCACCCAAGTCTTTTAATGTTGTTATGAATAGATGTGGATAGGGCAATCTTCTACCAGGGACTGACTCCACATGAATCCACACAGACCTATTCGAGGACAGCATATACACCACACTTGTGTAAAAGCCACCTCTGTATATGTATTTAATAGAGATGTGCACCAAACATTTTTCGGGTTTTGTGTTTTGGTTTTGGATTCGGTTCCGTGGCCGTGTTTTGGATTCGGACGCATTTTGGCAAAACCCCCCTGAAAATTTTTTGTCGGATTCAGGTGTTTTTTTTTTTCAAAAACCCCTAAAAAACAGCTTAAATCATAGAATTTGGGGGTAATTTTGATCCTATAGTATTATTAACCTCAATAACCACAATTTCCACTCATTTCCAGTCTATTCTGAACACCTCACAATACTATTTTTAGTCCTAATATTTGCACCGAGGTCGCTGGATGACTAAGCAAAGCGACCCAAGAGGGCGGCACAAACACCTGGCCCATCTAGGAGTGGCACTGCAGTGTCAGACAGGATGGCACTTACAAAAATTGGCCCCAAACAGCGCATGATGCAAAGAAAAGAGAAAAAGAGGTGCACTGTGGTCGCTGGACGGCTAAGCTAAGCGACACAAACACCTCAATATCACTGGAATTATTCGTTCTAATCAATGGTATTATTGGTCCAAATCACTGGAAGAAAATGACAAAATCACTGGAATTATTCGTTCTAATCAATGGTATTATTGGTCCAAATCAATGGAAGAAAATGACAAAATCACAGGAATTATTTGTTCTAATCAATGGTATTATTGGTCCAAATCACTGGAAGAAAATGACAAAATCACTGGAATTATTTGTTCTAATTAATGGTATTATTGGTCCAAATCACTGGAATTATTCGTTCTAATCAATGGTATTATTGGTCCAAA
Source organism: Pseudophryne corroboree (assembly GCF_028390025.1). Classification (NCBI taxonomy): domain Eukaryota; kingdom Metazoa; phylum Chordata; class Amphibia; order Anura; family Myobatrachidae; genus Pseudophryne; species Pseudophryne corroboree. The sequence goes on from NC_086451.1 coordinate 359,645,843, forward strand.
TCACTGGAAGAAAATGACAAAATCACTGGAATTATTTGTTCTAATCAATGGTGTTATTGGTCCAAATCACTGGAAGAAAATGACAAAATCACTGGAATTATTCATTCTAATCAATGGTATTATTGGTCCAAATCACTGGAATTATTCGTTCTAATCAATGGTATTATTGGTCCAAATCACTGGAAGAAAATGGAATGGATGGATACTTGCAGTGACACAGAGCTGCAAGATACAGCAATGGCCTACTGTACACAACTATATACTGTTGGATCACCAAAATGCTGCACTGTAATACTATATATTAGAGATGAGCGCCTGAAATTTTTCGGGTTTTGTGTTTTGGTTTTGATGTCGGTTCCGCGGCCGTGTTTTGGGTTCGACCGCGTTTTGGCAAAACCTCACCGAATTTTTTTTGTCGGATTCGGGTGTGTTTTGGATTCGGGTGTTTTTTTAAAAAAACACTAAAAAACAGCTTAAATCATAGAATTTGGGGGTCATTTTGATCCCATATTATTATTAACCTCAAAAACCATAATTTCCACTCATTTTCAGTCTATTCTGAATACCTCACACCTCACAATATTATTTTTAGTCCTAAAATTTGCACCAAGGTCGCTGGATGACTAAGCTAAGCGACACTAGTGGCCGACACAAACACCTGGCCCATCTAGGAGTGGCACTGCAGTGTCACGCAGGATGTCCCTTCCAAAAAACCCTCCCCAATCAGCACATGACGCAAAGAAAAAAAGAGGCGCAATGAGGTAGCTGACTGTGTGAGTAAGATAAGCGACCCTAGTGGCCGACACAAACACCGGGCCCATTTAGGAGTGGCACTGCAGTGTCACGCAGGATGTCCCTTCCAAAAAACCCTCCCCAATCAGCACATGACGCAAAGAAAAAAAGAGGCGCAATGAGGTAGCTGACTGTGTGAGTAAGATTAGCGACCCTAGTGGCCGACACAAACACCGGGCCCATTTAGGAGTGGCACTGCAGTGTCACGCAGGATGTCCCTTCCAAAAAACCCTCCCCAATCAGCACATGACGCAAAGAAAAAAAGAGGCGCAATGAGGTAGCTGACTGTGTGAGTAAGATTAGCGACCCTAGTGGCCGACACAAACACCGGGCCCATTTAGGAGTGGCACTGCAGTGTCACGCAGGATGTCCCTTCCAAAAAACCCTCCCCAATCAGCACATGACGCAAAGAAAAAAAGAGGCGCAATGAGGTAGCTGACTGTGTGAGTAAGATTAGCGACCCTAGTGGCCGACACAAACACCGGGCCCATTTAGGAGTGGCACTGCAGTGTCACGCAGGATGTCCCTTCCAAAAAACCCTCCCCAAACAGCACATGACGCAAAGAAAAATAAAAGAAAAAAGAGGTGCAAGATGGAATTGTCCTTGGGCCCTCCCACCCACCCTTATGTTGTATAAACAAAACAGGACATGCACACTTTAACCAACCCATCATTTCAGTGACAGGGTCTGCCACACGACTGTGACTGATATGACGGGTTGGTTTGGACCCCCCCCAAAAAAGAAGCAATTAATCTCTCCTTGCACAAACTGGCTCTACAGAGGCAAGATGTCCACCTCATCATCACCCTCCGATATATCACCGTGTACATCCCCCTCCTCACAGATTATCAATTCGTCCCCACTGGAATCCACCATCTCAGCTCCCTGTGTACTTTGTGGAGGCAATTGCTGCTGGTCAATGTCTCCGCGGAGGAATTGATTATAATTCATTTTAATGAACATCATCTTCTCCACATTTTCTGGATGTAACCTCGTACGCCGATTGCTGACAAGGTGAGCGGCGGCACTAAACACTCTTTCGGAGTACACACTTGTGGGAGGGCAACTTAGGTAGAATAAAGCCAGTTTGTGCAATGGCCTCCAAATTGCCTCTTTTTCCTGCCAGTATAAGTATGGACTGTGTGACGTGCCTACTTGGATGCGGTCACTCATATAATCCTCCACCATTCTTTCAATGGTGAGAGAATCATATGCAGTGACAGTAGACGACATGTCCGTAATCGTTGTCAGGTCCTTCAGTCCGGACCAGATGTCAGCATCAGCAGTCGCTCCAGACTGCCCTGCATCACCGCCAGCGGGTGGGCTCGGAATTCTGAGCCTTTTCCTCGCACCCCCAGTTGCGGGAGAATGTGAAGGAGGAGATGTTGACAGGTCGCGTTCCGCTTGACTTGACAATTTTCTCACCAGCAGGTCTTTCAACCCCAGCAGACTTGTGTCTGCCGGAAAGAGAGATCCAAGGTAGGCTTTAAATCTAGGATCGAGCACGGTGGCCAAAATGTAGTGCTCTGATTTCAACAGATTGACCACCCGTGAATCCTTGTTAAGCGAATTAAGGGCTCCATCCACAAGTCCCACATGCCTAGCGGAATCGCTCCGTGTTAGCTCCTCCTTCAATGTCTCCAGCTTCTTCTGCAAAAGCCTGATGAGGGGAATGACCTGACTCAGGCTGGCAGTGTCTGAACTGACTTCACGTGTGGCAAGTTCAAAGGGCATCAGAACCTTGCACAACGTTGAAATCATTCTCCACTGCGCTTGAGACAGGTGCATTCCACCTCCTATATCGTGCTCAATTGTATAGGCTTGAATGGCCTTTTGCTGCTCCTCCAACCTCTGAAGCATATAGAGGGTTGAATTCCACCTCGTTACCACTTCTTGCTTCAGATGATGGCAGGGCAGGTTCAGTAGTTTTTGGTGGTGCTCCAGTCTTCTGTACGTGGTGCCTGTACGCCGAAAGTGTCCCGCAATTTTTCTGGCCACCGACAGCATCTCTTGCACGCCCCTGTCGTTTTTTAAATAATTCTGCACCACCAAATTCAAGGTATGTGCAAAACATGGGACGTGCTGGAATTTGCCCATATTTAATGCACACACAATATTGCTGGCGTTGTCCGATGCCACAAATCCACAGGAGAGTCCAATTGGGGTAAGCCATTCCGCGATGATCTTCCTCAGTTGCCGTAAGAGGTTTTCAGCTGTGTGCGTATTCTGGAAAGCGGTGATACAAAGCGTAGCCTGCCTAGGAAAGAGTTGGCGTTTGCGAGATGCTGCTACTGGTGCCGCCGCTGCTGTTCTTGCGGCGGGAGTCCATACATCTACCCAGTGGGCTGTCACAGTCATATAGTCCTGACCCTGCCCTGCTCCACTTGTCCACATGTCCGTGGTTAAGTGGACATTGGGTACAACTGCATTTTTTAGGACACTGGTGAGTCTTTTTCTGAGGTCCGTGTACATTCTCGGTATCGCCTGCCTAGAGAAGTGGAACCTAGATGGTATTTGGTAACGGGGGCACACTGCCTCAATAAATTGTCTAGTTCCCTGTGAACTAACGGCGGATACCGGACGCACGTCTAACACCAACATAGTTGTCAAGGCCTCAGTTATCCGCTTTGCAGCAGGATGACTGCTGTGATATTTCATCTTCCTCGCAAAGGACTGTTGAACAGTCAATTGCTTACTGGAAGTAGTACAAGTGGGCTTACGACTTCCCCTCTGGGATGACCATCGACTCCCAGCAGCAACAACAGCAGCGCCAGCAGCAGTAGGCGTTACACGCAAGGATGCATCGGGGGAATCCCAGGCAGGAGAGGACTCGTCAGAATTGCCAGTGACATGGCCTGCAGGACTATTGGCATTCCTGGGGAAGGAGAAAATTGACACTGAGGGAGTTGGTGGGGTGGTTTGCGTGAGCTTGGTTACAAGAGGAAGGGATTTACTGGTCAGTGGACTGCTTCCGCTGTCACCCAAAGTTTTTGAACTTGTCACTGACTTATTATGAATGCGCTGCAGGTGACGTATAAGGGAGGAGGATCCGAGGTGGATAACGTCCTTACCCCTACTTAGCTTGACAAAGGGAACACACGGCTTGACACCTGTTGTCCGCATTTCTGTTGAAATAGTTCCACACCGAAGAGCTGATTTTTTTGGTATTTTCACCAGGCATGTCAACGGCCATATTCCTCCCACGGACAACAGGTGTCTCCCCGGGTGCCTGACTTAAACAAACCACCTCACCATCAGAATCCTCCTGGTCAATTTCCTCCCCAGCGCCAGCAACACCCATATCCTCCTCATCCTGGTGTACTTCAACACTGACATCTTCAATCTGACTATCAGGAACTGGACTGCGGGTGCTCCTTCCAGCACTTGCAGGGGGCGTGCAAATGGTGGAAGGCGCATGCTCTTCACGTCCAGTGTTGGGAAGGTCAGGCATCGCAACCGACACAATTGGACTCTCCTTGTGGATTTGGGATTTCGAAGAACGCACAGTTCTTTGCGGTGCTACTGCTTTTGCCAGCTTGAGTCTTTTCATTTTTCTAGCGAGAGGCTGAGTGCCTCCATCCTCATGTGAAGCTGAACCACTAGCCATGAACATAGGCCAGGGCCTCAGCCGTTCCTTGCCACTCCGTGTGGTAAATGGCATATTGGCAAGTTTACGCTTCTCCTCCGACAATTTTATTTTAGGTTTTGGAGTCCTTTTTTTACTGATATTTGGTGTTTTGGATTTGACATGCTCTGTACTATGACATTGGGCATCGGCCTTGGCAGACGACGTTGCTGGCATTTCATCGTCTCGGCCATGACTAGTGGCAGCAGCTTCAGCACGAGGTGGAAGTGGATCTTGATCTTTCCCTAATTTTGGAACCTCAACATTTTTGTTCTCCATATTTTAATAGGCACAACTAAAAGGCACCTCAGGTAAACAATGGAGATGGATGGATACTAGTATACAATTATGGACGGACTGCCGAGTGCCGACACAGAGGTAGCTACAGCCGTGAACTACCGTACTGTGTCTGCTGCTAATATAGACTGGTTGATAAAGAGATGTCGTAGTATGTATGTATGAAGAAGAAAGAAAAAAAAACCACGGTTAGGTGGTATACAATTATGGACGGACTGCCGAGTGCCGACACAGAGGTAGCCACAGCCGTGAACTACCGTACTGTACTGTGTCTGCTGCTAATATAGACTGGTTGATAAAGAGATGTCGTAGTATGTATGTATGAAGAAGAAAGAAAAAAAAACCACGGGTAGGTGGTATACAATTATGGACGGACTGCCGAGTGCTGACACAGAGGTAGCCACAGCCGTGAACTACCGTACTGTACTGTGTCTGCTGCTAATATAGACTGGTTGATAAAGAGATGTAGTAGTATGTATGTATGAAGAAGAAAGAAAAAAAAACCACGGGTAGGTGGTATACAATTATGGACGGACTGCCGAGTGCCGACACAGAGGTAGCCACAGCCGTGAACTACCGTACTGTACTGTGTCTGTTGCTAATATAGACTGGTTGATAAAGAGATGTCGTAGTATGTATGTATGAAGAAGAAAGAAAAAAAAACCACGGTTAGGTGGTATACAATTATGGACGGACTGCCGAGTGCCGACACAGAGGTAGCCACAGCCGTGAACTACCGTACTGTACTGTGTCTGCTGCTAATATAGACTGGTTGATAAAGAGATGTCGTAGTATGTATGTATAAAGAAGAAAGAAAAAAAAACCACGGTTAGGTGGTATACAATTATGGACGGACTGCCGAGTGCCGACACAGAGGTAGCCACAGCCGTGAACTACCGTACTGTACTGTGTCTGCTGCTAATATAGACTGGTTGATAAAGAGATGTCGTAGTATGTATGTATGAAGAAGAAAGAAAAAAAAACCACGGTTAGGTGGTATACAATAATGGACGGACTGCCGAGTGCCGACACAGAGGTAGCCACAGCCGTGAACTACCGTACTGTACTGTGTCTGCTGCTAATATAGACTGGTTGATAAAGAGATGTCGTAGTATGTATGTATAAAGAAGAAAGAAAAAAAAACCACGGTTAGGTGGAATACAATTATGGACGGACTGCCGAGTGCCGACACAGAGGTAGCCACAGCCGTGAACTACCGTACTGTACTGTGTCTGCTGCTAATATAGACTGGTTGATAAAGAGATGTCGTAGTATGTATGTATGAAGAAGAAAGAAAAAAAAACCACGGTTAGGTGGTATACAATTATGGACGGACTGCCGAGTGCCGACACAGAGGTAGCCACAGCCGTGAACTACCGTACTGTACTGTGTCTGCTGCTAATATAGACTGGTTGATAAAGAGATGTAGTAGTATGTATGTATAAAGAAGAAAGAAAAAAAAACCACGGGTAGGTGGTATACAATTATGGATGGACTGCCGAGTGCCAACACAGAGGTAGCTACAGCCGTGAACTACCGTACTGTGTCTGCTGCGACTGGATGATAAATAATGATATAAAAAATATATATATATCACTACTGCAGCCGGACAGGTATATATATTATATAATGACGGACCTGCTGGACACTGTCTGTCAGCAGAATGAGTTTTTTATAGAATAAAAAAAAAACACCACACAAGTGAAGTCACACGACGAGTGTTTAACTTTTTCAGGCAATCACAATATAGTATACTACTAACTATACTGGTGGTCAGTGTGGTCAGGTCACTGGTCAGTCACACTGGCAGTGGCACTCCTGCAGCAAAAGTGTGCACTGTTTAATTTTAATATAATATGTACTCCTGGCTCCTGCTATAACCTATAACTGGCACTGCAGTGCTCCCCAGTCTCCCCCACAATTATAAGCTGTGTGAGCTGAGCACAGTCAGATATATAATATATACATAGATGATGCAGCACACTGGGCTGAGCAGTGCACACAGATATGGTATGTGACTGTCTTGTACTCCTGGCTCCTGCTATAACCTATAACTGGCACTGCAGTGCTCCCCAGTCTCCCCCACAATTATAAGCTGTGTGAGCTGAGCACAGTCAGATATATAATATATACATAGATGATGCAGGCATGCAGCACACTGGGCTGAGCAGTGCACACAGATATGGTATGTGACTGAGTCACTGTGTGTACCGCTTTTTTCAGGCAGAGAACGGATATATTAAATAAAACAACTGCACTGCTGGTGGTCACTGTGGTCAGTCACTAAACTCTGCACTCTCTTCTACAGTAACAGCCTCAGGTCAATCTCTCTCTCTCTCTCCTAATCTAAATGGAGAGGACGCCAGCCACGTCCTCTCCCTATCAATCTCAATGCACGTGTGAAAATGGCGGCGACGCGCGGCTCCTTGTATAGAATCCGAGTCTCGCGAGAATCCGACAGCGTCATGATGACGTTCGGGCGCGCTCGGGTTAACCGAGCAAGGCGGGAAGATCCGAGTCGCTCGGACCCGTGAAAAAAAACATGAAGTTCGTGCGGGTTCGGATTCAGAGAAACCGAACCCGCTCATCTCTACTATATATACTGCTCACAAAAATGCCGCACAGATATGGAATGGATACTTGCAGTGACACAGAGCTGCAAGATACAGCAATGGCCTACTGTACAACTATATATTGTTAGTCACCAAAATGCTGCACTGTAATACTATATATATACTGCTAACAAAAATGGCGCACAGATATGGAATGGATACTTGCAGTGACACAGAGCTGCAAGATACAGCAATGGCCTACTGTACTGTACTACTATAATTATTATATAGATGACAGATATAAAGTTCATTGTGGGGGAATCCAGTATATGTTCTGTCACTAGGTACCAGTGAAGGACCACATCGTGTATATAGGTGACAGATATAACTTTACATTGTGGGGGAATCCAGTATACGTTCTGTCACCAGGTACCAGTGAATGACCACATCATGTATATAGGTGACAGATATAAAGTTACATTGTGGGGGAATCCAGTATACGTTCTGTCACCAGGTACCAGTGAATGACCACATCATGTATATAGATGACAGATATAAAGTTACATTGTGGGGGAATCCAGTATACGTTCTGTCACCAGGTACCAGTGAATGACCACATCATGATATAGATGACAGATATAAAGTTACATTGTGGGGGAATCCAGTATACGTTCTGTCACCAGGTACTAGTGAATGGCCACATCATGTATATACTTATACTGGTGGTCCCCAGTCCCCACAATGCAGCACACTGATCAGATATTTGCAGCACACTGAGCACAGATATGGAGCGTTTTCAGAGTACGTAGATATTTTCAGCACACTGAGCACAGATTATTTGCAGCACACTGAGCACAGATATTTGCAGCACACTGAGCACAGATTACGGAGCTTTTCAGGGAGAGAACGCAGCCACGTTCTCTCCGTTCAATCTCCAATGCACGAGTGAAAATGGCGGCAACGCGCGGCTCCTTATATAGAATACGAATCTTGCGAGAATCCGACAGCAGGATGATGATGTTCGGGTTAACCGAGCAAGGCGGGAAGATCCGAGGCTGCCTCGGAACCATGTAAAATAGGTGAAGTGTGGGGGGGTTCGGATCCCGAGGAACCGAACCCGCTCATCTCTAGTATTTAAGGGCAGGTAAAAGTGAATAGACATGGATAAGGTTCAAAATAATGGTTGGTTACAACTACAGACTAATGGAATAAGTACTTTACAACAACAGGGTGGAGGAGCAGTTTTGGATTACCCAGTCCTAGTCAATTCTAGTGGCCTGGGAGTGCAGGGGAGGAGTAACCAAGACCCCCTCCAATTCCGTGAACATAATCCCTAGTGTGCTTGCTCCTGCAAAGCACCATAAGTATGTCCTGAATGAGCAGACATAGGGGGTCATTCTGACCCGTTCGCACGCAGCGGTTCTTCGCTGCGGTGCGAACGGGTCGGAATTGCCAGCGACAAATGTGATTGCAGTGGTGATCACAAGAAGATGGACAGGCGGGAGGAGCTATGGGGCGGATACTCACCGTTTCCAGGCGTGGTGAGTCAAACGCAGATGTGTCGAGGCATTTGGAGGGCGAATGTCTGACGTCAGGACCAGAACCTTCATCACTGGATCCGTTGCACAGGGTAAGTAACTCTTACCCTGGTCTTGTTTTGCAGGAAACTTTTTCAGCATAGCAGGGCTGCACAAGCGTTTGCAGCCCTGCTATGCTGAAATACACTCCCCCATAGGCGGAGATTAGTTAATCGCACAAGCAGCAAAAAGTTGCTTGGTGAGATCAACTCGGAAAGAGGGCCATAGACACACTCCCTCCGGTGGCCGCATGTTACTCAATACCTGGGCCTACCGGTAAGTAGTCAGCTTTGTATTTTAGTTAGTTACACAAAATATGGCTTTTGTTTTTGCTTTGTGTAATTCTCTGGCTGCAATAAAATTCCTCCCCCAAGTCTCTGGCTGACTGCTGTAGGTTTTATTCCAAGGTTTGTTTCTATCCTGCTCTATCAATATCTTCTGTTTGACTTGTTTCCCTATGCCTAATGTAGTGAATCACCCCCACTGCACTATACATCCACCATCACACTACATGCCAGGTATAGTATTCTTAAGAAAATAATACAAAATAGTACTAGTGTTATGCTTGTAGCAAGCAAAATGCCTACTTCTGAGACCAAAGAGCTCTATCATTTTCTCACCAGACCATAGGATCTTTCTCCACTTGGAGAGTTGAGTCTGCTCTAGAAGAGATTTCATGTGAGTTTTTGTCAACCATGGTTTTCTTTTTGCTTTATTCCCTTAAAGCCTAATTGCTGAATTTTCTCCCATATTTACCCTGTAATACTGAAATTCTGTCCTAGTAGCCTTTTCACATGGATGCTCAGTTTTGGAGAATGGGGGTAATTCCAAGTTGATCGCAGCAGGATTTTTGTTAGCAGTTGGGCAAAACCATGTGCACTGCAGGGGAGGCAGATATAACATGTGCAGAAAGAGTTAGATTTGGGTGGGTTATTTTGTTTCTGTGCAGGGTAAATACTGGCTGCTTTATTTTTACACTGCAAATTAGATTGCAGATTGAACACACCCCACCCAAATCTAACTCTCTCTGCACATGTTATATCTGCCTCCCCTGCAGTGCACATGGTTTTGCCCAACTGCTAAAAAATTTCCTGCTGCGATCAACTTGGAATTACCCCCAATATCTGTAGTAGAAAAATTCACAACTGTGCCATTTTCTCTCAACATTATTATGATGACCTTGACAGTACTTCAAAAAATATTAAGTCTTTGAAATCTTTTTATATTCTATTTTTTAATAGAACTAACTAACCTATTATATAATATCTGAAGGTAGGGAAGTACGGATAGTGTAATGGTTAGCATTACTGCCTCACAGCACTGAGGTAATGGGTTTGGTTCCCACCTAACCGCGTGGAGTTTGTATATTCTCCCCGTACTTGCATAGGTTTCCTTCAGGTACAGGTAATTGGCTCCCAACAAAATTAATCCTAGCGTGACTGTGTGTGCGTGTACATGTGGTAGGGAATATAGATTGTAAGCTCCACTGGGGCAGGGACTGATGTAAATAGCCAAATATTCTCTGTAAGTGCTGCGGAACATGTGTGCGCTATATAAATAACTGGAATAAAAAAAAATAACATATTGCACCAAGTTTTACTGAGGTGTATTATAGTAAAAGTTGTCAATACACTTGTAATCAAGCATCGTTTGTTACTCTATTGTTGAAATTACTAAAGGGACGCTTTGACCTTTCATTTGAAGATTAATTATTCATATTACCTGTATATATGTAAAATATTTAATAATCAGGTATCAACAACAATTTGTTTAGCATTTTTAACCATTGGTATAACCAATCATTTGTAATATGCTATGTATTAACATTTTATATGAAATTTATCTGTTTGGGTGGGTTGGATATGCATGACCAGTGGTCACTATACCGACGGCGGGACCCCAGCGGTGATATGCCGGCGGGGGGGACGCAAGAAGCCCCTTGCGGGCTTGGTGACAAGCTGAGCTCGCCACGGGTTCTATTCCCACTGTATGGGTGTCATGGATACCCACGAGTGGGAATGGTCCCTGCTAGCCGGCATGTCGACTCACGGGATTGTATGAGAACGGGATATAGGGGGAAGTATTGTGACCTGCAGTCTCCGGACCGCAGGTCACATAACTAGATCCCGTTTGGGCCATTGTTTAAAACTGTTTCCTTTACAACCCATGAAAAATACTATAGGTGACCATTTTTATAGTTTCTCTATGTGTCAGTGACTAGTTTCCAGAATTAAAATCGCTGCCAGGATCCCTGAGGCCCATGTGCACGAGTGCCGTAACTAGACATTTTAGCGCTGTGTGCAAGAAACAGTATCGGCAAACCCCCCCCCCGCCAACACACACCATATATAAAACAGGGCCAATGGACCATATATAAGCCAGGGCCTACGGCGCGCACAAAAATACAGGGGCATGGCTTCACGGGGAAGGGGCATGACCACAGTGCTCCCTTTTACACAGCACAGCAGGCAGAGCTACCTTTTACCCAGCACGGCAGGTAGAGTCTCCTTTTATATAGCATGGCAGGTAAAGTCCCCTTTTACACAGCATGGCAGGTAGAGTCCCCTTTTATACAGCACGGCAGGTCGAATCTCCATTTTACACAGCACGGCAGGTAGAGTCCCCATTTACACAGCACGGCAGGTAGAGTCCCCTTTTATACAGCACGGCAGGTAGAGTCCCCTTTTACACAGCACGGCAGGTAGAGTCCCTTTTTACACAGCACAGCAGGCCGAGTCCCTATTTTACTCAGCATGGCAGGTAGAGCTCCCTTTTACACAGCACGGCAGGTAGAGTCCCCTTTTATACAGCACGGCAGGTAGAGTCCCCTTTTATACAGCACGGCAGGTATAGTCCCCTTTTACACAGCATGGCAGGTAGAGTCCCCTTTTACACAGCACAGCAGGTCGAGTCCCCATTTTACACAGCATGGCAGGTAGAGTCTCCTTTTACACAGCATGGCAGGTCGAGTCCCCATTTTACACAGCACGGCACGCAGAGTCTCCCTTTTTTCACACACTATTCAACCAGAGTCCCCCTTCTTTACACATTAGGCAGCAGTCCCCGTATTTTACATAATACAGCAACAGAGCCCCCCCCCTTCAAACACACTAGGCACAGTGTGTGTGTGTGTGTGTGTGTGTGTGTGTGTTTCCCCTGTGCACCGATCCATCTTCTGCAACTTCCAGCCAGACAGACACTCCTAGATGGCACCTGCAGCCTTAAATAGCGCTCCCTCTGCATTACAGAGCCGGTGGCGGGACTCACAGACGGGGACGGGGATGGAGGGGTGTAGTATGGTATGCCAGCGGCCGGGCTCCCGTCGACCAGCATACCGGCGCTGGGAGCCCGACCGTCGGCATAACAACAGCGTGGCGAGCGCAAATGAGCCCCTTGTGGGCTCACTGCACTTGTCACGCTGCGGGCACGGTGGCGCGCTACACGAGCCACGCTATTTATTCTCCCTCCATGGGGTCGTGGACCCCCATGAGGGAGAATATCTGTCGGTATGCCGGCTGTCGGGATTCCGGCGCCGGTATACTGTGCGCTGGGATCCCAACAGTCGGCAACCTGAAGACCACCCGGATGGAGATGTGTTCTACAGCATGGCAGCAGCAGCACCACTCCCCGTCCCTTACACAGGCGGTGGGACTCACAGACGGGACGGGGATGTGTGCTACAGCATGGCAGCTGCGGCACCACTCCACTTCCCTTACACAGGCGCCGGGACTCACAGGCGGGATACCGGAACGTGGCTGTATTACACCACATGGCAGCTGCACAGGCGGCGGAAAACAAACGCCGACGGCAGCCAGAACTTACACTACTGTCTCACTGGGTACAGCAGCCGTGTGGGGGGAGGGGGCGGTGCTGCCAGATGGCGCACCTGCAGTGCATTTGTGCTGTGGGCAAGGCACCATCGGCACACACCTAGTTAATGGCCCTAATGTGCACCATGCACACTGCACCCATTATAAATATGCCAGTGCATTTATGTATATTATATAGACATAGAGAAGAGATTTCTATAACTACTGCAGTCTGCATTCTGCCGGTTTCCTACCAGGCACTAGAATATTGCCACATCTGTTATGTTTACTGGAATGCAATGCGTTTCAGCTCAAAGTGACAGATTTGGTGGTTTGCTGGAGAATTTACCAGCATAATGAATTGTAAAGTTTTAGTTTGAAAGTTATCCCTTGGGACTGTGTGAGTCAGTTGTCTACATATCTCCCAAAATCCAATCAATTCTTTATGCCTAGTAAGGTATAAAATAAGGTTTTAGAGAAGAAAATTCCATCTGCTCAGCAACTCACTCTTATGGTGCATTAAATTCATACTGTACACTCTGGCACTGGATACTTCATATTGCGGGGCTGTCAGCAGGAGGAACTTTAGCTTTGCTCCTGGTGATTTTGATTTGATGTTGTGTGTGTGTGTGTGTGTGTGTGTGTGTGTGTGTGTTTGTGTGTATTAAGAAGAAGCGGGTGCTCGCAGTGCTTAAAAGCTTTATTATAAACAGCAAAAATAGGGCTTTCCTATATGCTTACTGTACACTGAAAAACACTGGTCTTCACACCTATTCATCATCACTATTGGCCCCCTTACACATGCTTAAATACTGGTTTCCATATGTTCTAAGTAAAGGGCCCATTCATTATCTGGGGCAGATGGGGCCGCCTAGTATTTAGTAAACTCTGCAACTGATTTCTTTGCAGCATTTGCCTGCAGGAAGCAATGCCACCTTCTGATTGTGTTAAATCTCAGAGCTCAGCTTCTTCCTATGGGTAGGAGGTCTGGATTTACGAAGAAGGATCCTAGCATATTACACCGCTGACGATGCACTGAGTGCCCTCGGGTCGGCCGGCATAGGGGCGCTTAGTAACACTGCTACTTCAGTAGCAGTGTTACTGATCACTGAGACAGCTGCTTTTCCAAGCAGTTATCTCTGCAATGGAGCAGTGCTGAATTGTCCCTGTAATTATCTATCCACTGAAGCAACTCACTGCGAGTTGGATATTTCATCACCTTTCCCCCGATGATGATTATGCCCTCAAGGAAGAGTCAAGATTGAGGTAGAGAATGGATCTAAATTCTAGTCAGGATTTTTATAATTAAGATGTATTTATACTTATGTATGGTATATGTACATGAAGAAGCGAGGGAGTTTGCGGTAGCCCTCTGGTGTTGCTAGCCCTCCATGGTGCTATCTACACCCCGTGGCTCATACCACACTCCCACAGCACTCGTCATGCCCCCATATCACTAGTCATGTCTCCTGAGTTGGCACACAATAGGCCTGTCATAAATTTCTGCTTTAAGGATAGATAGATAGATAGATAGATAGATAGATAGATAGATAGATAGATAGATAGAATAAACCTGACACCAAAATACCTATTATACAGATAAATTTGCGCTAATTTTAAAAGAGATAAACTACTTTGATAAGTGACCACTTTTTAAAGGGAAAAGTGACAGCAGGTGATCCATTATGTGCAATAGTGAGCTGCACTAGGAGGTATAGTACAGTATGTAGAAAATGTGGGTGAAGACCTCGAGCGCCTACTAGTGGTACATATAAGTGCAAGCCATGCTGTGCTGATGTAAAGATGCTTTGTTGCTGATGCTGATGAAGGTCCAGATTGGACCGAAATATTGAAACTTTGGAGTGCACTTTGGATATGCTTTGTAAATAATACAATAATTTCTCTTCAATTAATTTTGCCTATGATGAGTGCCGATATCTCTCTCTCTCTCTCTCTCTCTTTCTATATATATATATATATATATATATATATAATGTCAATCAATAAATTGTTGGTTTTACGCTATGAGGTGTCCTCTCTCTATGCTTGATTGACAGATATTACACCCGAGGGATTCTGGGTCTCATTAAGAGGAGTAGCAGTCTTACAGTATATTTGATGAACATTAGCGGCTTCTAAAAGACTGGAGTGTTTGTAAAACATCAAGTCTGTATGTGGTATAAAGCTAATTTGACAATAAGCTGAGAATAGCGTGGTGTTGAAACTGTTTATATATATATATATATATATATATATATACATTCCAAAAAGGACCGGCACTCCCACTGATGCTTGCATAAATGCTCCGGTGCCCTCCAGGAAAAGTTCACAGTCAAAAAGAAGAGGCGGCACTCGGAGGCTTAAAGGTGTTGAATTGTATTGTCACAAACGAGAACTTTTGACTATATATATATATATATATATATATATATATATAAAAATTATGCAGTGGTTGATACTAAAAAATGTTCCATTCATTAATGTACTTTACACTGTTGCACTTTGACATAGATAGAATACATGTGAAATAATTGTACCGCTCCTTTATGCAAGCAGCTTTTCTATTTTAATTATAATTTAGCAAATATGACCAAAGTTCCATTGAAGTCTATGGACAGTATTTCACTATATTCTGCGAGCCATTAATAAACTAGTAAAGCAGCTCTAACTCACATGATGATTAGAAATATGCAAATCAAAAATAAAACTTCTGTAGCCGGTGAACATGTTTTTTTCTTAATATAAAAAGATGAAAGAAAATCAGTTAAATAAAAGTGATAAAAACAGACATAAATAAATATCCTACAGTATACGTCATTTCAGTCTCTGTTCTAATGTAGAAAATAAATAACGTAGAGAATACATTATACGAATACAGAGAAAAAGACTACAGTAAGTAATCAGAATCACAACCATCCAAATCCAAAGTTGTATAGTTATTAAAGAATCGGTAACAGAGAGGGATAGATTTAATATAGTAATCCATACAAAACTAGCCTGATTTTGCGTGCGTTACCTCTGCACTTGCAAATCCAGTGCTCGAAGCTGCCAATAGGTGGCAGCTTTGAATAAATTATCTGTCGAAAATAGGCACTATGGGGCATACAGTATATATCAAAGCATGGCGAAACACAACGGGGAGAGAGATAAAGGTGGTCATTCCAAGTTGATCGCACGTCACAACTTTTTGCTGCTTGTGCGATCAACTTGACGCCGCCTATGGAGGAGTCAAGTTGCAGGGCTGCGATCGCTTCTGCAGCCCTGCTATGCTAAAAAAAAGTTTTGTGCAGAACAAGACCAGCCCTGCACCTACTTACCCAGTGCGACGGATCCAGCGATGAAGGTCCCGGATGGGACGTCAGACATCCGCCCTCCAAATGCCTGGACACGCCTGCGTTCGCCTTACCACGCCCGGGAAACGGTGAGTAGACGCCCCAATCCTCCTTCCTGCTGTCAATCTTCTTGCGATCAGGCCTGCGATCGCTTTCTTCGGTCCTGGCGTCGTTGCACCGGCGACTACATTCGCTGGGCAATGCCACGCATGCGCAATGCGGGCGCCGCGAAGCCGCAGTTCCGACCCTTTTGCACCGCAGTGAAGAACCGCTGCATGCGAACGGGTCGGAAAGACCCTCAAAGTAGCAACCAATCAGCTCCTAACTGCCATGTTACAGGCTACATTTGAAAAAATCAGGATCTGATTGGTTGGTCCTTGGTTTCACTCCACTTTAGCACGCTCCAAGTTTTTATACTTATGCCCAAAAGTCATGAAGTATGGAATTTAATAATGTCAGCTGCAACTTCTGTCCCTCAAACTCTCTGGAACCTCTAATTTCACTCTCCACTGACTGTGCTAGTTTGTGATTTATAGGCCCTACACACATGCTGATTTGTATGAAAGATATGAACGATCTCGTTCATAAATGATCGAGAACTCGTTAATATCTTTCAGTGTGGAGGCTCCAGCGATGAACGATGCGCAGCCCCGCGCTCGTTCATCGCTGGTCCCCAGTCGGCTGTGCATGCAGGCCAATATGGACGATCTTGTCCATATTTGCCTGCACTTCAATGGAGCCGCGTGACGGGGGGAGTGAAGAAACTTCACTCCCCCCGTCACTGCCCCCCCACCGCTGGGTTGCCCCCATCAGCCGTATCGGCCGTCGGGCACCTCGGTGGCGGATCGGCATGTCTGTAGGGCCCATTAGAATTATTCACTTAAGTGGGTGAGATAATAATGCTGAATGTCAACTGAACTAACACCAAAGTCCTTTAAGAAAGCATCTAAAATGCTTAAAATCCAACAAATGAAAGCAAACTGATGGTCCCAGCAGCAAAATGCTTCTTAGTCACAGGCAGATGCCTGCCTGTGTGCTTACTGCCAGGACCAACAGCTCCTCAGCCACCCTGACTGACATAGGGGAAGATTTATCAACGCTTAAAGAGAGATAAGGTGGAGAAAGATAAAGTTCCAACCAATCAGCTCCTTGCTGCCCATTTTCAAATACAGCCTGTAAAATGACAGGAACTGATTTGTTGGTACCTTGTCTACCTCCACTTTAGTTCTCTCCCCCTTAGTGTGCAGTAAGAAGGCATCTGCTACAGAACCATTTTTAAATGCGAGCATTAAAATCTATATATATTTTATATAGGGTCTGTGCAGGTGTGGAATGGGTCTTGCAATATTGCTCGCAGACCCCTGTCAGCCGCAACATGATTGACATGCTGAAGCGTTTAGGTGGCAGATTGGGACAGGCACCATTCTTCAAAATGGGGGTGTGACGCCCCTGTATTAAAGGCTTGATAGGTCCAAGGTCTGCATCATTGGACATAGACTTCCTGGACCGAATCCTATGACCAGACTGCCTAAAGGTGGGTACACACTGGTAGATATATATGCCGATCAATTGATCAGCAGATATGTCTATGGATGGATCTGGCAGTGTGTTGAGTATACACACTGCCCGATCCATCGGGGACTGACGTCATGAACTGGGCGGGCGTGTACACAGGCCCGCCCAGTTCAGCTGTCAATCACCGCCAGCTACCACAGCATACTGTATGTATGGGCGGTAGGCCGATCACCCATACACACACAGCGACATGCCAATATATTGGTAGATATATTGGCCGTCGGCTGTGCTGCGGGGCCGACGCGATACGTCTGTGAATGACGGAGTTCACAGACATATCGGCCGTACACACTGGCTGATGGACCCGCGATATATCGGCCAGTGTGTACTAGAGATGAGCGCCTGAAATTTTTCGGGTTTTGTGTTTTGGTTTTGGGTTCGGTTCCGCGGCCGTGTTTTGGGTTCGACCGCGTTTTGGCAAAACCTCACCGAATTTTTTTTGTCGGATTCGGGTGTGTTTTGGATTCGGGTGTTTTTTTAAAAAAACACTAAAAAACAGCTTAAATCATAGAATTTGGGGGTCATTTTGATCCCATATTATTATTAACCTCAAAAACCATAATTTCCACTCATTTTCAGTCTATTCTGAATACCTCACACCTCACAATATTATTTTTAGTCCTAAAATTTGCACCAAGGTCGCTGGATGACTAAGCTAAGCGACACTAGTGGCCGACACAAACACCTGGCCCATCTAGGAGTGGCACTGCAGTGTCACACAGGATGTCCCTTCCAAAAAACCCTCCCCAATCAGCACATGACGCAAAGAAAAAAAGAGGCGCAATGAGGTAGCTGACTGTGTGAGTAAGATAAGCGACCCTAGTGGCCGACACAAACACCGGGCCCATTTAGGAGTGGCACTGCAGTGTCACGCAGGATGTCCCTTCCAAAAAACCCTCCCCAATCAGCACATGACGCAAAGAAAAAAAGAGGCGCAATGAGGTAGCTGACTGTGTGAGTAAGATTAGCGACCCTAGTGGCCGACACAAACACCGGGCCCATTTAGGAGTGGCACTGCAGTGTCACGCAGGATGTCCCTTCCAAAAAACCCTCCCCAATCAGCACATGACGCAAAGAAAAAAAGAGGCGCAATGAGGTAGCTGACTGTGTGAGTAAGATAAGCGACCCTAGTGGCCGACACAAACACCGGGCCCATTTAGGAGTGGCACTGCAGTGTCACGCAGGATGTCCCTTCCAAAAAACCCTCCCCAATCAGCACATGACGCAAAGAAAAAAAGAGGCGCAATGAGGTAGCTGACTGTGTGAGTAAGATTAGCGACCCTAGTGGCCGACACAAACACCGGGCCCATTTAGGAGTGGCACTGCAGTGTCACGCAGGATGTCCCTTCCAAAAAACCCTCCCCAATCAGCACATGACGCAAAGAAAAAAAGAGGCGCAATGAGGTAGCTGACTGTGTGAGTAAGATTAGCGACCCTAGTGGCCGACACAAACACCGGGCCCATTTAGGAGTGGCACTGCAGTGTCACGCAGGATGTCCCTTCCAAAAAACCCTCCCCAATCAGCACATGACGCAAAGAAAAAAAGAGGCGCAATGAGGTAGCTGACTGTGTGAGTAAGATTAGCGACCCTAGTGGCCGACACAAACACCGGGCCCATTTAGGAGTGGCACTGCAGTGTCACGCAGGATGTCCCTTCCAAAAAACCCTCCCCAAACAGCACATGACGCAAAGAAAAATAAAAGAAAAAAGAGGTGCAAGATGGAATTGTCCTTGGGCCCTCCCACCCACCCTTATGTTGTATAAACAAAACAGGACATGCACACTTTAACCAACCCATCATTTCAGTGACAGGGTCTGCCACACGACTGTGACTGATATGACGGGTTGGTTTGGACCCCCCCCAAAAAAGAAGCAATTAATCTCTCCTTGCACAAACTGGCTCTACAGAGGCAAGATGTCCACCTCATCATCACCCTCCGATATATCACCGTGTACATCCCCCTCCTCACAGATTATCAATTCGTCCCCACTGGAATCCACCATCTCAGCTCCCTGTGTACTTTGTGGAGGCAATTGCTGCTGGTCAATGTCTCTGCGGAGGAATTGATTATAATTCATTTTAATGAACATCATCTTCTCCACATTTTCTGGATGTAACCTCGTACGCCGATTGCTGACAAGGTGAGCGGCGGCACTAAACACTCTTTCGGAGTACACACTTGTGGGAGGGCAACTTAGGTAGAATAAAGCCAGTTTGTGCAAGGGCCTCCAAATTGCCTCTTTTTCCTGCCAGTATAAGTACGGACTGTGTGACATGCCTACTTGGATGCGGTCACTCATATAATCCTCCACCATTCTATCAATGTTGAGAGAATCATATGCAGTGACAGTAGACGACATGTCCGTAATCGTTGTCAGGTCCTTCAGTCCGGACCAGATGTCAGCATCAGCAGTCGCTCCAGACTGCCCTGCATCACCGCCAGCGGGTGGGCTCGGAATTCTGAGCCTTTTCCTCGCACCCCCAGTTGCGGGAGAATGTGAAGGAGGAGATGTTGACAGGTCGCGTTCCGCTTGACTTGACAATTTTGTCACCAGCAGGTCTTTCAACCCCAGCAGACTTGTGTCTGCCGGAAAGAGAGATCCAAGGTAGGCTTTAAATCTAGGATCGAGCACGGTGGCCAAAATGTAGTGCTCTGATTTCAACAGATTGACCACCCGTGAATCCTTGTTAAGCGAATTAAGGGCTCCATCCACAAGTCCCACATGCCTAGCGGAATCGCTCCGTGTTAGCTCCTCCTTCAATGTCTCCAGCTTCTTCTGCAAAAGCCTGATGAGGGGAATGACCTGACTCAGGCTGGCAGTGTCTGAACTGACTTCACGTGTGGCAAGTTCAAAGGGCATCAGAACCTTGCACAACGTTGAAATCATTCTCCACTGCGCTTGAGACAGGTGCATTCCACCTCCTATATCGTGCTCAATTGTATAGGCTTGAATGGCCTTTTGCTGCTCCTCCAACCTCTGAAGCATATAGAGGGTTGAATTCCACCTCGTTACCACTTCTTGCTTCAGATGATGGCAGGGCAGGTTCAGTAGTTTTTGGTGGTGCTCCAGTCTTCTGTACGTGGTGCCTGTACGCCGAAAGTGTCCCGCAATTTTTCTGGCCACCGACAGCATCTCTTGCACGCCCCTGTCGTTTTTTAAATAATTCTGCACCACCAAATTCAAGGTATGTGCAAAACATGGGACGTGCTGGAATTTGCCCATATTTAATGCACACACAATATTGCTGGCGTTGTCCGATGCCACAAATCCACAGGAGAGTCCAATTGGGGTAAGCCATTCCGCGATGATCTTCCTCAGTTGCCGTAAGAGGTTTTCAGCTGTGTGCGTATTCTGGAAACCGGTGATACAAAGCGTAGCCTGCCTAGGAAAGAGTTGGCGTTTGCGAGATGCTGCTACTGGTGCCGCCGCTGCTGTTCTTGCGGCGGCAGTCCATACATCTACCCAGTGGGCTGTCACAGTCATATAGTCCTGACCCTGCCCTGCTCCACTTGTCCACATGTCCGTGGTTAAGTGGACATTGGGTACAACTGCATTTTTTAGGACACTGGTGAGTCTTTTTCTGACGTCCGTGTACATTCTCGGTATCGCCTGCCTAGAGAAGTGGAACCTAGATGGTATTTGGTAACGGGGGCACACTGCCTCAATAAATTGTCTAGTTCCCTGTGAACTAACGGCGGATACCGGACGCACGTCTAACACCAACATAGTTGTCAAGGCCTCAGTTATCCGCTTTGCAGCAGGATGACTGCTGTGATATTTCATCTTCCTCGCAAAGGACTGTTGAACAGTCAATTGCTTACTGGAAGTAGTACAAGTGGGCTTACGACTTCCCCTCTGGGATGACCATCGACTCCCAGCAGCAACCTTAGCAGCGCCAGCAGCAGTAGGCGTTACACGCAAGGATGCATCGGAGGAATCCCAGGCAGGAGAGGAATCGTCAGAATTGCCAGTGACATGGCCTGCAGGACTATTGGCATTCCTGGGGAAGGAGGAAATTGACACTGAGGGAGTTGGTGGGGTGGTTTGCGTGAGCTTGGTTACAAGAGGAAGGGATTTACTGGTCAGTGGACTGCTTCCGCTGTCACCCAAAGTTTTTGAACTTGTCACTGTCTTATTATGAATGCGCTGCAGGTGACGTATAAGGGAGGATGTTCCGAGGTGGTTAACGTCCTTACCCCTACTTATTACAGCTTGACAAAGGGAACACACGGCTTGACACCTGTTGTCCGCATTTCTGTTGAAATACCTCCACACCGAAGAGCTGATTTTTTTGGTATTTTCACCTGGCATGTCAACGGCCATATTCCTCCCACCGACAACAGGTGTCTCCCTGGGTGCCTGACTTAAACAAACCACCTCACCATCAGAATCCTCCTGGTCAATTTCCTCCCCAGCGCCAGCAACACCCATATCCTCCTCATCCTGGTGTACTTCAACACTGACATCTTCAATCTGACTATCAGGAACTGGACTGCGGGTGCTCCTTCCAGCACTTGCAGGGGGCGTGCAAATGGTGGAAGGCGCATGCTCTTCACATCCAGTGTTGGGAAGGTCAGGCATCGCAACCGACACAATTGGACTCTCCTTGTGGATTTGGGATTTCGAAGAATGCACAGTTCTTTGCTGTGCTTTTGCCAGCTTGAGTCTTTTCATTTTTCTAGCAAGAGGCTGAGTGCTTCCATCCTCATGTGAAGCTGAACCACTAGCCATGAACATAGGCCAGGGCCTCAGCCGTTCCTTGCCACTCCGTGTGGTAAATGGCATATTGGCAAGTTTACGCTTCTCCTCCGACAATTTTATTTTAGGTTTTGGAGTCCTTTTTTTACTGATATTTGGTGTTTTGGATTTGACATGCTCTGTACTATGACATTGGGCATCGGCCTTGGCAGACGACGTTGCTGGCATTTCATCGTCTCGGCCATGACTAGTGGCAGCAGCTTCAGCACGAGGTGGAAGTGGATCTTGATCTTTCCCTAATTTTGGAACCTCAACATTTTTGTTCTCCATATTTTAATAGGCACAACTAAAAGGCACCTCAGGTAAACAATGGAGATGGATGGATACTAGTATACAATTATGGACGGACTGCCGAGTGCCGACACAGAGATAGCCACAGCCGTGAACTACCGTACTGTACTGTGTCTGCTGCTAATATAGACTGGTTGATAAAGAGATGTCGTAGTATGTATGTATGAAGAAGAAAGAAAAAAAAACCACGGTTAGGTGGTATACAATTATGGACGGACTGCCGAGTGCCGACACAGAGGTAGCCACAGCCGTGAACTACCGTACTGTACTGTGTCTGCTGCTAATATAGACTGGTTGATAAAGAGATGTCGTAGTATGTATGTATGAAGAAGAAAGAAAAAAAAACCACGGGTAGGTGGTATACAATTATGGACGGACTGCCGAGTGCCGACACAGAGGTAGCCACAGCCGTGAACTACCGTACTGTACTGTGTCTGCTGCTAATATAGACTGGTTGATAAAGAGATGTCGTAGTATGTATGTATAAAGAAGAAAGAAAAAAAAACCACGGTTAGGTGGTATACAATTATGGACTGACTGCCGAGTGCCGACACAGAGGTAGCCACAGCCGTGAACTACCGTACTGTACTGTGTCTGCTGCTAATATAGACTGGTTGATAAAGAGATGTCGTAGTATGTATGTATGAAGAAGAAAGAAAAAAAAACCACGGTTAGGTGGTATACAATTATGGACGGACTGCCGAGTGCCGACACAGAGGTAGCCACAGCCGTGAACTACCGTACTGTACTGTGTCTGCTGCTAATATAGACTGGTTGATAAAGAGATGTCGTAGTATGTATGTATAAAGAAGAAAGAAAAAAAAACCACGGTTAGGTGGTATACAATTATGGATGGACTGCCGAGTGCCGACACAGAGGTAGCCACAGCCGTGAACTACCGTACTGTACTGTGTCTGCTGCTAATATAGACTGGTTGATAAAGAGATGTAGTAGTATGTATGTATAAAGAAGAAAGAAAAAAAAAACACGGGTAGGTGGTATACAATTATGGATGGACTGCCGAGTGCCGACACAGAGGTAGCTACAGCCGTGAACTACCGTACTGTGTCTGCTGCGACTGGATGATAAATAATGATATAAAAAATATATATATATCACTACTGCAGCCGGACAGGTATATATATTGTATAATGACGGACCTGCTGGACACTGTCTGTCAGCAGAATGAGTTTTTTATAGAATAAAAAAAAAACACCACACAAGTGAAGTCACACGACGAGTGTTTAACTTTTTCTGGCAATCACAATATAGTATACTACTAACTATACTGGTGGTCAGTGTGGTCAGGTCACTGGTCAGTCACACTGGCAGTGGCACTCCTGCAGCAAAAGTGTGCACTGTTTAATTTTAATATAATATGTACTCCTGGCTCCTGCTATAACCTATAACTGGCACTGCAGTGCTCCCCAGTCTCCCCCACAATTATAAGCTGTGTGAGCTGAGCACAGTCAGATATATAATATATACATAGATGATGCAGCACACTGGGCTGAGCAGTGCACACAGATATGGTATGTGACTGTCTTGTACTCCTGGCTCCTGCTATAACCTATAACTGGCACTGCAGTGCTCCCCAGTCTCCCCCACAATTATAAGCTGTGTGAGCTGAGCACAGTCAGATATATAATATATACATAGATGATGCAGGCATGCAGCACACTGGGCTGAGCAGTGCACACAGATATGGTATGTGACTGAGTCACTGTGTGTACCGTTTTTTTCTGGCAGAGAACGGATATATTAAATAAAACAACTGCACTGCTGGTGGTCACTGTGGTCAGTCACTAAACTCTGCACTCTCTTCTACAGTATCAGCCTCAGGTCAATCTCTCTCTCTCTCTCCTAATCTAAATGGAGAGGACGCCAGCCACGTCCTCTCCCTATCAATCTCAATGCACGTGTGAAAATGGCGGCGACGCGCGGCTCCTTATATAGAATCCGAGTCTCGCGAGAATCCGACAGCGTCATGATGACGTTCGGGCGCGCTCGGGTTAACCGAGCAAGGCGGGAAGATCCGAGTCGCTCGGACCCGTGAAAAAAAACATGAAGTTCGTGCGGGTTCGGATTCAGAGAAACCGAACCCGCTCATCTCTAGTGTGTACCCACCTTTAGCTTACGCAGGATGGCTGGTGCCTGAAACCAGGGCTGGATTAAGCCTTGGGGGGGCCCTGGGCACTTAAGGCAGGGGGTACCCGTGGGAAGGGGGGTGTATACTAGATTGCACATACTCCCCCCCTTAAAGGTTGAGAGCATGTTGTGCCTCCTGTAATGAGTCATGTTGGTAGGTATGGATTGTGCATTACATTTAAACCATTGGTGTATATTCAATTCAAACTAATAGTTTAATAATGCCTGAGTACTGTTTATAGCTCCACCTAATTGAGAGACAACTATTTTATAAAGTTTTCTTGTTTTGGAACAAAGACAACTTAACCTTAAAATACACATAGAAAATAAAGTCTATAATTTATCGTGTCACATGCAGGAATAGCAGCATCCATTGTACTACTTGCTTACTGGGTCAGGACTCGAGAGGACTCAATGGGGTACATTTACTTAGGTGGGAGGTTTTTTTTTTAGAACTGGTGATGTTGCCCATAGCAACTAATTAGATTCTCATACCTCCCAACTGTCCCGATTTTCGCGGGGACAGTCCCGGTTTTTGGGAACTGTCCCGCTGTCCCACCCGCGGGCCGCAGTGTCCCGCGGTGGGGGGGGGGGTCAGTTGGGAGGCTCTGTCACTCGCTGCCCTGCTTAGCAGAGCAGCGGTGAATAGACGCTGTGCGCATGCGCACAGCGTCTATTCACTGGAGTCAGAGGGAGAGGGGGCATGCCAGCGGCTCACAGAGCGCTGGGCATGCCCCCTCAGTGCCGAAAACAAGGGCATGGCTCGCGATCGCGGGTCCTCCCATGAAGCCACGCCCCCTTTTCTTAGGCCACACCCCTTTTGTGTCCCTCTTTATAGGAATTAAAAGTTGGGAGGTATGGATTCTATCTATTATCTTCTAGGAGCAACTAAATAAAAAAAAAGTCTTATTGGCTGCTCAGGTTACACAGCACCCAGACACCCAGGCGGGGAGGAGGAGAAGCTGGGATCCCTGGGTCACTTTCAGCTCTCTCCACCTTTCTATCTCTCCTCTGGTCCGGAAGCTCTGTTGGTACAGTAGCTCATGAAACCTGATACTCCTGTGTTTCTGTTCTGCCTTCACTGCATAATGTCCTGCTCGCATTCTGGCTGCTTGATTCTGCTACCGCACAAAAGGGAGAGCTAGTGATGTCAGTGTGCTCCGGCTGGGGGGCGCCTCCTGACAAAGGGGGCCTCGAGGTACAGTAACACCTATGCCCCCCTCAATCTGGCTATGTCTGAAACCATCGCAAATTGCGACCATGCTCGCGATAGTGATACAAGGTTGCGTCCTCAGACCCAGCACTCGGAACTTGTAAATGCTGACAGAAGACGTCTATCTCTTACACATGCCTTTTGTTGCATTTGAATTTTAATGGCATGGAAATGCACACCACTTCATTGTGCCTCTGCAATTCCTACCAAACATGAATTAGGCCCAATATACCAATAAGCCTCTCAAGTTCAGTAGGAGTATGAAAATGTAATTAACATGGAAGTCATTTAGTTTTTAGAGTTAGCCACAGAGGCACACCCATAGTAACCTATCAAATACTAGCTATAACTAGTCTGCCTTAAATTATGCTAAAAACGAATTCCAGTCCGGTTGTTACTTATTGTGATATATTAGTTCTATTTTAACCAAATTATCAAATTGAATCAGTTTCTAAAAGTCAATTACAAAAAGCAAAACAGCAATTACAAAAATCTAAAACCAAAAAGTCAGTGGTCCACTCGAGTGAAAGCTTGATAGATAGACATCATATGTTTTATCACCGTGATGGACTTATAGATGGGACACGTTCTTTGCGCTGTGTGTCCTATTTACCTATGCTCGTACATCACTATTAAAAATGTGCCAAAAATAATAAATGTCAAAAGTGGGAAAAAATCTAATTATTTGTACAATCTAAAACAGGTGCGTTACCTTTCGTAGATGACTCATGTTCACTGCATAGTTGTTGATTACAGATATGACAACATAAATTATCTTTTGAAATTATACGGTAGCAGCAAACACTAAAAAAATCAAGCACATATTACAACTGTATATATTATGTATCATTTATAGGCAACTGAAGGATAACAATAAGTCTTTCATCTATTCTGCGGGCTCAGTCTTTGCTTTCTGTAGTCTGTCACCATCATATTTCTGAAAGTAGCCGGTGTGCTATATACAGTATGGAAGGGCAAAGAAATGGGAGTACTTAATAAAGACATTTTACCTGTCAAGGGTCATTTTACAGTCACTGGAACAGTTTGGCTCATTTCATCCTCTTATTATTATATTGGTGTAAGAGCATTTAGAGATCTGAATTTCTGAAAAATGCAACCAAAGTGCAAATTAAGGAATATATTCTAATGTAATAGAGAGATTTTGGGGACCTAAGCCATGGGGGTCTGTGTACCATACTACATAGCAGAAAATATTGGTGTAAATGAGTCTTATCCATCCCTTAATCTCATTTAGTGGGATGTGGTCAAAATGTCGACGTCGGAATCCCGACAGCAGTCAGAGTGCTGACAGCGGAATCCCAACAGGATCTGGAGACCAACGTCATAATCCCGACAGCCGGAATCCCAATCGTGTAGCGGGCGGGTTATGGTCAGGCCTGGGGGGAGGTTAGGTTTAGGTTCCACCTGGGGGAATAAGGGTTGGGCTGTGGATGGGAGTTAGGCTGCAGGGAGGAGGGCTTAAGGTTAGGCAACACTGGGTCGGGGAGGTGTAGTTTTATGCATTAAGGGGGAGGGTTAGGGCTAGGCTGCGGGGAGGAGAGGTAAGGGTTAGACACCACTGGGGGAGGGGTTAGGGTTAGACACCACTGGGGGTGGGGTATGTTTATGCACTAAGGGGAAGGGTTAGGGTTAGGCCTCCTGTAATAGATGTCTCCTGCTGCATCACCATATAGCACCTCCAACGGGATACGGTAGTTAGGTCGACACAGCTTAGGTCGATAGTCATTACGTCGACCACTGAAGGTCGACATGCATTAGGTCGACATGCACTAGGTCGACAGGTCAAATGGTCAACCTGAGTTTTTCACATTTTTTCCATTTTTTTTTATTTTTTCATACTTAACGATCCACGTGGACTACGATTGGAACGGTAACCTGTTCCGAGCAAGGCGGTAGCGGAGCGAGGCACCTTGCCTGAAGCATGGCGAGTGAAGTTAGCCATGCGAGGGGACACAGTGCATTAACTGCGGTTCCCCATCACTTTACGAAGAAAACAACACCAAAAAAGGTCAAAAAACCCATATCGACCTTTTGACCTGTTGACCTAATGACCATGTCGACATTGTCCCTGTCAACCTAATGCATGTCGACCTTCCATGGTCGAGATAATGACTGTCAACCTAAGTTGTGTCTACCCAATGACCCATACCCCCTCCAACCACATCTAAATCATGACCATTATTTGTATTTCTCTGGTGACCATCCAACTCTAGTGTTAAGAAGTCTGTATAGAAAGACCCCTTCTTGTACTTACACCATTAACTGTTTTGTTAATAGAAACTGTCTCAAATGAACAGTATACGATTAACAGAGGAGTTCTCTATATACTGTAAGTACTGAAAGTAATGCTGCATCTGTATCTGTACTGTAGGTCTGATAGTGATAGTAATCTCCCCTCTAAAGTCTTGTATCATAATCTCAGCAAACTGGCCTTTTTTTCTCTTTAGAATTTATACCTTACAGATAGGAGATATATTAGAAGTATATAGAGTCCCTTAAAAACAACGGGCTTGGTTCACAAGGCAAATGCTTGCAGGTATCAGCAATGTTTTAGGACATGCGCATGTGCGGGATTGATTAGCGATGGCAGACGCAGTGAGGATATCTTAACAAAGGGAGTGACAGGTAGTGAGCGTTTGGGGGATGGCTTATCATATGTGGGTGTGTCACAAGCATTTTCTGGGTGTGTCTCAGCCAGCAACTGCAAATTAATTTGTCTTAGTTCCGACGGTCATTCTGGACAACCACAATGTCAGCAATGTTGCATTTTTTTTACATAAGCAGCGGATTAAAGGGGTGGTCTTCAGTATGCCGATTGACGAGATCCCGGCGCACAGTATACCGGCGCCGGAATCCCGACAGCCGGCATACCGACACTTATTCTCCCTCGTGGGGGTCCACGACCCCCCTGGAGGGAGAATAAAATAGCGTGTTAGCGCGCCACCGTGCCCCTAGCGAGGCGAGTGCAGCGAGCCCGCAAGGGGCTCATTTGCGCTCGCCACACTGTCGGTAAGCCGGCGGTTGGGCTCCCAGCGCCGGTATGCTGGTCGCCGGGAGCCCGACTGGCGGCATACCATACTGAACCCGATTATAGGGGTATATGCAATTCCGGGCGAATTGCGGCTTTTTTTCGCCCGTTTTTAAATTCGACACAATTCGACCTTCGGATTCTGGCCGGTGGGTGCCGGCCTATTCGACATATTCAATAAAAAACGGATTCGAAAGTCCCGCTGTCGAAAAACGGACCAATTGACGGATAAGTACGTCCTGGATTCGACATTTCCGACGGCGCAAAAATGGTTAAAAGACACAGAAAAAAATGCGTGGGGTCCCCCCTCCTAAGCATAACCAGCCTCGGGCTCTTTACAACCAGCTGGTCCTGGTTGTAAAAATACGGGGAAAAAATGGACAGGGGATCCCCCGTATTTTTAGAACCAGCACCGGGCTCTGCGTCCGGTCCTGGTGCAAAAAATACGGGGGGACAAAGGTGGTCATTCCGAGTTGTTCGCTCGCAAGCTGCTTTTAGTAGCTTTGCACACGCTAAGCCGCCGCCTAGTGGGAGTGAATCTTAGCATAGTAGATTTGCGTACGAAAGATTAGCAGATTTGCGAATAGACAGTTCTTAGCAGTTTCTGAGTAGCTCGAGACTTACTCTGCCACTGCGATCAGTAAAGTCAGTTTCGTTCCTGGTTTGACATCACAAACACACCCAGCGTTCGCCCAGACACTCCCCTGTTTCTTCAGCCACTCCCGCGTTTTTCCTAGAAACGGCAGCGTTTATTCACACACACCCATAAAACGGCCAGTTTCCGCCCAGAAACACCCACTTCCTGTCAATCACATTACGATCACCAGAACGAAGAAAAAACCTCGTAATGCCATGAGTAAATTACCAAACTTCATAGCAAATTTACTTGGCGCAGTCGCAGTGCGAACATTGCTCATGCGCAATTAGCGGAAAATCGCTGCGATGCGAAGAAAATTACCGAGCGAACAACTCGGAATGAGGGCCAAAAATCGTAGGGGTCCCCCATATTTTTTGAACCAGCACCGGGCTCCACTAGCTGGAGAGATAATGCCACAGCCGGGGGACACTTTTATACCGGTCCCTACGGCCGTGGCATTAAATCCCCAACTAGTCGCCCCTGGCCGGGGTACCCTGGAGGAGTGGGGACCCCTTAAATCAAGGGGTCCCCCCCCTCCAGCCACCCAAGGGCCAGGGGTGAAGCCCGAGGCTGTCCCCTCCATCCATGGGCTGCGGATGGGGGGCTGACAGCCTTGTGTAAAATCAAAGAATATTGTTTTTTTGCAGAAGAACTACAAGTCCCAGCAAGCCTCCCCTGCAAGCTGGTACTTGGTGAACCACAAGTACCAGCATGTGGGGGGGAAATGGGCTCACTGGTACCTGTAGTTCTTCTGCAAAAAAAATACCCAAATAAAAACAGGACACGAACACCTTGAAAGTAAAACTTTATTACATACATGCCGACACACACATACTTACCTATGTTCACAGAGGGTCCCTTCAGCCAATCAGGGAGCGCCACGTCGTGGCACTCTCCTGATTGCCTGTGCACATCTGAGCTGTAAGACGCGCATTGCACAGCCCCTCCATTATCTTCAATGGTGGGAACTTTGCGGTCAGCGGTGAGGTCACCCGCGGTCAGCGGCTGACCGCGAGTAACCTCACCGCTGACCGCAAAGTTCCCACCATTGAATGTAATGGAGCGGCATTGCGATGCGCTGTCTGCCAGCTCAGACGCGCATAGCCAATCAGGAGAGTGGGACCCTCTGTGACAGGAGTCATGGGGGGTCCCGGCATTCGGGGAAAGGGGTTCCATGTGTAAACATGGGACCCCTTTCAGTGCGTGGATCGGGTATGCGGTTTGTTTTTTTTGCCAAGTACGTGGATTACAAATAATAACAGGACACTGGATTTAGGTGAGTATAATTTTATTTTCAGGTACCCCGGATTCTTGGAGACGTTGACAGACTTGGAGACGTGGACACAGTCGGCGTGTGAACATAGGTAAGTATGTGTGTGTCGGCATGTATGTAATAAAGTTGTACTTTCACGGTGTGCGTGTCCTGTTTTTATTTAAGTATTTTTTTTGCAGAAGAACTACAGGTACCAGCGGGCCCGTTTATCCCCCGCATGCTGGTACTTGTGGTTCTCCAAGTACCAGCTTGCGGGTGAGGCTTGCTGGGACTTGTAGTTCTTCTGCAAAAAACAACATTCTTTGATTTTACACAAGGCTATCAGACCCCATCCGCAACCCATGGATGGGGGGGACAGCCTCGGGCTTCACCCCTGGCCCTTGGGTGGCTGGAGGGGGGGACCCCTTGATTTAAAGGGTCCCCACTCCTCCAGGGTACCCCGGCCAGGGGTGACTAGTTGGGGATTTAATGCCACGGCTGCAGGGACCGGTATAAAAGTGTCCCACGGCTGTGGCATTATCTCTCCAGCTAGTGGAGCCCGGTGCTGGTTCAAAAAATACGGGGGGACCCCTACGCTTTTTGTCCCCCGTATTTTTTGCACCAGGACCGGACGCAGAGCCCGGTGCTGGTTCTAAAAATACGGGGGATCCCCTTTCCATTTTTTCCCTGTATTTTTACAACCAGGACCGGCTCAAAGAGCCCGAGGCTGGTTATGCTTAGGAGGGGGGACCCTACGCATTTTTTTTCTGGATTTTAACCCATTCCCACCCCTTCCCATTGAAAACCATGCTCTCTCTATTTTAGTCAGTTAAAAAAATATATATTATTTTTAAAAATATATTAATAATAGTTGTGTCTCCTAATAGACAAACCAAGTACCTAATCCCTTCTAATATTAATAGATATGCTATTAGCAATAAAAAAAAAAACACAAAAAAACATGTTTTAATTTTTTTTTATTAGATTCTGCCAGCAAAGTGAGGCAGAATGAAATTGATGAAATTACTGTCGAAAAACACTGTTGTCGAATCGACATTCTTCAATTGAATATACTTTTGTCGTAAAGCCGCATTTTTACCATTGCAGACATGTCGAATTTGTGAACTGTCGAATTTCAAAAAGTCGAATCTGAAAAGTCAGTTTTTTTGTCGAAAAGTACTGTATTGCATTGTCGAAAAAAAAATTGTGTCGAAAATGTCCCGTTTTTTTACATTTGCGGCAATTCGACCGCAATTGCATATACCCCAAAGGCTCTGCCAGAGAATGTTTCTGTACAAATCCAAATGGCTGCGGCATTAGCATATTTTCGGAGATCTGCTATGTGCGGTATCACAATAGCAACGCCATTTGTGTCCATCTCTGAATCAGGCCCAATGTGACAGACTCAGTGATTTTTGGACAACTCTGTACCATCCCCAGGGGACATGTAGGCATTTGAATCAAAGACACACATACTGTATGCAGGGCCAATGCTGGTATTCAGAATGGATCACCAAAGCTGAACATGAAGCTATTCCATGCAAGCTGTATTTTAACATGTATATAACTACCTTTCTGTTGGGTTGGGATTGAAATGCCAGCTGACGAGATGCCAGTGGTCAGAATACCGACCGTGGCATCCTGAAGATCAGAATCCCAACAGGGGAAGGTAAGTGTACTTACCTTCTCCCAATAGCCCACTAACCTTTCCTCCCCGCAGCCTAAGCCTAAAGCAGCCTAACCCTAACCCTCCTGATAGTGCCTAAACCTAACGCCTCCTCCCTGCAGCCTAACCCTAACCTTCCCCCTCCCTGCTGCCTAAGCCTAATCCTAACCCTCACTGGCGGTGCCTGAAACAACCCCCCCTCCCCGCAGTCTAACCCTAACCTCCCACCCCCAATCCCAACGTGTAACCCTAAACCTACCCCCCTCCCCCCGCCTAAACTTACCCTGTTTTCTCCCCACACACACACACAAATGCAACTTTCCTCTCTGGCGGCCCAGCAGTGTATCAGTCAGGATCATAGGTGTCGGGACGCCGGTTCCTGCATTCCGATCAGCATCCCAATCAGTGTCGGGATTCCGGTGACTGTATTTTGACAGACGAGATCCTGACCACCGGGATCGCGACTGGATTCTCTTTCTCTCTGGTGTTATTGTTTAAAAGTGTCGATAGGGCTGTATTTTGTATTGGTTCCTATTACCATAATATCGCCATAGTAAATGAGTGCTACTAAGCTGGCTGGCAATACTGGTTAGCAGTGGTAAAAGTAGATTTAGCTTAGTACATATGCGCATGCGAGAGCTGGCTTGTTATTTCATGCATGTACAGTATACTAGGGCTGGAATCCCTGATTTGGCTTTCATTTCCAAGTTAAAAATATATAAAACATTTTTTTTAAATAAATACGAACATTAGGTTTGCATTAAATAGCTTAAATACTGTAGGTTTTCCACATGTATTTTCATATCTGTGCAGAACAAATACATTCTATTAGCTGAGGGTGGCTTTATTAGTTCTTCATAACTGTTATTTTTCATATTATTGTACAATATTTTAATTATTGTACTTAGAAAATTCACAACATCCCTGTTTAAATAATACCTTAGGACCAGATTTTATCAAGTCTTGGAGAGTGATAAATTACACGGTGATAAAGCACCAACCAACCAGCTACCAACTGCCATGTTACAGGCTGTGTTTGAAAAATGACAGTTAGGAGCTGATTGGTTGGTACGTTGTCACCGTGCAATTTATCACTCTCCAAGACTTAATAAATCTGGGCCATTGGATTTAAAAAGGATGAATTAGCATTTTGTTAAAAGTTAACAACACGAATGTGGGACAATCCTTCATCTATATGTTTATATATTAAGATATTTTAGAGGCTTAACGAAGAAACAACAGGTGTTAAAATCTGCTCTAGCTGTTAAGTTCTGGAATATTAAAACACCATATGTCAGTATCACTGCTAAACATGTTGAACAATCTTGGCCAATAGTTTGTCATGGGAGTTAAACATTACATTTTTGTCAGCTATTCAATTATGCATATTAGTATATCTATTTGAGGAAACATTGCACATCCACCTTTGCTTACTAAGTGGTATGTTGTAAATGAGTCCATCTTTCTTACGATATTACCATGTCAGCATTTGGCCTCTCCTAATGCACGTGTCATTATCCACTTGACAGGTACAATTTTAATTAAAATACAGTATACAGTAGGACTTTCATTAACTACTTAACTGGGGTTTTTTTTTTTTTCTTTTAAAAAAACACTCAGTAAATTTACATTTTCTTTTATTATTGAATTAGGTTAAGAACATTTATTTAAAACAGGTCCAACACAATTTTATAAATCTCTCTCTCTCTCTCTCTCTCTCTCTCTCTCTCTCTCTCTCTCTCTCTCTATATATATATATATATTGAAAACCGGTTAAAACATTGATAACCAAAATATTACACTATTGCGACTCTACACTTTCCCCGCAGCTGCTCCTCTCTACAGCCGCCGGGTGTACACAACAAGGTAAGGGCTGTTTCTTTAAAATGTACCCAGCGGCTGCTAATCTCTGCAGCAAAAAAAAAAAAAAAAAACAACAAGAATAAAAGGCGCTCAAGACACAGATGTTTTTTTACTGAAAGATTAGTTATTTAATTCCTTAGCTGCTGATCCTATATGGAAGGCGGGGAAACGCATTAAGGGAACCAACAAAACCAGCATTTGGTACCAGCTGCTTACAAACCGGGTCAAGCACCATTCCAAAGGATATGGACACGCCAGAAAAGGCAGCAAGGAAAGGTTTAAAGCACCATGGAGGCGGGAGATACCTGCCCTTAATACGGTATTGGGGGGGGAAAAAACCTGGTCTATAGACTCTATACCATACCCCCCAACTGTCCCGATTTTCGTGGGACAGTCCCTTTTTTAGGGGACTGTCCCGCTGTGCCACCCGCAGGCCGCAGTGTCCCACGGTGGGGTGGGGGGCAGTTGGGAGGCTCCTGTCACTGCTGCAGCAGTGGTGAATAGACGCAGTGCGCGTGCGCACAGCATCTATTCACTGGAGACAGAGGGAGAGGGGCATGCCAGCAGCACACAGAACTCTGGGCATGCCCCCTCAGTGACGGAATCGGGGGCTGTGGCTCATGATTGCAGCACTCCCTGTGAAGCCATGCCCCCTTTTGCTGTCACGCCCCTTTTCAAAATTGGGCGTGGCTTTGCAGCACAGATGTCCCTCTATACCTAGAACAAATGTTGGGAGGTATGTCTGTACCATCAGAACTTTGTTACTAATTGGTACTAACTATATAATGTGCAATTTACATGTAAGGGGCGAACAGAAACCACTTGTGAACTAATATCTAACCTGGGAACAGCATAAATAGTTTTTGGAACACTATACCCAGGAAATATAAACGCCTGCTTGAAATCCTTATAAAGCCTCTAACAACATAGGGGGTAATTCCGAGTTGATCGCAGCAGCAAATTTGTTAGCAGTTGGGCAAAACCATTTGCACTGCAGGTGTGGCAGATATAACATTTGCAGAGAGAGTTAGATTTGGGTGTGTTGTATTCAAACTGAAATCTAAATTGCAGTGTAAAAATAAAGCAGCCAGTATTTACCCTGCACAGAAACAAAATAACCCACCCAAATCTAACTCACTCTGCACATGTTATATCTGCCCCCCCTGCAGTACACATGGTTTTGCCCAACTGCTAACACATTTGCTGCTGCGATCAACTCAGAATTAGGCCCATAGACTGATTAACCTGCTTTCAGTGTTTAAAAAGCCACTAACACCTGGCCACTGCTTCACTACTAACGGAGTACTAAAAACTAATATGTTCCCTGTTTAATTGTTTTTTTTTGTTTGTTTGTTTTTCATTGTGGTAACAGGCCGGTACAAAGATATATTGTATTTAATGCATATACTGTATCATATTAAATAACTAATCTTTTAGTAAAAAACATCTGTGTCTTGAGCGCCCTTTATTCTTGTTGCTTTTATTGCTAATTTTTGGGAGCTGAGTGGTCTCCCTTGTAAGTGGCTGCCAGAAACAGACGTGTCAATTTAAAGTACATATACTGTATATAAAAATGTACTTTACATTCTAACTCTCTCTGCACATGTTATTTTGCCCCCCCCCCCCCCCTCTGCAGTGCACATGGTTTTGCCCATTACCAAACAATTTTGCTGCTGCGATCAGGTCTGAATTATGCCCTATGTCAGGGAAAGCTCAGCCTGGTGTGGTCACATCTGATGTCCACATGCAACATTTTCTTACAATATAATGATGATGATAATAATAATAATAATAATAATAAAATGAAGCTGTAATTAGTATATTATGATATTATGAGGCACATTCAGAAGTGAACATTTATGCACTTTTGACACACTGTACTTAAAATGAGAGAGAGAGACATGACTGAAATGTGACCAAGAAAATCAACAGTATTCTGCATGTAATGGGTTTTCTAGTACAAAAAATAAACATTGATACTAGAGATGAGCGCCTGAAATTTTTCGGGTTTTGTGTTTTGGTTTTGGGTTCGGTTCCGCGGCCGTGTTTTGGGTTCGAACGCGTTTTGGCAAAACCTCACCGAATTATTTTTGTCGGATTCGGGTGTGTTTTGGATTCGGGTGTTTTTTTCCAAAAACACTAAAAAACAGCTTAAATCATAGAATTTGGGGGTCATTTTGATCCCAAAGTATTATTAACCTCAAAAACCATAATTTACACTCATTTTCAGTCTATTCTGAATACCTCACACCTCACAATATTATTTTTAGTCCTAAAATTTGCACCGAGGTCGCTGTGTGAGTAAGATAAGCGACCCTAGTGGCCGACACAAACACCGGGCCCATCTAGGAGTGGCACTGCAGTGTCACGCAGGATGTCCCTTCCAAAAAACCCTCCCCAAACAGCACATGACGCAAAGAAAAAAAGAGGCGCAATGAGGTAGCTGTGTGAGTAAGATTAGCGACCCTAGTGGCCGACACAAACACCGGGCCCATCTAGGAGTGGCACTGCAGTGTCACGAAGGATGGCCCTTCCAAAAAACCCTCCCCAAACAGCACATGACGCAAAGAAAAAAAGAGGCGCAATGAGGTAGCTGTGTGAGTAAGATTAGCGACCCTAGTGGCCGACACAAACACCGGGCCCATCTAGGAGTGGCACTGCAGTGTCACGCAGGATGGCCCTTCCAAAAAACCCTCCCCAAACAGCACATGACGCAAAGAAAAAAAGAGGCGCAATGAGGTAGCTGACTGTGTGAGTAAGATTAGCGACCCTAGTGGCCGACACAAACACCGGGCCCATCTAGGAGTGGCACTGCAGTGTCACGCAGGATGTCCCTTCCAAAAAACCCTCCCCAAACAGCACATGACGCAAAGAAAAAAAGAGGCGCAATGAGGTAGCTGTGTGAGTAAGATTAGCGACCCTAGTGGCCGACACAAACACCGGGCACATCTAGGAGTGGCACTGCAGTGTCACGCAGGATGTCCCTTCCAAAAAACCCTCCCCAAACAGCACATGACGCAAAGAAAAAAAGAGGCGCAATGAGGTAGCTGTGTGAGTAAGATTAGCGACCCTAGTGGCCGACACAAACACCGGGCCCATCTAGGAGTGGCACTGCAGTGTCACGCAGGATGTCCCTTCCAAAAAACCCTCCCCAATCAGCACATGATGCAAAGAAAAAGAAAAGAAAAAAGAGGTGCAAGATGGAATTATCCTTGGGCCCTCCCACCCACCCTTATGTTGTATAAACAAAACAGGACATGCACACTTTAACCAACCCATCATTTCAGTGACAGGGTCTGCCACACGACTGTGACTGATATGACGGGTTGGTTTGGACCCCCCCCAAAAAAGAAGCAATTAATCTCTCCTTGCACAAACTGGCTCTACAGAGGCAAGATGTCCACCTCATCTTCACCCTCCGATATATCACCGTGTACATCCCCCTCCTCACAGATTATCAATTCGTCCCCACTGGAATCCACCATCTCAGCTCCCTGTGTACTTTGTGGAGGCAATTGCTGCTGGTCAATGTCTCCGCGGAGGAATTGATTATAATTCATTTTAATGAACATCATCTTCTCCACATTTTCTGGATGTAACCTCGTACGCCGATTGCTGACAAGGTGAGCGGCGGCACTAAACACTCTTTCGGAGTACACACTTGTGGGAGGGCAACTTAGGTAGAATAAAGCCAGTTTGTGCAAGGGCCTCCAAATTGCCTCTTTTTCCTGCCAGTATAAGTACGGACTGTGTGACGTGCCTACTTGGATGCGGTCACTCATATAATCCTCCACCATTCTATCAATGTTGAGAGAATCATATGCAGTGACAGTAGACGACATGTCCGTAATCGTTGTCAGGTCCTTCAGTCCGGACCAGATGTCAGCATCAGCAGTCGCTCCAGACTGCCCTGCATCACCGCCAGCGGGTGGGCTCGGAATTCTGAGCCTTTTCCTCGCACCCCCAGTTGCGGGAGAATGTGAAGGAGGAGATGTTGACAGGTCGCGTTCCGCTTGACTTGACAATTTTGTCACCAGCAGGTCTTTCAACCCCAGCAGACCTGTGTCTGCCGGAAAGAGAGATCCAAGGTAGGCTTTAAATCTAGGATCGAGCACGGTGGCCAAAATGTAGTGCTCTGATTTCAACAGATTGACCACCCGTGAATCCTTGTTAAGCGAATTAAGGGCTGCATCCACAAGTCCCACATGCCTAGCGGAATCGCTCCCTTTTAGCTCCTTCTTCAATGCCTCCAGCTTCTTCTGCAAAAGCCTGATGAGGGGAATGACCTGACTCAGGCTGGCAGTGTCTGAACTGACTTCACGTGTGGCAAGTTCAAAGGGCATCAGAACCTTGCACAACGTTGAAATCATTCTCCACTGCACTTGAGACAGGTGCATTCCATCTCCTATATCGTGCTCAATTGTATAGGCTTGAATGGCCTTTTGCTGCTCCTCCAACCTCTGAAGCATATAGAGGGTTGAATTCCACCTCGTTACCACTTCTTGCTTCAGATGATGGCAGGGCAGGTTCAGTAGTTTTTGGTGGTGCTCCAGTCTTCTGTACGTGGTGCCTGTACGCCGAAAGTGTCCCGCAATTTTTCTGGCCACCGACAGCATCTCTTGCACGCCCCTGTCGTTTTTAAAAAAATTCTGCACCACCAAATTCAAGGTATGTGCAAAACATGGGACGTGCTGGAATTTGCCCATATTTAATGCACACACAATATTGCTGGCGTTGTCCGATGCCACAAATCCACAGGAGAGTCCAATTGGGGTAAGCCATTCCGCGATGATCTTCCTCAGTTGCCGTAAGAGGTTTTCAGCTGTGTGCGTATTCTGGAAAGCGGTGATACAAAGCGTAGCCTGCCTAGGAAAGAGTTGGCGTTTGCGAGATGCTGCTACTGGTGCCGCCGCTGCTGTTCTTGCGGCGGGAGTCCATACATCTACCCAGTGGGCTGTCACAGTCATATAGTCCTGACCCTGCCCTGCTCCACTTGTCCACATGTCCGTGGTTAAGTGGACATTGGGTACAACTGCATTTTTTAGGAGACTGGTGAGTCTTTTTCTGACGTCCGTGTACATTCTCGGTATCGCCTGCCTAGAGAAGTGGAACCTAGATGGTATTTGGTAACGGGGGCACACTGCCTCAATAAATTGTCTAGTTCCCTGTGAACTAACGGCGGATACCGGACGCACGTCTAACACCAACATAGTTGTCAAGGACTCAGTTATCCGCTTTGCAGTAGGATGACTGCTGTGATATTTCATCTTCCTCGCAAAGGACTGTTGAACAGTCAATTGCTTACTGGAAGTAGTACAAGTGGGCTTACGACTTCCCCTCTGGGATGACCATCGACTCCCAGCGGCAACAACAGCAGCGCCAGCAGCAGTAGGCGTTACACGCAAGGATGCATCGGAGGAATCCCAGGCAGGAGAGGACTCGTCAGACTTGCCAGTGACATGGCCTGCAGGACTATTGGCATTCCTGGGGAAGGAGGAAATTGACACTGAGGGAGTTGGTGGGGTGGTTTGCGTGAGCTTGGTTACAAGAGGAAGGGATTTACTGGTCAGTGGACTGCTTCCGCTGTCACCCAAAGTTTTTGAACTTGTCACTGACTTATTATGAATGCGCTGCAGGTGACGTATAAGGGAGGATGTTCCGAGGTGGTTAACGTCCTTACCCCTACTTATTACAGCTTGACAAAGGGAACACACGGCTTGACACCTGTTGTCCGCATTTCTGGTGAAATACCTCCACACCGAAGAGCTGATTTTTTTGGTATTTTCACCTGGCATGTCAACGGCCATATTCCTCCCACGGACAACAGGTGTCTCCCCGGGTGCCTGACTTAAACAAACCACCTCACCATCAGAATCCTCCTGGTCAATTTCCTCCCCAGCGCCAGCAACACCCATATCCTCCTCATCCTGGTGTACTTCAACACTGACATCTTCAATCTGACTATCAGGAACTGGACTGCGGGTGCTCCTTCCAGCACTTGCAGGGGGCGTGCAAATGGTGGAAGGCGCATGCTCTTCACGTCCAGTGTTGGGAAGGTCAGGCATCGCAACCGACACAATTGGACTCTCCTTGTGGATTTGGGATTTCAAAGAACGCACAGTTCTTTGCGGTGCTTTTGCCAGCTTGAGTCTTTTCAGTTTTCTAGCGAGAGGCTGAGTGCTTCCATCCTCATGTGAAGCTGAACCACTAGCCATGAACATAGGCCAGGGCCTCAGCCGTTCCTTGCCACTCCGTGTGGTAAATGGCATATTGGCAAGTTTACGCTTCTCCTCCGACAATTTTATTTTAGGTTTTGGAGTCCTTTTTTTACTGATATTTGGTGTTTTGGTTTTGACATGCTCTGTACTATGCCATTGGGCATCGGCCTTGGCAGACGACGTTGCTGGCATTTCATCGTCTCGGCCATGACTAGTGGCAGCAGCTTCAGCACGAGGTGGAAGTGGATCTTGATCTTTCCCTAATTTTGGAACCTCAACATTTTTGTTCTCCATATTTTAATAGGCACAACTAAAAGGCACCTCAGGTAAACAATGGAGATGGATGGATTGGATACTAGTATACAATTATGGACGGGCTGCCGAGTGCCGACACAGAGGTAGCCACAGCCGTGAACTACCGCACTGTACTGTGTCTGCTGCTAATATATAGACTGGTTGATAAAGAGATAGTATACTCGTAACTAGTATGTATGTATAAAGAAAGAAAAAAAAACCACGGTTAGGTGGTATATACAATTATGGACGGGCTGCCGAGTGCCGACACAGAGGTAGCCACAGCCGTGAACTACCGCACTGTACTGTGTCTGCTGCTAATATATAGACTGGTTGATAAAGAGATAGTATACTCGTAACTAGTATGTATGTATAAAGAAAGAAAAAAAAACCACGGTTAGGTCACTGGTATATACAATTATGGACGGGCTGCCGAGTGCCGACACAGAGGTAGCCACAGCCGTGAACTACCGCACTGTACTGTGTCTGCTGCTAATATATAGACTGGTTGATAAAGAGATAGTATACTCGTAACTAGTATGTATGTATAAAGAAAGAAAAAAAAACCACGGTTAGGTCATTGGTATATACAATTATGGACGGGCTGCCGAGTGCCGACACAGAGGTAGCCACAGCCGTGAACTACCGCACTGTACTGTGTCTGCTGCTAATATATAGACTGGTTGATAAAGAGATAGTATACTCGTAACTAGTATGTATGTATAAAGAAAGAAAAAAAAACCACGGTTAGGTCACGGGTATATACAATTATGGACGGGCTGCCGAGTGCCGACACAGAGGTAGCCACAGCCGTGAACTACCGCACTGTACTGTGTCTGCTGCTAATATATAGACTGGTTGATAAAGAGATAGTATACTCGTAACTAGTATGTATGTATAAAGAAAGAAAAAAAAACCACGGTTAGGTCACTGGTATATACAATTATGGACGGGCTGCCGAGTGCCGACACAGAGGTAGCCACAGCCGTGAACTACCGCACTGTACTGTGTCTGCTGCTAATATATAGACTGGTTGATAAAGAGATAGTATACTCGTAACTAGTATGTATGTATAAAGAAAGAAAAAAAAACCACGGTTAGGTGGTATATACAATTATGGACGGGCTGCCGAGTGCCGACACAGAGGTAGCCACAGCCGTGAACTACCGCACTGTACTGTGTCTGCTGCTAATATATAGACTGGTTGATAAAGAGATAGTATACTCGTAACTAGTATGTATGTATAAAGAAAGAAAAAAAAACCACGGTTAGGTCACTGGTATATACAATTATGGACGGGCTGCCGAGTGCCGACACAGAGGTAGCCACAGCCGTGAACTACCGCACTGTACTGTGTCTGCTGCTAATATATAGACTGGTTGATAAAGAGATAGTATACTCGTAACTAGTATGTATGTATAAAGAAAGAAAAAAAAACCACGGTTAGGTCACTGGTATATACAATTATGGACGGGCTGCCGAGTGCCGACACAGAGGTAGCCACAGCCGTGAACTACCGCACTGTACTGTGTCTGCTGCTAATATAGACTGGTTGATAAAGAGATAGTATACTACTAATATTATATACTGGTGGTCAGGTCACTGGTCACTAGTCACACTGGCAGTGGCACTCCTGCAGCAAAAGTGTGCACTGTTTAATTT
Organism: Pseudophryne corroboree; assembly: GCF_028390025.1. NCBI lineage: Eukaryota > Metazoa > Chordata > Amphibia > Anura > Myobatrachidae > Pseudophryne > Pseudophryne corroboree. The sequence goes on from NC_086451.1 coordinate 359,688,457, forward strand.
TAATATAATATTATGTACTCCTGGCTCCTGCTATAACCTATAACTGGCACTGCAGTAGTGCTCCCCAGTCTCCCCCACAATTATAAGCTGTGTGAGCTGAGCAGTCAGACAGATATATAATATATATAGATGATGCAGCACACTGGCCTGAGCCTGAGCAGTGCACACAGATATGGTATGTATGTGACTGAGTCACTGTGTGCTGTGTATCGCTTTTTTCAGGCAGAGAACGGATTATAAATAAAAGTGGTGGTCACTGGTCACTATCAGCAAAACTCTGCACTGTACACTACTGAGTACTCCTAATGCTCCCCAAAATTAGTAAATCAAGTGTCTAAACGGAGAGGACGCCAGCCACGTCCTCTCCCTATCAATCTCAATGCACGTGTGAAAATGGCGGCGACGCGCGGCTCCTTATATAGAATCCGAGTCTCGCGATAGAATCCGAGCCTCGCGAGAATCCGACAGCATCATGATGACGTTCGGGCGCGCTCGGGTTAACCGAGCAAGGCGGGAAGATCCGAGTCGCTCGGACTCGTGAAAAAAAACATGAAGTTCTGGCGGGTTCGGATTCAGAGAAACCGAACCCGCTCATCTCTAATTGATACGTATATGCCAGGCATACCATTTGGAAAATTCAACATGAAAGACATGAAAATGTACATTTTCTTGCTACATAAGTGTAATTTACTTGTTGTAATAATGAGCAGAGGGTCTGGTACAGAGGTGGGCGTAGGGTGAGTCATGCTATGTCTTCGGTTGCAGCACATCTGAGTGTAATGCCGCAGGTAGCTTCTTTAGTAAAATAGTGCCAACTGCTGGCCTCCCACATCCGCTGCCTGCCTCCGAAGACACAGCATTGTATCCACAGTGTAAACATTGGCCGGCCCATTAGACATCTGAGTAGCCCTCAAGTTTCACAGGATGCCCGGCAAAGCAATGCCTTTGAGGCCAGCGAAATTGCATCCATGGATGCAGCCAATGGCTTTGGAATGCACAGAAAATGGAGCTGATTTGTCCCCGTTTTCTGCAATGCTCCCATTGCTGACCAGAAACACAAGCTACCACTGACATTGCAGCTCTAAGGAGGCTCCAACCATCGGGAAACTGCGTGAAAATCAACACATCATCCACCCGTGAATCAGCCCCTGAGACAGCCTATGAATATGCATACATTCATGTAGTTGAAAGGAAATGAGGATTTATTCTGTTGTGTAATCCATTAAGGATTCGGGAGTATTGTCTCCTGCAGTAAACAGACATAAAGCAGAAACCTTGGTACAGGAAATAAGTCCTAACTCATGGGCCCTGATTTTGAGTCAAATCTAGCGGTGTGATGATGTTTTTTGTCTGCACATGTGTCTGGGTTGCAATGTGCATGCATCCAAATTTGTTCAACCAGAGTCGCAATACAAAGCTGGATGCATGGAAGCAAAAATGTTTCTGGGCAGTGACTTGGAGGTAGCAGGGTGACTTCACAGGCGCATCTTATGGGAGTGTTGGGTTTCCTGTTGCTGATTGCATTGTATTCTTAGATGCAGAATCATAGGAGGCCATACTCAGACAGATAATCTGCACCTACCATAGGGCTGATGCAAGTGTCAGTGGTGCAACCAATGGTGTATCTAAAGACGAACCAAGCTACAAGGTCGGACTGGCCCACAGGGGCACAGGTAAAATCCTCGGTGGGCCCCATTGCCTGAGGGGCCGACCCCTTCCTCTAATATCAGGTTCTAGACAGTGCACATTCAATTATTCATTGTTCTCTATTAGACAGTCAGGTACATTGGGGTCAAAGTAATAGGGTCCGGGTTGCGGGAGGTCCAGGATTCAGCCGAGAATGGCCGTATCATTTACAAGGCAAAGTCAGGTTGGTTTTGCTTTGTAAATGATTGCCGCTTTAAAAATATGGCCATTCTCGGGCGAAATCCTGGACCTCCGGCAACTCTGACCCTATTACATTTCCTCCCATGGTCACTAATGGTTGCCCCCACCCAGGTGATAACTGGCCACACCCCTTAAGCATCGGCTCCTACCACTGCATTCCGCCAGAGAGCATTTCATGCCCCATTCCAACACTGCCAAGCAGTACTTAAACATATAGGAATTCTACAAAAGGTTGTTTCATGCCTTTCGCATTTGGAGGCACGGATGTACACCAGAAAAGGGCTTTTTAGCCAAAAAACAGCCGACAAAAGATGTAGACATTGACACGCCTGGGTCAAACTCAGAATATGCCCCATCGGGTGACTTGTTCCTCCTTTGACAAATAAAATGTAGAGATGAGCGGATTCGTTTTTACTCGGATTTACCCGAATCTCCTTATTGGCTATCGGACGTCACGTGTTTTGGTTAGTGATGAGCGGGTTCGGTTCCTCGGAATCCGAACCCCCCCAAACTTCACCCATTTTACACGGTTCCGAGGCAGACTCGGATCCTCCCGCCTTGCTCGGTTAACCCGAGCGCGCCCGGACGTCATCATCCCGCTGTTGGATTCTCGCGAGATTCGTATTCTATATAAGGAGTCGCGCGTCGCCGCCATTTTCACTCATGCATTGGAGATGATAGGTAGAGGACGTGTGCAGCGTTCTCTCAGTTGTGTTCAGTGTGCTGCAAATATCTGTGCTCAGTGTGCTGCAAATATCTGTGCTCAGTGTGCTTGCAAATATCTGTGCTCAGTGTGCTGAAAATATCTACGTTCTCTGCCTGAAAAACGCTCCATATCTGTGCTGCATTGTAGTATATAGTAGGAGGACAGTGCAGAATTTTGCTGACCAGTGACCACCAGTATTATATCAGTACGGTACAGTAGTCCACTGCTCTACCTACCTCTGTGTCGTCAAGTATACTATCCATCCATACCTGTGGTGCATTTAAGTTTTGCGCAGTATATATATATAGTAGGAGGACAGTGCATAATTTTGCTGACCACCAGTATATAATATATAGCAGTACGGTACAGCAGTCCACTGCTCTACCTACCTCTGTGTCGTCAAGTATACTATCCATCCATACCTGTGGTGCATTTAAGTTTTGCGCAGTATATATATAGTAGGAGGACAGTGCATAATTTTGCTGACCACCAGTATATAATATATAGCAGTACGGTAATTAGTCCACTGCTCTACCTACCTCTGTGTCGTCAAGTATACTATCCATCCTTACCTGTGGTGCATTTAAGTTTTGCGCAGTATATATAGTAGGAGGACAGTGCATAATTTTGCTGACCACTAGTATATAATATATAGCAGTACGGTACAGTAGTCCACTGCTCTACCTACCTCTGTGTCGTCAAGTATACTATCCATCCATACCTGTGGTGCATTTAAGTTTTGCGCAGTATATATATAGAAGGACAGTGCATAATTTTGCTGACCACCAGTATATAATATATAGCAGTACGGTACAGTAGTCCACTGCTCTACCTACCTCTGTGTCGTCAAGTATACTATCCATCCATACCTGTGGTGCATTTAAGTTTTGCGCAGTATATATATAGAAGGACAGTGCATAATTTTGCTGACCACCAGTATATAATATATAGCAGTACGGTACAGTAGTCCACTGCTCTTCCTACCTCTGTGTCGTCAAGTATACTATCCATCTATACCTGTGGTGCATTTAAGTTTTGCGCAGTATAAATAGTAGGAGGACAGTGCATAATTTTGCTGACCACCAGTATATAATATATAGCAGTACGGTACAGTAGTCCTCTGCTCTACCTACCTCTGTGTCGTCAAGTATACTATCCACCCATACCTGTGGTGCATTTAAGTTTTGTGCAGTATATATAGTAGGAGGACAGTGCATAATTTTGCTGACCACCAGTATATAATATATAGCAGTACGGTACAGTAGTCCACTGCTCTACCTACCTCTGTGTCATCAAGTATACTATCCATCCATACCTGTGGTGCATTTAAGTTTTGGGCAGTATATATATATTAGGAGAACAGTGCATAATTTTGCTGACCACCAGTATATAATATATAGCAGTACGGTACAGTAGTCCACTGCTCTACCTACCTCTGTGTCGTCAAGTATACTATACATCCATACCTGTGGTGCATTTAATTTTTGCGCAGTATATATAGTAGGAGGACAGTGCATAATTTTGCTGACCACCAGTATATAATATATAGCAGTACGGTACAGTAGTCCACTGCTCTACCTACCTCTGTGTCGTCAAGTATACTATCCATCCATACCTGTGGTGCATTTAAATTTTGCGCAGTGTATATAGTAGGGGGACAGTGCATTATTTTGCTGACCACCAGTATATAATATATAGCAGTACGGTACAGTAGTCCACTGCTCTACCTACCTCTGTGTCGTCAAGTATACTATCCATCCATACCTGTGGTGCATTTAAGTTTTGCGCAGTATATATAGTAGGAGGACAGTGCATAATTTTGCTGACCACCAGTATATAATATATAGCAGTACGGTACAGTAGTCCACTGCTCTACCTACCTCTGTGTCATCAAGTATACTATCCATCCATACCTGTGGTGCATTTAAGTTTTGCGCAGTATATATAGTAGGAGAACAGTGCATAATTTTGCTGACCACCAGTATATAATATATAGCAGTACGGTACAGTAGTCCACTGCTCTACCTACCTCTGTGTCATCAAGTACACTATCCATCCATACCTGTGGTGCATTTAAGTTTTGCGCAGTATATATAGTAGGAGGATAGTGCATAATTTTGCTGACCACCAGTATATAATATATAGCAGTATGGTACAGTAGTCCACTGCTCTACATACCTCTGTGTCATCAAGTATACTATCCATCCATACCTGTGGTGCATTTAAGTTTTGCGCAATATATATAGTAGGGGGACAGTGCATAATTTTGCTGACCACCAGTATATAATATATAGCAGTATGGTACAGTAGTCCACTTCTCTACCTACCTCTGTGTCGTCAAGTATACTATCCATCCATACCTGTGGTGCATTTAAGTTTTGCGCAGTATATATAGTAGGAGGACAGTGCATAATTTTGCTGACCACCAGTATATAATATATAGCAGTACGGTACAGTAGGCCATTGCTATTGATATATTACTGGCATATAATTCCACACATTAAAAAATGGAGAACAAAAATGTGGAGGGTAAAATAGGGAAAGATCAAGATCCACTTCCACCTCGTGCTGAAGCTGCGGCCACTAGTCATGGCCGAGACGATGAAATGCCATCAGCGTCGTCTGCCAAGGCCGATGCCCAATGTCATAGTAGAGAGCATGTAAAATCCAAAAAACAAAAGTTCAGTAAAATGACCCAAAAATCAAAATTAAAATCGTCTGAGGAGAAGCGTAAACTTGCCAATATGACATTTACGACACGGAGTGGCAAGGAACGGCTGAGGCCCTCTCCTATGTTCCTCATCACTAGTGGGTCAGCTTCACATGAGGATGGAAGCACTCATCCTCTCGCTAGAAAAATTAAAAGAGTTAAGCTGGCAAAAGCACAGCAAAGAATTGTGCGTTCTTCTAAATCACAAATCCCCAAGGAGAGTCCAATTGTGTCGGTTGCGATGCCTGACCTTCCCAACACTGGATGGGAAGAGGTGGCGCCTTCCACCAATTGCACGCCCCCTGCAAGTGGTGGAAGGAGCACCCGCAGTCCAGTTCCTGATAGTCAAATTGAAGATGTCACTGTTGAAGTACACCAGGATGAGGATATGGGTGTTGCTGGCGCTGAGGAGGAAATTGACAAGGAGGATTTTGATGGTGATGTGGTTTGTTTAAGTCAGGCACCCGGGGAGACACCTGTTGTCCGTGGGACGAAAATGGCCATTGACATGCCTGGTCAAATTACAAAAAAAATCACCTCTTCGGTGTGGAATTATTTTAACAGAAATGCGGACAACAGGTGTCAAGCCGTGTGTCGCCTTTGTCAAGCTGTAATACGTAGGGGTAAGGACGTTAACCACCTCAGAACATCCTCCCTTATACGTCACCTGGAGCGCATTCATCAGAAGTCATTGACAAGTTCAAAAACTTTGGGTGACAGCGGAAGCAGTCCACTGCCAAATAAATCCCTTCCTCTTGTAACCAAGCTCCTGCAAACCACACCACCAACTCCCTCAGTGTCAATTTCCTCCTTAGACAGGAAAGCCAATAGTCCTGCAGGCCATGTCACTGTCAAGTCTGACGAGTCCTCTCCTGCCTGGGATTCCTCTGATGCATCCTTGAGTGTAACGCCTACTGCTGCTGTCGCTGCTGTTGTTGCTGCTGGGAGTCGATCGTCATCCCAGAGTGGAAGTCGGAAGACCACTTGTACTACTTCCAGTAAGCAATTGACTGTCCAACAGTCCTTTGTGAGGAAGATGAAATATCACAGCAGTCATCCTGCTGCAAAGCGGATAACTCAGGCCTTGGCAGCCTGGGCGGTGTTAAACGTGTTTCCGGTATCCACCGTTAATTCACAGGAAACTGGAGAATTGCTTGAGGTACTGTGTCCCCGGTACCAAATACCATCTAGGTTCCATTTCTCTAGGCAGGCGATACCGAAAATGTACACAGACCTCAGAAAAAGAGTCACCAGTGTCCTAAAAAATGCAGTTGTACCCAATGTCCACTTAACGATGGACATGTGGACAAGTGGAGCAGGGCAGACTAAGGACTATATGACTGTTACAGCCCACTGGGTAGATGTATTGCCTCCCGCAGCAAGAACAGCAACGGAGGCACCAGTAGCAGCATCTCACAAACGCCAACTCGTTCCTAGGCAGGCAACGCTTTGTATCACCGCTTTCCATAAGAGGCACACAGCTGACAACCTCTTACGGAAACTGAGGAACATCATCGCAGAATGGCTTACCCCAATTGGACTCTCCTGGGGATTTGTGACATCGGACAACGCCACCAATATTGTGCATGCATTACATGTGGGCAAATTCCAGCACGTCCCATGTTTTGCGCATACATTGAATTTGGTGGTGCAGAATTGTTTAAAAAACGACAGGGGTGTGCAAGAGATGCTGTCGGTGGCCCGAAGAATTGCGGGCCACTTTCGGCATTCAGCCACCGCGTGCCGAAGACTGGAGCATCAGCAAACACTCCTGAACCTGCCCTGCCATCATCTGAAGCAAGAGGTGGTAACGAGGTGGAATTCAACCCTCTATATGCTTCAGAGGATGGAGGAGCAGCAAAAGGCCATTCAAGCCTATACAGCTACCTACGATATAGGCAAAGGAGGTGGAATGCACCTGTCTCAAGCGCAGTGGAGAATGATTTCAACGTTGTGCAAGGTTCTGCAACCCTTTGTACTTGCCACACGTGAAGTCAGTTCAGACACTGCCTGCCTGAGTCAGGTCATTCCCCTCATCAGGCTTTTGCAGAAGAAGCTGTAGAGATTGAAGGAGGAGCTAAAACAGAGCGATTCCGCTAGGCATGTGGGACTTGTGGATAGAGCCCTTAATTCGCTTAACCAGGATTCACGGGTGGTCAATCTGTTGAAATCAGAGCACTACATTTTGGCCACCGTGCTCGATCCTAGGTTTAAAGCCTACGCTGTATCTCTCTTTCTGGCAGACACAAGTCTGCAGAGGTTCAAAGACCTGCTGGTGAGAAAATTGTCAAGTCAAGCGGAACGTGACCCGTCAACAGCTCCTCCTTCACATTCTCCCGCTGCTGGGGCTGCGAGGAAAAGGCTAAGAATTCCGAGCCCACCCGCTGGCGGTGATGCAGGGCAGTCTGGAGTGAGTGCTGACATCTGGTCCGGACTGAAGGACCTGCCAACGATTACTGACATGTCGTCTACTTTCACTGCATATTATTCTGTCACCATTGAAAGAATGGTGGAGAATTATATGAGTGACCGCGTCCAAGTAGGCATGTCAGACAGTCCGTAAGTATACTGGCAGGAAAAAGAGGCAATTTGGAGGCCCTTGCACAAACTGGCTTTATTTTACCTAAGTTGCCCCCCCCTCCAGTTTGTACTCCAAAAGAGTGTTTAGTGCAGCCGCTCACCTTGTCAGCAATCGGCGTACGAGGTTACTTCCAGAAAATGTGGAGAAGATGATGTTCATCAAAATGAATTATAATCAATTCCTCCGTGGAGACATTCACCAGCAATTGCCTCCAGAAAGTACACAGGGACTTGAGATGGTGGATTCCAGTGGGGACGAATTAATCATCTGTGAGGAGGGGGATGTACACAGTGAAAGGGGTGAGGAATCGGAGGATGAGGAGGAGGTGGACATCTTGCCTCTTTAGAGCCAGTTTGTGCAAGGAGAGATTTATTGCTTCTTTTTTGGTGGGGGCCCAAACCAACCAGTCATTTCAGTCACAGTCGTGTGGCAGACCCTGTCGCTGAAATGATGGATTTGTTAAAGTGTGCATGTCCTGTTTATACAACATAAGGGTGGGTGGGAGAGCCAAAGGACAATTCCACCTTGCACCTCTTTTTTCTTTAATTTATCTTTGCATCATGTGCTGTTTGGGGACTATTTTTTGAAGTGCTATCCTGTCTGACACTGCAGTGCCACTCTTAGATGGGCCAGGTGTTTGTGTCGGCGACTTGGGTCGCTTAGCTTAGTCACACAGCTACCTCATTGCGCCTCTTTTTTTCTTTGCATCATGTGCTGTTTGGGGACTATTTTTTGTAGTGCCATACTGTCTGACACTGCAGTGCCACTCCTAGATGGGCCAGGTGTTTGTGTTGGCCACTTCGGTCGCTTAGCTTAGTCACACAGCTACATCATTGCACCTCTTTTTTTCTTTGCATCATGTGCTGTTTGGGGACTATTTTTTGAAGTGCCATCCTGTCTGACACTGCAGTGCCACTCCTAGATGGGCCAGGTGTTTGTGTTGGCCACTTGGGTCGCTTAGCTTAGTCACACAGCTACCTCATTGCACCTCTTTTTTTCTTTGCATCATGTGCTGTTTGGGGACTATTTTTTAAATCTGCCATCCTGTCTGACACTGCAGTGCCACTCCTAGATGGGCCAGGTGTTTGTGTCGGCCACTTGGGTCGCTTAGCTTAGTCATCCAGCGACCTCGGTGCAAATTTTAGGACTAAAAATAATATTGTGATGTGTTCAGAATAGACTGGAAATGAGTGGAAATTATGGTTATTGAGGTTAATAATACTATGGGATCAAAATGACCCCCAAATTCTATGATTTAAGCTGTTTTTGAGGGTTTTTTGTAAAAAAACACCCGAATCCGACAAAAAATTTTCAGGGAGGTTTTGCCAAAACGTGTCCGAATCCAAAACACGGCCGCGGAATTGAATCCAAAACCAAAATACAAAACCCGAAAAATGTCCGGTGCACATCACTAGTTTTGGTTAAACAATAAGAAACATTCAGAAAATAAGAAAGGGCCATAATTCTGGCGTAAAGAACCGAGTAAATCCGAACCCGCTCATCTCTAATAAAATACAGTTTAAGTTTAGGAAAGGTTGCACTCAATGGTCTTTTATATAGTTACTCACTACTTGAGCACGTTTACTATAGTAGTGTATATCTTATTATCCTTTATATATTGTACAGTATATTCAGTTTTTCTTTGTGTTCATTTGTCCTTTTTGTTTTGCACTGTAACTTGTCACCTTCTCTGGACCTAATATCACACTAGTTTCTTTCTGGAATTCGCACAGTAACAATGTGAAGGCAAATGCAGATTAGAATGCATGCATTCTTTGTTTACTTCTATGCTGATAGCTTTTTGATTATCTCCTTTTTATTATTTATTTTCAATGACCGATTTGTCCTTCGGAGAGCAATACAAGAGAAAGCTTCAATATCTCCTTTTGCCATGCTCAGGAACAGACTGCTTTCCTATTAGTCTTCCATCTCTTTTTTTTTTTTTTTTTTGTCATCAGGTAAAGAATACTTTATTGTTATACGTTTGGAATATAATAATTAGAGAAGTTTAAAGGGACCTGGGATAAGCAGCTTTGAATGACATAGTGGTCAGAATAAGACAGAGAAAGTGACCCTGATTGATCTCCCAACTGTCCTCTGTACCGTAGCTATCAGGGAGCTTGTCCCTTTGAATATGTTACCTTTTGTCTTCTGTTTCCTTTTTAATTTTACTTTCTTCAAAATGCTAATACATTCATCTAATTCTCCATGATTATGGAGTAACTAGAACATAACCCATTATTGTTGAATGCATATTTCTATTGAAAGACTCCAAGACTCAATGGACAATGGACAAAGCTTTCCATCATATTACTTAAACAGCAATGAGGGCATCCATTGTGCTTTTCCACTCAGCAATCCCATTTTATTCCATGGCTGCTTATTGAAAAAAATATATATTTATTATTGTTGAGAAATCATTTCCCAATCAATACTTGTCACCAGCTCACCAGCCATCAATGGACACAGAGCCTGGGGGATATATTTTGATATGCCTGGTGCCCTTGCAATTCAGTAGGGTAAAGGAATTCCTCTTCCGCTAATTATTGGAGCCACCTATCCATGACATCTCTCTCCCAGTCATAGCTCCGTGTCTCTCTGAGTTCATATCAGTGGCTGGATAAACATATCGATCGGAAGATTCAAAGTACATTGCTTTGAACCCACAACAATTATTTCTTTTGGTTAGCTGCACTGATTTATTCTTTTGTCTTCAAAATGTAATAAAAATCCATAATGGCTAGAAAAAAGAAAGTGTACAGTTCATTCTCCATGGCCCATTTTTAGAACTTATTCTATGCATCTACTGAAACGATTTATTTTCTGATAATAACTTGTTCATGTTGATGTATCTATTAATGTAGAAAAATGTGCAGCAGCAAATTGTGAAATTTAGTGGAGGTCAAACAGTTTATCCTTAAGCAGGTTTGGACGTTTATTATTAACCACTTAACTGGCTAACATTCTTTCCAAAAAACACTCAGAAATTGTTTTTGAATTAAGTTAAAACAATTACTTAAAACATGTCCAACAAGATTTTATTTAAAAAAATTGAAACTTTTTTATAAACATCAGCTCAAACATGGATGGTCTATATATTTGACCATCAATGAGCTAAACATTGCAACCATCGTGAGTCTACATTTTCCCTGCAGCAGCTCCTCTCTGCAGCTGTCAGATGTCCACAGGAAAGGTGAGGGCTGCTTTTCACATTTCCCTAGCAGCTTCTAATCTCTGCAACCTTGGTGTGGGGGTGCCACCGGGCTGCCCAGTCACAGGTGATCAGCTGCACGGCAGGCACTATGGGAGAAAACAATGAAGCAGAGGGGTCAAGAGGTCCCTCAGAAAATTGCAGCTGCTGCTTCCAACATCCGCACATTGGGAATCTCTGACTGGTCGCATCAGATGCAGTCATGTCTGTTAGGCGCCGGGGTCCGCTCGTCGGTGCGGCCCGGCGCCTAGCAACCAGGGACGCCGTGCGCGTACAGCCGCCGGCTCCCTGGCAACGCTGGACGCCGGGCGCACGGAGCCGCTCAGACCCTAGCAACGGGGACGCCACGTTCGGGCCGCGTTCCCCGTTGCTGGGTCTTTTCTAATTTGTATTAATGGTGTGCTGGCCGTGCAGCATGCAAGCTGCACGGCATTACTTGTGATTACCCAGTCTGGCTCCTGATTGGGGAGCTCACAGTTATAAGCACCCTTTGGACTTCTCACAGACGCCGGTGATAGCTTCCTGTTTGCCTGTGTCAGTTACAGAGAGTTTCCAGTCCTGCTCAATCCGGTTGTTCCTGTCCTCAGTGATCCTGTACTCGGAAGTTTGTCATCTATTCCTGGAGTCTGACCGAGCACCTTTAACATCCTGTGGTGTTCGTGAGTCGCGGCATAGCCGTGTGTTGCGGCTTGACCGCTTACTGTTTATTATTTTGTATCTTTGTGTTCTGGAGCTTTTGCGGAGGATTCCGCTCTCCCTGGTCCACTCTGGTGTCCAGCGGTGCTGGATAGGAGTGACGGATCAGTGGATCTTTGGTTGTCCTTTTCCCTGGCGGCTAGTCCGCACATACTTCTTTGGTTAAGTTAGTTAGCTTGTAACCCCTGGCCTGGTTGCTTAGTCAGAGGGCCCCTTGTTATCACCCTGTCTCGGATTTCCCTTTGTCTCCCCTTAAGACCTGAGGGGGCATCGGGGTTGGGCAGACATAATCCGCCCTTCGAACGCGGCTGCCATGGGCTCAAGCAACCATAGTCTCGCAGGGGATTTCTGATAACACGGGCGAGACAACGGAGTTAGGGCGCCAGGGGTTACTAGGCTCTCCTGCTCCCACAAACCAGTATATCTTTCCTGTACTCAGACCTCTGCCATAAGATCTCCTCTGGTCTGGAGTACGGGAATCATAACAATGTCAAGGAAAAGAAAAATACTGGAAAGGAAAGGTTTGTCTCTTCGTTGGCGCACTTATGGAAAGAAGGTAAGTATAATTAAAATTTAACTTTTAATGTCAGAAATTAAAATGCCTGATAATGTGAAAAATTGCAAGACAAAAATGACAATCAATGAATAAAAATCAATATCAAATTCACTAATGTGTCTTTATTGTATTAATATCACTTTCATGTGTGTGCAAAGATTCCTGAAACCAACCTCAAAATTGTCGACTACTGGAATTATACCCTTATTCACTGAGGTACCCTATGAATTGCCTGACATTATCTATTTCAGGTTGCAGGGTGGTATATAACAGTGTCTAACGGTTGGTGTAGGGGAATGTATTTAAACCCTTATTCTATATTTATGGTTTTGCGTACATACATGGAATCTGCCATGCCAATTCTATACATAGGGAATGAGCTTTTGATTCTTCAATAATACTTGAGTCAATGCCATCCGACACCATTGGAATATATTCCCAAGTATATAATATGATTTAATTTATGTTTATGGGACAGGTATCTCAATGTTAAATCCCCGTGGCAGGGCAATTTGCATCAATAGATTTTGCTGATATTAAGACTGTCTCTAGAGATTGATTGGAACTCTCTCTTGTGCCTTAATCCTGTACGTGAGTATCAGATGAGCGTATTGCTCTAAATTGCCTGAAATGGAATGTAACGTACTATTTGTGGTTTTCTAGTTACTTTGTTCCCAATGACTATATTATTTAGTGTGATTGGGAATCGAGAGCTGTAAGGCTGCTGTAGCTATCAACAGTATTATATAGGGTGTATTGGAATACAGTAAGCCTAATCATGCCGCACATTTAACAGGGCTATTATCGCTTGTAATAAAGGCATACTTTAACACACTGGTGCTAATCGTATAACTGTTGCATTCATTATCTTTCATAGTGTGAATGCAACTGATCCTATAAATTTTACAATATAACTTTACTATCGTTATATCATACAGCTTGATTAGAGTTAAATATTCTCAAAATGTTAAGCAGACATGAGCTATTCACTCTGCTCACTCAAGTATTAGGTATCTCTAATCAATGTTGGGATACTGCCACTGTGGCAGTATCCCAACATTGATTAGAGATACCTAATACAGTGAGTGAGCAGAGTGAATAGCTCATGTCTGCTTAACATTTTGAGAATATTTAACTCTAATCAAGCTGTATGATATAACGATAGTAAAGTTATATTGTAAAATTTATGGGATCAGTTGCATTCACACTATGAAAGATAATGAATGCAACAGTTATACGATTAGCACCAGTGTGTTACAGTATGCCTTTATTACAAAGGATAATAGCCCTGTTAAATGTGCGGCATGATTAGGCTTACTGTATTCCAATACACCCTATATAATCCTGTTGATAGCTACAGCAGCCTTACAGCTCTCGATTCCCAATCACACTAAATAATATAGTCATTGGGAACAAAGTAACTAGAAAACCACAAATAGTACGTTACATTCCATTTCAGGCAATTTAGAGCAATACGCTCATCTGATACTCACGTACAGGATTAAGGCACAAGAGAGAGTTCCAATCAATCTCTAGAGACAGTCTTAATATCAGCAAAATCTATTGATGCAAATTGCCCTGCCACGGGGATTTAACATTGAGATACCTGTCCCATAAACATAAATTAAATCATATTATATACTTGGGAATATATTCCAATGGTGTCGGATGGCATTGACTCAAGTATTATTGAAGAATCAAAAGCTCATTCCCCATGTATAGAATTGGCATGGCAGATTCCATGTATGTACGCAAAACCATAAATATAGAATAAGGGTTTAAATACATACCCCTACACCAACCGTTAGACACTGTTATATACCACCCTGCAACCTGAAATAGATAATGTCAGGCAATTCATAGGGTACCTTAGTGAATAAGGGTATAATTCCAGTAGTCGACAATTTTGAGGTTAATTTCAGGAATCTTTGCACACACACAAAAGTGATATTAATACAATAAAGACACATTAGTGAATTTGATATTGATTTTTATTCATTGATTGTCATTTTTGTCTTGCAATTTTTCACATTATCAGGCATTTTAATTTATGACATTAAAAGTTAAATTTTAATTATACTTACCTTCTTTCCATAAGTGCGCCAACGAAGAGACAAACCTTTCCTTTCCAGTATTTTTCTTCAACTTTTTTGTCTATGGCAGCATCCCCTAAATAGTATCATGAATTGATCCATAATATTTAAATTGGGGAACCGTATCGTCTATTTGAAGCATTTTCAATCTGATAAAAGTCTAGTGCAGAGGATTTCCATTTTCCCTTTTCCCATAATCTATTGAATGTCAAGGAAAAGCCCAGACTGGTGTGGTCACATCTGATGCGACCACGCCAGGCAAGTGGTTAAGAATAACAGTGATTGTCAGCGGTATCAGCAGCAACAGAGTGTGGTATAGAATAAGCAGTTATGTTACCAGAGACAATGTGTCACACCTGAGGGCTGAGGCTGACCTGGGGAAGCCTCAGGCATAGGGTCTGATGTGTACTTAAACCTGGGCGGTAATATAGGACTCTTGGATATGCAGGAAATCTTAGCTCCGATACCTGAAGGCGTTACCAAGACAACTGGATAAAAAGTAAGCTTGTTTATTAAGCACACAGTTCATATACACTTCGTCAGTTCAGAGGTATAGTATGATAAGCTCAACAGTAGGATGTGCAGATTATAGATGACAGTACAGTTCCTTAGGCGCAGTGGTAATAGGTTACTGTTGCAATGCTGAGAAAACGATATGGAATAGTCCTTGCAAGACCTGGAGATGGTAAGTACGTTTAGACCAACAGCTAACCACTGTATAAATGAATGTACTGATACTGACCAGCAGATGACACACTGGAAACTGGAGATGATGATAATGCACGGAGGATGAGATGAGCTCTGGAGAACTGCCAGTGTGACCGAGAAGAATCAGCCCAGGTGGTGACGGTGCTATGGAACTCACCAATGCAGACAGAGTTTGATGGTGGGAGCACCGATGGTGAACTGTGGTTCGATGGTGGATGGAAGCAATGTTGGAACACCGCTGAGAGCTGGAGATGATACTGGAACATCATTGAGAACTAGAAGTGATACTGGAACACCGCTGGAAGCGATACTGGAACACCGCTGAGAGCTGAAAGCCGGTGAAGAATCACTGCAGATCACAGAGAGCGATGTAGGTATACCGATGGGAGCTGGAAGTGATACTGAAACACCACTGGAAGCTGGAAGCAATGCTGGAACACCGCTGAGAGCTGGAAGCCGGTGAAGAATCACTGCAGATTACAGAGAGCACTTTAGGAACACTGCTGGAGTCATGCAGCACCGGAGGGTGGAAACTGGTGCAGATCTCTTTAAGTGGAGAAAGGTCACATGAGCTGGAATACCTGAAGACAACAAGCAGGAACATCCACAGACAGGAGAGACATCCACACTGGGTTTGACAACCAAAGCACTGACGATTAGGCAGCCTTGATGCAGGATATTTCTACCAGCTGGGAAGCAGGTATTTGTTGAGCAATCAGGGAGAGACCAGAGTGCAGCGGATAGGCTATGGAGAATCATGCGATGAGGCCAAACATGGCTGTGCCCATGTTTGGTTCTGGATGGGAAAGTCTGTTTGTATCAGCATGTGGAAACCTGTAGTAATGGCGGCGGAGACTGCGGAGGACAGAAGACGCCATCCACTGGAACAGAAGGAACATGCTGGTTTGTCGCCATGACAGCGCTGCCGGGATCGCTGAGGGGAGACTGAGGGGATGCCGTGCAGTGCACTGCACGCAGACAGCGCAGGTGGAAGCCAGGCTTGGAGCGCAGGGACAGTCTCAGAAGGCACTTAGAAGGTAAATAAGTGTGCCTGATTACCCTGAGAAGATAAATTAGTGTGTCTGATTAATTACCCAGATCGTGACACAATGGTAGTGATATATGCAGTAAGACTTTCCTGGAGAAACATGTGCTTCACATCCGTGCAGTACATCACTGACACATACATGTGTCAGGGTCTGGGGACTTACCCGTGGTGCGGGACCACTAGGACTGCCAGTGCGAGTGCTGGCAGTGCTGCAGCGGCTGGTGGCCAGTCTTTGGTCTTGGCGAAGGCAGACTGAGGTGACTGTGGTGGGTAGCTCTGGAGATTGGGGAGCGGGGTCAGTGAGTAAAGGAGCGTGCTTCCTTGTGTGTCTGCATTCCTGGGTGCTGCCATGTTGGAGACTAAAACCATGCACTTTTAGCCAATGGCAGTTCCTCTGAGTTTCTCAGCCAATCCTGGCTTGCCACTTCCTTTAAAAGGGGTTTGGACCATGGTAACATTGCCAATGCTTTAAGTTGCTAATCATAGGCAAGTGTCTCAGCTCTGTATTTCTGCAGGTGACTCTGTACTCCACCCTGATTGCTAAATTCCCTGAGGGGTCTTAGGGGGTAATTCAGAGTTGATCACAGCAGCAAAATTGTTAGTAGTTTGGGCAAAACATGTGCACTGCAGGGGGGGTGGGGTGGAGATATAATATTTGCAGAGAGAGTTAGATTTGGGTGCGTTATTTTGTTTCTGTGCAGGGTAAATACTGGCTGCTTTATTTATACACTGCAGTTTAGAATTCAGTTTCAGTCTAACTCTCTCTGCACATGCTTTTGCCCAACTGCTAACAAATTTGCTGCTGCAATCAACTCTGAATTACCCACTTAGCCCATTTCTTCAGTGCCTCGCTGATTTCTCTGCTGCACTTTCTCTGCTGCCGGAGCGTGGATCCAATGCCTCTCCCTGTGGACCGTCCACCGACTGGGCAGGGTGCCACAGTGGTCCTGTGCCGCTGGTGGCTTCAATGGTTCTCCTTACAGTTATCCAGCTTCAGTCTTCAGCACTTCGTGTTTTCAAGCATCTTCTAATCCAGCTTCACTGTCAGTTTGGAACTCAGATTTCAACTGAACTCAGGTGTTGGATTGCATGTAAACAGGTCCAAATTACATGATTCTTGCCGTTTTTATCAATTCTTATTGATTTTTATCAATGATTATCAACTTTTTTTGAATCAGTTTTAAACTGAACCAAAAACCTAACCCCAACCAAAATACTGGAGGGTGGTTTGCCAAAACCATTGAAACGCGATGATGAATTAGAACCAAAACCAACATACGGGAGTCAGCACATATCTCTTGTGCCCCAGGCAGAGGCATTTTAAGACTAGAGGGGACTTGTGTGCAAATTTCTGTGCCCCCCCCCAACCCTGAAAATCAGGTGCCAGCACATTACACATGCAAAGTTCGTGGCATGGTAGCAGAGTCGTGGTTGTCTTATGAGCAGTCACCATATTTCTGGCAATATCCTCAAAGAAATCACTGGAATATTGGTGCTGGCAGTCACAGTGAAAGTTATTGCAGTGGGTGCAGGGTGTGGAGTATGGGCCTTCCTGTACTCATTATAAATATCACTTTCCCCAGGTCTTGCATGCTTGGCTTTGGGTGCCTGCACACCTGAATATGTCCCAAGCTTTACCTCTGCATGATGGTCAGTACATTTAGTGTTTGTCTTCAAGCTACTGTTTCTCTTTCCCCTCGAAAACATACACACGTTGGAGATGATCACAATATTGTAGTTTTGCCTAACTGCATCAACCTAGCCATTAAAATGCGTCCTCTAATACTAATAATTTTGCTTTGCAATGTAAAAGCAAAAATTTTGCACAGGTCTGTAAAACTAAACACACCCCTACCCCTGATATGAACTTGCAAGGGACACCCGCATTTCAGCCACACCCTCCCATCTGACAGTGGCAATGTCGGATGCGTGTTCAGAGTTGTAGCAAAATGTCTTCAACATGTATTGGGTGTTCCAGGGCGGCCACAGGGAGGTGTGTAAGTTGTTCTTCTTATGGGCATGTTATGTAAGTGTTGCGGGGGTGTCTCTGTAGTGGTTGCAAATTACATACAGTCATTCACATTGGAGGCTATACTCTAATGGGGTATCTGCACCTAGCATGGAGCTGGTTCAAGCTTCAATGAAGCGACCAATGATTGATTCCAATCTAAAGACGCACCAAGTGGTATTGAGCATCTAAAGACGCTCGCAAAAATAGTATTTTAATACCTACCGGTAAATCCTTTTCTCTTAGTCCGTAGAGGATGCTGGGGATGCTTCAAGAACCATGGGGTATAGATGGGATCCGCAGGAGACATGGGCACTTTAAGACTTTAAAAGGGGTGTGAACTGGCTCCTGCCTCTATGCCCCTCCTCCAGACTTTAGTTATAGGAACTGTGCCCAGGGAGACGGACATTTTGAGGAATTTATTGTTAAACCACGGTGAGCATTTTACCAGCTCACACCTCTAATATGCCGCAGACCGTGGCATTCAATAGAATACCAGCTGACGGCATGAAGAATATGCAGCAATACGCTGACATAAAACGTAACACAATCTATGTGTGTAAACACAACCAGTAACAGCATAACGCATGCTATGGCCTGAATATCGTCAGCAGCAGGCTGACTTAAACACAACACACCATGTGTGTAAACATACCCAATGACTGCAGATACAGTACGCACTGGGACGGGCGCCCAGCATCCTCTACGGACTAAGAGAAAAGGATTTACCAGTAGGTATTAAAATCATATTTTCTCATACGTCCTAGAGGATGCTTTAGAACGGGCGGGAGAGTGCGGATGACTCTGCAGCACCGATTTACCAAACAAGAGGTCCTCCTCAGCCAGGGTATCAAACTTGTAAACTTCGCAAAGGTGTTTGATCCCGACCAAATAGCAGCTCGGCAAAGCTGTAATGCCGAGACCCCTCGGCAGCCGCCCAGGATAAGCCCACCTTTCTGGTAGAATGGACCTTCACCGATTTCGGTAACGTCAATCCCGCCGAAGAATGAGCCTGCTGAATCGTATTACATATCCAGCGTGCAATAGTCTGCTTGGAAGCAGGAGCCCCAATCTTGTTGGGAGCCCCAAGACAAACAGAGCCTCTATTTTCCTAACCTGAGCCTTTCTGGTGACATAGATTGTCAAAACTCTGACCACATTGAGAGACTTCGATTCCGCCAAGGCGCCAGTAGCTACTGGCACCACAATAGGCTGGTTTATACTTTTGGCAGAAATGGCTGACGAGTTCTCAACTCCGCTCTATCTGCATGGAAGATTAAATAGGGGCTTTCGTGAGACAAAGCCGCCAATTCAGACACCCGCCTTGCGGATGCCAAGGCCAACAGCATGACCACTTTCCAAGTAAGGAATTTCAACTCAACATTACGCATAGGTTCAACCCAATGAGATTGAAGGAATTGCAACACCACGTTAAGATCCCACGGTGCCACAGGGGGCACAAAAGGAGGCTGGATGTGCAGCACGCCCTTCACGAATGTCTGAACTTATGGAAGTTAGGCCAATTCCTTCATTCTGAAAATAGATAAGGCCGAAATTTGTACATCAATGGAGCCTAACTTTAGGCCTGCATCCAAACCTGCTTGCAAAAAATGGAGCAAACGCCCCATCTGAAATTTTTTCGTAGAAGTCTTCTTGGATTCACACCAATACACATATTTTCTACAAATACAGTGGTAAAGCATCGCCGTTACTTCTTTTCTAGCCTGAAGCAGTGTGGGAATGACTCCACTGGGAATACCCTTTCGGGTTAGGATAAGGCGTTCAACCGCCATGCCGTCAAACGCAGCCGCGGTAAGTCTTGATACACGAACGGTCCTTGCTGTAACAGGTCCTCTCATAGAGGAAGAGGTCAGGGATCTTCTAGGAGTAATTCTTGAAGATCTGGATAGCAAGCCCTCCTTGGCCCTTCCGGAACAATTAGGATTGCCTGAACCTTTGTTCTTCTTATGATCTTTATCCCTTCGGAAAGAGTGGAAATGGAGGGAACACATAGACCGACTGAAACAACCACGGTGTCACCAGGGCGTCCACCGCTATTGCTTGAGGGTCCCTCGACCTGGAACCATATCTCTGAAGTTTCTTGTTGAGGCAAGACGCCATCATGTCTATTTGAGGAATTCCCCAAAGACTTGTCACTTATGTGAAAACCACTTGATGGAGAACCCACTCTCCTGGATGGAGATCGTGTCTGCTGAGGAAGTCTGTTTCCCAGTTGTCTACACCCGGAATGAAGACCACTAATAGAGCGTTTACATGCCTTTCCGCCCAGCGGAAAACTCTTGTGGCTTCTGCCATTGCCGCTTTGTTCTTCGTTCCGCCCTAGCGGTTTACTTACCACCCTGCTGTTAAGTTTTCAGACTGAATTAAGACGGGCAGATCGCGAAGAAGATGTTCCGCTTGCAGAAGGCCGTTGTAAATAGCCCTTCATTCCAGAATGCTTATTGCAGACAAGCTTCCCGGCTTGATCTTTTCACCTGGAAGGACTGCTCCCCAGCCTGGGAGACTTGTATCCATGGACACCAGGATCTAATCCTGGATCCCGAACCTTCTTCCCTCTAGGAGGTGAGAACTGTGCACCCACCACAGGAGAGATATACTGGTCCTAGAAGATAAGATTATTTTCCGGTGCATGTGCAGGTGAGACCCGGACCACATGTCCAACTGGTCCCGCTAAAACCATTCTGGCATTTAACCTGCTCACCGAATGGCCTCGTAGGCCGCAACCATCTTCTTCATCAACGGAACGTATTGATGAATTTACACTGTTGCAAATCTGATCCGACTCTGGATCCTCAGATCTCTTTCCACAGGACGAAACAAACTCTCAACAGTTCTGTATCTAACCTTATTCCCAAGTCCGACATCCGCGTTGTTGGGATCAACAGTGATTCTGGCAAGTTCAGGAGCCAACCTTGAAGAACTGTCAGAGAGAAAAAGATTTGTACCACTTGTTTCTTGACCTCGCCGTAGTCAGGAGAGCATCCCAGTACAGAATAATAATGGCTTTTACTATTGAAAGAAAACCATCATACTGCCATCACTCCGGTGAATTGGCAATGACAAACCTGAATAGCAAACCCAGATAAGCCTAATGCGGAAGAAACCGTACTTAAACCCTCTTCCTCCTTTTACAAAGTGGAGATCCCTGCCCTGAGCGATTCCATCTTGTAGTTCAACTTCTTAAGTAGAAATTTTTGGGATTGTTCTGACCGAGCTGTCCGGGCTCAGAAGAACGAAAAAGCTTGAATAACAGCTTCTTCTTTTTTTTCTTTTTTTTTTTTGTAACAGGGACAGCAGGACAATGTCCTGATCCTGATCCAACTCTTGTATGGCGTCGCATACTACCTCCCCATCCAGAGGAGAAACGGGAAGATCTATTTGAAAAATCAGTGAGAGGAATCGTCTGGAAACTCCAGTATGTCCCTCTTGGGACTCTATTCTTATCTCACTGGTCCATGTCCATTCCAGGACTGACTGAAGAGTATTAGACGTGGTCCCACCGGTGTGGGCTCCCGCAAGATAGACCCAGCGACATGCGGTGGTGGTAGAAACAGAGGATGATTTCTGCTTCTGCGAACTTGAAAAGGCTGCTGACCTCTTACCTTTTCACCTTCCTCTACCTGCCAAGATGGGGGAAAACTGTATCCAACCGGTCGAAATGACTGCATCCTTCAAAAATGCGTCACCAACCGTTGTGAGGGAACATAGCTCAAGAAAGTAGACTTACCAGTGGTATCTGCCGAGATCAACTTAACAAAGCCATCCCCAAACCAGGTTTCACCTTTATAGGGAAGATACTCCAGTACTTCTCGGAGTCAGCCTCAGCATTCCATTGGTGAATCCACAATGCCCTCCTAGCCGAGACCGCCATGGAATTGGCCCGCGAACCCAAGAGTCCCATACCTCTTGTAGTCGCACGGCAGTATGTTGCAATGTTCTAGATATGACCCAACTTAAGGAGTATCCCATCTCTCCCCAGGGTAATTATATCGGATGACAAGGTAACCGACCATTTCTGAACACAAGCACTCCCCCATGCGCATGTAATGCAAATATAATCAAAGCATATAATCAAAATATCACTTAGCTTCCTGTATACGATCCTTTGTGACAGGAACCCGTGCAGAACAGGGGTTGACTCTCACTTTATTATATCCACGGCGGGAAAAGAATAAACCCTCGGACTCCTCGTGAGGATTCGAAACCATCTTGTCACGGCTGACCTAGAGCTTTTTCAACAGAGCGACCAGCACATGAAAAGGAATAACTTTACTTCAGCATTCATTATGAATATACACATTTAAATACACATATACACACATATATCTATCTATCTATCTATCTATCTATCTATATATATATATATATATATATATATATATACATTTTTGTCAGGAACAGCAGGGTCCCTAGTGACGTTAATACGTTCTTAATGTGTATGAAACATGTACTGAATGCCGATGTTGTGGATCTAATCAGGAAACATCATGGTCGATATAAGAAATAGTATTCGTGTCGATATCAGGGAGTAGTAACTGGGCAAAATAACATTTTTGTGACCCCGAGGGGTCTGAGGGAAATATATTATTAATATTACGCCCTCCACAAATATTACTACGTCTGTGTTCGAGCCACAGATCTATGCAACCTTATCATACATATATATATATATATACATACATACAGGTATAGCTTTCTGAAATGCATCACATTATCATGTCAATTTTTAACCAGTCAGATTAGTTAGTGCCGACAGGGTCACCCACACACGTCTGTGTCTCCCATATAGTTTTCTCATTGAAAAATCATACATCTCTACTGACATGTTGACACTTATTTACATGAACCAAGTACCATCAGGAGTCGGCGGTGCCGACAGAGACATTCCCATAGCCATTCCCATAGCCATTTGTGGCAGAGCCCTCAGCCTCAGACATGCCAACTATAAAGGATAGCTCAGTACTTTCTGTCAGGGAAACACAGCAGACGATTACCATCTCTTTTACACCACCCTCATTATAGACTGTGCTTTATTTTTAACATATATTGCACTAAACAACTGTGCCCCCCCCCCCCCCCCGTTTTTCACTGTGAACTGTTCAGCAGTGCTTTGGCAGAGCCAGCGTCTTTGAGGAGAAAATGGCGCTGGTTAGAGCTGTGAGGGATAAGCCACGCCCCCTTAATCGCGCGCTTCAGCCCCGCTATTTTCTATATATTTATACTGGCGGGGATCTGTATTTAGTGCCCAGGCACTTAATATCTCTCTTGCCAGTCTCTATCTGAGGTAAACATGCTGCCCAGGGCACCCCCCTGCGCCCTGCACCCTTGTAGTGCTGCTTGTGTGTGGGAGCAGTAGCTCGCAGCGCGCCAGCTGCGCGGTACCTCAGAGCCACAAAGCCTTCTGCCATCACTGAAGTCTTCTGTTCTTCATTTACTCACCCGGCTTCTTTCTTCTGGCTCTGCAAGGGGGGTGACGGCGCGGCTCCTGGAACGAGCAGCTATGCGTACCAAATGATCGGACCCTCTGGAGCTAATGGTGTCCAATAGCCTAAGAAGCAGAGCCTTTGAACTCACAGAAGCAGGTTTGCTTCTCTCCCCTCAGTCCCACGATGCAGGGAGCCTGTTGCCAGCAGGTCTCCCTGAAAATAATAAACCTAACATAAAGTATTTTCCGAGAAACTCAGTAGAGCTCCTCAGTGTGTGACCAGTCTCTCTGGGCACAGAATCTAACTGGAGTCTGGAGGAGGGGCATAGAGGGAGGAGCCAGTTCACACCCCTTTTAAAGTCTTAAAGTGCCCATGTCTCCTGCGGATCCCATCTATACCCCATGGTTCTTGAAGCATCCCCAGCATCCTCTAGGATGCAATGCTGCCACTATTCAATGGCCATAACTTGCTGTAATATGTTATGCTGAACTAAAAGGTGGTCATGTTACCAGTCACTCTGTATATAATTTGTATAGTGTCACATTATTGGAGATCTCAGAAATATTCCTGTGATTAAAATTCCCCAGGACAATATCAAATATCCCGATATGATTTTAGTCTCAGTTTCTGTTGTTCTGTATATGATAATACAGTAGCTGTACATTATCAGCAAATTTATAGTTACTATACTACTGTACATGTAATTCCCTGTATCTTTCCTGAATATACACATGTAGCCAGCCCCACCTTCTAATGTTCTGGTTGCGCATAGTAGTTCTCAGGATATATTCTTTTTCAAATATATGAAAAACTACACAGTGTAATCAATCATGGACATATGTTTAGTACCAGTTGTTCTGTTCTGTATTCTAGATGGAAGTATTGCTGTCACAGACCAAGGCTGACATGACAAGCCATATATATAATGAAATTTGAATCATCTCTGATTTAGCCGCAGTACTGTATATACGATCAGAGTCGGTCCTATGCATAGGCAAACTATGCAAATGCCTAGGGGCACAAGCAGCTTCTGTTGATTAAAATGATATGCGGCATGCCTATATTCTGTGTGTGACTGTGGCTGTATCTGCATATGAAATGCTGTTACAGTGTATTCCTGTAAATCACTGTACCGTAGAATATCGTATGTAGCTACAGACACAGTCGCACACATAATATGCCATGCCGCATATCATTTTAATCAACAGAAGCTGCTTGTGCATCCTAGCCACATACTGTAATAATGCAAATAAGATGCATTTTCATTAAAAAAAAGGTGCCTAATGTTGGCAGAGCTGCCAGCTAACTCATGCCAGGCATCTCCTGCTGCATGGTGTATTGAGGCAAGATGTATGAGGACACATCTGTATTCAAGCAAAGGCAGAGGTCACAGTGTTAGCGGCTATGTGAGTGCTGTGTGCGGCTGGGATGGTTGTGCAGTAGTGTTCGGCATATGTGTAAGGGGCATTATGTGTGTCATGTGCATAAATGCATTAATAATGTGCAGCAAATGTGTAAGGGGCACTGTGTGTGTCATTATGTGTATAAGGGCATTAATAATGTGCGGCATATGTGTAAGGGACATTATGTAACATAGTAACATAGTATCTGAGGTTGAAAAAAGACAATTGTCCATCGAGTTCAACCTATTTGTGGTGTCCTATGCAAGATGATTTGACTAAAATTTCTGACTGATGCTGCTGTCAGCCATTGCATTTTATCCCTATTTATAGTAACTATAATGCATGACTATGCACCATACCCCTGGATATCCTTATCCAATAGGAATTTATCTAACCCATTTTTAAAGGTGTTGACAGATTCCGCCATTACAACTCCCTCGGGCAGGGAATTCCAAACACGTATTGTCCTTACCGTGAAAAAGCCTTTACGCCGTATTGTGTATAAGGGCATTAATAAAGGTTGGCATAATGTGTAAGGCGCATTATGTTTAATAGGACAATAATATGTGCCATATGTGTAAGGAGCATTACTGTGTGGTATTATGTGTATAAATGCATTACTAATGTGTGGCATAATGTGTATAAGGTGCACTAGTGTGTGGCTTAATGTATAGAGAGAGCACTACTGTGTGGTGTATTGTGAATAAGGAGCAATTCAGTGTGATGTAATGCGAATAAGGGGCACTACTGTGAGGAGCAACGTATATAAGGTATAAATGTGAATAAAGTTGCACTACTGTGTGACGTAGTTTGAATTGAGGGTACTATTGTGTGGCCATACCCCTTCCCACCAAGAACACACCCCTTTTTGAGCTGTGCACCGAATGTGCGCACTGTTCCTATTTAAAATATAGGGGATAGGAACATCAAAATGAGGACTGTTATGAGTGAGGGGTGATGGTGCTGGGAAAGTGTTGCAGGGTCAGAGGCAAAACTAGTGGTGGTGCTAGTGGGCACCAGCCAAAATCTTGCCTAGGGCATCATATTGGTTAGGGCCTTCTCTGTATATGAAAATCTCATTATAGGGCCCATGTACAGTATGTTTTACTTGTTACATTAGTTTAGCAGGCATGAGCTGAAAGAGCAAGGGTAAAAGAAATAACTATAACTGGTTAGAAGAACAGAAAAGAAGATAAAAAAGGAGAGACAAGCAAAAGGTAAGGAGCAAGATATGGAGATGAACACAATTTAGACCAATCACCTTTATCATATGAGACACTTAGTCCAGCCTTCTCGTAAGGAACACAATTGGAAAAGAGTAGAGATGAGCAGGTTCGGTTACCTGAGAACCGAACTCACCCAAACTTCACCAGCCGAGCCCGGATCCGAGTCAGACTCGGGTTTTCCCACCTGACTCGGAAACCAGAACGAGGCAAAACGCCATCATCCCACTGTCGGATTCTCGCAGGGTTTGGATTCCAAAAAAGGAGCCACGCGTCGCCGCCATTTTCACACCGGCATTGGAGAGTGTAGAGAGAGGATGTGTCTCCGTTCTCAGTGTCCTGCCTGAGTTCAGTGTTAGTGTCTTGTGCTGCATCAGTCAAGTCAGAGTCGTTGTGTCCTCTGCTGCCATATGTCCAGTGCTGCTGAATAAGTCCAGTCCAGTGGTGCTGTGTTGTGCTGCATCAGTCCAGTGGTGGTGTATTATGTCCTGTTTATACAACATAAGGGTGGGTGGGAGGGCCCAAGGGCAATTCCATCTTGCACCTCTTTTTCTTCTTTGCATTATGTGCTGTTTGGGGCAGGGCCATCTTTTCGTATGGGCTCAAAGGGCTCTTGCCCAAGGGCCCCAGAAGTCTAAGGGCTGATAGGCTGATAGCTGAGGGACCCCTCTTTCCAGGGGTACCAGACTCTTGAAAATCGGCCCTGGGGAACCGGATATATCTGACTTCAAAGCAGTGGTCCCCATCTAAGACTGTAACTTGCTCTTCCCAGCCAGATATATCGGGTTCTGTCTGACTTAGAGTTTTTTTGAGGCTATTCTCCAAAAGCTGGGACTCTTCCCTTTCAGTGGACACTGGCAGCTTGTCTCTACTATGCCCAGAACCAGAGATATAAGCCTTCAAGCAGCTGGTCCCTGCTACAGCTCCACACATCTGGTTTGCAGTTTTATATTTTTGCCAGTAGATTGCTCTGGCTCCTGAACTCTGATCCCCAAGTATCCAGAACCTCTTCAAAGGTGGGACTCTCTAGTTTTTTTTATCCAATTGAAAGCTAAGAAATCTATTTCCAGGAACTGGAGATATCTGCAGTCAACCAAGCTGCCCTCCCACCGGAAAATGATGAAAAGTGATTGGGATACGGTTGGAGTAATAAGCAAGAAAATATATCTTTCTAAAGAATTATATAGTTTCCTAAATTCTGAAGGTGTATCATATAATGTGCTCATAATATTTAATTTTATTTCTTTTTAACGTCCCCCTTGATGCTGGACAAGCCCACTATCTGGAAAGTCTTGGGGGGAGGGTGCTGTTGCCATGGCCCATGGCTAGACCTTACACCTCTGGTGCTGCCCATGTGGGGCCACTAGTACAAATTTTTCCAGGGCCGCTTTTTGTTCCCAATCTGCCCCTGCCCATCGGACATCAATGCTGCTGCTGATAGCACCCCTACCTCTGGAGGATAGGGTGGGGGGGGGGGCAGTGCATTGCTGTACCCAGGGGCCTACACTACTGTTAAGACGGCCTTGGTTTGGGGACTAGTTTTTTAAAGTGCCATCCTGTCTGACACTGCCGTACAAGTCCAGGGATACTGCCGTATAAGTCCAGGGGTACTGCCGTATAAGTCCAGTCCAGTGGTGCTGTCTTGTGCTGCATCAGTCCAGTGGTGGTATCTTGTGCTGCCATAAATAAGTCCAGTGGTGGTGTATACATTACTTATATTATTATTCAAATATTTTTTACAGGGTTTGCCCTGTGTGGTGTAGGGGTACGCTTGCCTATGCTGCATATTATTATAATAGCTCCAAATAAAAGGGTTATTATTATCCAAATTAATTTTATAGGCTTTGCCATGTGTGTGTTTTAGGGGTACACTCTCCTGTGCACCAATATTGTGCGTGTATTACATCTGGGCAAATTCCAGCACGTCCCATGTTGTTTGTGCCGCTTAGCTTAGTCATCCAGCTACCTCATTGTACCTCTTTTTCTTCTTTGCATGATGTGCTTTCTGGGGCCTATTTTTTAAATCTGCCATCCTGTCTGCCACTGCAGTGCCACTCCTAGATGGGGCAGGTGTTTGTGCCGCACACACTTGTGTTGCTTAGTTTAGTCATACAGCTACCTCATTGCACCTCTTTTTATTCTTTGCATGATGTGCTGTTTGGGGCCTATTTTTTAAATCTGCCATCCTGTCTGCCACTGCAGTGCCACTCTTAGATGGGTCAGGTGATTGTGCCGCACACTTGTGTCACTTAGCTTAGTCATACAGCTACCTCGTTGCAACTTTTTGGCTTAAAAACAATATTGTAAGGTGTGAGGTGTTCAGAATAGACTGGAAATGAGTGGAAATGAATGTTATTGAGGTTAATAATACCGTAGGATCAAAATTACCCCCAAATTCTGTGATTTTATCTGGTTTTATGTTTTACCCAGATCCAAAACCAAAACACGAAAAGTGCCCGCCGCACATCTCTAGAAAAGAGGAAGATGGATGCTTTTTTTGTCTATTTATAGACCACCTTTTAACCTAGTAGGCTAACACAATACTACCATTTAAGTCTAAACCACCCACACCTCCCCCTTTATTATCCGTTAAATTCCTAATAGCCATCACACACACGCAAAAAAAGTGTGCTTTGATATACTTAAACCTAATTAAGTATTTGGCTACTGTTATGTGATAGACAAGTATAAAATTGTATATACATTTTAATAAATCGATGCTGGCAGTTCGACATAAACATTGCTGAGTTGTAAGCAATTAGAGTAACAACTACTTTGTGAAAATAAAAATACTTGTTAATCTTTTTTTTTTACATGTCACAAAAACATGTAAATGTAATGACAATGCGTGCTGAAAAATAAATTACTGGTCACAAAGTATTTTATTGACCTAAGTCAGTGACCTGAAATCCAGAAGAAATATTATATGTTGAGCAATTAATAAATAATATTGTTAAACAAATCTGTATGTATTTTCTGTCGCTATTACCCCTCATGCGTGCGCAATGCCAACACTACACATGCGCAGTCATTTGATAATCACTCGATTTGCGATTTCTCTGAACGGCGATCCATGCTGAATGAGGCCCTACAGCAAGTAAAAAAAAACCACACAGCTAAAGAAAGAAATGAATAATTACATTGCTCGCTGCGATAAACTGCAGCGAGTGATTGGGTCGGAATGACCCCCTATGTGCGTATAAATGTGCTAGGAAATATAGATTGTAAGCTCCACTGGGGCAGGGACTGATGTGAATGGCCAAATATTCTCTGTAAAGTGCGGTGGAATATGTGTGCGCTATATAAATAACTGGTAATAATAATTTTATAGATAGCTATGCAGTGCCACTCCTAGATGGGGCAGGTGTTTGTGCCGCACACACTTGTGTTGCTTAGTTTAGTCATACAGCTACCTCATTGCACCTCTTTTTATTCTTTGCATGATGTGCTGTTTGGGGCCTATTTTTTAAATCTGCCATCCTGTCTGCCACTGCAGTGCCACTCTTAGATGGGTCAGGTGATTGTGCCGCACACTTGTGTCACTTAGCTTAGTCATACAGCTACCTCGTTGCAACTTTTTGGCTTAAAAACAATATTGTAAGGTGTGAGGTGTTCAGAATAGACTGGAAATGAGTGGAAATGAATGTTATTGAGGTTAATAATACCGTAGGATCAAAATTACCCCCAAATTCTGTGATTTTATCTGTTTTTATGTTTTACCCAGATCCAAAACCAAAACACGAAAAGTGCCCGCCGCACATCTCTAGAAAAGAGGAAGATGGATGCTTTTTTTGTCTATTTATAGACCACCTTTTAACCTAGTAGGCTAACACAATACTACCATTTAAGTCTAAACCACCCACACCTCCCCCTTTATTATCCGTTAAATTCCTAATAGCCATCACACACACGCAAAAAAAGTGTGCTTTGATATACTTAAACCTAATTAAGTATTTGGCTACTGTTATGTGATAGACAAGTATAAAATTGTATATACATTTTAATAAATCGATGCTGGCAGTTCGACATAAACATTGCTGAGTTGTAAGCAATTAGAGTAACAACTACTTTGTGAAAATAAAAATACTTGTTAATCTTTTTTTTTTACATGTCACAAAAACATGTAAATGTAATGACAATGCGTGCTGAAAAATAAATTACTGGTCACAAAGTATTTTATTGACCTAAGTCAGTGACCTGAAATCCAGAAGAAATATTATATGTTGAGCAATTAATAAATAATATTGTTAAACAAATCTGTATGTATTTTCTGTCGCTATTACCCCTCATGCGTGCGCAATGCCAACACTACACATGCGCAGTCATTTGATAATCACTCGATTTGCGATTTCTCTGAACGGCGATCCATGCTGAATGAGGCCCTACAGCAAGTAAAAAAAAACCACACAGCTAAAGAAAGAAATGAATAATTACATTGCTCGCTGCGATAAACTGCAGCGAGTGATTGGGTCGGAATGACCCCCTATGTGCGTATAAATGTGCTAGGAAATATAGATTGTAAGCTCCACTGGGGCAGGGACTGATGTGAATGGCCAAATATTCTCTGTAAAGTGCGGTGGAATATGTGTGCGCTATATAAATAACTGGTAATAATAATTTTATAGATAGCTGTGAGGTGAACCTTGAGGCACTACAAAGGCAGTTTTCTGGATAGTGTTTGAATTACTCTGGTTTGCAATTCCACTTTGATTGTGAAGTCTAATTGGATGCTTTAAAAAGGAAGTACACGGACTTACCTTTGATTCACTTCGGTTTGCACCCATAGTTCGAGGTTCAATCAGATGCACCAAATAGGAAACATTCACAGCAATTCCATACATTGTGTATATTAACTAGAGATGAGCGCCGGAAATTTTTCGGGTTTTGTGTTTTGGTTTTGGGTTCGGTTCCGCGGCCGTGTTTTGGGTTCGACCGCGTTTTGGCAAAACCTCACCGAATTTTTTTTGTCGGATTCGGGTGTGTTTTGGATTCGGGTGTTTTTTTCCAAAAAACCTAAAAAACAGCTTAAATCATAGAATTTGGCGGTCATTTTGATCCCAAAGTATTATTAACCTCAAAAACCATAATTTCCACTCATTTTCAGTCTATTCTGAATACCTCACACCTCACAATATTATTTTTAGTCCTAAAATTTGCACCGAGGTCGCTGTGTGAGTAAGATAAGCGACCCTAGTGGCCGACACAAACACCGGGCCCATCTAGGAGTGGCACTGCAGTGTCACGCAGGATGGCCCTTCCAAAAAACCCTCCCCAAACAGCACATGACGCAAAGAAAAAAAGAGGCGCAATGAGGTAGCTGTGTGAGTAAGATTAGCGACCCTAGTGGCCGACACAAACACCGGGCCCATCTAGGAGTGGCACTGCAGTGTCACGCAGGATGTCCCTTCCAAAAAACCCTCCCCAAACAGCACATGACGCAAAGAAAAAAAGAGGCGCAATGAGGTAGCTGTGTGAGTAAGATAAGCGACCCTAGTGGCCGACACAAACACCGGGCCCATCTAGGAGTGGCACTGCAGTGTCACGCAGGATGTCCCTTCCAAAAAACCCTCCCCAAACAGCACATGACGCAAAGAAAAAAAGAGGCGCAATGAGGTAGCTGACTGTGTGAGTAAGATAAGCGACCCTAGTGGCCGACACAAACACCGGGCCCATCTAGGAGTGGCACTGCAGTGTCACGCAGGATGTCCCTTCCAAAAAACCCTCCCCAAACAGCACATGACGCAAAGAAAAAAAGAGGCGCAATGAGGTAGCTGACTGTGTGAGTAAGATAAGCGACCCTAGTGGCCGACACAAACACCGGGCCCATCTAGGAGTGGCACTGCAGTGTCACGCAGGATGTCCCTTCCAAAAAACCCTCCCCAAACAGCACATGACGCAAAGAAAAAGAAAAGAAAAAAGAGGTGCAAGATGGAATTGTCCTTGGGCCCTCCCACCCACCCTTATGTTGTATAAACAGGACATGCACACTTTAACCAACCCATCATTTCAGTGACAGGGTCTGCCACACGACTGTGACTGATATGACGGGTTGGTTTGGACCCCCACCAAAAAAGAAGC
Source organism: Pseudophryne corroboree (assembly GCF_028390025.1). Lineage (NCBI taxonomy): Eukaryota > Metazoa > Chordata > Amphibia > Anura > Myobatrachidae > Pseudophryne > Pseudophryne corroboree. The sequence continues at coordinate 359,720,812 of NC_086451.1, forward strand.
AATTAATCTCTCCTTGCACAAACTGGCTCTACAGAGGCAAGATGTCCACCTCATCATCATCCTCTGATATATCACCGTGTACATCCCCCTCCTCACAGATTATCAATTCGTCCCCACTGGAATCCACCATCTCAGCTCCCTGTGTACTTTGTGGAGGCAATTGCTGCTGGTCAATGTCTCCACGAAGGAATTGATTATAATTCATTTTAATGAACATCATCTTCTCCACATTTTCTGGAAGTAACCTCGTACGCCGATTGCTGACAAGGTGAGCGGCGGCACTAAACACTCTTTCGGAGTACACACTTGTGGGAGGGCAACTTAGGTAGAATAAAGCCAGTTTGTGCAAGGGCCTCCAAATTGCCTCTTTTTCCTGCCAGTATAAGTACGGACTGTGTGACGTGCCTACTTGGATGCGGTCACTCATATAATCCTCCACCATTCTTTCAATGGTGAGAGAATCATATGCAGTGACAGTAGACGACATGTCCGTAATCGTTGTCAGGTCCTTCAGTCCGGACCAGATGTCAGCATCAGCAGTCGCTCCAGACTGCCCTGCATCACCGCCAGCGGGTGGGCTCGGAATTCTGAGCCTTTTCCTCGCACCCCCAGTTGCGGGAGAATGTGAAGGAGGAGATGTTGTTGACAGGTCGCGTTCCGCTTGACTTGACAATTTACTCACCAGCAGGTGTTTGAACCCCAGCAGACTTGTGTCTGCCGGAAAGAGAGATCCAAGGTAGGCTTTAAATCTAGGATCGAGCACGGTGGCCAAAATGTAGTGCTCTGATTTCAACAGATTGACCACCCGTGAATCCTTGTTAAGCGAATTAAGGGCTCCATCCACAAGTCCCACATGCCTAGCGGAATCGCTCCGTGTTAGCTCCTCCTTCAATGTCTCCAGCTTCTTCTGCAAAAGCCTGATGAGGGGAATGACCTGACTCAGGCTGGCAGTGTCTGAACTGACTTCACGTGTGGCAAGTTCAAAGGGCATCAGAACCTTGCACAACGTTGAAATCATTCTCCACTGCGCTTGAGACAGGTGCATCCCACCTCCTATATCGTGCTCAATTGTATAGGCTTGAATGGCCTTTTGCTGCTCCTCCAACCTCTGAAGCATATACAGGGTTGAATTCCACCTCGTTACCACTTCTTGCTTCAGATGATGGCAGGGCAGGTTCAGTAGTTTTTGGTGGTGCTCCAGTTTTCTGTACGTGGTGCCTGTACGCCGAAAGTGTCCCGCAATTCTTCTGGCCACCGACAGCATCTCTTGCACGCCCCTGTCGTTTTTTAAAAAATTCTGCACCACCAAATTCAAGGTATGTGCAAAACATGGGACGTGCTGGAATTGGCCCAGATTTAATGCACACACAATATTGCTGGCGTTGTCCGATGCCACAAATCCACAGGAGAGTCCAATTGGGGTAAGCCATTCCGCGATGATCTTCCTCAGTTGCCGTAAGAGGTTTTCAGCTGTGTGCGTATTCTGGAAACCGGTGATACAAAGCGTAGCCTGCCTAGGAAAGAGTTGGCGTTTGCGAGATGCTGCTACTGGTGCCGCCGCTGCTGTTCTTGCGGCGGGAGTCCATACATCTACCCAGTGGGCTGTCACAGTCATATAGTCCTGACCCTGCCCTGCTCCACTTGTCCACATGTCCGTGGTTAAGTGGACATTGGGTACAGCTGCATTTTTTAGGACACTGGTGACTCTTTTTCTGAGGTCTGTGTACATTTTCGGTATCGCCTGCCTAGAGAAATGGAACCTAGATGGTATTTGGTACCGGGGACACAGTACCTCCAACAAGTCTCTAGTTGGCTCTGCAGTAATGATGGATACCGGAACCACGTTTCTCACCACCCATGATGTCAAGGCCTCAGTTATCCGCTTTGCAGTAGGATGACTGCTGTGATATTTCATCTTCTTCGCAAAGGACTGTTGGACAGTCAATTGCTTGGTGGAAGTAGTAAAAGTGGTCTTACGACTTCCCCTCTGGGATGACCATCGACTCCCAGCAGCAACAACAGCAGCGCCAGCAGCAGTAGGCGTTACACGCAAGGATGCATCGGAGGAATCCCAGGCAGGAGAGGACTCGTCAGAATTGCCAGTGACATGGCCTGCAGGACTATTGGCATTCCTGGGGAAGGAGGAAATTGACACTGAGGGAGTTGGTGGGGTGGTTTGCGTGAGCTTGGTTACAAGAGGAAGGGATTTACTGGTCAGTGGACTGCTTCCGCTGTCGGCCCAAGTTTTTGAACTTGTCACTGACTTATTATGAATGCGCTGCAGGTGACGTATAAGGGAGGATGTTCCGAGGTGGTTAACGTCCTTACCCCTACTTATTACAGCTTGACAAAGGGAACACACGGCTTGACACCTGTTGTCCGCATTTCTGGTGAAATACTTCCACACCGAAGAGCTGATTTTTTTGGTATTTTCACCAGGCATGTCAACGGCCATATTCCTACCACGGACAACAGGTGTCTCCCCGGGTGCCTGACTTAAACAAACCACCTCACCATCAGAATCCTCCTGGTCAATTTCCTCCCCAGCGCCAGCAACACCCATATCCTCCTCATCCTGGTGTACTTCAACACTGACATCTTCAATCTGACTATCAGGAACTGGACTGCGGGTGCTCCTTCCATCACTTGCAGGGGGCGTGCAAATGGTGGAAGGCGCATGCTCTTCACGTCAGTGTTGGGAAGGTCAGGCATCGCAACCGACACAATTGGAGTCGGACTCTCCTTGTGGATTTGGGATTTCGAAGAACGCACAGTTCTTTGCGGTGCTACTGCTTTTGCCAGCTTTAGTCTTTTCATTTTTCTAGCGAGAGGCTGAGTGCTTCCATCCTCATGTGAAGCTGAACCACTAGCCATGAACATAGGCCAGGGCCTCAGCCGTTCCTTGCCACTCCGTGTGGTAAATGGCATATTGGCAAGTTTACGCTTCTCCTCCGACAATTTTATTTTAGGTTTTGGAGTCCTTTTTTTACTGATATTTGGTGTTTTGGATTTGACATGCTCTGTACTATGACATTGGGCATCGGCCTTGGCAGACGACGTTGCTGGCATTTCATCGTCTCGGCCATGACTAGTGGCAGCAGCTTCAGCACGAGGTGGAAGTGGATCTTGATCTTTCCCTAATTTTGGAACCTCAACATTTTTGTTCTCCATATTTTAATAGGCACAACTAAAAGGCACCTCAGGTAAACAATGGAGATGGATGGATTGGATACTAGTATACAATTATGGACGGACTGCCGAGTGCCGACACAGAGGTAGCCACAGCCGTGAACTACCGTACTGTACTGTGTCTGCAGCTAATATAGACTGGTTGATAAAGAGAAGATGTCTATGTAACTATGTATGTATAAAGAAGAATGAAAAAAAACCACGGTTAGGTGGTATACAATTATGGACGGACTGCCTGCCGAGTGCAGACACAGAGGTAGCCACAGCCGTGAACTACCGCACTGTACTGTGTCTGCTGCTAATATAGACTGGTTGATAAAGAGAAGATGTCTATGTAACTATGTATGTATAAAGAAGAATGAAAAAAATCCACGGTTAGGTGGTATACAATTATGGACGGACTGCCTGCCGAGTGCAGACACAGAGGTAGCCACAGCCGTGAACTACCGTACTGTACTGTGTCTGCAGCTAATATAGACTGGTTGATAAAGAGAAGATGTCTATGTAACTATGTATGTATAAAGAAGAATGAAAAAAATCCACGGTTAGGTGGTATACAATTATGGACGGACTGCCTGCCGAGTGCAGACACAGAGGTAGCCACAGCCGTGAACTACCGTACTGTACTGTGTCTGCAGCTAATATAGACTGGTTGATAAAGAGAAGATGTCTATGTAACTATGTATGTATAAAGAAGAATGAAAAAAAACCACGGTTAGGTGGTATACAATTATGGACGGACTGCCTGCCGAGTGCAGACACAGAGGTAGCCACAGCCGTGAACTACCGTACTGTACTGTGTCTGCAGCTAATATAGACTGGTTGATAAAGAGAAGATGTCTATGTAACTATGTATGTATAAAGAAGAATGAAAAAAATCCACGGTTAGGTGGTATTACAATTAGGGACGGACTGCCTGCCGAGTGCAGAGACACAGAGGTAGCCACAGCCGTGAACTACCGTACTGTGTCTGCTGCGACTGGATGATAAATGATATAAAAAATATATATATATCACTACTGCAGCCGGACAGGTATATATTATATATTATATAATGACGGACCTGCTGGACACTGTCTGTCAGCAGAATGAGTTTTATTTTTATAGAATAAAAAAAAAAAAAAACACACAAGTGAAGTCACACGACGAGTGTTTAACTTTTTCAGGCAATCACAATATAAGTATACTACTAACTATACTGGTGGTCAGTGTGGTCAGGTCACTGGTCAGTCACACTGGCAGTGGCACTCCTGCAGCAAAAGTGTGCACTGTTTAATTTTAATATAATATGTACTCCTGGCTCCTGCTATAACCTATAACTGGCACTGCAGTAGTGCTCCCCAGTCTCCCCCACAATTATAAGCTGTGTGAGCTGAGCAGTCAGACAGATATATAATATATATAGATGATGCAGCACACTGGCCTGAGCCTGAGCAGTGCACTGCACAGTGCACACAGATATGGTATGTGACTGACTGAGTCACTGTGTGTATCGCTTTTTTCAGGCAGAGAACGGATATATTAAATAAACTGCACTGTGTGTCTGGTGGTCACTCACTATATAATATATTATGTACTCCTGGCTCCTGCTATAACCTATAACTGGCACTGCAGTAGTGCTCCCCAGTCTCCCCCACAATTATAAGCTGTGTGAGCTGAGCAGTCAGACAGATATATATAATATTATATATAGATAATAGATGATGCAGCACACTGGCCTGAGCCTGAGCAGTGCACACAGATATGGTATGTGACTGACTGAGTCACTGTGTGTATCGCTTTTTTCAGGCAGAGAACGGATATATTAAATAAACTGCACTGTGTGTCTGGTGGTCACTCACTATATAATATATTATGTACTCCTGGCTCCTGCTATAACCTATAACTGGCACTGCAGTAGTGCTCCCCAGTCTCCCCCACAATTATAAGCTGTGTGAGCTGAGCAGTCAGACAGATATATATAATATTATATATAGATAATAGATGATGCAGCACACTGGCCTGAGCCTGAGCAGTGCACACAGATATGGTATGTGACTGAGTCACTGTGTGCTGTGTATCGCTTTTTTCAGGCAGAGAACGGATTATAAAGTAAACTGCACTGTCCTCACTAGTAAACTCTCTCCACTCAGTCTCTACACTTCTACAGTAACAGTACTCCTCCTAGTCAGCTCCAGTAAATCTCTCTCAGTCTCTTATGATCTAAATGGAGAGGACGCCAGCCACGTCCTCTCCCTATCAATCTCAATGCACGTGTGAAAATGGCGGCGACGCGCGGCTCCTTATATAGAATCCGAGTCTCGCGAGAATCCGACAGCGTCATGATGACGTTCGGGCGCGCTCGGGTTAACCGAGCAAGGCGGCAAGATCCGAGTCTGCTCGGACCCGTGAAAAAAACCATGAAGTTCTGGCGGGTTCGGATTCAGAGAAACCGAACCCGCTCATCTCTAATATTAACTAGAGATGTGCACCGGAAATTTTTCGGGTTTTGTGTTTTGGTTTTGGGTTCGGTTCCGTGGCCGTGTTTTGGGTTTGAACGCGTTTTGGCAAAACCTCACCAAATTTTTTTTTGTCGGATTCGGGTGTGTTTTGGATTCGGGTGTTTTTTTCAAAAAACCCTAAAAAACAGCTTAAATCATAGAATTTGGGGGTCATTTTGATCCCAAAGTATTATTAACCTCAATAACCATAATTTCCACTCATTTTCAGTCTATTCTGAACACCTCACACCTCACAATATTATTTTTAGTCCTAAAATTTGCACCAAGGTCGCTGGATGACTAAGCTCAGAGACCCAAGTGGCCGACACAAACACCGGGCCCATCTAGGAGTGGCACTGCAGTGTCACGCAGGATGGCCCTTCCAAAAAACACTCCCCAAACAGCACATGACGCAAAGAAAAAAAGAGGCGCAATGAGGTAGCTGTGTGAGTAAGCTAAGCGACCCTAGTGGCCGACACAAACACCTGGCCCATCTAGGAGTGGCACTGCAGTGTCAGGCCGGATGGCCCTTCCAAAAAATACTCCCCAAACAGCACATGACGCAAAGAAGAAAAAAAAGAGGCGCAATGAGGTAGCTGTGTGACTAAGATAAGTGACCCTAGTGGCCGACACAAACACCTGGCCCATCTATGAGTGGCACTGCAGTGTCACGCAGGATGGCCCTTCCAAAAAACACTCCCCAAACAGCACATGACGCAAAGAAAAATGAAAGAAAAAAGAGGTGCAAGATGGAATTGTCCTTGGGCCCTCCCACCCACCCTTATGTTGTATAAACAGGACATGCACACTTTAACCAACCCATCATTTCAGTGACAGGGTCTGCCACACGACTGTGACTGAAATGACGGGTTGGTTTGGACCCCCACCAAAAAAGAAGCAATTAATCTCTCCTTGCACAAAATGGCTCTACAGAGGCAAGATGTCCACCTCATCATCATCCTCCGATTCATCACCGTGTACATCCCCCTCCTCACAGATTATCAATTCGTCCCCACTGGAATCCACCATCACAGCTCCCTGTGTACTTTGTGGAGGCAATTGCTGCTGGTGAATGTCTCCATGGAGGAATTGATTATAATTCATTTTAATGAACATCATCTTCTCCACATTTTCTGGAAGTAACCTCGTACGCCGATTGCTGACAAGGTGAGCGGCGGCACTAAACACTCTTTCGGAGTACACACTTGTGGGAGGGCAACTTAGGTAGAATAAAGCCAGTTTGTGCAAGGGCCTCCAAATTGCCTCTTTTTCCTGCCAGTATACGTACGGACTGTCTGACGTGCCTACTTGGATGCGGTCACTCATATAATCCTCCACCATTCTTTCAATGGGGAGAGAATTATATGCAGTGACAGTAGACGACATGTCCGTAATCGTTGGCAGGTCCTTCAGTCCGCACCAGATGTCAGCATCAGCAGTCGCTCCAGACTGCCCTGCATCACCGCCAGCGGGTGGGCTCGGAATTCTGAGCCTTTTCCTCGCACCCCCAGTTGCGCGAGAATGTGAAGGAGGAGATGTTGACAGGTCGCGTTCCGCTTGACTTGACAATTTTCTCACCAGCAGTTCTTTGAACCCCTGCAGACTTGTGTCTGCCGGAAAGAGAGATCCAAGGTAGGTTTTAAATCTAGGATCGAGCACGGTGGCCAAAATGTAGTGCTCTGATTTCAACAGATTGACCACCCGTGAATCCTTGTTAAGCGAATTAAGGGCTCCATCCACAAGTCCCACATGCCTAGCGGAATCGCTCTGTGTTAGCTCCTCCTTCAATGTCTCCAGCTTCTTCTGCAATAGCCTGATGAGGGGAATGACCTGACTCAGGCTGGCAGTGTCTGAACTGACTTCACGTGTGGCAAGTTCAAAAGGTTGCAGAACCTTGCACAACGTTGAAATCATTCTCCACTGCGCTTGAGACAGGTGCAATCCACCTCCTATATTGTGCTCAGTTGTATAGGCTTGAATGGCCTTTTGCTGCTCCTCCAACCTCTGAAGCATATAGAGGGTTGAATTCCACCTCGTTACCACTTCTTGCTTCAGATGATGGCAGGGCAGGTTCAGGCGTTTTTGGTGTTGCTCCAGTCTTCTGTACGTGGTGCCTGTACGCCGAAAGTGTCCCGCAATTCTTCTGGGCACCGACAGCATCTCTTGCACGCCCCTCTCGTTTTTTAAATAATTCTGCACCACCAAATTCAAGGTATGTGCAAAACATGGGACGTGCAGGAATTTGCCCATATTTAATGCACACACAATATTGCTGGCGTTGTCCGATGCCACAAATCCACAGGAGAGTCCAATTGGGGTAAGCCATTCTGCGATGATCTTCCTCAGTTGCCGTAAGAGGTTTTCAGCTGTGTGCGTATTCTGGAAAGCGGTGATACAAAGCGTAGCCTGCCTAGGAAAGAGTTGGCGTTTGCGAGATGCTGCTACTGGTGCCGCCGCTGCTGTTCTTGCGGCGGGAGTCAATACATCTACCCAGTGGGCTGTCACAGTCATATAGTCCTGAGTCTGCCCTGCTCCACTTGTCCACATGTCCGTGGTTAAGTGGACATTGGGTACAACTGCATTTTTTAGGACACTGCTGAGTCTTTTTCTGAGGTCTGTGTACATTTTCGGTATCGCCTGCCTAGAGAAATGGAACCCAGATGGTATTTGGTACCGGGGACACAGTACCTCAATCAAGTCTATAGTTGGCTCTGCAGTAATGATGGATACCGGAACCACGTTTCTCACCACCCAGGATGCCAAGGCCTCAGTTATCCGCTTTGCAGCAGGATGACTGCTGTGATATTTCATCTTCCTCGCAAAGGACTGTTGGACAGTCAATTGCTTGGTGGAAGTAGTAAAAGTGGTCTTACGACTTCCCCTCTGGGATGACCATCGACTCCCAGCAGCAACAACAGCAGCGCCAGCAGCAGTAGGCGTTACACGCAAGGATGCATCGGAGGAATCCCAGGCAGGAGAGGACTCGTCAGAATTGCCAGTGACATGGCCTGCAGGACTATTGGCATTCCTGGGGAAGGAGGAAATTGACACTGTGGGAGTTGGTGTGGTGGTTTGCATGAGCTTGGTTACAAGAGGAAGGGATTTACTGGTCAGTGGACTGCTTCCGCTGTCGCCCAAAGTTTTTGAACTTGTCACTGACTTATGATGAATGCGCTGCAGGTGACGTATAAGGGAGGATGTTCCGAGGTGGTTAACATCCTTACCCCTACTTATTACAGCTTGACAAAGGCAACACACGGCTTGACAAATGTTGTCCGCATTTCTGTTGAAATACTTCCACACCGAAGAGCTGATTTTTTTGGTATTTTCACCAGGCATGTCAATGGCCATATTCCTCCCACGGACAACAGGTGTCTCCCCGGGTGCCTGACTTAAACAAACCACCTCACCATCAGAATCCTCCTTGTCAATTTCCTCCCCAGCGCCAGCAACACCCATATCCTCCTCATCCTGGTGTACTTCAACACTGACATCTTCAATCTGACTATCAGGAACTGGACTGCGGGTGCTCCTTCCAGCACTTGCAGGGGGCGTGCAAATGGTGGAAGGCGCATGCTCTTCACGTCCAGTGTTGGGAAGGTCAGGCATCGCAACCGACACAATTGGACTCTCCTTGTGGATTTGTGATTTCGAAGAACGCACAGTTCTTTGCTGTGCTTTTGCCAGCTTAAGTCTTTTCATTTTTCTAGCGAGAGGCAGAGTGCTTCCATCCTCATGTGAAGCTGAACCACTAGCCATGAACATAGGCCAGGGCCTCAGCCGTTCCTTGCCACTCCGTGTGGTAAATGGCATATTGGCAAGTTTACGCTTCTCCTCCGACGATTTGAATTTAGATTTTTGAGTCCTTTTTTTACTGATCTTTTGTGTTTTGGATTTTACATGCTCTGTACTATGACATTGGGCATCGGCCTTGGCAGACGACGTTGATGGAATTTCATCGTCTCGGCCATGACTAGTGGCAGCAGCTTCAGCAGGAGGTGGAAGTGGATCTTGATCTTTCCCTATTTTTGGAACCTCAACATTTTTGTTCTCCATATTTTAATAGGCACAACTAAAAGGCACCTCAGGTAAACAATGGAGATGGATGGATACTAGTATACTTATGGATTGACGAGCGACTGACGACACAGAGGTAGCTACAGCCGTGGACTACCGTACTGCGTCTGCTAGTATAGAGATGATAATGATATAAAAAATATATATATATCACTACTGCAGGTATATATAATATAATGACGGACCTGCTGGACACTGTCAGCAGACTCCTGAACTACTAGTATGAAGAAGATAGAAAAAAAAACCCCACCACAGGTAGGTATACAATTATGGACGAGCACTGACGACACAGAGGTAGCTACAGCCGTGGACTACCGTACTGCGTCTGCTAGTATAGAGATGATAATGATATAAAAAATATATATATATCACTACTGCAGGTATATATAATATAATGACGGACCTGCTGGACACTGTCAGCAGACTCCTAAACTACTAGTATGAAGAAGATAGAAAAAAAAACCCCACCACAGGTAGGTATACAATTATGGACGAGGCACTGACGACACAGAGGTAGCTACAGCCGTGGACTACCGTACTGCGTCTGCTAGTATAGAGATGATAATGATATAAAAAATATATATATATCACTACTGCAGGTATATATAATATAATGACGGACCTGCTGGACACTGTCAGCAGACTGCTGAACTACTAGTATGAAGAAGATAGAAAAAAAAAACCCACCACAGGTATGTATACAATTATGGACGAGCACTGACGACACAGAGGTAGCTACAGCCGTGGACTACTGTACTGCGTCTGCTAGTATAGAGATGATAATGATATAAAAAATATATATATATATCACTACTGCAGGTATATATAATATAATGACGGACCTGCTGGACACTGTCAGCAGACTCCTAAACTACTAGTATGAAGAAGATAGAAAAAAAAAACCACCACAGGTAGGTATACAATTATGGACGAGCACTGACGACACAGAGGTAGCTACAGCCGTGGACTACCGTACTGCGTCTGCTAGTATAGAGATGATAATGATATAAAAAATATATATATATCACTACTGCAGGTATATATAATATAATGACGGACCTGTTGGACACTGTCAGCAGACTCCTAAACTACTAGTATGAAGAAGATAGAAAAAAAACCCCACCACAGGTAGGTATACAATTATGGACGAGGCACTGACGACACAGAGGTAGCTACAGCCGTGGACTACCATACTGCGTCTGCTAGTATAGAGATGATAATGATATAAAAAATATATATATATCACTACTGCAGGTATATATAATATAATGACGGACCTGCTGGACACTGTCAGCAGACTGCTGAACTACTAGTATGAAGAAGATAGAAAAAAAAAAACCACCACAGGTAGGTATACAATTATGGACGAGCACTGACGACACAGAGGTAGCTACAGCCGTGGACTACCGTACTGCGTCTGCTAGTATAGAGATGATAATGATATAAAAAATATATATATATCACTACTGCAGGTATATATAATATAATGACGGACCTGCTGGACACTGTCAGCAGACTCCTAAACTACTAGTATGAAGAAGATAGAAAAAAAAAACCACCACAGGTATGTATACAATTATGGACGAGGCACTGACGACACAGAGGTAGCTACAGCCGTAGACTACCGTACTGCGTCTGCTAGTATAGAGATGATAATGATATAAAATATATATATATATATATCACTACTGCAGGTATATATAATATAATGACGGACCTGCTGGACACTGTCAGCAGACTGCTGAACTACTAGTATGAAGAAGATAGAAAAAAAAAACCCACCACAGGTAGGTATACAATTATGGACGAGCACTGACGACACAGAGGTAGCTACAGCCGTGGACTACCGTACTGCGTCTGCTAGTATAGAGATGATAATGATATAAAAAATATATATATATCACTACTGCAGGTATATATAATATAATGACGGACCTGCTGGACACTGTCAGCAGACTGCTGAACTACTAGTATGAAGAAGATAGAAAAAAAAACCCCACCACAGGTAGGTATACAATTATGGACGAGCACTGACGACACAGAGGTAGCCACAGCCGTGGACTACCGTACTGCATCTGCTAATATAGAGATGATAAAGATGATAGAGATGAACAAAAAACACTACTGCAGGTAAATATTTATATAATATAATGAATGACGGACCTGCTGGACACTGTCAGCAGAATGCGTTTATAGAATAAAAAAAAAAACACCACAGACAGGAGTGTTTAACTTTTTCAGGCAGACAATATACTGGTGGTTACTGGTCAGTCACACTGGCAGCAAGTGTGCACTGTACTCCTGCTATAACTGCACCCCAGTCTCCCCCACAATTCAGCTGTGTGAGCAGTGAGCACTCAGCACAGTCAGATATACATATAGATGATATTATCATGCAGCACACTGAGGCTGAGCACAGATATGTTATGTGACTGTGTATCGTTTTTTTTCAGGCAGAGAACGGATTATATTAAATAATAAATAAAACTGGTGGTGGTCAGTCACTAGTAACTATCAGCAAAACTCTGCACTCTGAGTACTCCTAATGCTCCCCAAAATTACTAAGTAATCAACTCAAGTGTCTCTATCTATTCTAACGGAGAGGACGCCAGCCACGTCCTCTCCCTATCAATCTCAATGCACGTGTGAAAATGGCGGCGATGCGCGGCTCCTTATATAGAATCCGAGCCTCGCGATAGAATACGAGCCTCGCGAGAATCCGACAGCGGTATGATGACGTTCGGGCGCGCTCGGGTTAGCCGAGCAAGGCGGGAAGATCCAAGTCTGCCTCGGACCCGTGTAAAAAGGCTGAAGTTCGGGGGGGTTCGGATTCCGAGGAACCGAACCCGCTCATCTCTAATATTAACACATATTGGTGAAGCCAAACTGATATCTTACCCATTTTGAATATTGTCCATCCTTGCGGCTCTGTCTGGATGGGATATTGAAATTGCAAATACTGTTATTTTGATGATAACACCTGATGAAGTCCTAACGGACGAAATGCGTTGGATTTCTACGAATTTGTGAATAGATCATGCACTTGAATTCTGGTTGAAGAATTAACACTTCAACTAACAACAGATAACATCTAATGACTACATAACAGATTATTGCAAATTAATGTATTACTCAATTGACATGTATGATCCATCTATTTATGTTATGGAAGTCTATATGACAATATTGTAATATATTGTTTTTTTTAATAAACGATAATTTTTATCATATGTTTTAGATATTTGTGGTGGTTAAGCTCCCAAGAGAATCCTTTTCTTTTTCCCATATATATATAAAACATAGTTTCTGAGGTTGAAAAAAGATAATTTATCCGTCGAGTTCAACCTATTTGTGGTCTCCTACGCTGTATTATTTTTATGCCTAATTTTGTCTGTTGCTAATGTCAGCCGTTGTGTTTATTCCTCTTTTTTTTTTTTAGAACAATAGTGCATGACTACGCACCATAACCGTGTATAGCCTTATCCATTGGGTACTTATCTAGCCCATTCTTAAAAGTGTTGACCGAGTTTGCCATTACTACTCTCTCAGGCAGAGAATTCCAAACACGTATTGTCCTTACAGTAGCGGATCTTGCTACGGGCACACAGGACTTTTGCCCGGGGCCGCCACCATCCGGAGGGCGCCGCCGCCATGGCAAGATCTACTACTGTTGGTCAGTGCCCCCCGGTGCTGTGAAGGAAACTAGCTACCCGTCTAGTTTCCCTTCATGGAGAGAGATGACATCATCGCGCACCGCACAGCATTGTGGGACTGGCACATAGACGCTAGGAGTCATAATTGACCTCTAGTGTCTATGCTGTGCTATGGGAGAGACTTCATGACGTCTCTCCCATAGATCCGAGGAGTGGCGCCGGCGGAGGTCAGCAGCGGCCGGGAATCAGGAGCAGGGATAGTAAGTATTATTTATTTTTTTAAGCGGCGCTACTCAACTGGGGGCACAAATGGGGGCACAACTCTATGGGGGGCACAAATGGGGGCACAACTCTACAGGGGGCATAACTAACCACGCCTCTGTATGAAGCCACGCCCCTAACCGGCCCTGTGTCCTTACTGTGAAGAAACCTTTACGTCTCTGCGAAATTTCCTCTACTATAACCTACGCAGATGTCCAGGTGTCCTCTGTGTTGATCTTACCAAAAACAGATCCCCCGCAAGCTCTGTGTATTGTCCCCTTATATATTTGTAAATGTTCATCATGTCCCTTCTTAGTCTCCTCTTTTCCAGAGGATGCATAGAACCATAGAGAGCACAATAAGCATAATGCAGGGTTAGTGCAGTCATTTTGTGTAATAAATTCCACGGGTTATATAGTCCTCCGACGAAAGGTACCAGGCGAAGCATTCACCTTGGGGGGAACACTACATAGAATTACCCTGGGTGGAATTGGTTGCATCTAGAGTAGATTACACAAAATGGGTGGTTGCAGGATCCTAAGGCTCGTAATAGGGTCATAACATTACTATCACATCCATGTATTTTTCATCCAATCCATGGGCGCACCATGTAAAGCACCATGTTGGGCGCACCACAAAGGTTACACTGTGGGAGATAAGCTATACGAGGACCCAAATCACATAAGGGAAAACTAACACGGGTGTAATATAATATACTCTATATGAATAGTAGTGATGTGCACCGGAAATTTTTCGGGTTTTGCATTTTGGTTTTGGGTTCGGTTCCGCGGCCGTGTTTTGGGTTCGAACGCGTTTTGGCAAAACCTCACCGAAGTTTTTTTGTCGGATTCGGTTGTGTTTTGGATTCGGGTGTTTTTTTCAAAAAACCCTAAAAAACAGCGTAAATCATAGAATTTGGGGGTCATTTTGATCCCATAGTATTATTAACCTCAATAACCATAATGTCCACTCATTTCCAGTCTATTCTGAACACCTCACACCTCACAATATTATTTTTAGTCCTAAAATTTGCACCGAGGTCGCTGGATGGCTAAGCTAAGCGACCCTAGTGGCCGACACAAACACCTGGCCCATCTAGGAGTGGCACTGCAGTGTCACGCAGGATGGCCCTTCAAAAAAATACTCCCCAAACAGCACATGACGCAAAGAAAAAAAGAGGCGCAATGAGGTAGCTGTGTGACTAAGCTAAGCGACCCAAGTGGCCGACACAAACACCTGGCCCATCTAGGAGTGGCACTGCAGTGTCACGCAGGATGGCCCTTCAAAAAAATACTCCCCAAACAGCACATGACGCAAAGAAAAAAAGAGGCGCAATGAGGTAGCTGTGTGACTAAGCTAAGCGACCCTAGTGGCCAACACAAACACCTGGCCCATCTAGGAGTGGCACTGCAGTGTCACGCAGGATGGCCCTTCAAAAAAATACTCCCCAAACAGCACATGACGCAAAGAAAAATGAAAGAAAAAAAGAGGTGCAAGATGGAATTGTCCTTGGGCCCTCCCACCCACCCTTATGTTGTATAAACAGGACATGCACACTTTAACGAACCCATCATTTCAGCGACAGGGTCTGCCACACGACTGTGACTGAAATGACTGGTTGGTTTGGGCCCCCACCAAAAAAGAAGCAATCAATCTCTCCTTGCACAAACTGGCTCTACAGAGGCAAGATGTCCACCTCATCATCATCCTCCGATTCATCACCCCTTTCACTGTGTACATCCCCCTCCTCACAGATTATTAATTCGTCCCCACTGGAATCCACCATCTCAGGTCCCTGTGTACTTTCTGGAGGCAATAGCTGCTGGTGAATGTCTCCATGGAGGAATTGATTATAATTCATTTTAATGAACATCATCTTCTCCACATTTTCTGGAAGTAACCTCGTACGCCGATTGCTGATAAGGTGAGTGGCGGCACTAAACACTCTTTCGGAGTACACACTGGAGGGAGGGCAACTTAGGTAGAATAAAGCCAGTTTGTGCAAGGGCCTCCAAATTGCCTCTTTTTCCTGCCAGTATACGTACGGACTGTCTGACGTGCCTACTTGGATGCGGTCACTCATATAATCCTCCACCATTCTTTCAATGGTGAGAGAATCATATGCAGTGACAGTAGACGACATGTCAGTAATCGTTGGCAGGTCCTTCAGTCCGGACCAGATGTCAGCATCAGCAGTCGCTCCAGACTGCCCTGCATCACCGCCAGCGGGTGGGCTCGGAATTCGTAGCCTTTTCCTCGCACCCCCAGTTGCGGGAGAATGTGAAGGTGGAGATGTTGACGGGTCGCGTTCCGCTTGACTTGACAATTTTCTCACCAGCAGGTCTTTGAACCTCTGCAGACTTGTGTCTGCCGGAAAGAGAGATCCAACGTAGGTTTTAAATCTAGGATCGAGCACGGTGGCCAAAATGTAGTGCTCTGATTCCAACAGATTGACCACACGTGAATCCTGGTTAAGCGAATGAAGGGCTCCATCCACAAGTCCCACATGCCTAGCGGAATCGCTCTGTTTTAGCTCCTCCTTCAATGCCTCCAGCTTCTTCTGCAAAAGCCTGATGAGGGGAATGACCTGACTCAGGCTGGCAGTGTCTGAACTGACTTCACGTGTGGCAAGTTCAAAAGGTTGCAGAACCTTGCACAACGTTGAAATCATTCTCCACTGCGCTTGAGACAGGTGCATTCCACCTCCTTTGCCTATATCGTGGTCAGATGTATAGGCTTGAATGGCCTTTTGCTGCTCCTCCATCCTCTGAAGCATATAGAGGGTTGAATTCCACCTCGTTACCACCTCTTGCTTCAGATGATGGCAGGGCAGGTTCAGGCATTTTTGGTGGTGCTCCAGTCTTCTGTACGCGGTGCCTGTACGCCGAAAGTGGCCCGCAATTCTTCTGGCCACCGACAGCATCTCTTGCATGCCCCTGTCGTTTTTTAAATAATTCTGCACCACCAAATTCAAGGTATGTGCAAAACATGGGACGTGCTGGAATTTGCCCAGATGTAATGCACGCACAATATTGCTGGCGTTGTCCGATGCCACAAATCCCCAGGAGAGTCCAATTGGGGTAAGCCATTCTGCAATGATCTTCCTCAGTTGCCGTAAGAGGTTTTCAGTTGTGTGCGTATTCTGGAAAGCGGTGATACAAAGCGTAGCCTGCCTAGGAACGAGTTGGCGTTTGCGAGATGCTGCTACTGGTGCCGCCGCTGCTGTTCTTGCAGCGGGAGGCAATACATCTACCCAGTGGGCTGTCACAGTCATGTAGTCCTGAGTCTGCCCTGCTCCACTTGTCCACATGTCCGTGGTTAAGTGGACATTGGGTACAACTGCATTTTTTAGGACACTGGTGACTCATTTTCTGACGTCCGTGTACATTCTCGGTATCGCCTGCCTAGAGAAGTGGAACCTAGATGGTATTTGGTAACGGGGGCACACTACCTCAAGCAATTGTCTAGTTCCCCGTGAACTAACGGCGGATACCGGATGCACGTCTAACACCAACATAGTTGTCAAGGCCTCAGTTATCCGCTTTGCAACAGGATGACTGCTGTGATATTTCATCTTCCTCGCAAAGGACTGTTGGACAGTCAATTGCTTACTGGAAGTAGTACAAGTGGTCTTCCGACTTCCCCTCTGGGATGACGATCGACTCCCAGCAGCAACAACAGCAGCGCCAGCAGCAGTAGGCGTTACACTCAAGGATGCATCGGAGGAATCCCAGGCAGGAGAGGACTCGTCAGACTTGCCAGTGACATGGCCTGCAGGACTATTGGCATTCCTGGGTAAGGAGGAAATTGACACTGAGGGAGTTGGTGGTGTGGTTTGCGCGAGCTTGGTTACAAGAGGAAGGGATTTACTGGTCAGTGGACTGCTTCCGCTGTCGCCCAAAGTTTTTGAACTTGTCACTGACTTATTATGAATGCGCTGCAGGTGACGTGTAAGGGAGGATGTTCCAAGGTGGTTAACGTCCTTACCCCTACTTATTACAGCTTGACAAAGGCAACACACGGCTTGACACCAGTTGTCCGCATTTCTGTTGAAATAATTCCACACTGAAGAGCTGATTTTTTTGGTGTTTTGACCAGGCATGTCAATGGCCATATTCCTTCCACGGACAACAGGTGTCTCCCCGGGTGCCTGACTTAAACAAACCACCTCACCATCAGAATCCTCCTTGTCAATTTCCTCCCCAGCGCCAGCAACACCCATATCCTCATCCTGGTGTACTTCAACACTGACATCTTCAATTTGACTATCAGGAACTGGACTGCGGGTGCTCCTTCCAGCACTTGCAGGGTGCGTGCAAATGGTGGAAGGCGCAAGCTCTTCCCGTCCAGTGTTGGGAAGGTCAGGCATCGCAACCGACACAATTGGACTCTCCTTTGGGATTTGGGATTTCGAAGAACGCACAGTTCTTTGCTCTGCTTTTGCCAGCTTAAGTCTTTTTTTTTTTCTAGCGAGAGGATGAGTGCTTCCATCCTCATGTGAAGCTGAACCACTAGCCATGAACATAGGCCAGGGCCTCAGCCGTTCCTTGCCACTCCGTGTCGTAAATGGCATATTGGCAAGTTTACGCTTCTCCTCAGACGCTTTTAATTTTGATTTTTGGGTAATTTTACTGATCTTTTGTGTTTTGGATTTTACATGCTCTGTACTATGACATTGGGCATCGGCCTTGGCAGACGACGTTGATGGCATTTCATCGTCTCGGCCATGACTAGTGGCAGCAGCTTCAGCACGAGGTGGAAGTGGATCTTGATCTTTCCCTATTTTTTTAACCTCCTCATTTTTGTTCTCCATATTTTAATGCGCACAACTAAAAGCCACCACAGGTATACAATGTAGATGGATGGATAGTATAGTATTATATTACTTATGGACGACGAGTGCACTGACGACACAGAGGTAGGTACAGCCGTGGCTTACCGTACTGCTTATATATATAATATACTGTATAACGGACCTGGTGGACACTGTCAGCAGACTGCTTAACTAGTATGAAGAAAAAAAAAGGCACCACAGGTATACAATGTAGATGGATGGATAGTATAGTACTATATTACTTATGGACGACGAGTGCACTGATGACACAGAGGTAGGTACAGCCGTGGCCTACCGTACTGCTTATATATATAATATACTGTATAACGGACCTGGTGGACACTGTCAGCAGACTGCTAAACTAGTATGAAGAAAAAAAAAGCCACCACAGGTATACAATGTAGATGGATGGATAGTATAGTATTATATTACTTATGGACGACGAGTGCACTGACGACACAGAGGTAGGTACAGCCGTGGCCTACCGTACTGCTTATATATATAATATACTGTATAACGGACCTGGTGGACACTGTCAGCAGACTGCTAAACTAGTATGAAGAAAAAAAAGCCACCACAGGTATACAATGTAGATGGATGGATAGTATAGTATTATATTACTTATGGACGACGAGTGCACTGACGACACAGAGGTAGGTACAGCCGTGGCCTACCGTACTGCTTATATATATATAATATACTGTATAATATAATAACGGACCTGGTGGACACTGTCAGCAGACTGCTAAACTAGTATGAAGAAAAAAAAAGCCACCACAGGTATACAATGTAGATGGATGGATAGTATAGTATTATATTACTTATGGACGACGAGTGCACTGACGACACAGAAGTAGGTACAGCCGTGGCCTACCGTACTGCTAGATATATATAAAAATAAGATTTTACTCACCGGTAAATCTATTTCTCGTAGTCCGTAGTGGATGCTGGGACTCCGTAAGGACCATGGGGATTAGCGGCTCCGCAGGAGACTGGGCACAACTGAAGAAAGCTTTAGGACTACCTGGTGTGCACTGGCTCCTCCCACTAAGACCCTCCTCCAGACCTCAGTTAGGATACTGTGCCCGGAAGAGCTGACACAATAAGGAAGGATTTTGAATCCCGGGTAAGACTCATACCAGCCACACCAATCACACCGTATAACTCGTGATACTATACCCAGTTAACAGTATGAAATATAACTGAGCCTCTCAACAGATGGCTCAACAATAACCCTTTAGTTAGGCAATAACTATAAACAAGTATTGCAGACAATCCGCACTTGGGATGGGCGCCCAGCATCCACTACGGACTACGAGAAATAGATTTACCGGTGAGTAAAATCTTATTTTCTCTGACGTCCTAAGTGGGTGCTGGGACTCCGTAAGGACCATGGGGATTATACCAAAGCTCCCAAACGGGCGGGAGAGTGCGGATGACTCTGCAGCACCGAATGAGCAAACTCTAGGTCCTCCTCAGCCAGGGTATCAAACTTGTAGACTCTTACAAAAATGTTTTAACCCGACCAAGTAACAGCTCGGCAAAGTTGTAAAGCTGAGACCCCTCAGGCAGCCGCCCAAGAAGAGCCCACTTTTCTCGTGGAATGGCCTTTTACAGAATTAGGGTGCGGCAGTCCAGCCGCAGAATGTGCAAGTTGAATCGTGCTACAGATCCAGCGAGTAATCGTCTGCTTAGAAGCAGGAGCACCCAGCTTGTTGGGTGCATACAGGAGAAATAGCGAGTCAGTTTTCCTGACTCCAGCTGTCCTGGAAACATATACTTTTCAGGGCCCTGACTACATCCAGTAACTTGGAATCCTCCAAGTCCCAAGTAGCCGCAGGCACCACAATAGGTTGGTTCACATTAAAAAATTATACCACCTTAGGAAGGAATTGGGAACGAGTCCTCAATTCCGCCTTATCCATATAAAATACAGATAAGGGCTTTTGTATGACAAAGCTGCCAATTCTGATACACGCCTGGCCGACGCCAAGGCCCACAGAATGACCACTTTCCACGTGAGGTATTATAGCTCCACGGATTTAAGTGGCTCAACCCAATGCGACTTCAGGAAATCCAACACCACGTTGAGATCCCACGGTGCCACTGGAGGCACAAACGGGGGCTGACTATGCAGCACTCCCTTAACAAAAGTCTGAACTTCAGGCAGTGAAGCCAGTTCAATTTTGGAAGAAAATCGATAGAGCCGAAATCTGGACCTTAATGGAACCCAATTTTAGGCCCATAGTCACCTCTGACTGTAGGAAGTGCAGAAATCGACCTAGCTGAAATGTCTCCTTTGGGGCCTTCCTGGCCTCACAGTACGCAACATATTTCCGCCATATGCGGTGATAATGGTTTGCGTTCACTTCTTTCCTAGCTTCAAATAGCGTAGGGATAACTTCCTCTGGAATTCCCTTTTCCTTCAGGATCCGGCGTTCAACCGCCATGCCGTCAACGCAGCCGCGGTACATCTTGGAACAGACAGGCCCCCTGCTGCAGCAGGTCCTGTCTGAGCGGCAGAGGCCATGGGTCCTCTGAGATCATTTCTTGGAGTTCTGGTTACCAAGCTCTTCTTGGCCAACCCGGAACAATGAGTATAGTTCTTACTCCTCTCCTTCTTATTATTCTCATTACCCTGGGTAAGAGAGGCAGAGAAGGGAACACATACACCGACTGGTACACCCATGGTGTTACCAGAGCGTCCACAGCTATCGCCTGAGGGTCCTTGACCTGGCGCAATATCTTTGTAACTTTTAGTTGAGGCGGGACGCCATCATGTCCACCTGTGGCCTTTCCCAACGGTGTACAATCATTTGGAAGACTTCTGGATGAAGTCCCCACTCTCCCGGGTGGAGGTTTCTTAGTTGTCCACTCCGGGAATTAACACTGCTGACAGTGCTAACACATGATTTTCCGCCCATCGGAGAATCCTTGTGGCTTCTGCCATCGCCATCCTGCTTCTTGTGCCGCCCTGTCGGTTTACATGAGCGACCGCCGTGATGTTGTCTGACTGGATCAGCACCGGCCGGTGTTGAAGCAGGGGTCTAGCCTGACTTAGGGCATTGTAAATGGCCCTCAGTTCCAGAATATTTATGTGTAGGGAAGTCTCCTGACTTTTCCATAGCCTTGGAAGTTCCTTCCCTGTGTGACTGCCCCCCAGCCTCGAAGGCTGGCATCCGTGGTCACCAGGACCCAGTCCTGTATGCCGAATCTGCGGCCCCCTAGAAGATGAGCACTCTGCAGCCACCACAACAGCGACACCCTGACCCTTGGAGACAGGGTTATCCGCCGATGCATCTGAAGATGCGACCCGGACCACTTGTCCAACAGATCCCACTGGAAAATCCTTGCATGGGACTTGGCGAATGGAATTTCTTCGTAAGAAGCTACCATCTTTCCCAGGGCTTGCGTGCATTGATGCACCGACACCTGTATACGTATTAGGAGGTCTCTGTCTAGAGACAACAACTCCTTGGACTTCTCCTCCGGAAGAAACCCTTTTTATCCTGTTCTGTGTCCAGAACTATACCCAGGAACAGTAGACGCGTCGTAGGAACCAGCTGCGACTTTGGAATATTCAGAATCCAGCCGTGCTGTTGTAGCACTTCCCGAGATAGTGCTACTCCGACGAACAACTGCTCCCTGGACCTTGCCTTTATAAGGAGATCGTCCAAGTACGGGATAATTATTTCGGCCATTACCTTGGTAAATACCTCGGTGCCGGGGACAGACCAACGGCAACGTCTGGAATTGGTAATGACAATCCTGTACCACAATATTGAGGTACTCCTGGTGAAGAGGGTAAATAGGGACATGCAGGTAATCATCCTTGATGTCCAGTGATACCATGAAATTCTCCAGGCTTGCAATAATCGGCCTGAGCGATTCCATTTTGAACTTAAACCTTCGTATATAAGTGTTCAAGGCTTTCAATTTTAGAATGGGTCTCACCGAACCGTCTGGTTTCGGTACCACAACATTTTGGAATAGTAACCCCGGCCTTGTTGAAGGAGGGGTACCTTGCTTTCACCTGCTGGAAGTACAGCTTGTGAATTGCCGCCAGTACTACCTTTCTCCGAGGGCAGCCGGCAAGGCTGATGTGAGGTAACGGCGAGGGGGAGTCGCCTCGAACTCCAGCCTGTATCCCTGTGATACTATTTGCAGAACCTAGAGATCCACCTGTGAGCAAGCCCACTGGTCCCTGAAGTTCCCGAGACGCTCCCCTACCGCACCTGTCTCCACCTGTGGAGCCCCAGCGTCATGCGGTGGACTCAGAGGAAGCGGGGGAAGATTTTTGATCCTGGGAACTGGCTGCTGGTGCAGCTTTTTTCCTTCTTCCCTTGTCTCTGTGCAGAAAGGAAGCGCCTTTGACCCGCTTGCTTTTCTGAAGCCGAAAGGACTGTACCTGAAAATACGGTGCTTTCTTAGGCTGTGAGGAAACCTGAGGTAAAAAATTTTCTTCCCAGCTGTTGCTGTGGATACGAGGTCCCAGAGACCATCCCCAAACAATTCCTCACCCTTATAAGGCAGAATCTCCATGTGCCTTTTACAGGCAGCATCACCTGTCCACTGCCGGGTTTCTAATACCCTCCTGGCAGAATGGACATTGCATTAATTCTGGATGCCAGCCGGCAAATATCCCTCTGTGCATCCTTTATATATAAGACAACGTCTTAAATATGCTCAATGTTAGCAAAATATTATCCCTGTCTTAGCGTATTAATATTATCTGATAGGGTATCAGACCACGCTGCAGCAGCCCTATTTATGCTGAGGCAATTGCAGGTCTCAGTATATAACCTGAGTGTGTAAATACAGACTTCAGGATCGCCTCCTGCTTTTTATCAGCAGGTTCCTTCAAGGTGGCCGTATCCTAAGACGGCAGTGCCACCTTTTGACAAACGTGTAAGCGCCTTATCCACCCTAAGGGATATCTCCCAACGTGACCTATCCTCTGGCGGGAAAGGGTACGCCATCAGTAACTTTTTAGAAATTACCAGTTTCTTATCGGGGGAAACCACGCTTCTTTACACACTTCATTCATTCATCTGATGGGGGAACAAAACACTGGCTGCTTTTTCTCCCCAAAAATAAAACCCCTTTTATGTGGTACTTGGGTTCATGTCAGAAAATGCGTAACACATTTTTCATTGCCGAGATCATGTAACGGATGTTCCTAGTGGATTGTGTATATGTCTCAACCTCGTCGCCACTGGAGTCAGACTCCGTGTCGACATCTGTGTCTGCCATCTGAGGTAACGGGCGTTTTTTGAGCCCCTGATGGCCTTTGAGACGCCTGGGCAGGCGCGGACTGAGAAGCCGGCTGTCCCACAGCTGTTACGTCATCCAGCCTTTTATGTAAGGAGTTGACACTGTCGGTTAATACCTTCCACCTATCCATCCACTTTGGTGTCGGCCCCACAGGGGGCGACATCCCATTTATCGGCCTCTGCTCCGCCTCCACGTAACCTTCCTCATCCAACATGTCGACACAGCCGTACCGACACACCGCACACACACAGGGAATGCTCTGACTGAGGACAGGATCCCACAAAGTCCTTTGGGGAGACAGAGAGAGAGTATGCCAGCACACACCAGAGCGCTATATAATGCAGGGATTAACACTATAACTTAGTGATTTTTCCCCAAATAGCTGCTTGTATACATATATTGCGCCTAAATTTAGTGCCCCCCCCCTCTCTTTTTAACCCTTTGAGCCTGAAAACTACAGGGGAGAGCCTGGGGAGCTGTCTTCCAGCTGCACTGTGAAGAGAAAATGGCGCCAGTGTGCTGAGGGAGAAGCCCTGCCCCTTTTTCAACTGACTTTCCCCCGCTTTTTCTGGAATACTGGCAGGGGTAATTTTACATCTATATAGCCTCTAGGACTATATATGATGTAGATTTGCCAGCCAAGGTGTCATATATTGCCCTCAGGGCGCCACCCCCCCCCCCCCCCCCCAGCGCCCTGCACCCATCAGTGACCGGAGTGTGAGGTGTACATGAGGAGCAATGGCGCACAGCTGCAGTGCTGTGCGCTACCTTGGTGAAGACCGAAGTCTTCTGCCGCCGATTTTCCGGACTCTTCATGCTTCTGGCTCTGTAAGGGGGACGGCGGCGCGGCTCCGGGAACGAACACCAAGGTCGGGTCCTGCGGTCGATCCCTCTGGAGCTAATGGTGTCCAGTAGCCTAAGAAGCCCAAACTACCACCTGTTAGGTAGGTTCGCTTCTTCTCCCCTTAGTCCCTCGCTGCAGTGAGTCTGTTGCCAGCAGATCTCACTGTAAAATAAAAAACCTAAATATACTTTCTTTCTAGGAGCTCAGGAGAGCCCCTAGTGTGCATCCAGCTCAGCCGGGCACAAGAATCTAACTGAGGTCTGGAGGAGGGTCTTAGTGGGAGGAGCCAGTGCACACCAGGTAGTCCTAAAGCTTTCTTTAGTTGTGCCCAGTCTCCTGCGGAGCCGCTTATCCCCATGTTCCTTACGGAGGCCCAGCATCCACTTAGGACGTCAGAGAAATGACATGTTAGTGCTGAGGAGTTATTACACCAAGAACAGGGGGGTTTGGGGCATCGACCGAAATCATCTCATTTCAGCTGCTAGACCCAGTGAGATCAACTGTCATTGCTGTTGCCATCCCTACTCCTCTATTGGTTATCCCTGTGGCCTCTGTCATGACAGCTACCAACATTATAACATTATATGGTATGTATCTATCTATCTATTTATCATTGTATGCTTTTATCACAGAAATCCATCTGAACGTAATTGGACACACTAGATCACATGACCGTGCATTATTTCCCATTGACCGCACTGCTCCAGCATAACCATACACCAGAACTACTTCCAACTTTCACCAAAACCTCATCATAAAGCTACAGCAGTATCACCCCACAAGTGTAAATAATACCATCACTCACAGAGATACTACTCACAGAAATGCAGCTTATCACTGCCTGACTGACAGCAGCACATCACTGCCTCACTATTTTATTCCCTCACACGGTTATCCAGTTACATGTTTATTCATTAAAAATAATTTAAATTAAACAGCCTGTTCTGAACTATTTTTTCTCCTTTTCTGTACCTGTCCTAACATATTGACCCACAACAGGGGCCATTTAATAACATAGATATACCACTATTGGGTGTGCGGTTGCTCTCTGATATACACCCGCCTTGGGTGGTCAAAGGCCTCATGTGTATGTCAGAGCGTGACCGTGCACCCAAGAGTGGTATATCTATTAAATATATATGCAGAAAGTCTTCTATCACCATGGGCAGAGTTAGTCCAGTATGCATGTCGGTAGAATAATCCTTCAGGCAGCGCCGCTCTATTCTCCATTCCTCAATGTAACAGCAGTATCTGCATAAGAATATAACAAGGGGAAGCACAATAGTAAAGTACAATCACAATACGTAAAATAAACAGTAAAAATGAGCATACATTCAACTATAAACTCCTCATATATCATAGATTGTCTGGCTGGAATCAGTTGCATTTTGAATAATCCGCTCGCTGCTTATAACCTGTATTCACCTGGTCACCAGTCCGATACCTGTACCACTCAAGGCAGTTCATAGCAGTTCATAGCTGGTTGGTTGGTACTTTATCTCCAGCCACTTTATCTTTCTCCAAGGCTTAGTAAATAGCCCCAGAGTGCTGATTCTCCATATATGTTACAGGGTGGGAGTTTGGTGTTGTGATATCCCCACACCTACAGCCTGATACAGAGGAGCAGCAGCATACACAAGTTAGGATGGCCTTTTAAACTCACTTCTAAGCCAATCCTCTTGCGAACCAAAATAACTCAATGCAGACAAAATTTATTTATATTAGGTACTAGCTGTTCTAGCTGTTCTTCGCACGGGAGTTTCTGATTTTCACAGTTTTAAATATAAATGAGAGTTAAAAATTTGGTAAATCTATAGAGCTGTAAATTTGAGACGTCTTAATGTAAGTACATATTAATCCATGGTTCTTGGCGTTACCCGAGGAGCACCCGTAGCAGTTACGGTAAAAAGTGACAGGACCATTTTTGTAGTTCATTAAATTCTACACACTGGAGGTGCAATCCAAATTTTGATCCGATTGTCCGTTTGGGTGTTATTGTTCACGCAACGCAAGCCACGCATCGGTAATTACATTATTATATCAACCCCTGTTCATCCCCTTAGCGGAGGTTTGTTAAAATTCTAATTACGTAGTTTTCCTATTTCCCACCTGAAGAATACCTATGTTAACTTTCAGCTTCCTAACATACAGTATCAGAAAGTAAGAGAATTAGTGATGAGTGAGTGAGTGAGTGAGTGAGTGAGTGAGTGAGTGAGTGATTGATTGATTGATTGATTGATTGATTGATTGATTGATTGAGTGAAGGCTTTTGCATTTATATATATATAGATAAGACTTGCTCTGGAGGTGCAAGAAAAAAGACACAGTGATTTCTATAGAAATCATCGTGTCCCATAATCTGTCACTTAATTGAATACCAAAACCCAGTGGCGGCAGGAAAAACCCAGCGCCGCGGGGTTTATCAAATTTCCCACCGGCAACTGAATCTGCGGTAGATAGAGACAATGCAGTGAAATTGATTTAAAAAAAAAAGTAGGTCAGGGAACAGTGAATGTTATAAGTACAACTACAATAGTGTATTGTATGAGGAATAAACGGGAGATGTTATAGGTACAGGAAGAAAATATTAAGATTAACTGTGTTAAAAGTGCATGGATGTGAGGGCGCTCGCCACAGGTTCTAGTCCCACTCTGTGGGTGTCGTGGACATCCATGAGTGGAAATATTCCTTGGCCCCCTGCCAGCATTCTGACCGCCGGGATCCCGACCGCTGTTATGGTGACTAAGGTGGTCATTCAGAGTTGTTCGCTCGCTAGCTGCTTTTAGCAGCATTGCACACGCTAGGCCACCGCCCTCTGGGAGTGTATCTTAGCTTAGCAGAATAGCGAACGAAAGAGTAGCAGAATTGCTACTAAATATTTTCTTGCAGTTTCTGAGTAGCTGCAGACCTACTCCTAGATTGCGATCAGCTCGGTCCGTTTAGTTCCTGGTTTGACGTCACAAACACGCCATGCGTTCGGCCAGCCACTCCCCCGTTTCTCCAGACACTCCCGCGTTTTTACCTGGTACGCCTGCGTTTTTTAGCACACTCCCGGAAAATGCTCAGTTACCACCCAGAAACGCCCCTTTCCTGTCAATCACTCACCGATCAGCAGTGCGACTGAAAAGCGCCGCAGGATCCACAGCAAATCTACTAAGATTTGTGTAAAATAACTTAGCGCATGCACGCTGCGTACCATGCGCATTTAGCAACAAATCGCAGCATAGCGAAAATCGGCAACGAGCGAACAACTCGGAATGACCACCACAATCCCATAAGGGTAAAAAGGTAAATTGTTAATGGTACAGAAACAATGAATTCAGAGAAGTTTTGCAAAACAAAACAAAAAAACAATGAATAAGATCAGCAAGCAAAGTAGTAAGTCATTGCAATGATAGACTATGGCAAAAATGACAATGTTGTGTTTATTCCCTTTAATGATTTGACATATTACAGCAATAACCTCATGTTTTATGAAGATTAACAGCACACAGTCGATGAAAAGCAAAAACATAACAGTAAAATTTATACAGCTCACATTACTTATAGCATAAACTCAAAATAAATCTTATCAATATGAGTTCTATAATTAATAATGAAAGATCTTGTCAGAAACAATAAATAAATGAAATATGTTGTGCTTGTCTATGGAAGACCAAGTTACATTTTCAAAAACGTATTTATTTTAGGATGAATAATTGATATTGTTGTTTCCATTGAATTTAATTTACTGAATGACTTTAAAATGTCTCTATAAACATTTAAGCCATTATATAATTGGTGTGAAGTGGTGTTTCTCTTATGAACAAAAATAGATCAAAAACATACTGTGATTATTGTGATAGCCACTTATATGTAGAGTTGACTTTGCTGGTAAGGGTTTTCTCAGTCTTGTGGTGAACCTTGTTTTAGACATTTGTGGTTGTCACAAACATCGATATCACTAATTTTTTATGCAGTCCAGCGAAGCCTTCTCACGATTTGTGACTTCCCACCGATAATCAATAGCACTGGGGAAGGATGAGTTTGTATATTTTTTTATTGCTGAAGACAATGAGTAGGACTCATTCTCTGCAGTTTCATAGTATAGGCGGAGGACGAACCCCACTCAGCCATGAGTATTGGGGCAGACAGGGACTTCAGTGAAAGGTGGGAAGGAGCAGATGAGTACAGTGTAGTTTAGGTGCTAATGCAGCTTTATTTTGAACTATTTAAATATGGTTTCTGTGAACAGTTATTTTAATGAAATATACAAGTAAGACTTTCAGATTAAAATGATTGCTATGCAGTATGTAGCCCAGAGCTGTCTTAGCAGCAGTGTAGCCCCCTGGGCAAAACAATGCACTGGGGCTCCTACCCATCCTCCAGCAATTGGGGTGGGAGGGCTGGTAATGGTGGTGGCTGTGATGTCCCACGGGCGGTAGGGGGTGTACTATCTTTCGCTCAGCATGCAGGAACTGGAGCAGTAATTTCTGCTAATTACTCATTTACAGATGGAGGGAGGGGGTAAGTGAGATGGGGCAATAGGGAGAACACTAAACTGTAGAAGTGGTCATTGAGCTGAATAAGGGGTCCTGGTATATGACTTCCATGGGAGTAGGGGGTGTTTAATACGCAAGGTACAGGTGAATAATGGAGTGGGTTAAATATTTTCTGGTGGGAGGGCAACTTTGTTTGAAAGTGGATATCTCCGGTTCCTGGGAGTTGATTTCTTATTTTTCTATGGGATAACAATCTAGAGAGACCCACCTTTCAATAGGTATTGGGGTCTTAGGGATCTGCATTCAGGAGCTGGAGCAATCCATCAACAAAAATATAAAACCTTATATCTCAGGTTCTGGG
This sequence comes from Pseudophryne corroboree, assembly GCF_028390025.1. Lineage (NCBI taxonomy): Eukaryota > Metazoa > Chordata > Amphibia > Anura > Myobatrachidae > Pseudophryne > Pseudophryne corroboree. The sequence continues at coordinate 359,750,266 of NC_086451.1, forward strand.
CATGATGGAGACAACCTACCAGTGCCCACCGAAATGGAAGAGTCCCATCTTTTGGAATATACCCTCAGAAAAATTCAGACATAACCGGAGATATCCGGCTGGAAAAAGCAATTAACAGGCTCAGATGGGGACCGCTGCTTTGAAGTCGGATATCCCCAGGATAATTTTTCAAAAATCTGGTATCCCTGGAAAGAGGGGGCCCTCAGCTATCAGCCTAGGGCCTTTAGACTCCTGGGGCCCTTGGGCAACTGCCCATTAAGCCCAATGGAAAAGACAGCCCTGATATAGTCTATAAGGTATTCTGCCAACAAAGGTTCTAATTTCATGTTACGTCAGTACTTGTCAATGGGTTTTTCAATTTTCAATCTTTTTTAAAGAAACTACTTAATTTGCTGTGTCGGGTGAACTCATCCTTACACAATAATTGGCCTGACCTTATTTAAATGAAACAGGTCAAAATTGCAGTCATGCCTTTACTGTATGCATGGTAGCCAATGTATATGATAAGTGGTAATAAACATCAGTTGGTGGAAAGCAAGTTTTCATTGTTCTTTATAGTTGGCAGTACATCTATTACTTCGGTATATACACACTACTATACTGAGCATGCATGCAAGAATGTGTCCAAATCTAGCTTGTAGTGTACCTCAGACTTGTGACCTGGTGAGTAGTCTTTGCCCCAGAGGGGGGAGTAGTCCATGACCAGGCAGAAAAGAGGTCCCATTGCTACACTCCCTGTGCAGCTCCTGTGCATGCCTATGTATCCGGGTCACATGTCCATACACATTTTTTGGAAAAGTTCAGAGCCTCTAAAACTAAAAGATGCCCAGAATGTTTACATATGTGGATACTAGTTATTGGAAAAATAATGAAAACAAAAACATGCCCAAGACTTAACTTTCAGTACACTTCATCAATTATATTCACTCACATGACAAAATTAAATAAACAAGGCCGGAGAATTAGACACTAAAAGGATAGGAATAGTTTGTGAAAGACATCAGTCTATGACATTATTATACTTACAGTGATGTTGAGAGGGGGGTAGCAAGTACTAATTACCTTTGGTTGGGCTGCTGGAGGAGCCTGTGGGTGGGCCCGGGTCCGCTGCCCCCCCTCCCAAGTACACTTAAGGCCGGTGTCACCTTCCCAGTGATATCTTCAGGAAGATGGCGCCCGTACATTTAAAGCAAAGACTCTGGCAGAGTCTTTGCTCTCTAGTGCAAATGTGCCATCTTCCTAATAATAATAGGAGGAGGGACCCGCTTCCCACAAGCAAGGTAGGAAGTAGGTGCCCTCCCCTGTGCCCCCCTCCTGCCCTCCCCCACTCCCCCCGCATTAGAATGGCGCCCCCGAGGAGTTATTAATTTATTCTTTTTTTAAGTTCTATTATTTTTAGGGGGTGTGAACATGCCCCATTTTTAGGCCATGTGTCCATTCATTACCGGGGCCCAGTGTGGCTCTCTACACCCCTGTATACTTAGAGGTTTTCATTTTAGAACTGTTGTAATGTTGACTTTAGCACATATCTTCTTTGTAATACAGCACTAGACTTTCACTCTAATTCCATTTATCTATATTTAGGCAACTACCGGACCCAACGCTGGACTAATTAAGAAAATAACTTGTCCAGAATGACTTGCTAAACTAACCCATATGTTATTTCATCATAAGTCCTATTACTAGAACAACTACATTTGTAGAGTAATTCCTCATTTTATGTTTTGCTATACTACACAGACATAACAACGCTTCTGGAAGTTCTAAGATTTGCCTCAATTGTATGTCAGGCTTACAAAAGTCTGAAACTGCCATAATGAATAATATTGTTTATGCCAAAGAGTCTAGGGACACAAGCAGTCCTGAAAGTCTTTGATAACATAGGAGTAATTTGAAAGATAGTCATGCATTACCAGTTGTGTATTCAATTTTAATAAAAATGACTTCCTCTTGTGGTACCACCTGGCTTCCTGCCTGCATTAAATCTCATTCTTACTCTCCCTTATGAATACTTAAGGCAAATTAACTTCACATACAAAATTGTGCTTTGTGATGTGGGAAAGGTTAGCTCACTTTCTTGATGAATGTCATTGCATCAATTTTACCTGTTTGTTTTTCCTTTAGTTTACTACATATTTCATATTCTTTACAGCCTTTTATGAGTTTTTTCATTCTACGCAATAGTTTTCAGTTATGAAATAAATCCTGTGCTTTGATGAGTCAAATCTTCTAAATGTCTTCCCACGCTACAGAAGAACATGACGTTTTTTACTTTGTGTATTTACAGGTAGCTGTAGGTAGACGCTACAGTAAGTTTATTCTGACATATGAGCCACAGGTAAAAAGTTGTATATATTTATGTGTAATAACAGTTTGTTACGTAAGCAGCTAAAAGGTGCTAAGTCTATACAGACAAGTGGATCTGTACATTGTGTAACAGAAAAATTGTTAAGCAAAGCTTTGGAGAAATTTTCATTCTCTTTAACTCAGTTCACAGTACAGCATGGATGGCCTTCCTGCATGCTGTCCCATTGTTATCTATAATGGGTGCAGGATGTTCAGCGCACATGGGCCTCTGGATCCAGTGGGGTCCTCACCACACACCCTGCACTGCTATACTTATACTTAGCTCTCCGGAGTCCAGCATCAACCGGCACTGCAGACAGAAATCACTGGGAAAATGGTGTGGCGGCTGTTTTCCCAGAGTTTTGCGTATACACAGAGATGTCTCCAGAAACATAGCACAGGCACCATGTTCCTTGAGACCTATGCATGCACAATAGACTGGCACAAAGCCAGAGAGCAGAGTGCCAGCATGAAGCCTACACATGGGCTCTCTCCCCTCTTATACCACCCGTGGGTCACATCAAACAATGCTGTTCCTGTACCTTTTGATCAGCATGGCGACCATCAGTCATGACTCGCTGTGGTAGCAGAAGGTACAAAGCTTATTCAGACTGGCCAGAGGATCCAGACAGCCAGGTCCTGGAAGTCTGTGTACGACGACTCAGACCCTGGGCCCACCACGCCTACAAAGTGGGGCTACAAGCTCCTGTTTTTAAGTATAGTGCTGGTTGCCACCACCGCTCTGCCCTCCAAACACAACAGCATGTCAGCCATACTGCGATTGAGGAGTGTGTGCTGTGAGCTACATTGGAAGCCTCGATCTGCACATGCGCAGAATGGGTCTTTGCTCATGCACACCACTAACCATCCGATTTGTACATAAACCATTAGGTTTGTGTACAAATCCCCATCAGGCCCCATGAGTAGGTTGAAATACTTAAATTTCATTTTAGATTAAGGAGAAGAGATGATGAGGATGCACAAGAGGCCTCTGACAACGCATTACTGTCATCTTTATAAACAATTTCCCACATAAGTGACTTTTCCCAGTGAAAGAACATGTTATTCTGCAAATAGCACAAACATAATCAGCAAATGTTTGAGGTCAGTGTGTACCTATAATGGTTTGATAGAGAAAATCAGACTGTTTTTATATGTCTGCTTGGGTCTATTGACGCTATAAATATAAATGATTACATTCTTTTCAAAGATCTGAATGTTTTATGCCATTTGCTTTTACTTGAGGCCTTGAAAATGTTGCATCTGGTGGAAATTGTTTCTTTTTTTTTATAGTTCAATGCATGTTTTTATATAACCGCAATTATTTTTCTCTTGAGCCTACTTTAGTTAATCTGAAATGCCTATATTATATGGAACGCTTCCCCAGAAAACAAAGTGCTTTAAGTGACAGTCATGGAATTTTTCAGCCTCTTTGTACTTTGTAAAAGCGCATTCCGCATTATAAATGAGTAAAAAGTCCATCTTTAAACCTCCTGCTTGTGCCATCATAATTTACCTGACCATGCGAATTATGTCCCACTTTCAGTATGTGGCTACTGATCCTCAAAAAAAAGCATTAGCTGAAGATGAATAGTAAATCCAATAAACTTTGGCTTTTCATCTCAACAACTCTATGAACCAAGCGGCAGAGCAGTCTCCACACAGGGATTTACATTTACAGATATCGGCTCATTTGGAGACATTTATATGACACTTGGAAATCATGCAAGGTTATCAAGTCTGATCCAATTCCGTTCTGAATGGTAAATTCTGAGCAAGATCAAGGCCCTTTTGTTGTGATCGAAGAAGCCAATTGTTTACAACCTTTTTGTTTACTGCGTTTGTCAAAGTGTAGTTGTGGAGGTCATGATATATGAAGATTGTTTTTCGGCTTTTATCCCACTGCATATATTAAAGAGGACTTGTTGTCTCTAAATAAAATTACACTTTAATCTCTCTAAGGTTTTGTCTATTTGACAGGAGGCAATAAACAGAAAGGACTACACACATAAATTGCAATAATAAAAAGGAGTTTATGTAATTAGATTTTTTCATTGTGCCCCATCGTGAACTGGCTTTTTACACTACTATAATGTGTCTGAATATGTCTCTACTGTCATTTGTATCCAAGTATTACTGCCATTATGTATGAAGGGTAGATAGCTCACAGAATAAATGTGTATCTCAGGAAAAATTGCAAAACATAAGCTATTGATATGTTAGATATTTTTTAGTTTACATTTTCTTTGACTCATCGTACTAATTGACAATAAAGTCCTTATTAAAATAAAGTCCACATAAAAGTTCTTTGAAAATACCTACTGTAGATGTCTGCTGGAGAATATAACCAATCTATGTCAACTGAGTCTGGAAACTTATAAGGGCTGTCCCACTGTAATTTTTACATTTGGGAACATAAAAAAATCGCTGAGGTTATTTCCACAAGTACACTATTTCTGGAGAAAAGGCAAAATGGATTTTTTATATCCAGCTAAAATACTGGGGGAAAGACATTCTTATGTTTACTAAATACAGCCCTATAGTGGTCTATTTACTAAGCATTGGGGAGAGATAAAGTGGACAGAGATAAAGTACCAGCCAATCAGCTCCTAACTGCCATGTTATAGGCTGTGTTTGGAAAATAATAGTTAGGAGCTGGTTGGTTGGTACTTCCGTCCACTTTATCTCTCTCCAAAGCTTAGTACATATGGCCTAATTCAGACCTGATTGCAGCAGCAAATTTGTTAGCTAATGGGCAAAACCATGTCCACTGCAGATATAACATGTGCAGAGAGAGTTAGATTTGGGTGGGTTATATTGTTTCTGTGCAGGATAAATGCTGGCTGCTTTATTTTTACACTGCAATTTAGAATTCAGTTTGAACATACCCCACCCAAATCTAACTCTCTCTGCACGTTATATCTGCCCCACCTGCAGTGCACATGGTTTTGGCCATTAGCTAACAAATTTGCAGCAGCGATCAGATCTGAATTACCCCCCATGTGCACTGCAGGTGGGGCAGATATAACGTACAGAGAGAGTTAGATTTGGGTGGGTTATATCCAGAGGCAGATTGGCCATAGGGTCTACAGGGAAAATTACCGGTGGGCCGACGCACCCATGGGGCCTGTTTTGTTTGAGGACATGTGGTCCCATTTATAGACATAATGAGTAAGATGCCAAACAATTTGCATATATGAAAATGACTTTGCCACTTAGCCTGTGATTGCAGATGATCTAGTGTATGCTCTGTCTGCCTGCTTGGATGATATATAAGATTGAGAGAATAGTGATTGGGATACGGTTGGTGTAATAAGCAAGAAAATATATCTTTCTAAAGAATTATATAGTTTCCTAAATTCTGAAGGTGTATCGTATAATGTGCTCATAATATTTAATTTTATTTCCTTTTAACTTCCCCCTGATGCTGGACATCCCCACTATCTTGAAAGTCTTGGGGGGAGGGTGCTGCTGCCATGGCCCATGGTTAGACCTTACACCTCTGGTGCTGTCCAAGTGGGGCCACTAGTACAAATTTTTCCAGGGCCACTTTTTGTTCCCAATCCGCCCCTGATTATATTGTTTCTGTGCAGGATAAATACTGGCTGCTTTATTTTTACACTGCAATTTAGATTTCAACTTAAACACACCACACCCAAATCTAACTCTCTTTGCACATGTTATATCTGCCCCCCCCCCCCCTGCAGTGCACATAGTTTTGCCCTTCAGCTAACAAATTTGCTGCTGCGATCAGGTCTGAATTAGATTCATAGTCTCCATAGGTATATCTGTTATATCAGAAGCATAAATCACAACCACTGGGCTCCATAACAATACAATACTTATAATAAAGGAGATCACTCCAATGTGTGTGTGTGTGTGTGTGTGTGTGTGTGTGTGTGTGTGTGTGTGTGTGTGTGTGTATATATATATATATATGTATATATATATATATATATATATATAAATAATGAAGATGTAGACATGCCCTACTTACTGTCATGCAGCATGTTGCATTGTGGCGTGCTGCATGGCGTACCAAGTTGTGACTTTTCGCAGCTGGCAATCGCTCATTTAATTCCATTAGTAATAGTCACAGCCCTGCATGCCATGCAGGTAGCCGTGTTGTAGAATGCTGCAAAGGCGATCATGGCAGTATTCATATCGCACCATAGCACCCTATTCCACCCTTCTGACCAAGTATAGGGGCTGGCGCAGGCATAGTGGAACCCCAGTTCGGCTTTAAGTTCCATTGTGATATTTCTTAAGAATTATAAAAATTATTGCAGTGACCCTGAAACCCAAAATGGGGCTCCATTGCACTTGCTATGGTCCCAGTGTATGCTGATAGGGGCATCTAGAAGAGATGGGTACACATCACCAAAGTCACGCCATTGTTGAGCCACATGAGGACAGCTAAGCTGCTATTATATGTGAAATACAGATTTATTATAGGTAAACAACAATCATGGAAACGGATTCATTTGACTTTTTTCTAATAGGAAGAAGGTCTCGAATTACACAGTTAGAAACTATAATTAAACCAATAAAAATTAATTAATCTCAGTAATTTGGGGCAAGACGGGCTGTCGCATGCGGACCTATTATTTCAATGACTGTCACAAACATATAATTAGCACTGGATTGACAGTTATACATTTAACTTTCATGGCCCTATTGCAAATATTTTTTGAAATATGTTCATGTTGTTTAAAACAAAATAATGCAGCCAGACATGATTAAAAAGAAACGTGGGGAAAGAAGGCTCCGCAATCCCTCCCCATAGCTTCTGTATGTACTGACCCCGATTAGTTTAGACCTTCTTAGTTCCTTATCATCCAGTTTGATTTTGAAGTTAATTACAATGTGTATAACTTATATGAACATTTAATTGCCTATTAAAAAAGAAGATGTAAAAAAGAAAACCAGCGAAACAAAATCTGTTATTTAAAGATTTCCGAGTACCTAACTTTACTGAACCAAACTAACTGTGCTATGGGCTATGTCTTAAATCAGCAGGTCTTTTGGGTGCACGGGATAGCCAAAGTCACTGCCTGACTGGCCCCGCAGCAGCCAATAATGCTAGAGAAAAAGAGCCCCAGGGTAGGCATGCCTCATTTGAAAGGAGAGGGGGGGTACGGGGCGTGCATTGAGCTCTGATGGACACCTCTGACCAGTCCAGGAAGTGAGGGGGGATCTTCTGTGTTAGGGGGAGATCTGTGTGAGGGGGGTATCTTCTGTGCTAGGGGCAGATCTGTATGACGAGGATATCTTCTGTGCTAGGGGGAGATCTGTGTGACGAGGATATCTTCTGTGCTAGGGGGAGATCTGCGTGAGGGGTGATCGTCTGTGCTAGGGAGAGATCTGTGTGAGGGGGGATCTTCTGGCTAGGGGGGAGATCTGTATGAGCTGGGATCTTTTGTGCTGGGGGGATGTGTATGAGCTGGGATCTTCTGTGCTAAGGGAGATATCTGTGTGACGAGGATTTTTTTTTGTGCTAGGGGGATCATTTGTGCTAGGGAGAGATCTGTGTGAAGGGAGGCATCTTCTGGCTAGGGGGGAGATCTGTGTGAGCTGGGATCTTCTGTGCTGGGGGAGGAATCTGTATGAGCTGGGATCTTCTGTGCTAGGGGGAGATCAGTATGAGGGGGGTATCTTCTGTGCTAGGGCGGATATCTGTGTGAGCTGGGATCTTCTGTGCTAGGGGGAGATCTGTGTGAAGAGGGTATCTTTTGTGCTTGGGGGAGATCTGTGTGAAGAGGGTATCTTTTGTGCTAGGGGAAGGTCTGTGTGGGGGTCTTCTGTGCTAGGGGAAAATCTGTGTAAAGCTGCCTATACATGGTGCGATGCAGGCTAATGGCTGATATTGACTATATTGTCAATATTGGCCCTGCCTGCACACTCTATTTTTCCTTGCAATACTGATCCCGCGGAACCAAGGTGTTTCCACACTGTGCGATATGCACTGTGTTTTCTACCCATATGAACTATATAGTCCATATCGGTAGATATATCGCACTGTGTGTAGGCCCCTTTAGGGGGGATCTTCTACGCAAGGGGGATATCTGTATGGGGGGGGGGTCTTCTCTGCTAGGGGCAGATGTGTGTGTGTGTGTGTGTGTGTGTGTGTGTGTGTGTGTGTGTGTGTGTGTGTGTGTGTGTGTGTGTGTGTAGGGAAATCTTTTGTGCTAGAGGGAGATCTATGTGTGTGTGCAGGGGGGCTCCAGGCCCCAAATAAATATAGGTCTATCACTATGACAGCATGATGATGATTAAATGTCCAGTGGGTTACATGGTTACCATAAATGATAATAATTTAAACTATATTTCTAATTTCCTCACAAAATTATGCTGTTTTTCAACTGTTACGTATTTTTAGAGAGATTGGGGCTCATAGTGTTGGGGGGCGTGTACATGTCCATATGTCATTGGATACACCCACAAAACATTAGCTACACCTCCACAACTTCTCACAATAGGTCCTTTATCATTTTCAGCCCCAGACCCATGTGGACTTTATGTGCTCGGTGAGCGACATCGCCTAGTGGGTGTCCCTCCCGAGCCGGGCCACCTGACGATGGGCATACACACTGTGCGATAGACTGTCACTAGTGATATCGCACAGTGACATCATGCCGCGGCCGGCCAGAGCATGCAGCTTTGGACGATGAGTCCAAATTGAGCTGCATACACAGTCGAGACCGAGGATCGTTAATGACTCCTGGGGCTGCGCATCACTTGACATTTACAGAGTACACACTAGTTGATATAGTAAACAACGTCGCTCAGGAAGGGTCAAAATGCGCGACATTGTTTACTTTATCGACTAGTGTGCACGGCCATAAATCTGGCACTGGCTGCAAAGCCCTTCTAATGGTGTGTATGTAACACTCACTAAATGGTGTAAGAGGATGCAGTGAAATCCTGCCAATCCTTACCAGACCTAGATCATGCAGTCGTCTTTGTGATCCTTTTGAGATGACAGAGAGGCAAGGAGGTCTACTCTTTGTTGTAAGGAATAATTGCAAATGTCTTTAAAAAGGTTTATCTTCATTTAATAAGAAAGTACCACCGCTCAGTTTGGAGCAACTGCAATAACCACTTTACATCAATATGTATATGTGCTAACTAATCATATTTAAAAGGAAAACACATTAACAAAAGAATTGCATTTGATAATTACAGATCTATTTATGCATAAATGGAAACAATACCACATAGCATTCTATGCATTTTGACACTTCATAAACATCAAATAAATATAATAGAGGAAACAACTCGTGTATGTCCCTGCATCCTTTTCCTCTAACTACTAACAGGGTTGTCATTAAAATATAGCAGTCCTATGTGCATGTGGTTTTAAAACTTTAAGTTACCCACTGAAAATATGCCTCAGCATCATAACTATATGCATGCATCTAAATACACTTATAAGTGAATAATCCCATATAACCTAACTCCAGGCTATTCCTGGTAGTCCCTCCTGGTCAGGATATTGTTGGTGCACTTTTTAAAGAGTGAACGTATGAACTGAATGTTATTTTGCCAAGTTTGTAAATCCACTAGAAAATGAGTCAGTTTTGAGGGTTCTGCAGTCTGGCTGTAAGGAAAGGTCACTGAGCCATGACCTGTTGTTTTGAATCATGCTCGCTCCTGATTGTTATATGAAATAGAGACAGGGAATTAACAGTAATCAAGGTTACTTTGCTGTCCCATATGTTGAGAGTCAATTTATAGCTATTCCCCTATCATTTTCCTTTTGTTTTGACGTTGCAACACAGTTTATAAGCTTTGGAGGCAATATTATGCAGATGGAGTAAATAGGGAGAAGCCGCTCTAAGAAGCCTCTGCTAGTCCTTCCTTTTGAGGCTTTAGACAGTTTTTACTGACGCGTTAGGTTAATACTGTTCCCCTACCATATACTGTAGCCAGGTGTTATGTGAGTACATCATTAATGGCCAGTCAGTCTCTTAACACGCATGATGCTATTTAGCACTTGTTCAATTGAGGGCTAGCTCTCTAGCTAGGGCAGAGGGGGATATTGTTCTGCTCTACACCTGCTGCTAATAGTGTCATGTAGCATTTGCAGCCATTTTGGTATCAGTGCTGGGCCGCATAACTTAAGCTGTGCGAAAGTGAGGTACATCACCCACCTCACCGCTGCTCTCTCCTTCACTCAGGTCCCCGGACAGCTGCTGCTTTACTCCGCCCCTCCAGGCTGTCATTAACAGTATCCAATTGCAATGGTTGCTGGGGACTAGCCTCAAGTGTCTTTTCCACCCATAATATGTCCGTCTCCCATAGCCTCCTGTACTCTGTTACCCTGCCAGCACACCAGACCTCTTGTTAGAGGGCAGCAAGGATCCTGCTCCCTGGACCGTTACCTCAGCTCTCCAAACTGTCAGTCAGAACTTTTATTTATAACCTCTGGCCAAGTTGCCGGATCTATCTCGCCTGCAGCGTGAGCAGGTTCAAATCCTTCCTCTCACCAACTGTCCTCTGTAGTGTCCTTGCGCAGTCTGAGGCACATGAGAGCTCATTTAGCCCTGTCACTGTGGCAATACTGTGATTGGAAGCTCTACCAGTAAATATGATGGCACAGCATAAATTAATATACGTTTTATATACAGCAGAACTCAACATGTAGGTACACCGAGGGTCTGGGGTACCACATGTACACACGGTGAGATATTTTTTTACGATTTTGACTATATAGTCAAAATCATAAGAAAAGTTAGTGCAGATCGCAAGGTGAAAGTCACCTTGCGATCCCTATTCGATGCCAATGCGCAATCCCACACGGTTGGCATCGCAAGCCTAGATAGACTGTGCAGGCAAGTCAATTTTGACTAGTATAAAAGATAGTCAAAATTGACACTTACCCAAAATCGGACAAACCCAGTATCACAAGCACAGTCATTATCTGCTTGCGATGCCGACCTAGCCCCTGTCGCATAGTGAGAATCGGGGTTAGCCCGAATCTCACCTTGTGTATGCACCTTTAGGCCGAAGGGTCAGAAGTACAAACAAGTAAAAATATTTATTGTTTTGAGTCTCTGTAAAGGAGAGCTGATAGACTGGGCCTATAACCACCCTAGTCAATCTGTATTTAAGGTTATTGGATTTCTAAGGGTGTGTACACACAGTGAGATATTTTCTTTCGATTTGACTATATAGTCAAAATCGCAAGAAAAGTTAGTGCAGATCGCAAGGTGAAAGTCAAATGGCACCCACGGCTAAAAAGCAATTACTGTTACACTGCATAAGCCGGGGTAAGCATAAATAACAGACTGTCTAATAGCGTCATATGCTTAAACTGTTATCGTGCTATATACGTATTAAGTCGCCCCAAAAAAAGCCTTTTAATTCCGGACACTATTATTGGGGGCCAAGAGGTGATAAGAGATCTCACAAATAACTGAGCGGATAATACCACTGTGAACAGTTCATACATTTATATCACAGATGAACTCTCAAACCTAAATCATCAAATGAATTCATGTGTCTCAATTAGCCCACGCGTGGAGCTCATCATCAGGAATTCCCTTTAACTACAAGAGTTATAATATATTATTCAAAGGGTAGATTGATACATTGTTTCAGGGGAGTTCTCCAGTGAGTAATGTGAATTGTTACAATTTTTAATGCTAGGTGTTTTGTCACTAAGTAATAATTTGTCATAGGATGCTTAGGTTTTCTTTTTCTTTTTTCTTTTAAATATTGTGATAAAAACCTTTTAATAAATTGTATTAATACCTTTAATGACAGCGCTTCTCCGTGTTTTTTACTATTCATCTCACAAGTCAATGACATCTCACATAAGCCAAAATCTCACATACTGTAAGTCAAATTCGTAAACACACATGGGGGGTCATTCCGACACGATCGCTCGCTGCAGTTTGTTGCAGCGATTGGAACTGCGCATGCGCCGGCACCGCAGTGCGCCGGCGCATGGCAACCGTCGCTACCTAGCGACCGCCTCTGAGACAGAGGCGGTCGCTAGGTGGGAGGGGGCTGAACGGCGGCGTTTAGTGGGAGCGGTCTGGCCAATGCAGGCATGGCTGGACCATTCGGGGCTGGCCGTGGCGGCTACGTGACGTGTCACACAGCCAATGCGGCCAGCGGGAGAGCGACAAGTAACTCCCGGCCAGCCGCAGAAGCTGCGATGGCTGGGAGTTACCCCTCAAATACAAAGGCATCGCCTCTGTGCGATGCTTTTGTATTTGTGCGGGGGGGGCTGGCACTGACATGCGGGGCGGACTAGCCCTGTGCTGGGCGTCACCCCACATGTCTGAGTTTACGATCGTAGCTGTGCTAAATTTAGCACAGCTACGATCAACTCGGAATGACCCCCATAGTCCATATCTCAAGAAAAGTTAGTCGAAATCGGTGGTGCTGGGCTCCCGGGAGTTCAAGGGAAATCGCAAGTGAAAATCGGGCATAGCAAGGATCTCACCGTGTGTACACACCCTTAGTGCTAGTGTGAGCTGAATACTAATTCCATTATTATTTTTTAATGATTCGTAGTGTGGATCATTACTTTTTTCTTATTTAAAATAATAACTGAAAAAAGTAAAATATGTTTTTAAGACCAAAAGGACAATGCATACATATGATAGAATAGAGGGGGTCATTCCGAGTTGATCGCTCGCTAACAGTTTTTAGCAGCCGTGCAAACGCATTGTCGCCACCCACCGGGGAGTGTATTTTCGCTTTGCAGAAGTGCGCACGCCTGTGCAGCAGAGTGCCTGCAAAAACATTTTGTGCAAAACAAGACCAGCCCTGGACTTACTCTTCGTGTGCATTGGAGGGTTGGCTTTTGACGTCACAGACCCGTCCAGCGTTCACCCAGCCACACCTGCATTTTCCTCGGCACACCTGCGTTTTTCCAAACACTCCCTGAAAACGGTCAGTTGACACTCAGAAATGCCGCCTTCCTGTCAATCTTCTTGCGTTGTGCCGTGCGACTGAAAGCTTCGCTAGAACCTGTGCAAAACCACAAAGGACCTTGTACCTGTGTATGCGCAGAAATGCCGATTTTTAGCCTGATCGCTGCGCTGCGAACAACGCAGCTAGCGATCAACTCGGAATGAGTTCCTTAAAATGTTTTGTCGGTTTATAGATTAATAGTCATGTATTCTGTATGTTGCCAACAGACCTTTCTTGCTTTGTCCTCTAACGGGAGCTATCATTTTATAGAAAGTATTGTGGTGTGTGAGCAGAATCTGTCAACCATAATGGTCAGATAAATGCGTGATGTGAGCTGCCAACAGAAGCTCCTGACTAATTGAATTTGCAGGTGACGGAATTATGGCGGTCAGGATACCGACGCCGTAATCCCAACAGATGACAATGCCACCAACTGGAATCCCGGCACAACAGGACTATTCACACTCTTGGGTGTCCTGTGGTGAGTGCAGCGAGCCCACAAAGGGGACCCTTTGCACTCGCCCCGCTGCCGGCATTCTGGTGGGCGGAATGCCTATGTCAGAATATTGACAGCCGGCATCCTATACGCTGGTAAATCATACTGATTCCGAATTTGCCCCATATTATTTATTGATTAAGAGGCAAAGCCATTCAGAATTACAACATGGATTATTATTTTCTGAATATATTAGTAGCGGAAATTAATTTATTTTATATTAATTGAGCAAGATTATTTATTATGTTTAGGGGACAATATTATATAATTGCTAATGGGGGCAATAAAAATGTATTTACTAATGGGCACTATTAATGGTGCCCACATAATGGCCCTCATTCCGAGTTGTTCGCTCGCTAGCTGCTTTTAGCAGCATTGCACACGCTAAGCCGCCGCCCTCTGGGAGTGTATTAAAGCTTTGTGTGAGGTGGGGATGCGGTGCGTGTGGTGCCTGCTGCCGTGCAGGTGTAGACTCGGTACTCACCAGGCGCCACTCTCTCTCTCACCTTCAGGTACCGGAACCCTCAACGGACCTGGAAATCTTCACTCGGATCCGGAAACGGCGATTCCCTCTCGGAGCTGACCGACGACCGAGCTGAGGAGAGAATGGTTTACATTAAAGGGGTATCGACCCTTCTTCCACTGGAACAGGGGATACCCCAGGGGTGGCCGCGACCTTCACCGGTTGGGTAAATGGTCATCACCGGCACAAAGCCTCAGCCACCCAGATTTCACACACTCGCGCTTTCGCACGTAGTGTGATAAAAAGGATTCTCACGTCCGTGAGCAATCCCGACTCCGGCGCTCGGGGACAAACAAGGGACAAACGTACACGGATGCTACTCACCGTCACAAGTCTTGCACTCCGATCTTCTCCACTTACAGGTCCCTGTAAGGAGGCAAAGAGAAACAGCCGTGCAGGGCCTAACTCTACCCTAGTGTCACACCCTATACTAAATACAACAGCAGAGCCCTCAAACTAGCTCTGTGGGTGTGGTGCAACAAAACTATGCAAACACAGTCACTTTGCCCTGCACGGTAACAACATACATCACAATATCGGAATGCAATATCACACGGTGTTGTCCCTTTAAATCCCTACCTGCCGCTGGAAGGGGGTGGGCACCGCACGGCCTACCCACCTCCTGTGCCTTCCTAAATACCTCGGGGTGGCCTGGGCCTAGCGCCCAGGGCCACCTGTATTCACCTCGGGGGCTCTAATTCACTGGGCCTAGCGCCCCCCCCCAGCTGCACACAGGCCGGAGGCCTGATTTCGCCCACGGGCCTAGCGCCCGCCTAACTCGCTGCCCGTTGGGTGACCTGGGCCTTGTGCCCAGGGTCACCTTATATATATCCCTGTCGGCCAAATTGCACTAGGGCCTAATGCCCTCTAATGCTCCCACAGGCCTAGTGCCTGAACGTGCCCCCGGGCCTAGTGCCCGCCTACCGTGGGGCGGAGGGTGACTCGGGCCTAACGCCCGAACCCCCGGATGACAGAGTGGTCGGGTCTGGACCGGCGGGCCGCAGGCCGAGTGGCACCCCGACTACACGCGGCCTCGGCCCAGACTCGCCGACTCTATGCGCCACGGGCCGGAAGGGCCCGACTAATTGCCCACAGGCCGAGAGGGCCTGACTCTGCCCACGGGCCTAATGCCCGAACACCCGGTGGTCTAGGGAGGGGCGGGTACAGGGGCACCTGAGAAGGGCCTACCTGACCCGCTGGGAGAGGCACCAGGGGGGAGCTTCGGCAGCCCTTTGCTTCCCACCCCTGGTGACCCCTCCGGCGCTCTTCTTTAATCTTCAGCCGCTGGCCCATCCCGGCCAGCGGCGCCGCCGTCGTCGCGCCGCGTCCAGCCGCCGCTGGACATCTTCTTTCCGAGGGCTGGAGTCTTCAGGCCTCTTCAGCGGCCACCGGAGCTCTTCTCCTCTCCTCCGCGCGGCGTCTTCTTTCTTCGCGCTCTTCCGCGCGCTCCGTCCCTTCTGATCTTCGCCGCTCTTCAGCGCGGCCTTTTCTTCAGGCTCCCGCCCGGCGTCTGGCATAAGACGACGGGGGCGGGGCCTATGATGCGGCGAGCGCCGATTGGCTCGCCGCGCCTGCTCCTGATTGGCCGGCGCCCCGCGAGCCGCGATTGGCTCGCTGGAGGCGCCGGATTCAAAAAGCCGCGGGCGGCGCTTCTCATTGGCGGCCCCAGCGGCGCCAAGTTTAAAGCGCCGCCGCGCCGCTCTCCGCCGCCGACAGCCTGGTGCAGGGAAACATCCGATCCCTGCACCAGGCACCCGCCGCCGCACACTCCGCGCTGGGGACAGACAAGCTGCCCCAGCGCTGCCCCCAGCTAGGGACAGCAACATGGATGTGCCCACAGGGCACATCCTTACATTCCCCCCCCCCTTTTTCCTTTGTAGTCCCTACAAAGTTCCTCACGACTTCCATTGTCCGCGGGTCAGGGAATTCCGAGGTCCCTCCGGCGAGGTTGTGTTCGAGGGCCCAGCCTGGACCGGCCGTGACCCCACACCCTTCCTCCTCCAGCTCCGGGTTCCTCTTACGTCCTGACCTCCATCGGCGGATCCTCTGGGGGAGTGGCATCTCCTCACGGTCGCTTGACGTTGGCCACCAAGGGGAATCTTCCTCCACGGGGACAACAGTCACCCACTCTTGGCCTCCGATATCGTCTGTGGCTTCGTCCCTGTCTTCCGGGTGTGGTATCGACCACCACCCAACAGCGGAATCCTCCGGGGCATCCGTTTCCTCCCGGGCAACAGCCACCACATGTCGAATTTCCTCGTGGGGCATCTCCAAAGGTCCTGTGTCTTCCTCTGGAACGGGTCCTCCCACGGCATCACAGTCCTGTCCCCGTACGTCGGTCCATTTCGGCACTCCCGGCAGGTCTTCTTGCTCCAGGACTATCTCCTCTTCTTCACGGAGGGCATTCAACTGGGAGCATGACTCCACCCGATCCTGCCAGTCACTCTCGTCGGCGCTTCCGATGCCAGTGTCGTCCTCCATCTGCTCTGGGAGGGATTCGTCGGCGGACAGCTCACCGTAGTCCGAGTCCTCCTCCGATATCTGGACTGGGGTATTACTTTCCTCCTCAGCGTACTTCTTCGCTTCCGCTGGCACCTCTACTTCCTCAGCGTACTCCTTCGCTTCCGCTGGCATCGTTACTTCCTCAGCGTACTCCTTTGCTTCCGCTGGCATCTCTTGGTACCCAGGACACTCCTGTTCCGCACGTCCTGGTCGTGGACGGTTCCATCGTGGAGAGATTCCGGACGTCTCAGTCACTGGGTCTTCACGCTTTCCTTGGCAGCGTGGTCTCTCCACCTCCCAGTCGTCCACCTCCGCCTCATGCGGGAAAGGATTCTGCCTTACTGGGGTCACTTTCCTGGGACAGAGTAGGTCCGCGGCATCTTCCCAGGGGCACTCACTGGCCGCATGTCTTGGTCGCCGACACTTCCAACAAGGGAGGGCCACTGCCACCTTCTCCAAGACGGGTTCCTGGTCCACCTCCTTCACTGGGGAACCTTCACCCGTTGGTTCCGGCTCAGAGGAAATGGGCACCTGCGAACTAACTTCAAGCAAGGCCTTCCGCTACATCTCCCTGGTTTCCTCCTCCCATCTCTGGGCGCGACCATCCGCAATCATCCGGTCTTCATCCCACGGACAATCGGGAAGCGCATGTCCTCTCGCCTCGCAGAGCGCACACACAGGCTCTGCAGCCACCCGGTCCCAAAGCTGCTGACGAGACTCCGTCATCTGCTTCACCGTGGCCTCGTAGTCCGTCCTGTCTTCCGTCCATGGACATTCCAGGAGCCGATGTCGGGGATCTCCACAGCTTTCACACCGGGAATCAACCTCGTCTTCGCTCAACTCTTCGTCCCAAGGACAACTGTTGTGCTCATGCCCGTAGTTTCCGCAGAGCAAACACCAGGACTCGTTCTTCGCTTGGCCCTTCTGACGTCTTCGGCCCGCTTCCTGGATCACCTTCCTTGGGGACGTCTCTTGCCAAGTACACTCGCTGGCAAAGTGACCTGTTTGCCGACATTTCTTGCAGGGCGTCACAGCGGCTTTCTTGCGCCCCTTCTCCCGGCGCTCTTCTTTTCCACGCTGGACCGACCGCTGCACCAACTTCAGGATGTCTGCCCCAGACACCGTCACCCAGTCGCTCTGGTCCGCACACGTCCGGGGGTGAGTCTTCTCCGGAGCCGTCCGCAGGGAGGTCTTCTTGGTGGCGTTCCACATCGTGTCCGTGATCCGGTCTCTTTGATCCTGCCGACTACGCCAAGTGTGAGAGGTGGGGATGCGGTGCGTGTGGTGCCTGCTGCCGTGCAGGTGTAGACTCGGTACTCACCAGGCGCCACTCTCTCTCTCACCTTCAGGTACCGGAACCCTCAACGGACCTGGAAATCTTCACTCGGATCCGGACACGGCGATTACCTCTCGGAGCTGACCGACGACCGAGCTGAGGAGAGAATGGTTTAAATTAAAGGGGTATCGACCCTTCTTCCACTGGAACAGGGGATACCCCAGGGGTGGCCGCGACCTTCACCGGTTGGGTAAATGGTCATCACCGGCACAAAGCCTCAGTCACCCAGATTTCACACACTCGCGCTTTCGCACGTAGTGTGATGAAAAGGATTCTCACGTCCGTGAGCAATCCCGACTCCGGCGCTCGGGGACAAACAAGGGACAAACGTACACGGATGCTACTCACCGTCACAAGTCTTGCACTCCGATCTTCTCCACTTACAGGTCCCTGTAAGGAGGCAAAGAGAAACAGCCGTGCAGGGCCTAACTCTACCCTAGTGTCACACCCTATACTAAATACAACAGCAGAGCCCTCAAACTAGCTCTGTGGGTGTGGTGCAACAAAACTATGCAAACACAGTCACTTTGCCCTGCACGGTAACAACATACATCACAATATCGGAATGCAATATCACACGGTGTTGTCCCTTTAAATCCCTACCTGCCGCTGGAAGGGGGTGGGCACCGCACGGCCTACCCACCTCCTGTGCCTTCCTAAATACCTCGGGGTGGCCTGAGCCTAGCGCCCAGGGCCACCTGTATTCACCTCGGGGGCTCTAATTCACTGGGCCTAGCGCCCCCCCCCCTAGCTGCACACAGGCCGGAGGCCTGATTTCGCCCACGGGCCTAGCGCCCGCCTAACTCGCTGCCCGTTGGGTGACCTGGGCCTTGTGCCCAGGGACACCTTATATATATCCCTGTCGGCCAAATTGCACTAGGGCCTAATGCCCTCTAATGCTCCCACAGGCCTAGTGCCTGAACGTGCCCCCGGGCCTAGTGCCCGCCTACCGTGGGGCGGAGGGTGACTCGGGCCTAACGCCCAAACCCCCGGATGACAGAGTGGTCGGGTCTGGACCGGCGGGCCGCGGGCCGAGTGGCACCCCGACTACACGCGGCCTTGGCCCAGACTCGCCGACTCTATGCGCCACGGGCCGGAAGGGCCCGACTAATTGCCCACAGGCCGAGAGGGCCTGACTCTGCCCACGGGCCTAATGCCCGAACACCCGGTGGTCTAGGGAGGGGCGGGTACAGGGGCACCTGAGAAGGGCCTACCTGACCCGCTGGGAGAGGCACCAGGGGGGAGCTTCGGCAGCCCTTTGCTTCCCACCCCTGGTGACCCCTCCGGCGCTCTTCTTTAATCTTCGGCCGCTGGCCCGTCCTGGCCAGCGGCGCCGCCGTCGTCGCGCCGCGTCCAGCCGCCGCTGGACATCTTCTTTCCGAGGGCTGGAGTCTTCAGGCCTCTTCAGCGGCCACCGGAGCTTTTCTCCTCTCCTCCGCGCGGCGTCTTCTTTCTTCGCGCTCTTCCGCGCGCTCCGTCCCTTCTGATCTTCGCCGCTCTTCAGCGCGGCCTTTTCTTCAGGCTCCCGCCCGGCGTCTGACATCAGACGCCGGGGGCGGGGCCTATGACGCGGCGAGCGCCGATTGGCTCGCCGCGCCTGCTCCTGATTGGCCGGCGCCCCGCGAGCCGCGATTGGCTCGCTGGAGGCGCCGGATTCAAAAAGCCGCGGGCGGCGCTTCTCATTGGCGGGCCCAGCGGCGCCAAGTTTAAAGCGCCGCCGCGCCGCTCTCCGCCGCCGACAGCCTGGTGCAGGGAAACATCCGATCCCTGCACCAGGCACCCGCCGCCGCACTCTCCGCGCTGGGGACAGACAAGCTGCCCCAGCGCTGCCCCCAGCTAGGGACAGCAACATGGATGTGCCCACAGGGCACATCCTTACAGCTTAGCGGAATTGCGAACAAAAGATTAGCAGAATTGCAAATTGAAATTTCTTAGCAGTTTCTGAGTAGCTCAAGACTTACTCCTACAGTGCGATCAGCTCAGTCAGTTTCGTTCCTGGTTTGACGTCACAAACACACCCAGCGTTCGCCCAGACACTCCCCCGTTTCTTCAGACACTCCCGCGTTTTTCCCAGAAACGCCAGCGTTTTTCCGCACACTCCCTGAAAACGGCCAGTTTCCGCCCAGAAACACCCACTTCCTGTCAATCACACTACGATCACCAGAACGATGAAAAATCCTCGTTATGCCGTGAGTAAAATACCTAACTTTTGTGTAAAATAACTAAGCGCATGCGCTCTGCGAACCTTGCGCATGCACAGTAAGCGACTAATCGCAGTATAGCGAAAATCGGCAACGAACGAACAACTCGGAATGACCCCCAATGACTTAATAAGTGCTGTATCTGTTATAAATATATTTTGTAGCTCATATTAACAATCAATTAATATTGATTCATACAGTATTTGCATGCAATTACACAGCTGCATGAAACGGCTGTACAATTCCGTATAATTAGAATTCTAATGCAGCAGTAGGCTTCTGTAGGAGATATTGCCTTCTGTTAGCATTAGCGAGGATCCAACTGGTGCGTCTGATGACGCAGCCTCGGATCACCATCTTGACCATCAGTCACGATTCGTAATGGTCACATGCACTGACCAGCCTGCAGTAGCTTCAGCTTACAGTTTTATTATATGTATAGATATCTGAACATATAATAAAGCCGTAAGGGTTGTGTGTGTACATAGCAATTTTTTTTAAAGAAATATACAGTACTTCTAGAAACTGTTCATGAACTATGGCAACAAAACACTTTTTTTTTCAGAATTTTTATCTTTCTGTCTGTTCTTTCCGGCATAAACTCCTAGATACATTTGAATCATGTTTTCACTGTTGTATATCTTAGTGACCTAGAAAGAAACTGAAGTATATATGATCTCGATGTGACAGCAGGAGAGGAGCAATAAAGGAAAAAACACTTGACACTGACTCGGCGCAAAGACTGTTTATACCATGTATACCCCTTATACCCAACAATTTTCCTTTTCAATTAAGCATCTGCAATTTCCGGTAAGCCTCTGCTTCGCTTTGATGATCAACAAGTCACAGGGGCAAACGGTCACAGCTGCAGGCGTAGATTTCAGGACCAGCTACTTCTCCCATGGGCAGTTTTATGTGGCTTACTCACAAGTTAGTGGCCCCAAGCATCTTTTTGTGCTAATCCCTGAAGGAAAACTGCAAATATTGTTTACAAAGAAATTAGGATTTTAATTACCTACCGGTAAATCCTTTTCTCGTAGTTCGTAGGGGATACTGGGAATCCATTAAGTACCATGGGGTATAGACTGGTCCACTAGGAGCCATGGGCACTTTAAGAAATTGATAGTGTGTGCTGGCTCCTCCCTCTAAGCCCCTCCTACCAGACTCAGTCTAGGAAACTGTGCCTTAGGAGACAGACATACTTTGAGAGAAGGATAGATAAGTAAAGTGGTGAAATTATGAACCAGCACACACGAACAAGAGAAAAGCCATGCTAACCAAACTTGAAACATGAACAGCAACAGCTGAACAAACCAGAATACTTAACCAAGTAATAGTGCAGGAAGAATGAAGAACTGAGCGGGCGCCCAGTATCCCCTATGGACTACGAGAAAAGGATTTACCGGTAGGTAATTAAAATCCTATTTTCTCTTACGTCCTAGGGAATACTGGGAATCCATTAAGTACCATGGGGAAGTACCAAAGCTCCCAAACCGGGTGGGAGAGTGCTGAGGTTCCTGCAGAACCGATTGACCAAACTGAAGGTCCTCAGAGGCCAAAGTACCGAACTTGTAAAGCTTAGCAAACGTGTTCAAACCTGACCAAGTAGCTGCTCGGCATAGCTGTAAAGCTTAGACACCCCAGGCAGCCGCCAAGAAGAACCCACCGACCTAGTAGAGTGGGCCTGGACAGATTTTGAAACCAGAAAGCTTGCCGTAGAATAAGCATGCTGGATAGTGAGCCTGATCCAACGTGCAATTGACTGATTTGAAGCAGGACACCCAATTTTATTGGGATTATAGAGAACAAAACAGCGAGTCCGATTTCCTGTGATGAGCTGTTCTCTTTACATACACCTTCAAAGCCCTCACAACATCCAAAGACTTTGAAGTAGCAGAGGTGCCCGTAACAACCGGAACCACAATAGGTTGGTTGATGTGAAACGCAGACACCACCTTAGGAAGAAATTGCTGACAAGTTCTGAGTTCAGCTCTGTCCTCATGGATAATTAGGTAGGAGCTCTTGTGAGACAACGCCCCTAGCTGCGACACACGTCTTGCTTAAGCCGATGCCAACAGTGTGACGGTCTTCAACGTAAGGTATTTTACGTCAAACTCCTGTAACAGTTCAAACCAGTCCGATTGGAAAAACTGTAGCACCAAATTGAGATCCCAAGGTGCCGCGGGAGGCACAAAGGGAGATTGGATGTGCAGAACACCCTTCAAGAACGTCTGGACCTCTGGGAGAGAAGCCAATTGTTTCTGCAAGAAAATAGACAAGGCCGAAATATGGACATTTATGGAGCCTAGACGTAGGCCCACATCCACTCCCGACTGCGGAAAAAGCAGGAAACGTCCCAGATTAAATTCCACAGCAGAATATTTTCTGTTCTCACACCAAGAGACATATTTCTTCTAAATATGATGTTAATGTTTTGACGTTACAATCTTCCTGGCTTGGATCATAGTCAGGATGACCTTGTGAGTAATCCCTCTCCTGGCTAGAATCAGCCGTTCAAATTCCATGCCATTAAATTTAGCTGCAGTAAGTCTTGATAGATGAATGGGCCCTGTTGCAGAAGATCCTCACAAAGTGGTAGAGGCCACGGATCTTCGAGCAGCATCTTGAGAAGATCCGCATACCAGGCACTTCGTGGCCAGCCCGGAGCAATGAGGATTGCTTGAACCTTTTCCCTTTTTATTCTTTTTAGAATTTTTGGGATAAGAGGAAGTGAAGGAAACGCGTACACTAGCTGGTAGACCCACGGAGTTGTCAGAGCATCTACTGCCACTGCTTGTTGGTCCCTTGACCTGGAACAATACCGCTTGAGCTTCTTGTTGAGTCAAGAGGCCATCATGTCAATTTGTGAACATTCCCATCGAAGTGTCAACCTCCGGAACACCTCCAGGTGAAGGCCCCACTCCCCCGGGTGCAGGTCGTGTCTGCTGAGGAAGTTTGCTTCCCAGTTGTCTACTCCTGGAATGAAGACCGCTGACAATGCCACGGCGTGTTATTCTGCCCAGAGGAGAATTTTTGACAGCTCTGACATTGTGGCTCTGCTTTTTGTTCCGCCCTGTAGGTTTATGTACGTCACTGCCGTCATATTGTCCAACTGGACCTAAATAGCCTGATTCTGAAGAAGAGATGAGTACTGCAGAAGGGTGTTGTAGATAGCCCTGAGTTCCAGGATGTTTATTGGAAGGATGACTTCCTGACTTGACCATATTCCCTGAAACTGCACCCTTTGGGTGACTGCACCCCAACCTCTGAGGCTTGCATCTGTGGTTAGCATAATCCAATTCTGAATCCCGAACCTCCGACCCTCGACTAGATGAGAAGTCTGCAGCCACCACAGGAGGGAGATCCTGGCTTTTGGTGACAGACGGATCCTCTGGTGCATGTAAAGATGCGATCCGGACCATTTGTCCAACAGATCTAGCTGGAAGGGCCTCGTAAGAGGCCACCATCTCCCCCAAAAAGCGAATGCACAGATGCACCGAGATCTGGGTTGGTTTCAGTACAGCCCGAACCATTGACTGGATTGCCATTGCCTTTTCCAAGGGAAGGAACACCTTCTGAAACTCTATGTCCAGTATCATTCCCAGGAAAGGAAGCCTTTGTGTTGGTTCTGGGTGAGATTTTGGCAGGTTCAGAATCCACACGTGATCCAGGAGTAGTCTGGTTGAGAGGCCACTGCTGTCCAACAACCGCTCCCTGGACGGTGCCTTTATCAGAAGATCGTCCAGGTACGGAATTATGTTCATCATCTCTGCCATCACTTTGGTGAACACCCTCAGTGCCGTGGAGAGACCAAATGGCAGGACCTGGAACTGGTAGTGACAGTCCTGCAGTGCAAACCGTAGATAGGCCTGATGAGGCGACCACATCGGAATGTGAAGGTATGCATCCTTGATATCCAGAGACACTAGGAATTCCCCCTCCTCCAGACCTGAGATCACCGCTCTTAGAGACTCCATCTTGAATTTGAACACTCGTAAGTATGGGTTCAGCGACTTGAGGTTCAGAATCAGTCTTACCGAACTATCCAGTTTCGGTACTACAGACAAGTTGGAATAATATCCCCTGTTTGCAGATGAGGTGGAACTGGAACAATGACCTGAGCCTGTACCAGTTTTTGAATGGCGCCCTGTAAAGTTATACTTGCCTCTTGTGAAACTGGTAAGCCTGATTTGAAGAATCTGTGAGGTGGGAGCTCCTGGAACTCCAGTTTGTAGCCCTGGGAAATAAGATCTATGACTCAAGGGTCCTGTCACGAACTTGTCCAGATGTGACTTAAAAATTTTAGTCAGGCTCCCACCTGCCAGTGTACCAGGGCGTCGCGGTCCACCGACATGCTGAGGGTTTTGAGGAAGCAGAGCTTGAGCCCTGTTCCTATGAACCGGCAGTTGCTGGTTTGTGTGGTTTACCTTTAGCACCTCTGGTGGCTGTAGAAGAACCTCTGGGTTTGCCCCTAAACTTGGCAGTCCGCTGTAAATTGGGACCTGAGTAGGCCTTTCTAGCTTGGAGTGCTGCAGAAGGAAGGTATGTGGACTTGCCCGCAGTAACTTTGGAGATCCTTATTTGGAGAAATTGTCTAATTCATTTCCAAATAAGGCCTTGCTTGTGAAAGGGAGGCCTTCCATGCATATCTTGGAGTCCGCATCCGCAGTCCACTGGCATAGCCATAGACCCCTGCGTGCATTAAGCAAGCCTATTTCTTTTAAGGCTTCCACCATAAAATTCGTAGAGTCCTGTATATGCTGTAGGAACAAGATAACCTCCTCCTGAGGCAAGGTGTCTAACCCTTCTATTAGGTTACCCGACCATTTGGCAGTGGCTCTTGTAATCCACCCACATGCGATAGTGGGTCTCTTGGCCACCCCAGCAGCTGTATACAAAGATTTGAGCATAGTCTCAATTTTGCGGTCAGCCGCGTCTTTTAGGGAGGCTGCACCCGGGACAGGCAATACAATTTTTCGTGAAAGCCTGGATACGGATGCATCCACTATAGGTGGATTTTCCCATTTTTTCCTATCCTCAGGCGGAAAAGGAAAGTATGATAACAACCTTTTAGGGATTTGAAATTTTCTATCAGGTCTAACCCACGGTTCTTCAAACAGGGTATTTAGTTCCTTTAACACAGGAAAAGTGGCTGAGGATTTCTTTTTTATATTAAAATACGATTCCTCACTCACTTCTGTCACTTTATCAGGGATATTTAGAACTTCTCTGATAGCTTCTATGAGAGCTTCTATTCCCTGTGACAGAGTACCCTCCCCCACCTCTGAGTCCACCTCACCGTCCACTATGTCTGACCCCTCATCATCCGAGTCAGACTGCAGGATATGGGCCAAAGTGCGTTTTTGCGGACAAATGGCAGGGGACTGAGACGCTGGTTTGGGTACTGAGTCTCTTTTCATAAACTCAGTCATAGATTGTCTTAAGTATTGCATCTCTTTCTTGGCCCGAGATAACTTAGTAGAGATTGTGGAAATCATTCCCCTAATGGAGTACAGCCATGCTGGTTCTGCCCCACTAGCCTGGGAAGGGACACTACATTGAGTACACACTAGTGAACCCCCTGGTGAAGAGGAACACTGTGCCTTACATGAATCACACTCTTTGCCTGACATACTGCAACAGTGACAGCACACACACAGGGAAAGGTTAAAAGCACAATTAACCCACAAAGAGCCCTTCCAGGGAGACACAGAGGGAATATGGAACCAGCACACGGTGCCCTTAACGCTAATGCCAAGCTTACCCGGGTCGCAGACTAAGTACCTAGATTAGAGACTTAGTACACTGTTAATCGCTCTCCCCCTGCTATGACCCCCTGGTACCACTGAGGAAAGCTGGAGTCTCTCTGGAGGAGCTGAGCGTCCTGGTCAGTCAGCGTCTGTGTCAGCTGCAGAGGGAAAATGGCGTTGGTGAGCTGCTGGATCCGATCATAGTGTAGCCCTGCCCATACAGTGGCGCGTGGTTTTCCTGCTCTTTTTTATACTGGCTGTATGTGTCTAAGTGCATAAAATGGAGACCGACTCCTTTTATGGCTTTGTTGGCAGTCTGGGTACTGTGTCCGCTGATATGTGTCTGTGTCCTTACACAGCGGGAGACACATTACGCCCCGTTTAGAAGCCGTGTGTCTCCATACCCTCATGTTGCCATAATGGCCGGCGACCCGCTAACTAGCCGGCTTAGTACTCACCACTCTTCTTTCTTCTGGCTCTGTAATGGGTGGCGGTGTGCTGCGGAAATGTACGCTCGCCGTGGTGGGGCTTACGAATAGTTCCCTGAGGAGCTAATGTCCTGTCAGCAGGGAACGGGACCATTAGCCCTGAGAGAGATTGGGCCATTCCCCCGCTAAGTCCCATGAAGCAGGCAGGCTGGTGCCATACAATCCTGCCTGAAAACAACAAAAACAGAAAATAAATGCAGAAAACTCTTCAGGAGCTTCCAGAGACGTGATAGGTCAAATTTTCTAAACAGAGTCTGGTAGGAGGGGCATAGAGGGAGGAGCCAGCGCACACTATCAATTTCTTAAAGTGCCCATGGCTCCTAGTAGACCCGTCTATACTCCATGGGGCTTAATGGATTCCCAGTATCCCCTAGGACGTAAGAGAAATTTTGTGATCAATATGTACAATATAAAATATACATCACAATATTACATGGCACTGCTGTCTTTGCAGAATTCCGCTGAGCAAAAATAGACATCCATGCGAGTCAAGCAGCAGGCAAACACTAGTATATAAACACACACACACACATATACACACAGTATATAAGATAAACCTAGTCACAGGCCCTGTGTGTATGTATGTATGTATGTATGTATGTATGTATAGGTATGTTCCCTCCTTACCTGATATTACTACACCCTGGATAATCCCGATACTACCTGGATAACATAACCCCGCCCATTTCCCAGGGCGTAGCTGTAGGGAGGGAGGATAGAGACTGAGAAAGGGCAGAGGGGTGGAGAAGAAAGAGTCTCACAAGGGAAAAGGAATACACCTAGCACATTGGTGGCTTATTGTGGCTGAGGGACCAGCCACATTAAATCAGAATAAATGGGGCTGCCCTTGCAAAGTAAAGGACTGCCGCCCCCCCCCCCCCCCCAATTTTTTAAATACTGAAGGCGCGTGTGGCCACTCAATAGTACCCCAAATCAAATGACACCACACAGTAGTGTCCCTTACTCACGTTACACAGCACAGTAATGTCCGTCATTCAGGTTATGCTACACAGTAGCGCCCCTTATACACATTATGCCACACAGTAGTGCATATATATATATATATACACACAGGGGTAAATTTACTAAGATTCGTAATTCTCCCGATTTGGTGGGAGAATAATCACGAATGACATCGAAAGTGTAAAACTGCAACTTTTTGAATTGGTTACGACGGATTTACTAAGCTGTCGTATTCGGGTTTTTCTTTTGTTCCGATGTCGATGTCATTCGTGTTTTTATTTTTATTTTTACGGCAGTGATTAGCAAAACACTGCCGACTTTTTTACAATGAATCTCGGCCGGATCTGTGTGATCCGTGCTGGGGTTCATTTTTTTTTTTTTTTTTTAAATTAAACACTGTAAAATCCAAAAAAAAAATTGCGTGGGGTCCCCCCTCCTAAGCATAACCAGCCTCGGGCTCTTTGAGCCGATCCTGGTTGCAAAAATATGGGGGGAAAAATGACAGGGGTTCCCCCATATTTAAGCAACCAGCATCGGGTTCTGCGCCTGGTCCTGGTTCCAAAAATACGGGGGACAAAAAGAGTAGGGGTCCCCCGTATTTCTAAAACCAGCACCGGGCTCCACTAGCTGGACAGATAATGCCACAGCCGGGGGTCACTTTGATATAGTGCCCTGCGGCCGTGGCATCAAAAATCCAACTAGTCACCCCTGGCCGGGGTACCCTGGGGGAGTGGGGACCCCTTCAATCAAGGGGTCCCCCCCCAGCCACCCAAGGGCCAGGGGTGAAGCCCGAGGCTGCCCCCCCCCCCCCCATCCAATGGGCTGCGGATGGGGAGGCTGATAGCCTTTTGTGATAATGAAAAGATATTGTTTTTAGTAGCAGTACTACAAGGCCCAGCAAGCCTACCCCGCATGCTGGTACTTGGAGAACCACAAGTACCAGCATGCGGCGGAAAAACGGGCCCGCTGGTACCTGTAGTACTACTACTAAAAAAATACCCAAAAAAAGACAAGACACACACACCGTGAAAGTAAAGATTTATTACATACATGCACACAAACATACATACATACTTACCTTATGTTCACACGAGGGTCTGTCCTCTTCTCCAGTAGAATCCAAGGGGTACCTGTTGAATAAATTCTACTCACCAGATCCCGGGTCCCAGGGTCCTCGGGGCAACCATTTGTAATCCAGGTACTTGAATAAAATAACAAAACGGACACCCGAGCCACGAACTGAAAGGGGCCCCATGTTTTCACATGGGACTCCTTTCCCCGAATGCCAGAAACCCACTCTGACTGATGTCTAAGTGGGTTTCTTCAGCCAATCAGGGAGCGCTACGTTGTAGCACCCTCCTGATCGGCTGTGTGCTCCTGTACTGTCTGACAGGCGGCACACGGCAGTGTTACAATGTAGCGCCTATGCGCTCCATTGTAACCAATGGTGGGAACTTTCTGCTCAGCGGTGACGTCACTCTAGGTCAACCGCTGGGCAGAAAGTTCCCACCATTGGTTACAATGGAGCGCATAGGCGCTACATTGTAACACTGCCGTGTGCCGCCTGTCACTCAGTACAGGAGCACACAGCCGATCAGGAGAGTGCTACAACGTAGCGCTCCCTGATTGGCTGAAGAAACCCACTTAGACAGAAGTCAGAATGGGTTTCTGGCATTCGGGGAAAGGAGTCCCATGTGAAAACATGGGGACCCTTTCAGTTCGTGGCTCAGGTATCCGTTTTGTTATTTTATTCAAGTACGTGGATTACACATGGATGCGACGAGGAGCCTGGGACCCTGGATCTGGTGAGTGTAATTTATTCAACAGGTACCCCTTGGATTCTACTGGAGAAGAGGACCGACCTGCGTGTGAACATAAGGTAAGTATGTATGTATGTTTGTGTGCATGTATGTAATAAATCTTTACTTTCAAGGTGTGTGTGTCTTGTGTTTATTTGGGTATTTTTTTAGTAATAGTACTACAGGTACCAGCGGGCCCGTTTTTCCGCCGCATGCTGGTACTTGTGGTTCTCCAAGTACCAGCATGCGGGGGAGGCTTGCTGGGACTTGTAGTACTGCTACTAAAAACAATATCTTTTCATTTACAACAAAGGCTATCAGCCCCCCCATCCGCAGCCCATTGGATGGGGGGGGACAGCCTCGGGCTTCACCCCTGGCCCTTGGGTGGCTGGGGGGGGGACCCCTTGATTGAAGGGGTCCCCACTCCCCCAGGGTACCCCGGCCAGGGGTGACTAGTTGGATTTTTGATGCCACGGCCGCAGGGCACTATATAAAAGTGACCCCCGGCTGTGGCATTATCTGTCCAGCTAGTGGAGCCCGGTGCTGGTTTTAAAAATACGGGGGACCCCTACTCTTTTTGTCCCCCGTATTTTTGGAACCAGGACCAGGCGCAGAGCCCGATGCTGGTTGCTTAAATATGGGGGAACCCCTGTCAATTTTTTTCCCATATTTCTGCAACCAGGATCGGCTCAAAGAGCCCGAGGCTGGTTATGCTTAGGAGGGGGGACCCCACGCAATTTTTTTTTTAAAAATCATCACTTTCCCACCCCTTCCCACTGATATACATGCATCCGTGCATGCCTATCCAATAACGAATAAAAAAAGCAGGTCTGTTTTTTTTAAGCACTTTTTTACGAGTTGTAATTTTTCACGGCAGTGTTTTGTTTTTTTTTGCTTTGCACTTCTTAGTAAATGACCGAGATTCATACTTAAACAGCAGATGGTGTATTCATTCGTGATTTTTTTCCTAGGACTTCCAAATATTACGAATGCCCTCATCACTGCCGTGATTTGAGTTTAGTAAATTACCGAGATGACACTTTGATGAAAAAACGGCATCTCGGTCAAAATCGGGACCTTAGTAAATTTACCCCACACAGATATATACTGGGCATGTATTATATATATATATATATATATATATATATATCACTACGTGTGTACCCCCCTTTAAGCTTTAAACCACTTTGCCATTCGTAGAATTGGCAGAATATGTCCTTTTCTAACTGTGGATATAACAAAACCCTTATACATTTTGGCATTATATCCTGCTTTGACTACTGCAACCATCTATTTAACTTTATTTGTCTATTCTGAGTATGCCCTATATTAAATGTCATGGCCAAACCATCAGATCATCCTCTCTTACCAGTCCACAGCAGCTGCATCATTCTACAAACTCCAACACAGGTTTGCTTCAACCTCCAGAATCCAATGAAAACTCCTTATAATTACTTTCAAAGCTCTTAGTATCACATACATCATTGATCTCTTTATGAGATATTCTCCCTCACATACTCTTATATTTGCCTGACAGGTATTTCATCTGTTCTCTGATAACCATCTCTCACATCTGACTCCAAGTCTTCTTTCCGTGATACTCCCATTTATCAAATTCCCTACCCTGACCCTCCGCCATTTTTCAGTCTTTTAAAGTGATCTCTTATAACCCACATTTTCACAGTGGCCTATTCTACCCACACCTGACACTACCACCTCTGGGTGTACTACCAGCTACAGTTACGACCTACAACCCAGCCCAAGTACAACTAACTCCTGTTGTCTCATTATTGTTCTTTACTACATATTTGTAATCAGTGCCCTATCTCCAGTATGGTCTTTTACACATCTGCAGCCTCCACACCAACCTTGAATGTAATGTGCTTGATCTGTTTCTATGTACAGTAAAAAAAGTTTTTACTTTGACTTATTAGCTGACTGTATGAAACGACAGAGCTTCATTACACCGATGATGATGATGATGATAATGATGATGTGGTTAAAGATATATCTTTCTGTATGTTTGCATAAATTAATAAAGTAATTATATTGCTTATTTTAAGGGAATGAAGATACATGGCACTTTATGACAGCGGGAGTTGTTTAATTAGAGACAGCAGCATGAATCATAACAAAAAGGAGAACACATGCATTTTTATAGCCCACATCAAGCTGTAAAGGTTTACATTTGTGAAGGTCCAATGAAAATAATTAGAGTTAAATTTCTTTGGCAAATATAAAATATTGCGATAATAAGAAATAATTCTGCACAATAAAGTATTGCAATGTAGATGGCTGATTTCAATATTTTAACTTAAAACGGACTTTGTATATTGTTTTCTGTTTTATATTTTCTGTTAAATTGTCTTGTAAATAGTCTAATGCTCTGACTGGCTATGGGTTAGTTTTATCCTTTTTAGTGTGTCAATGTTATGATTGGCTACACTTTTACTAGAGATGTGAGCCGGACCATTTTTGCTGTATTTCTATTTGGCTTCAATTTGTTGTCCAGTTTTGGATTTTGATTTGACAAATCACTGTGACTGGATTTGGATTTTATTTCCAAAAATGTTTAAAAAATAATTTGGCCCTTTTTTTGTTTCTAGATTATTATTAACCTCAATATCATTAATTTCCAGTCACCCCCAGTCAATTTTGACCACCTCACAGCTCACAATATTGTTTTCAGTAATACTGGGCAAATAGTGCAGCGAGCTGGCAGGTTACTAAGTGACAGAGCAGAGGCACAAACACCCAGCAGTTTATAACACATCTACTGTATGAAAAATTGCTACTGCATACCAGGGTACAGTGCACAGAACAGTACAAACAATAGATCTATAAAAAAACATTTGAACATGCAGCTCAGTTCAATCTGCGTGGAGTCACAGGGCTTTGAACAAAGGGTACTAGGGTAAAGCACACTAAACAGTACTAATCTACAGTATATAGATTTTATTTTTATTTTTCTCTTTTTTAACTTGCAGCTCATTCAAACTGTGTAGCTCTTGTGAACAAGGCGCACCAAGCAGTACAAACAATAGAAATATATATATTTTTTATTTTCTGTTTTTTTAACTTGAAGCTCGGTTTAAACTGTGTGGATCACAGGACTTCTAGATGCATATGAAAAAAGTGCTCTAGGGTAAAGTGCACCAAAGAGTACAATTTACAGCAGAGTACAGTGCAGCAAACAGCTCCCTAAACATTCACTGTACAGAGCACAGCCACTTGTGATTCTCTGGACATAGCACAGCCAATACAGCAGAGTATAGTGCAGCACACAGCAGTGTGTAGTGTGCCCCCATACACAGTCACTAAAGAATACTGTCACTTGTGAGACTCTTGACACAGGACAGCCAATACAACAGAGTACAGTGTAACACACAACAGTGGGCAGTGTGCCCCCATACACAGTCACTATAGAACATAGCCACTTGTGAGACTTTGCACATAGCATAGCCAATACAGCAGAGTATAGAACAGCATACAGCAGCATGCCCCCATAAAGTCACTATAGAGCACGGCCACTTGTGATACTCTGGACACAGCACACCCAGTACAGCAAACAGCAGCGTATGTTAGACTAATTGGCGCTGGGTCCCGACCGCGGTGCTTTATATAAAATCCAAGTCCTATGAGAATCTGACGCCGGGAGGATGACATTTGGCCTCATTGAGGGATCTGAGTCTGGCTGGAACACATGAGCCATGGCTTGGGTGGACTCGGATCCCCGATGTTCGGAGAAGTACAGATTCCAAGGAATCTGGACCGCTCATCTATTTTGCACATGGGCATTGATGACAATGGAACTGGAGAAAAATAGAGCAGTGATTTCCCAGTGAATTATGTCTAAACAGTAATAATGAAAAAAATAATTATTACAAATTCATTATTTCCCACTCTCATTGTCTCCCACCTAAACTATTGCAACCTCCTCCTTTTCCACCCTCATGTATCTAACTTACTTTAATCTAATATGCCATTGCAAGAATGATCCTTATCTGTAGCAGCTCCACATCTTCAGCAACACTCTGTATTGGCTCCCCATATGCACCGGAATCTAGTTCAAATTACACACCATCCCCTACAAATCCCTCAACAACAACACCCCTGCATGCAGTACATCTCAGACCTTGTCTTGAAATACTACCATGCTCTCTTTTGGAATTCCCTAACATACCTGATCAGACTCTCACCCAGCCTTCAAACCTTCACACTCTTTTATTAGATCCTATTCTAGTCTCACCTATACTACTTACATTGTTATACCCACTGCGTAGGGGCAGTTTAAGAGAGAAGAGGACCCATGTGCAGGCTCAATGCAGGCCACCTCTTTTCTGGCAGTGCAGTAGACTCTGGCTTTGATGCAGTATAGGGACGTTGCAAGGATGGTGGATGTCGTAATGTGGGCGGGACTGGGAGCGTGGCCACATGATTGCTTCATCGTGGCCCGCTATGCAATGCTGAGATTATCAGCATTGCTAGGCAGTGGGCGGGGCCGGGATGAAGTGAATTGCATCATCTGACCCCGCCCCGGGCTGCCCACTTTGGACAGAGGAGTAGGGTGTTTCTAGGGGATGCGCTGGATTGCGAGTGGCTGGCGCTCATCCTGGAGACTTGCCCACTCTTCCAGGGGGACGGGAGTGCCACTCGATTTTCGGGGGGAGCCTCCCAGCCATTTTGGAAGAGTAGGCAAGTATGATGCACTGGCTGTTTAAACCTATTGGCACCTTATCTATCAATTGTAATAATAATTAGATTGTGTAGTTTGATTTCTGAAATCTATTAAATCTTCATATCTAGGGCTTCGATACGGCATAAGCAGAAGCGGCAGTTGCATGGAGGGCAACAAAAATTGGAGATGCATTAATCTGACAGCAGGGAACATATACATTACTCAATAATGTTGGTGCACATCGCAGAGAGACCACCTTCCCCAGCACAGATTGTATTAAAAGGTCTCTCTTACAAGTACAATGACTTTCCTTTAAGAGCATGAGAGTCAAATACAGTATTTTTTGGAGAGTGTTACTCTGAGTTACAGTGTATGCCATGTTTTCAACAAAATATTATGTTTAATTCCCAAGTGCTTAGACTGAACTAAAGGTGCATACACACTCACCGATATACTGAACTATATTGTTAATTTTCCCCCTCCTGAGCGATATAGTTTACTATATCACCCAGTGGGTATGCCGC
Source organism: Pseudophryne corroboree (assembly GCF_028390025.1). Taxonomy (NCBI): domain Eukaryota; kingdom Metazoa; phylum Chordata; class Amphibia; order Anura; family Myobatrachidae; genus Pseudophryne; species Pseudophryne corroboree. Next base: position 359,784,801 of record NC_086451.1, read on the forward strand.
CGCCATCGAGCGATACGCAACCCCGTAAACGACCCTCGGTCTTGGCAGTGCATGCAGCTCAATTTGGACTCATTGTCCAAAGCTGCATGCTCCAACTGAGCACAGCATGACATCACTGTGTGATATCATTAATGTGTATACCCGCCGTCGGGCGGCCCGGCCCGGGAGGGGAAAAACTAGGCGATGTTGCTCACCGAGCACATTGCCTAGTGTGTACCCACCTTTACATCATGGGAAAATGCGTTACTAAATATCTGTGTTGTGATTTCTGTGTAAGTGCATCATGAGTACAGTATATTCCATTTCTATCCTGTTTGTGAAAAAAAGCAGAATGATTAAGTCAATGAAAGGGTTTACACTTGCATTTAGCACAAGAGCTAATTCTGGGTTTCTCTATACAGCACATTGGGGCAAGACCAAATGTAACATATTGTTACAAATTGTAATTTTTAACAGTTATCTATATAATAATTTAATAAGGTCTGTCCCATCTGTAGCATGCATGCACATTGGAAGCCAACAGCTGTCAATGCTAGGGAGATCAGAAAGACTCAAACTTGTGGAACATAAGTAAGGGATTGGGCAGGAACAGAGTGGAACACAACTGCAGGCAAAGTGATGGGTGTCATGCAACAGAGCAGTGAACAGAGAGCATACCTCCCAACTGTCCCGATTCCAGAGGGACAGTCCCGCTATTAGAACATTGTGCCACTGTCCCACCCGCGGGCCACAGTGTCCCATGTCTCAGTGTCGGTGGAGTGAGTTGGGAGAGCCTGTGATCACCACTGCTCGGCTATGCAAATCAGCTGATGATCACTGAATAGACGCTTTGCTCATGCCCCCAAAGTGACAATTACTGGGGTCAGGAAGCTTGGCCCTGTCCCCTTTATTTGAGACCCCATCCCTTTATACAAGGACTGCCCCTTTTCTATAGCTATTTAAGTTGGAAGGTATGCAGAGAGGGGGCAGGGTGGAGCAACGGGCAGTCACTTAGCATATTCTGGGTGCTTTTACTAGTAAGTAATATTCAATTACCAAATTACAACTACATACCTTCTTTGGAGGAGGCACTATGGGGAACTGGTAAACCACTATGACTGCAGATGTATATATATATATATATATATATATGTATGTCTCCAAGTCCGGCACTCCACACCATAGGGCTGTAATATATAGCTGTGCACCAGTGCCCTCCCGACAGGCTGTGTAGACTGTCTATGTAGCAATTAACAAAGCGGCACTCAGGAGTCTCTAAATTCGTGCAAACAGCGGTGTAATTTAATTCAACGTTTCAGAATTCAGGGACCCCATCGTCAATACAAACCCCGATGTCCCCGAACCCTGAAACTTTGAATTAAATTACACTGCTGTTTGCACGAATTTAGAGACTCCTGAGTGCCGCCTTTGTTATACATATAGACAAGACAGCACACCACACTGTAAACTGCTTGAAAATGGTGGTGCAAGTTCCAGAAATAAGTTAAATAAATACACTCCAGTAAAAGAAAAGAAAAGAAAAAACCAGCACTCACGTTTATGATGAAAAAAGTGATAGCTGCAGCTATATAAACACAGTGCTTTTTTTCAGTAGTAACCAGAAGGAACTCAGTTCCTGAACCTCTCATTAAATATGACATACAGTATTCCTGAACCTGTCCTGGGCCAAAATGTATTTTCCATAAGTGTTTTTTTAAAGGCCTTTTTAAGTTCCTTCTGTTCTAAAAACTACCTGTCTGTCTATCTATCTATCTGCAACTTTCGTTAGCAGCTCCACCCCCACAGGCCTGTAGTTTGTGTGTGTGTGTGTGTGTGTGTGTGTGTGTGTGTGTGTGTGTGTGTGTGTGTGTGTGTGTGTGTGTGTGTGTGTATATATATATATATATGAGATGTGCGGCGGACACTTTTCTGGTTTTGTGTTTTGGTTTTGTATCTACATCTCCCTCCGCTCATGTTTTGGATCTGGATTGGGTTTGCCAAAACCACCCTTTCGGGTTTTGGTGTTGATTTAAGATCTGGATGATTTTTGAAAAAAACATAAAAACAGTTAAAATCACAGAATTTGAGGGTAATTTTGATCCTATGGTATTATTAACCTCAATAACATTCATTTCCCCTCATTTGCTGTCTATTCTGACCACCTCACACCTCACAATATTGTTTTTAGGCCAAAAGGTTGCACTGAGGTAGCCCGATGACTAAGCTAAGCGACACAAGTGGGCAGCACAAACATCTGGCCCATCTAGGAGTGGCACTGCAGTAGCAGAAAGGATGGCAATTTTAAAAAATAGGCCCCAAAGAGCACATAATGCAAAGAAAAAAAAGAGGTGCAAGATGGAATTGTCTACATTACTGGACAAACTGGAAATTGAGAGCCAAAGCCTCCAAATGTGTACTCCCTCCTCCATGTTCAGGGATTAAGATAATCTCGGATTTAATGCTGGGATGCAATAAACTGGTGTTTGCCACAGGATCAATATTGGATATTTTCCTCTCCATGGAGTCTGGAGACTTATTTTGTGAAAATCTCGTATGTTTCTTTTTTCCATTTTTTTTTTTTTTGCATTTTTCTTTACATATTTTGTGGCAAATGCCTTATTTCTGTTTTTCACAGCTCCCAGTTACACGCATGTGAGCATACCTTTGTGTCTCAGTAACACACATGTGAGCATACCTGTGTGTCTTGTTTATTTTTTTCATATTTAATTTTTAAAAAAGCAGCCCTTTAGATGTTTTAGCAGCCCCTCCTGAGTCCCCACAGCAACCCCGGATGGAGCAAGTTGAGTTTGGGTGGGTTCGGTACAGTACTAAGCAGGACTGTGCAGTTAATCTTTCGTTATTGAGCCCCTGCCCTAATGGAGCTTAACACTCTACAGTCAAAAATCATTTCATACTATAAGTGGGATTGTGGGAGGAAGCAATGCTAACCTCTGTGCCCACAGCATGCCTCAGCCTGGCAAGTCAGACATGTTCCTGGCTGCAAACCACCATGAGACTGCATGCTGGGCCTTTTTCATTAACTGTTTGTGCCTCATACGAGCTCCTGGCCCATTTAGTGCTGCAGTGCAATGGGAAGCTGATGCAATGCAAGATCACTGAAATTCTGTTCTCCTAACACTGCAAGGTCTTGTGATAACCCTACGCAGCCCTTAGGAAAAGAAGATCCCTGTACAACAAATGCGTATCTTCTAAATAAATAATCCAAAATGTGGAACATCTATCATAAATCAAAATGAAGGTTGACTGATTGGAGCCATTCATTTGAGTGAGTCCCTAACATGAAATAATTGAGAAAGACCTCTCTCTAATGCGCCGGCAGAAAATCTCACTTTTACCTCTCCGGAAGTTGCACAGTATTATGATTCAGTCTTTTCTGAGTCACACTGACTTTGGCCACAAATGTGGTCTCTCCCCACTGTATTAAAAAAACACTTTGTCAAAATAACAATTTCCAATTCCACCTTTGCGGCTACAGTATGTTTTCACTAATCTGTTGTGATGTTGAAGCTTGTTTCATATATGCTCTAGGCTTTCATTTAAACCTAGGATCAAGTACAGCAGCACCCCTGGAATTATACGGCAGCACCCCTGGACTTGTACAGCATAGGCAGCACCCCTGGAGAATTATACAACACAGCAGACAGGCAACAGCACCCCTGGACTTAAACAGCAGTGGGACAGCACCCCTGGATAGGGCAGCACCCCTGGAATAATGTGGCAAGGAAAAGACATGCAAGATGGAATTGTCCTTGGGCCCTCCCACCCACCCTTATGTTATATATACAGGACATGCACACTTTAACAAACCAATCATTTTAGCAACAGGGTCTGCCACATGACTGTGGCTGAATGATTGGTTTGTTTGGGCCCCCACCAAAAAGAAGCAATTAATCTCTCCTTGCCCAAACTGGCTCTACAGAGGCAAGATGTCGTCCTCATCCTCAGATTCTCGCCCCCCATTCAGTGTTTACATCCTCATCCTCACAGAGAAATAATATTCAAACAAACCACATCATTTAGGTGTCAGTGGACTGCTTATGCTACTACCCAAAGTTTCTGAACTTGACAATTACTTATGATGAATGCGCTGCAGGTGACGTATAAGGGAGGATGTTCCTAGGTGGTTAACGTCCTTACCCCTACTTATTATGGCTTGACAAAGGCAACAGATGGCTTGACACCGGATTGTCCGGATTTGTGGATAAATTATTCCACACCAAAGAGGTGGCTTTTTTGCTATTATGCCCAGGTATGACAATGGGCTTTTTCATCCCATGGCCAACAGCTGTCTCCACTGGTGCCTTATTCAAACAAACCACATCACCACCAGAATCCTCATCATCAACATCCTCCTCAGCGCCAGCTACACCCACATCCTCCTCATCCTGGTGTACTTCTACAGTGACATCCTCCATCTTAATATCAGCAACTGGACTGGCAGTGCTCCTCCCAGCACTTGTAGTGTTGTGAAGGTCAGGCCTAGATACCATGGACAGTGCCAGCACCCCTGTAATTTCACAACACCCCTGTCATTTTACAGCATACAAGTCAGGGCCAGTGAACATTTATTTTTACTGCACCCCTATATTTTACAGCATACAAGGCCAGTGTACTTTTATTTTAACAGCGGCACTCCTGTATTTTTATAGCATACAGGGCCAGTGTACTTTTATTTTAACAGCAGCACCCCTGTATTTTTATAGCATACAGGGCCAGTGTACTTTTATTTTCACAGCAGCACCCCTGTATTTTTATAGCATACTGGGCCAGTGTACTTTTATTTTCACAGCAGCACCCCTGTATTTTTACAGCATACAGGGCCATTGTACTTTTAATTTAACAACACCCTAGATTTTTTACAGCATGCAAGACAGAGCCAGTGTACATTTATCTTCACTGCACCCCAGATTTTTTACAGAATATAATACAGGGCCAGTGTACATTTATTTTCACTGCAACCCAGATTTTTTTACACCCTACAAGTCAGGGCCAGTGTACATTTATCTTCACTGCACCCCATATTCTTTTACAGCATACAAGACAGGGCCAGTGTACATTTATCTTCACTGCACCCCAGATTTTTACAGCATACAAGACAGGGTCAGTGTACATTTATCTTCACTGCGCCCCTGATTTTTTACAGCATATAAGGCAGGGTCAATGTACATTTATTTTCACTGCACCCCAGATTTTTTTAAAGCACACAAGACATGGCCAGCGTACAGTTATTTTACTAGCAGCACCCCTGAATTTTTACAGCATACAAGACAGGGCCAGTGTACATTTATTTTAACAGCAGCACCCTAGAATTTTTAAAACATAAAAGACAGGTCCAGTGTACATTATTTTCACTGCAACCCAGATTTTTTACAGCCAGCACCCCTGTATTTTCACAGCATACAGGAGGACAGTGCCCCTGCCCCCTGAACAACACAGTGACAGCCAGGACAGCAACATCCATGTACAGCTGCAGCACCCCTAACAGCACATGAAACACCAGTGACAGCCAGGACAGCACCACTAACAGCACAGGTACACCACAGTGACAGGAACAACACCCCTATAGAGCACACACTGACCCCACCCGACGCCACCACCCACAAAGAGACAGAGGTCTGTCTCCCTCGCTCTCCAAGTCCAGAGTGAAAATGGTTGTGATGTGCGGCTGTTTATATGGAATCCAAAACCCGCGAGAAACCGTCAGTGGGATGATGACGTTTTGCCTCGTTCTGATGTCTGAGTCTGACGGGAAGTCCCGAGCTGATGTTGCTCATTTAAATGGGAATAGCTTGTTCTCTAAAATAGTTTGGTGAAAATGCACATTGAGAGTTTATTGTGTTTGTAAGCTGGTACACACTATGTTGTTTCCTTTTTTCTTGTTTTATATTCCACATGCCATGTTTCCAATGATGACCGATTGATTGAAGAGTTTGTAAAAAACCAAACAGATAAGTTGTAGTTTATACCATTGTCATGTTCACTAAGCACTTTCATCATAAATCATACACTATTAGGTGCTCTTTCTCTCCATTTCCTATATATATATATATATATATATATATACATATATATATAATCTGGTGAAGTCTATGCCTTCTACTACATGCCTGCCTTGGAATCCAGGATGTGCACTGCCCCTCCAATGCCTCTCACTGCAGCATTACAAGAGACTCTAGCTAGAGTACCACCAGTACCGGATCTTGCCACGGGCAAGCAGTACTTTTGCCCGGGGCGCCGGCGCCCTCCGGAGGGCGCCGCACCATGGCAAGATCCGCCACTGTGCCCTCTGCAGTGCCCCCCGCTGTGCCCGCCGCTGGTCCCCCGCTTTGAAGGGAACCAGACGCTAAGCGTCTAGTTTCCCTTCATGGAGAGGACTGTGCTGTGCGGTGCGCGATGACGTCATCGCGCACCGCACAGCAAAGGTCCTCTCCATGAAGGGAAACTAGACGAAGCGTCTAGTTTCCCTTCATGGAGAGGACCTTTGCTGTGCGGTGCGCGATGACGTCATCGCGCACCGCACAGCATAGTGGCAGAGACACTAGGGGTCATAATTGACCTCTAGTGTCTATGCTGTGCTATGGGAGAGACGTAATGACGTCTCTCCCATAGATCCGAGGACAGACACAACCATCCGAGTCCAGGAGAAGAGCGGCGCCGGCGGAGGAGGAGGTCTGGAATCAGGAGCGGGGATTGTAAGTATACTTTTATTTATTATTATTATTATTTTTCAGCTGCGCTACAGGGGGCACAAATGGGGGCGTAACTGACCACGCCCCCATATGAAGCCACGCCCCCATTTTTGCCCGGGGCGCCACAAGGGCAAGATCCGGCCCTGAGTACCACTCTGCATTGAGAAGGAGAAGTATATAGTGGGGAGGTAGGACACAGCGGGTGGGACTGGAAACAGCAGGGGGCAGGACGGTACAACGGCAGAGTATGGTGAGGAGCAGCGGGTGGACTATTTACCAGTGACTTGCAGTGAGGTGAGGCGGCTAAGGCAGAGCTTTTCCTGTCATACTAACGTATAAGCCATGGTTTTGACTATATAAAGTATATAAAATATACAAAGACTATATTATAAATATCTTCTTTGTATTATTCTAATCATTTTTAACTTAGGTTAAAATAGGGGGGAAAAATACTTTGAGAGTCGGACAAGGTTACTGTAATTTTGCAGTGTGTGCTAATACTGTGAGTTGTGATAGTCGGGCCAGAAGCAATTTAAATGGTCATAATTAATAATACTGCAGTACAGTACTTGAGGAAATGTGGCGTTTAACTTTAATAGCCATTTATATATGACCAATCGAAGATTCAGCATTTACAACAATTAATATTTCTAAATGCCCCAATAATAAGGAGTCAGTGATTAATAGGCCAAAAGAGAACATTCAAAAACTGCAAAACTACAGCTCTAAGAGGTGAAAATACAAGTACACAAGGTTGTAAATAAATGCTACAGTGAAGCAAAGTTGATTTTATCTAGTGTATAAAAGATAAATAAATGTATTGTTTTTGGTGTGTGACTTGACTACAAGATAAGTGATTCCGCATCTTGCGAACATGAAAAGAAATGGGGAAAATAGCTTGACAAATCTCACATTGATAGAAAGGAACACTCTGTGCATGGAGCCTAGTTGATTGAAAAGCTTGAAAAATCCCACATACATAGGGGGGAAAAAATAACAATTTAATGAGTGTGTGAACCTAAGAGTTGAATTTGTTGACCTTGTGTATTATTTTGCAAGACGGAGATTACCACGGTTCAGGATCTTTCAAAATAGCCAATATTCCCTGTTGTCTGGTAGAAAGTAGCAGGATTTTTCAGGGCACGCCAATTTACTATTCCAGATCACAATTAAATAATCTAATTCACACACCACAGTTTAGTTTTTATATAAGATTCATTTTTGAACTGAAAGGAAAGCGTTAAGTTACTTATTGACCAAACCTTTTGGTGTCCTCATTTTTCAATTAGAATGTTCCAAAATAACAAGAATTGATCTCATAATTGAAGTAAGGTACATAGTTAAATATGTATTGATCTTGGTTATGGAATCTGGATCTTCTTTCAAGCGAAAGGACAAGTGCATTAATTTGAAATGCAGTTCATGTCAGAAGAGCAAATTTTAGGTACAAGAAGCTAGTGATATTATCAATTCCGGAAAGAAGACACCATTTCTAAATGTCCTTTAGATTTTTGTTTAATAATGACACTTAGATGTCCTTTCTGTAAACTAAAATTAAGGTGATCTTTTGTTTCCGCTGGCTTGATAAATCTGGGCCAATGTATTAAAGGGCTTTTGGAGCAGTTTTCGTGAAAAACTGCTCTAAAACCCTTTAATTGTCATTTTTTTTAGAAATCCACATAGCATTCCTCATACTTATAATGGGAAATGCGATATGGCCAAAGTTACTTTAAAAAAATAGTTAAAAAACACTGCAATGTACCCTGCGATAATAACGTCAGTTACACACAAGCTGATCACATTTAAAAAAAAGAAAAGAAAAAAAATACTTGTCCTAGGAGCCAGTGATTGGTGCTTCGGCGAGTGCTGCCAGGCACCGAGTCCTCCATTTGCTTCACTGTGACCCCTGTGCAGTAAAGTGATGCTGCACAGCGGCAGCTCACTTTACAGCACCGCGGGTCACATACGGCAGCAGGATCCGGCGCCCGGTAGCCTCCTGGAGCGGCGGACACGGGCTCCTAGGACTAGTAAGTATAAATCCTGGGGTGGGGGTCTATTTTGCGGTGCAGGGGTAGTCACGACGGGAGGATCCCGGCAATGGCAGTGGCGAAAGCGCAGGACATCAGGGTATTTTTTACGAAAAATACACAGAAGATGCTGCGAAGAGGCATTGCAGGGACAGAGCTTGCTCGCAGAGTGATATAGGGAAGAGAGATAAAGTACCAGCCAATCAGCATCTAACTGCCATTGTTACCAGCTTGTTTGAAAAATGACAGTTAGGAGCTGGTTGTTTGGTACTTTATCTCCATCCACTTTATCTCTCTTCAAGGCTTAGTACATAGAGGTCTATCTCTTTGATAAATCTGCCCCTATGTGGGAAATGTATCAGATCTTCTAGAGAGCTGAGAAGTGAACTAGTGTAAAAGTTACCCATAGCCAGTGGCGTCATGAGGCGGGTGCGGGGGGTGCGGCCCGCACCCGGGTGTCACCCTTCAATGGGGTGACACCAAATTAAGCTGCACACTCACACCTGCTGCATCCCCTGCTTCATGACACTGTCACACAGCACGGACCCGGCGGAGTCTTCCAGGCGGGGTGTGTGACTTTCAGTCAGCGGGGCGGGGGAGGCATTGGGGGAGCAATTGTAACTGTGCCGCTGCGGAGTCTTCCAGCCGGGAGGGGGTGGATGGTATGCGATTAAAACTGTGCCGCAGTGGAGTCTTCTTGTTGCAGGCGGGGGTGTAGGATTTTGAGTCGACGGGGGTACGATCGTAACTGTAGTGCTCTGTTTGCCGTCTGGCACCAAGCACAACAGTTACGATCGCGCCCCCATCAACTCAAAATCCTACATCCCCGCCTGCAACAAGAAGACTCCACTACAGCACAATTATGATTGCATACCTTCCTCCCGGCTGGGAGACTCCGCCGCGGCCGGGTCCATACACACGATCACGTCTTCATCATGCAAGTCCCGTGACGTCATCACGCCGCCGCCGCTCGCCCGCTTGCACTGCTGGGAGGGAGAAGTGGGAGGAGGTCAGTGCTGCATTTACTACAGGGAGTCGTAGGGACTGCCTTGAAGTTGGTTGCGCACCTCAGGCTCATTCTCAACCTCCTGCTGTCACTCCTTGGCTGGCTGCAATTCGTTTGTGGAAACTTCAATAATAAGTTAGTATTTACAGTAAAAAAAAATATTATATAGTCAATTAATTAATTTTTTTTCCTGAAGTAAACATGGATTTTATTGAAATTAGTACCATTTGTTTGTACAAACAAATGGTTAATTTCAATATAATCCAGTATTATTATTTTTTTTAAAGTGTGTGTATGTATATATATATATATATATATATAATATTACACATTATTATTTTTTACACATGCGACAGGTAGATCACGTTATACACACTGCGCCAGATAGAGCACGTTATACACACTGCGCCAGATAGAGCACGTTATACACAATGCGCCAGGTAGAGCACGTTATACACATTGCACCAGGTAGAGCACGTTATACACATTGCACCAGGTAGAGCACGTTATACACAATGCGCCAGGTAGAGCCCATTAAACACATTGAGCCAAGTAGAGCATGTTATACACATTGCACCAGGTAGAGCACGTTATACACAATGCGCCAGGTAGAGCACGTTATACACAATGCGCCAGGTAGAGCACGTTATACACAATGCGCCAGGTAGAGCACGTTATACACAATGCGCCAGGTAGAGCACGTTATACACATTGCGCCAGGTAGAGCACGTTATAAATGTTGCGCCAGGTAGAGCACGTTATACACATTGCGCCAGGTAGAGCACGTTATAAATGTTGCGCCAGTTAGAGCACGGAATATATACACAGGAATTATGATTTACAAGTAAAACTAGTACAAAAACATTACTAAGGGTTCTGTGTGGTGTGATACAGAAGGAGGTCCATGGGGGTGACACCATGAGTTACCATACCGGGTGACACCAACCCTAGTGACGCCTCTGCCCATAGCTAGTAATCAGCAGTTATCAAGTACATCCTATAAAATGATCGGTAGAAGCTACTTGGTTGCTATGGGCAACTTCTCAACTTGTTCACTGCTTTACTCTTAAGAAGGTTTGATACATTTTCCGCTTAATGTGAGAACTTAACGTCACCCTCTATGTCCTATTGGACATCAAGTAACCCAACTCTAAATTCTCATATTTACCTTATAAAGAGATTTAAAAAAACTTGTGTTGACAAAAGCTAGCATTGCATATGGATGGCTTAAATATGTGTTTGGATCTACTATAGAAAGCTTCTGGGGCAATTCATGAAACCCCGGACAACGAGCAGATAGTGGGAAAGACATTATTATGTGAGGCTGACAATGGTGCAAGGGGCATTTTCTGTATGGGGCATAAGGTGCAAGGGGCATTACTGCGTAAGGCATAATATGGTGCAAGGGGCATTACTGTGTAGGGCATAATATGGTGCAATGGGCATTACTGTGTGGGGCATAATATGGTGCAAGGGGAGTTACTGTGTGGGGCATAATATGGTGCAAGGGGCGTTACTGTGTGGAGCATAATATGGTGCAATTGATTTTTTTCTTGTGTTTGCCAACGTCTGGGGGTGCATGGTAAAAACTGGGGTGTAAGGTAGCCTTTTCCTGCAAGAACACACCCATTTTAGTTAGACCACACCCATTTAGTGAGGCCATGTCCCCTTTTTGGTGTTTACATCTTGGAATGTCTATTGCGGGTGGGAGGACACATTTTTCTACTGTTCGCACTGGGAGCCAAATTGTTTCGAAACAGTCGTGTTCGGTTCAATACAAGAAAATATATTCTTCTTTATGTTAAAAGGAGAAGATTAAAAAACAAACTATTCAATGATAAAGCCAAACAGAAAACTAACATATGACCAATATATAATTATTGTATTACAGTAGGAACTATTTCTAGCCATTCCGCATATTTTTCTCTCCAAGCACTGTCCAGTAAATGCTGAATCCTGCATCTGCCTAGTGAGTGTATGTACTATACAATTAAGCATTCTCGCTCATTTACCCTTCGTTTTACTAAAATGGATCAGAACGTAGTGCCTGGCACAAAATACTGTATGAGGATTTCTATCAGAACTAAAGGATTAAGATTTTGGCTTATTATTTGTATAAAAGAGCTTGCTTCGTAAACTATGACAACCAAATCACTACAGCACTCCAGGGGCCAGCATGTTAATACAATATGCCACTGGCCCAGTCTCAATTGAAAGGTTTTAATGATTACACTGTGTACTGTAATTTAAAATATTATAATCTCCATTTTATAAATAAGGCAATGCTAAAATGTAGCTATTTCAGGAATTATTCACTACTTTTCAACCTACATATTCATAGATTTCTGGCTTATCTTTCTAGAGATTCTGATATTTTTGACACTGTAAATTTGGGTTTGATCACAAAAAAGAAATATTTATGTATTTATTACCAGATATGTATACAGCGCACACATATTCCGCAGCGCTTTACAGAGAATATTTGGCCATTCACACCAGTCCCAGTGGAGCTTACAATTTATGGCCCAGATTTATCAAGCCTTGGAGAGTGATAAATTGCATGGTGATAAAGTACCAACCAATCAGCTGCTAACTGTAATTTTTCAAACACAGCCTGTAACATGACAGCTAGGAGCTGGTTGGTTGGCACTTTATCACCGTGTTATTTATCACTCTCCAAGGCTTGATAAATCTGGGCCTATATTCCCTACCACATGCACATGCACACACTTACACACTAGGGTTACATTTTGTTGGGAACCAATTAACCTACCAGTATATTTTTGATTTGTGGGAGGAAACCAGAGCACCCGGAGGAAACCCACGCAAGCACAGGGAGAATATACAAACTCCACACAGGGCCATGGTGGGAATCAAACCCACAACCTCAGTGCTGTGAGGCAGTAATGCTAACCATTACACCATATGTGGATTAGAGGCAGTAGGCCATTGCTGACCCTCAGTACCAGACTCTTACATCAGCAGCAGCCAGCCCTTGGGCCACAGCTTTCGCATGCACATCCCGCAGGCCCCCAACCGCCTGCTCCTACCGCCAGCCGCCACCTGCTGTTTCTGCCAAGCACAGAGTCCTGGAACCTGGAGGGTGGCAGTCTAATCACCTGCAGTGGGGTCACACCATCAGGTACAGCGGCCTGGGCACCACAAGGTGCTCCATGGTGCATGGCTCCATGTCACTCACTATCTCCTTGTTACCCACTGCCTGCTTAGTCAACCCCTATCTCTCTGACACCTATTGCCTCCCCAGTCACCCACTATCTCTATGTCTCCCCTGCCTCTGTCACCCACTGCCTCCCCAGTCACCCAATGCCTCCATGTTACCCATTGGCTCCCCAGTCACCAACTATCTCTCTGTCATCCTTTGTCTCTTCCTGTCACCCCTGCCCCTCTCTTTCACTTACTGCCTTCATGTCACCCCCTATCTCCCCAGTCACCCTCTGTCTCTCCCAGTCACCCCCGCCTCTCTCTGTCACCCACTGCCTCCATGTCACCCCTGCCTCTCTCTGTCACCCACTGCATTCCTAGTCACCTACTATCTCCCTGACAGCCTCTGCCTCTCCCTGTCACACCTGCCTCTCTCCCACTGCCTCCATGTCACACACTGCCTCCATGTCACCCATATTGTCTCTATGTCACCCTCTCCCCGATTTCCTGGATTCTCCAGGATTTGGTGGCAACCCTCCAAGAGGCTTTTCCTATCACCCGGATTCCAGGATTCTCCAGGAATAAGGGGACCCTGGGAGCATCAGCAGTGCTCCTTGGCAGCCAAGGAACTCAGTGAAATACAGTGACTGTCTCGCGTGATGATGACATCAAATCTTGCAAGACTGTGTTCAACCCAGACTGAGACAAAGCTGCTGTGACGCTGCCATCGGCAGCTCTTCCTCAGCGTTTCCCCGGGATGCGTCTGCGGACCGCAGACTGAGCTAAAGCTGCCGTGATGCTGCCATCGGCAGCTCTTCCTCAGCGTTTCCCCGGGCTGCGGTGGTAAAGAAACGCCGGCCCGGCTCATGTGAGAAGAGCAACAAGAGCTGACAAGCATGTCACACATATATTTATAATATAATGAGCATGCATGAAACAAAAAGAGACTCAAGTTATACTGTATATAGATATATGTATATTGTTTAATCACTAACAGACACCTGTTAGTAGTGCACTTGTTTGTGTAACCTGTTGAAGCTTGATATTGATTAGGTTGTGTGCAACACTTCCATGGTTCTTCCCTCTTTCACACAATCTAGTTTTAAGGCACCAAATGCCTGTAATGTATCCAAGTGGCGACTATTATATTCCTATTTACTGTATATAGTTACACTGTTTCATTTAGATTGTTTGTACGTAAAATATTTTATAAATATGGTACATAACTTCCTTTACATAAACATTGCTTGGTGCCGCAGGGGGGGTGTTGGGATTAGGGAGTCGGATCTCCAGGAATCGATGATGCATGCGGTGGCAATCCTAGTCACCCACTATCTCCTTGTCACCCACTGAATCTACCATCAGCCAATGCATCTCCCTGTCACCTACTACCTCCTCCTGTCACACATTCCCTAGCGTCATCCACTGCCTCCCCCTGTCACCTATTCCCTGGCGTCACTCACTGTCACCCTCTGCCTTTCCCTGTCACTTACTGCCTCTCTGTTTCTCACTATCTCTCCCCATCCCCCACTCCCTCATGCTCTGCATCTCCCGTGTCGCTATATCCCCATCATCACGCCCCTTGTTGTGAGGCCATTCCCTTATGAGGCTGCGCCCACTTTTGCAGGAACAGGAGTGCCTTTGACACATGCAAACAGCACTCCCCCTCCTTCCTCTGTCATGGTGTCTCCCCTGTCAGGATCCGCCCCTGAGGCAGTGTTTTACAGAGAACATTTAGTAATTTACTTCAGTCCCTGCCCCAGCAGAGCTTAAAGTCTGTATTCCATACACATAAGGTGTTCATTTTTTAATCAGAAGCAATTTAACCTACAGTCTGTTGTATTGCAGTGTGGGAGTACACCTGTACAAACACAGTGAGCACATACAAACTCCATAATAATAGATCCTCTGTTTAGAAATTGAACATATAACCTCAGTGATGTGAGGCAGTAATGCTAACCGCTAAGCCACAGTACTGCCCAAATGTATGTATAAATATTGCATAATAAAGCTTACAAATCTCTCTCTATATATAAATGGATCTATGTGTGTATGTGTGTATGTATGTTCCAGCATAACTCTGGAATGCCTAGAGCAATTTACAACAAACCTGTTACACATATGACTTACAATCTGGAAAAAAATACTGTGGGGGTAAGACACCCTAGCACCCCTAGGGGTGGGGGTGGGAAGGGGGTAATATATAAAAATCCATAGTTTTTGCCCATAACTCTGGAATGACTGGAGCAATTTACACCAAACTTGGTACACATATGACTTACAATCTGGAAAGAAATATTGTAGGGTAAGACACCCCCACCACTCTAGGGGTGGGGTGGGAAGGGGGTGACATGTAAAAATCCATAGTTTTCTTGCTTAACTCTGGAATGCCTGGAGCAATTTACACCAAACTTGGTACACATATCACTTACCATCTGGACAAAAATACCTTGGTAGTAAGACACCTCAAGAGGTGGGGGTGGGAAGGGGATGACATATAACAATCCATAGTTTTCGGCATAACTCTGGAATGCCTGGAGCAATTTACACAAAGGCACACATCGGTAAGGGCAGAGGCACCCACGGGTAGGGGCAGAAGCACACATGGGTAGGGGCAGAGGCACCCACAGATAAGGATAGAGGCACACATGGTTAGGGGTAGAGGCACCCACAGATAAGGATAGAGGCACACATGGGTAGGGACAGAGGCACACACGGGTAGGGGCAGAGCCACCCACAAGTAAGGATAGAGGCACACATGGGTAGGGGCAGGGGCACCCACAGGTTGGGGCAGAGGCACACACGGGTAGGGGCAGAGGCACCCACAGGTAAAGATAGAGGCACACATGGGTAGGGGCAGAGGCACACACGGGTAGGGGCAGAGGCACCCACAGGTAAGGATAGAGGCACACACGGGTAGGGGCAGAGGCACACATGGGTTGAGGCATAGGTATATGGGTAGGAGCAGAGGCACCTACGGTTAAGGGCAGATGCACACACGGGTAGGAGCACAGGCACACACGGGTAGGAGCAGAGGCACCCACAGGTAAGGATAGAGGCACACACGGGTAGGGGCAGAGGCACCCACAGGAAAGGATAGAGGCACACACGGGTAGAGGCAGAGGCACACACGGGTTGAGGCATAGGTATATGGGTAGGAGCAGAGGCACCTACGGTTAAGGGCAGATGCACACACGGGTAGGGGCAGTGGCACACACGGGTAGGGACAGAGGCATACTGAAGTTTCAAAGCTAAGCAAGGAGACCTAGGGCCCTTTGACATAGTCAGCCTGCAAATCTGACATATTTAACAGACAGCAGGCGGAGCTTGGCCTGTCGTCCCAGCATTTACAGCACTGAGCAGGGCAGCATCAGAGGCGGGATGGGGCAGAGAAGGAGGCGGATTATTCTCCTCAGCACCAGCATTGTGACAGCATCAATCCGGGGAAGGCCAGACATGCGGCATGACAAAGATTTGCATTATTCTGTAAATTCCGTAGTGAAGCACAGGTATTCAGCTAGTTCTGCTGTAAAATAAAAGCTAAAATAAATAAGTTCCATGTTAGGTTAAACAAGCCATAAATAGGAATGGTTCACAATAAATATTATGCTTGGTTATGCCTTTCGATCCAGTTTCCAGACTATAACTCTCTCATTCATTTCTCACTACAGATTATGCCTGGCCTTTGCCCCAGAAGCTGTGTCCTGTATGGATCTCACTGGATGTATTATTTTCTACAGCATCTATCATGCATCTCTGTGCAATCTCTCTCGATCGGTATGTAGCAATACGTAACCCCATAGAGCACAGCCGCTTCAATTCTCGTACTAAAGCTATGATGAAGATTGCTGCTGTGTGGACTATATCGATGGGTAAGCAGTGCAGTCTTTGTTCTCAGCCGCAAGGAACTTATAACTCAGTTTATATGTATGGTCAGTTGTTCTCAGACCAGTCTACAGGTGATACCACATATACATGCACTCTGTTCTCAAAATGTTCTACGCTTGAAGTATAGCTTCACAAAAACTAAAAGAGTTTTTGGTGAGGTTCACTAAAATGTATATGCAATTCTTTTTAACTCGGCCTGGGAACATCCAGCCCAATGGATCTCTTCTGAGGTTCCGCTTCCAGCAATTCAGCACTTCTCTACTTTCTTCTGCTAAGGCAGGCCAGTTTGGAAAAAGCTGACAGGGTGCAAATTCCGCTCTCCTATTAACAGAAACAAAGAGACAGCCTGCAAGCAGGGCAGTCGAGAGCCAGGATGGGCCCAGGTACTTTTCAAGGGGCTTGGCCTAATTATAGGATGTGTGGTCATGTACCCTTAGAAAAAAATACTGAAAAAAATAGTATTTTAAGCACCTCTATGGCCACACTGCAGCCCAGTACACAGCGGCGTATTGATGGGCTGAGGAAAAGAGCTGCATCTGCTGCTGCCAGGTAAGGGGGAGGTGGCCTGGGCCCCTACTGGACCCTCACTGTGCCCCTCCATCAGACCTGGGCCCGGGTAATTTGTACCCTCTCCCCCCCTCTCTCGGCACCACTGCCTGCAAGGAGATGTTAACCCACAAGATAGCCTTACCATGTCTCTTTCAGCATCAGTACACAGCTTCTATGGAGGACCCCAGTATTCATAATGAGGCGTGGCTAGGCCCATACATGCTTGGCTCACATACCTATTACTGGGGCCTGTCTAAACTCTTAGGGGCCTTGCCTTTGAACCTAACTTAGGGTCTAATTCAGACCTGATCGCAGCAGCAAAATCTTTCTCTAATGGATAAAACCATGTGCACTGCAGGTGGGGCAGATATAACATGTGCAGAGAGAGTTAGATTTGGGTGGGTTATATTGTTTCTGTGCAGGGTAAATACTGGCTGCTTTATTTTTACACTGCAATTTAGATTTCAGTTTGAACACACCCCACCCAAATCTAACTCTCTCTGCACGTGTTATATCTGCCTCCCCTGCAGTGCACATGGTTTTGCCCATTAGAGAAAAATGGTGCTGCTGCAATCAGGTCTGAATTAAGCACCTAATTAGGCAATCAGTAATATGAGAGATTATTGCAGTGTTTGACCATTGGAGAGCTCGGAGGCATCCGCCTTATTGGCAGATTACTTGCCATTTTAATTTTTGAAGAAAACAATTTAATTGTCCCTAGCACATTGGAATGGGTGTGGATCATTGGGTCGTCCCTAAGTAGGTCGATAGTCAGTAAGTCGACCTCTATTGGTCAACATGCACAGGGAAACCTACAGGTGTAGGTTGACACAGGGAAAAGTTCGACATGGACTAAGGGTCGACATGAAAAAGGTTGACACATTACTTGCTTATTCTACATTTCATCCTACATATTATGCAAATACAAAGGAAAATCAGAGTGCAATATTTATTAGACTTACTGGAAAACAGACTGCAAACCCTTCTGATGCATTGGCAGTCTTATTGAGGGATTCAGTATGATATCCCAATGGACGGGATGCCGGCGGTCAGAATACCGACAGCGGAATCCCGACTGTCAAAATCCCAACAGCCCCCCAGAAATTACCGTAACCCTCACCTGTTCCCTACCCTAACCCTCCCCGGTGGTGCCTAACCCTAACCCTCCCTCCCCCGCTGCCTAAACCTTACCCTCCCCGCTTGGTGCCTAACCATAACCTCCTTTCTTAGTGCCTAACCCTAACCCCCACTCCCTGGTACCTAACCATACCCTTCCCGTCCCTGCACCCTGACCCCCCTTCTAATGCCTAAACCTATCCTCCCTCCCCCCGCAGCAGGACGCAAGCGCGTCCCGCTAAAAGGATCGTGATTCTGGGTGGCGGTATTTTGATGCCAGCATCCTGACCTCCATCTGGATTTAGACACCAGTCTTATGGTGTCCTTCGGGTTTCCGGCATCAGTATTTGGACCGCCGGGATCCCGTCCTTCGGTACATTAACTACGGGGGTGATTCAGACCAGATCGTAGATGTGCTAAATTTAGCACATGTACGATCATCTTCCCTGACATGCGGTGATGCTTTTGTACTACAGGAGTAGCTCCCAACCAGCGCAGCTCCTGCGCACTGGCAGGGAGATACCCGTCGCTGCTCGGGTCGCAGCAGCTGCATGTTGTGATGTCACGCAGCCGCCACGGCCCACCCCCCCAATGGTCTGGGCACGCCTGCATTGCCCAGACCACGCCCCCTAAACGGCGGCCAAACTCTATTGGCCCGCCCCCTTCTGCAGGCAGAGGTGATCGCTAGCCTAAGACAGCTGTTGGCTGTCTGACATGTGCCGGTGCACTGTGGCGCCGGCGCATGCACAGTTCTGACCTGATTGCTGCTGTGCGAAAATGCACAGCAGCGATCGGATCTGAATGACCCCCTATAACCCTTATGGAGCTCTCTGTGAGCAGAAGGGGCAGTTTGGGGTGGGGGGGGGGGGTTATATGTTTCGAACCTGAAGGTGAAATACAGGGGAGATGATGGACACTTTTTTGATGCATGCACAGTTGCAAAAATTTACCAGTTTAGTTGAACGTCGTAAGTGCATCCAAGCTAGAATCAGGCCAAATGTGTGAGCTTTATAAGTAAGTAGCATCAAATGACACAAAAGAGCATTGTTCTAAGGTAACTGCATATAAGTTATTCTGGTGATTAGCTGGAGATTGTTTCTCTGATGATATGAGCAGCAAATAAGTAAAACCAGCTATTAAGTGAGGGTAACAGATTAAAGTATTTCCATAATATAAAAGCTATGAAATACTTCTACACAAACAATAAGCAAACACGCATTCCCTTCCTGCACTGGAACGGGTGTGGTTCATAGGGTTGACCACTATTGGTCGTCAGTAACTAAGTCGACACCCAAAATAGGTCAACACAAGGTCGACATGACAAAATGATGACATGAGGGTTTTTTTTCATATTATTTGTGTTGTTTTCTTCGTAGAGTGACCGGGAACCCCAATTAGTGCACCGTGTCCCCTTGCATGGCGAGCAAACTTCGGGTTACTATTCAGGTTACTATTCCCAATTGTAGTCCACGTGGATCGTAAAGTATGAAAAAGTTCAAATTTTAATAAAAAAAACCTAGAACATGTCAACCTAGTGACCATGTCAACCTAGAAACCCTGTCGACCTAATGCATGTTGACCAATAGTGGTCGACCTAGTGACTGTCGACCTAAGTGTGGTCGACCTAGAGACCGGATACCCACTGGAACATGACCCCTCATGCACATCAATATGCCTCCATCCCCCTTTAGACCAATGTGCTATTCTCCTGTAGACCAACATACTGTACCTCCTTCTGTACATTAATATACCCCCTGCACACCAATTTGCTCTGCTCTAGCACAAAAATATATATATATGCTGCAGATGGTGGTAACTCACTAATGGCTAGGATTCATTAAAGCAGGGGTGGGGAACCTTTTTTCTACCGAGGGCCATTTGGATATTTATAAAATCCTTCGGGGGCCATACAAAAATTCTCAACTTAAAAAATAACCCTGCCCCCTAGTAGGTCTGCCCCTTAGAGGCACTGTGTGTGCGCGCGCCAAAAAATGGGTGTGGCCAGTTAAAATGGGACGTGATACACATATGCCCCCAATAGTGCAGTGCCAGATCCACAATTGCCCCCACAGTGCCAGGTATACAAATGCCCCTCGCAGTGCCAGGTATACAGATGCCCCCACAGTGCCAGGTATACAAATGCCCCCACAGTGCCAGGTATACAAATGCCCCTCACAGTGCCAGGTATACAGATGCCCCCATAGTGCCAGGTATACAGATGCCCCCACAGTGCCAGGTATACAAATGCCCCTCACAGTGCCAGGTATACAGATGCCCCCACAGTGCCAGGTATACAAATGCCCCCACAGTGCCAGGTATACAGATGTCCCCACAGTGCCAGGTATACAGATGCCCCCCACAGTGCCAGGTATACAGATGCCCCCCACAGTGCCAGGTATATAGATGCCCCCACAGTGCCAGGTATACAGATGCCCCCCACAGTGCCAGGTATACAGATGCCCCCACAGTGCCAGGTATACAGATGCCCCCCACAGTGCCAGGTATACAGATGCTCCCCACAGTGCCAGGTATACAATTGCCCCTCACAGTGCCAGTTATACAGATGCCCCCCTGTCCTGCTTACCACTGCTTCTTTCGGAGGAGAGTGTGGCTATTGTCTGGTGGCGGCGTGTAGGACTTGAAACCAGCCGCCGGTTTGAGAGCACAATCAAGCTCGCGGACCGGCAGCCGCAGCTCCTGATTGGCTGCCGGTCCGCGAGCTCTGATTGGCTCACGAACCGGCGGCTGGTTTCAAGTCCTACACGCTGCCATCCGACAATAGCCGCGCTCTCCTCCTGAGTCCCTGTCCTGACAGCTGAGACACGCTGCCGCCGGACTGAGCGGCGGCGTGTCTCACAGAGAAGCGGGTGGGCCGGAGCAGACAGCTTCGCGGGCCTTATACGGCCCCCGGGCCGGAGGTTCCCCACCCCTGCATTAAAGTGACAAAATCACCATACCACCCAATAGACATCCATGGACTTATACTTATACCCCTGACACGGCTGTGACCCGTGCTAGAGCTCCCTTCTAAACTGAGCTCACTAACCCGGCATATTGCCGGGTTGGTGACACTGCTGCTGACGTGGCAGGGGCGGTGCTGGGAGATCACATGATCTCCCAGCGCTGCCCTTCCATACACTGTGAACAGGAGCCGTGTCGCATCGACACAGCTTCCGTTTCCACTGCACAGCTTACTGGGTTGAACTCGTGTTCAACCCGGCAAGGTACCCGGGTAGGATTCCCGGATCACTTGATCCAGGAATTTGCAGGGGGACCCTTTTCCACTAGAAAAAAACACGGGTAAATGCGCGCCCCCACGCATTTTCCCGTGTTTTTAGAGCTAGTGGAAAAGGGGTATTACTGTAAGTGTTCATGTGAACATTTAAAAAAAATCTAACTGTAGCAAAAGCAATTCTGTCTTCATTTTCATGCGCTCCTGTTGTCATATAATTGTACATGCCTTCAGCACAATTGTGTCCATTATTAACAAAACATATTTTATTCACATTCTAAACTGCAAACTGCTTTTCCCATAACAACTATACACTAGTTTTCCAGACAACAGAGATTATTAATGGCTATATACTAAAAACCCCAGGCTATGTGCATGTAAGCATGTTTAATAAAACAATATGTAGGAGAATTAGTTGCAATTATGCCACACACAAAAAGAATCGTTTGTGGTTTTCTGATTATCTAATATGATATTGATGTTCACAATAGACTGTAGCTACATATGTTCCATGCTAATAATAATAATAGAAATTGGCAATGTTTGTGCCATAGCCTAGATCATACTTGCCAGCATACAGTGGGGCAGATGTATTAAGCCTGGAGAAAGGATTGATAAGTGCAAGATGATAACGCACCAGCCAATCATTACAGATTTGACAAATGACAGTTAAGGGCCTCATACACTTATACGACATGACGGTCCGTCATGTCGTATAAGATTTCGTCCAACCTCCCGGCAGCCTCCCCGCTGATAAGATAGTATTAGATATATTGTATGCAGGTTTTTTTGCGTACGATGTATCTTTTACTATCCTATCTATTTACTGCGGGATCCGACATATCACGAGTGCAGCACTCGTGATATGTCGGATCTAGGGGGATCTGATCCGATGCCCACGGGAACGCGCATCGGATCGGGGAAAAGCACCCTGAAAATGCCCGACATCACCCAATATATCGGCCCGAATGCCCGAATTGGGCTGAAATCGGGCATAATCGGCATAGTGTATGGGACCCTTAAAGGTGTGTACACACGGTGAGATCTTTGCTATGCCCGATTTTGACTATGCGATCTCCCTTGAACTACCCCAGAGCCCAGATAGCACAGATAGGACAGATTATGACATGTCTGTACATGAGATTTTGTCTATGTACGATTTTGACTAAGTGCCAATTTTGACTATACTTTGTACTAGATACTAAACTAGATAGTCAAGATTGATTTGCCTGCACAGTCTATCTAGCCTTACGATACCGACCCCACGGGAGCGTGCATCGGGATCAAATTGATATCACAAGCTGCCTAATACCTTGAGATATGCACTAACTTTCCTTAAGATTTTGACTATATAGTCAAAATCTTACAGATTTATCTCACAGTGTGTACACACCTTTAAGGGGGGTACTCACGGAGCAATATTCTAAGCAATCTGACTAGATTGCTTAGAATTTAAGCATTATCGCTCCGTGTGTACCCCCTACAGAGATAGCGATGCGCAGCCCCGCACATCGCTATCGCTGGTGCTAGATTGGCCTGCATGCAGGCCAATCTAGCGGGTCGCTCACTTCACCCGCTGGGCGAAATGAGCGGCCCCCCCATCTCCCCCCGCACGCTCAGCACAGATCGCGCTGTGCTGAGCGTCGGGAGAGGTGTGTGCTGAGCGGTTCGCTCAGCACACATCTCTCCCACATAGGCCCGTCTATTGGGGCCTTTAGGAGCTGATTGGGTGGTGCCTTATCACCTTGCACTTATCACTGGATTATCACTTCTTTATCACTTCTCCAGGCTTAATACATCTGCCCCAGTATGTGCAATATAGGGCCCGTATATGCTAAAAGTCATTGCAGAGGAATATTTCACATGCAAAAAAAATAATACTTTAAATATATGCTTAGTAAATAGGTTAACAGCTCACACAACAGATACATTATAAGTAAGTCTAATATATAAAACACACACACACACACACACACACACACACACACACACACACACACACATTCTACAGCACTTTACTGTGGGTTGGAGGGACAAAGCAAAATCACTGTTATAATATTATTATTATTATTATTATTACATTTTATTTATACGGCGCCTCAGAACAATACAGGGTACACATAACTTAACATTACAGTAGCTGAAAAACTAAAACAGAGCACAGGTAACAATTAGCACCACAATTCTCAGTACACAATACAGCTGAGATGTAAGGAAGCAAAGGAGTAATTGGCGTATTACTATTGTCAGGCAGCCGTTGCAAAAGATGAACAGTAATGAGTGAGAGGCGATGCGGGTACTATAGACAGTCGCTGAGTAGGAAAGAGCTGTAATTGAAGTGTGAGAGTAGAGGGCTGTGAGAGCAGGAGGGAAGAGGGCTTTGCTCCAGGGAGCTCACAATCTTGGGACAAATAAACGAAGGTAATTTAAGACAAAGATGTGCATGCAAGGGAATTAGTACTGATATAGAAAGGTTTGAGTGTCAAGCAATGGACCAGCTGCATAATAACAATCAAGTGTGTGTCTAATTGCGTCTAATAGGATTCAGTATAAAATCCCAACTGTCGGGATCCCGGTAGTCGAAATACCTACTCTGGAATCCTGACAGTCGGAATCCCGACCTCGAGCGCAGCATGTCCCCTCAGTGGCGAGCTTTGCTCGCCCCACTATTATATTCCCCCTCGGGTGGTGGCGTGGCCCAACTCCCGAGTGGGAATACTGTGTGGCATTCGGGATTTCAATCGCTGGCATTTTCCCTGCTGTCGTGATTCCGGCATAGGTATTTCGAACTTAACTGTGTCCCGTCTAATAGAATGTGTTATATAAAATGTGATGCAAATTCTGGTTTCTTTGTAGATGATTTAGCATTTGGTTTATCCGAGACTAGAACAGTGGTTCTCAAACTTTTTGTATCACAGTATCCTAGAGTATGTTTTTTTTAAATTGCACCCTAAGGCCAAAAGAAAAATAATTAAATTAAGTAAATTGTGCTTACCTGTCACCCTTAGGTTGGGTCATGTGGTGACGGACGTTGTTGTACTTGTGTTTGTCCACATAGTTTATGATTGGTTGTCACCAGCGCTGGTTTTACCAACAACATTGACCATAAATAATTTAATTTACTCTTTGACCACCAACCCATGGCACCTCTCAGGGGTGGATTGGGATGGAAAACCAGCCCGGGAAATTTATGGAAGCAGCCCTAATGGGGGTGGGGTATGTTGAAGGGCAGGATCCTTCCTCATAGGGCCTGATTGTATGCAGTTGCGGCCTTCCTTACGTCTTTTTAAGCAGTTGAGTCTGAGACCAGCATGGATTGGATACTAAAAGGGCCCTGTAAAAGTTAGCAGACGTGACCCGACATGTGCAGCACATGAGGTATAACATACTGTGTAGCCATGGCAGTATCACTGGATGGCAGAGTTGCTGTACTGCAGAGGTGGAATAACAGAATGAATGGGTACAATGTAGTGTACTGAGTGCAGTATACTGCCTGTCATGTGGAGAGTGGGGCCACATGACAACACACAAAACAGGCCCCACAGGGACGTCGGCCTACCAGGAATCTTCCTGGTGAGCCCTGTGGCCAATCTGCACCTGACACTACTGCAAGTGCCCCGCTGCACTCAGTTTGGGAACCACACTGGACTAGTGGATAAGAGAGAATGATTCATTTGCAGATGTACTTAACGTATCAGTTCTAGAACAGTCTTTATTTTGTTCACTTGTCAGAGTAGATTGCCTGCAATTTTTTAAGTTACATACCTGTGCTCTCTGTACAATGTTAAACTAGCAATACATTAAGTATACAGTAAATAACAGTAATCTGTGAGTATTACCAGCAAGATGCAAATGAAATAAGTGGTGTGAAAGTATATCTGACTGATTTTAGCACTTTGTTTAATACTGTAGTTACTGTGGCATTAAACATACCTTGAGAGGCATGGCTTCACATGTATAGATCAGTTGCACACATTTCCAACGTTCCTGATTGCAAAGACAGGCAGCAGCTCCACTTTTCCTTATTAGACATTTTAGTTATTCCATCCACTGCCATATCTATGATGGGTGCAGGGTGTGCAGGGCACACAGACCCCTGGGTCCAGGGGCCCCACATCACACACCCAGTCCCAGCGCCTATATCATTATACTTACCCTCCTGGAGTCTCTGCAGTGATTTGCGCATGTGCAGTAGAGATATCTCTGGGTGCCATGTTGCTGGAGACCTGCACATGCACATAGCCAGTGTACTGCACTGCCAGAGAGATGGGGTCCTGCATGGAGCCTGCAAATGGCCTCCTCCTCTCTTAAACCACCCAATTTCACCCTAGAACTGAAAACCAAGTATATTGATTATTAGGCAACAAAACATTAGACACGTGAAGAAAAGCTATAGAAGTAAAGTAGGTAAAATAATAGTTGATATTTAAGATGACGTCTATAAGGCGCCCATAATTTTATTGCGATTGACATGAACACTTCTTTAAGCTAGCTTATCACTAAAATAACGACACACTAAAATAACGACACGGACACGGTAAGCTGTAGTTAAAGGTCAGACGATATTTATTGATCGCTGACCTGTTCTTTAAACTATAATTGTAATTGAATTGATTTTATATTGGAGGATGGCAAAGGACAAGTCGCTACCAGACACCAGCTCCAGTCATTTAGATTGAAACACAAAAACTGAGGAGGGGACTAAACCACAACTCCGCCTCCTCCCTGCATAACCCGCATTGTGCAGGACTCACCACTCTTTTCTCTGGCAGACGTTCGGTTCCCGCAGGGGAACGTCTAAATGTCCAACCGCAAGGTAAGGACACACCTGCCGTCCTTCTAAAGAGGGTGCCCCACAATGA
Source organism: Pseudophryne corroboree (assembly GCF_028390025.1). Lineage (NCBI taxonomy): Eukaryota > Metazoa > Chordata > Amphibia > Anura > Myobatrachidae > Pseudophryne > Pseudophryne corroboree. The sequence goes on from NC_086451.1 coordinate 359,811,332, forward strand.
CCACTTATGCCCATCTGACCGCTGGTTGGTAGCGACTTCCCGCCAATTTGGCTGTCAAGAGCCCACCGAGAAAGACAAGATGCAGGAAAAAATATAATCAGGGCGGGCGGGAGGGCATTCCAAAATGGCAAGAGGAAGTCTGAGGCACATGACTATGGCTTATATATTATTCCAAGACCAACCCCTAAACCCTTGATGGACAGCCCTATAATCCTATAGTAAAAATACCCAAGAAAACACTGATCTGCCTAGCAACTGCTTAGTCATAAACAACCAATCACAAAAAATTGGGCTCTTATATGGCCTCAGGCTTATGCAGCCTTCAGCTTATCTAAGGCGCCCATAATTTTATTGCGATTGACATGAACACTTCTTTAAGCCAGCTTATCACTAAAATAACGACACACTAAAATAACGACACGGACACGGTTAGCTGTAGTTAAAGGTCAGACGATATTTATTGATCGCTGATCTGTTCTCTAAACTATAATTGTAATTGAATTGATTTTATATTGGAGGATGGCAAAGGACAAGTCGCTACCAGACACCAGCTCCAGTCATTTAGATTGAAACACAAAAACTGAGGAGGGGACTAAACCACAACTCCGCCTCCTCCCTGCATAACCCGCTTTGTGCAGGACTCACCACTCTTTTCTCTGGCAAACGTTCGGTTCCCGCAGGGGAACGTCTAAATGTCCAACCGCAAGGTAAGGACACACCTGCCGTCCTTCTAAAGAGGGTGCCCCACAATGACTACTTATGCCCATCTGACCGCTGGTTGGTAGCGACTTCCCGCCACAAAGGTTTAACAAACCGCCCCGCCATCCGAACCAATAAAAACCAGGAAAAACCAGATAGCTAACTGAAAGGACCCAAACCCCAGCTAAGAAAAACCTGCAAACTCCAGCCGGAGAAAGACAAACCCCATCCTCCTTGTCGAACTGCCACTGACGCAGTACAAGCAGAGGATGCCTACAACCATTCCCCTTAGAAGCTGTAACAAACAACGAAACAGCAGCATTACCATCTTGCGGGCTGTCTCAATAGCTGAAAAACGCACCGCCCCCTTCCCATGAAAAAACCCTGGACTAATTGACCACCCAAAACGGATCTCCGGCCAGTGACAACGTGGCCCACGAAATAGCCTAACGAACAAATTGAGGTAGATGCCGTAGACGCGACCCCTATCAGCGCCGCCCAAATGCAGGACAATACTACCAGGACGATCCCCACTACGCTCACAGTGGCAAAGGAGCTGTATAAATACCCCTCAGCATCCCTTACCATGGACCCCAACCAACAAACCACCCTGGAACCAAAACATCAGCTGTCCTACTCACCAAGGGATGCCCCGCCGCCCAAAAATTGTAAGAGCGGCCAACCAGCCATGCTTGTTCAAACCATCGACGGCTGCTAAAGAAAACACCCTAACATCATCACACTGACATAAATCACATAGGAAAACCAAGTGACAGAGAACAGAAATAACCCAAGTGAAGGAGAAAACTCAAAAACCTCCCGTGGATCTTTGATGATCCAATTGTAATTAGGCCCCCGCGGAGGAAAATTTTAAAATTCGCTTCACACCCTCGATTCCTGAACGCTACCCGTTCAAAAACCGAAGGGTAAACCAAGTTTTTGGGTTAGCGCAACAGGCGCCACTAAACATTATCCACATGCATTAGGATTATAATAAGCATACCTCCAACTGAATAGCTGCCATGGAGGACCCTGCGGCTGCCGCACGGTAGCCACCCCCTTCTGCAAAGGAATAGGACCTAAGAAGTATACCTTCAACGGACCACCTCCTGAATAGTAGCCGTGGAGGACCCCGTGGCTGCCGCATGGTAGCCACCCCCATCCACAAGGAATAGGACCTAAGAAATATACCTCCAAACGGACTACCTCCTGAATAGCTGCCGTGGAGGACCCTGTGGCTGCCGCCTGGTAACCACCCCCATCCGCAAGGAATAGGATCTAAGAAGTATACCTCCAACGCCCAGCTCCTGAACAGCTGCCGTGGAGGACCCTGTGGCTGCCGCATGGCAGCCTCCCCAATCCGCAAGGAACAGGATCTACGAAGTATACCTCCAATGGACCCGCTCCCGCATAGCTGACGTGGCGGACCCTGTAGCTGCTGCATGGCCAGCCGCCCCAGTCCGCAAGGAATAGGACCCATAAGAAGCATACCCCCAACAGCCCCGCTCCTGAACAGCTGCTGAGGAGGACCCTGTGGCTGCCGCATGGCAGCCACCCCAATCCGGGAGGAATAGGCCCTAAGAAGTACATCTCTAACGGCCCAGCTCCTGAATAGCTGCCGTGGAGGCCCCTGTGGCTGCCGCATGGCGGCCTCCCCAATCCGCAAGGAATAGGACCTAAGAAGTATACCGCCAACGGGCCAGCTCCTGAACAGCAGCCGTGGCGGACCCTGTGGCTGCCGCATGGTCAGCCGCCCCATTCCGCAAGGAATGTGTACCGAACCCAAACACCGCAGCAAAACTGTACATTAGTGAGAGGACCAGCGAGCGCCTGCATCAGCAACTGGTCGCCCCCCCGGAGGCCCATCCATACTCATGCGCCAGGCATAGCGGGCAGACACCACCACCTCCTGGGCCTCCAAGGACACCCAGCGACCCCCAGCTGCTTGATCCGATTTGGAGCACACCATCCTGCAGAGCCACCGACCATCCTGCAATCCGCGTCACAGAAAAAGGCCCCGGGATCCCGAAATGCCTGCTGCTCGCCCCTACTCGCTTACCCGCAAAACCCAGAAGAAAGCTAAAGCAAAGGCTAATCCAAAACAGGGGCCACCACCAACACCGACTCGGTGACAGGAGGCAGCCAACCCAGCAATTACGCCAAAAGTTGCCACGTAGCAGGCCTACGGGTATCCGCAGGCGCGGGGCACACCCTAGCCCAACCCTTAAGCGCTCATGAAAGGGGGCGAAAGACAAGGCGGGATCCACCAGCTCGCGCAGCCTAGAACATAAGGAAATGCCCGCAAGGGCAGGATACCCGGCTGCCTTGGACCTACCTCCCAGAAAACGCTCGAACACAAAAACCATCAACCGTCTACCAGGGACACACCCGATGTAGCCAACCTACTGAAAAAACACCCGGACGCAGCCGACACCCCAAACGAGGAAGGAGCCACGCGTGCCTAGTCCGAGTAGCCACCCGTACAATCCGCCCGACAGAAGACGGGCATGAGAAAACCTATGTCGCCCCCCCCCCAGAAACCACTCACGGCACTTATCAAACTGAAATGAGATAAAGCATCCGCAAACCCATTCCGACTCCGGGCGCGCAATGGTAAAACTGTACCGCCATCAGACAAACAGATGTCGCAACAGTCGCAAAGCCTGGGGGGACTGGAGGGAACAAGGAGGAGGAGGCCCGAAAAACCTCCCCGTAACAAGACTATAGGAATGAAGACCACAACCATGAAAACATCTCTGATCTCGCGGGAAGGGAAACTGCGTGACGCTACCTGGCCGACCCCGCAGCGGCCCGCAGGTTTACTGCAAACTATTCCACCCATGGGGATAAACCTGCTCGCAAAAAGGGGAGGAGCTGAACGACGACCGCAACCGCTAAAACCAAACTTTGCGTCGCCCCAAGCAGTGGTAAATAAAAAGCAACGGTAACCTGACAGCGGGGAGGCGACAGCAACCCCCATTGTGCCCAGTGCCAACCCCTGAAAACTCAGGCAACCGGTAGGGCCCTAGCGGCGCACTGGGTCATTGGGAACACCCAGGACCCTGAACCAGACCTGGCAACCTACCGAAGGATAGCTGCAAACCAAAATGCCTCCCCGACCCATGAAGAGAAAATAGTCCCGCTAGCGAGCAACACCAAAGGGGGGGGGGGTGGAGACGGAAAGAATGCACTCACGCAAGAAAGTACCGCACTTCTCAAAGAGGCCCATGAGACAGAAAACCCAGGGACACGCATCCGTCCGCAGAAAACAGGCACCTAATCGAGCCCCGGAAAATTGCAGGGGATGGGGGCGCGGGGGAAGGCGAAAAACACGACCCCACGTAGAAGTTAGCCAAAAGGAGGTACCCCGCCCATATTCACGACACAAAACGCAGAGTCCCTAAAAGACTAATACTCGCCCCGCGCACGTCCTAGGAAACGGGGCATGAAAAGAAAACTCACAAGGATAAGACAAATGCAGGAAAAGGCGAAACTGGCCCAGGGTCCTCGGGCACCAACCCCACAGGGAAGACAAGTCGGGAAGAGAGGAAAAAACGGCATAAAGCCCAAACGAGCCCCAAGCCGGTCCTGAGTCCCCCTACCGCCGGACCTGATGCGGGACAGCGTGAGCGGACCTAAAACAACGGCGCGCCACCATGGGCAGGTTACCCGCTCGTGGCTGGGGCACAGTCACTGGACGGGTGACCGGCCTCACCCATTTGCATGAGTGCCGAAAAAACGGGCGTGGACGGCTGTGGTGTACTTGTCCCTGCCAAAAGCGAAAAAAAAAAACACCCCTACCAAGGAGCGCAAAACAAAAGCGCCAACTGCGAGGGGCCTGCGACCTGGGACCCTACTGTGCGGTCCGGGCTGCCGGGTGACCCCCAACCACAACCCAAGGAAAAAACGACGTTCCCACCCCGAACACGATGGACTCCACGTCGTAATTTTCGCAAGCGGAAACCTAGGATTAAAAGTGCGAGCGCTGACACAAAACTGCACCAAGTGGGGATACGCGGCAGGTCGCGGCTCGGTGTAACAAGCCGTAAAATCCAAAAACCGTAACCACAGATGAAAAGTACGTAAAGCCGTCTCCCAATCCCCCCTACCGTCCGCCGTCTCCGCAAACCGCAGGGCGCGGAGGGAACCGTAGCCGCCGGTGCCCTGCCTTTCCGAGATGCCTAACGCCACGCGCCGCGCAATGAGCCTAGCCAACTAGCGCGGGCGCCCAGGAGAACTAGTAAAACACTACAAGAAGGTACAAGATCTGTAAAGAATGATAAACAACAGCATGCTCACCGGTGTCTGGAGGACGTGGAATACCATCCACCTGCTCCACCTCCACCAACCTCGCCGTTGCACCATCCACTGTCATCGCAGCCGCATCCCTACTCGGTCATCGATCCCTCCGCGATGAATCCACCGACTCCCCCGGACTTGCAGACACCTGCGCAGACGAAACAGAGGGGACAACATGCAAAGAAAAAAAAGAGGTGCACCAAGGTCGCTGGATGGCTAAGCTAAGCGACCCAAGTGGCCGACACAAACACCTGGCCCATCTAGGAGTGGCACTGCAGTGTCAGGCAGGATGGCACTTCAAAAAATAGTCCCCAAACAGCACATGATGCAAAGAAAAAAAAGAGGTGCACCAAGGTCGCTGGATGGCTAAACTAAGTGACCCAAGTGGCCGACACAAACACCTGGCCCATCTAGGAGTGGCACTGCAGTGTCAGACAGGATGGCAGATTTAAAAAATAGTCCCCAAACAGCACATGATGCAAAGACAAAAAGAGGTGCCTGACTTAAACAAACCACCTCACCATCAGAATCCTCCTTGTCAATTTCCTCCCCAGCGCCAGCAACACCCATATCCTCATCCTGGTGTACTTCAACAGTGACATCTTCAATTTGACTATCAGGAACTGGACTGCGGGTGCTCCTTCCAGCACTTGCAGGGGGTGTGCAAATGGTGGAAGGCGCAACCTCTTCCCGTCCAGTGTTGGGAAGGTCAGGCATCGCAACCGACACAATTGGACTCTCCTTGGGGATTTGTGATTTAGAAGAACGCACAGTTCTTTGCTGTGCTTTTGCCATCTTAACTCTTTTAAGTTTTCTAGCAGGAGGATGAGTGCTTCCATCCTCATGTGAAGCTGAACCACTAGCCATGAACATAGGCCAGGCCCTCAGCCGTTCCTTGCCACTCCGTGTCGTAAATGGCACATTGGCAAGTTTACGCTTCTCCTCAGACAATTTTGATTTAGATTTTTGGGTCATTTTACTGAGCTTTATTTTTTCGGATTTTACATGCTCTCTACTATGACATTGGGCATCGGCCTTTTCAGACGACGTTGATGGCATTTCATCGTCTTGGCCATGACTAGTGGCAGCAGCTTCAGCACGAGGTGGAAGTGGATCTTGATCTTTCCCTATTTTACCCTCCACATTTCTGTTCTCCATTTTTTAATGTGTGGAATTATATGCCAGTAATATATCAATAGCAATGGCCTACTACTATATATACTGCGCACAACTGAAATGCACCACAGGTATGGATGGATAGTATACTTGACGACACAGAGGTAGGTAGAGCAGTGGCCTTCTGTACCGTACTGCTATATAGTATATACTGGTGGTCAGCAAACTGTGCAAAACTGAAATGCACCACAGGTATGGATGGATAGTATACTTGACGACACAGAGGTAGGTAGAGCAGTGGACTACTGTACCATACTGCTATATATATAGTTATACTGGTGGTCAGCAAACTGTGCAAAACTGAAATACACCACAGGTATGGATGGATAGTATACTTGACGACACAGAGGTAGGTAGAGCAGTGGCCTTCTGTACCGTACTGCTATATAGTATAAACTGGTGGTCAGCAAACTGCAAAACTGAAATGCACCACAGGTATGGATGGATAGTATACTTGACGACACAGAGGTAGGTAGAGCAGTGGACTACTGTACCGTACTGCTATATATATATAGTTATACTGGTGGTCAGCAAACTGTGCAAAACTGAAATGCACCACAGGTATGGATGGATAGTATACTTGACGACACAGAGGTAGGTAGAGCAGTGGCCTTCTGTACCGTACTGCTATATAGTATATACTGGTGGTCAGCAAACTGTGCAAAACTGAAATGCACCACAGGTATGGATGGATAGTATACTTGACGACACAGAGGTAGGTAGAGCAGTGGCCTTCTGCACCGTACTCCTATATATTATATACTGGTGGTCAGCAAAATTATGCACTGTACTCCTACTACATACTACAATGCAGCACAGATATGGAGCGTTTTTCAGGCAGAGAACGTATAATTCTGGTGGTCACTGGTCAGCAAAACTCTGCACTGTACTCCTATATAATACTGCTGGTCCCCAGTCCCCACAATAAAGCAGTGTGAGCACAGATATAGAGATGAGCGGGTTCGGTTTCTCTGAATCCGAACCCGCACGAATTTCATGTTTTTTTTCACGGGTCCGAGCGACTCGGATCTTCCCGCCTTGCTCGGTTAACCCGAGCGCGCCCGAACGTCATCATGACGCTGTCGGATTCTCGCGAGACTCGGATTCTATATAAGGAGCCGCGCGTCGCCGCCATTTTCACACTTGCATTGAGATTGATAGGGAGAGGACGTGGCTGGTGTCCTCTCCATTTAGATTAGGAGAGAGAGAGAGAGATTGACCTGAGGCTGATACTGTAGAAGAGAGTGCAGAGTTTAGTGACTGACCACAGTGACCACCAGCAGTGCAGTTGTTTTATTTAATATATCCGTTCTCTGCCTGAAAAAAACGGTACACACAGTGACTCAGTCACATACCATATCTGTGTGCACTGCTCAGCCCAGTGTGCTGCATGCCTGCATCATCTATGTATATATTATATATCTGACTGTGCTCAGCTCACACAGCTTATAATTGTGGGGGAGACTGGGGAGCACTGCAGTGCCAGTTATAGGTTATAGCAGGAGCCAGGAGTACAAGACAGTCACATACCATATCTGTGTGCACTGCTCAGCCCAGTGTGCTGCATCATCTATGTATATATTATATATCTGACTGTGCTCAGCTCACACAGCTTATAATTGTGGGGGAGACTGGGGAGCACTGCAGTGCCAGTTATAGGTTATAGCAGGAGCCAGGAGTACATATTATATTAAAATTAAACAGTGCACACTTTTGCTGCAGGAGTGCCACTGCCAGTGTGACTGACCAGTGACCTGACCACACTGACCACCAGTATAGTTAGTAGTATACTATATTGTGATTGCCTGAAAAAGTTAAACACTCGTCGTGTGACTTCACTTGTGTGGTGTTTTTTTTTTTTATTCTATAAAAAACTCATTCTGCTGACAGACAGTGTCCAGCAGGTCCGTCATTATATAATATATATACCTGTCCGGCTGCAGTAGTGATATATATATTTTTTATATCATTATTTATCATCCAGTCGCAGCAGACACAGTATGGTAGTTCACGGCTGTAGCTACCTCTGTGTCGGCACTCGGCAGTCCATCCATAATTGTATACCACCTACCCGTGGTTTTTTTTTCTTTCTTCTTTATACATACATACTACTACATCTCTTTATCAACCAGTCTATATTAGCAGCAGACACAGTACAGTACGGTAGTTCACGGCTGTGGCTACCTCTGTGTCGGCACACGGCAGTCCGTCCATAATTGTATACCACCTAACCGTGGTTTTTTTTCTTTCTTCTTTATACATACATACTACGACATCTCTTTATCAACCAGTCTATATTAGCAGCAGACACAGTACAGTACGGTAGTTCACGGCTGTGGCTACCTCTGTGTCGGCACTCGGCAGTCCGTCCATAATTGTATACCACCTAACCGTGGTTTTTTTTTCTTTCTTCTTCATACATACATACTACGACATCTCTTTATCAACCAGTCTATATTAGCAGCAGACACAGTACAGTACGGTAGTTCACGGCTGTGGCTACCTCTGTGTCGGCACTCGGCAGTCCGTCCATAATTGTATACCACCTAACCGTGGTTTTTTTTTCTTTCTTCTTTATACATACATACTACGACATCTCTTTATCAACCAGTCTATATTAGCAGCAGACACAGTACAGTACGGTAGTTCACGGCTGTGGCTACCTCTGTGTCGGCACTCGGCAGTCCGTCCATAATTGTATACCACCTAACCGTGTTTTTTTTTTCTTTCTTCTTCATACATACATACTACGACATCTCTTTATCAACCAGTCTATATTAGCAGCAGACACAGTACAGTACGGTAGTTCACGGCTGTGGCTACCTCTGTGTCGGCACTCGGCAGTCCGTCCATAATTGTATACCACCTACCCGTGGTTTTTTTTTCTTTCTTCTTTATACATACATACTACTACATCTCTTTATCAACCAGTCTATATTAGCAGCAGACACAGTACAGTACGGTAGTTCACGGCTGTGGCTACCTCTGTGTCGGCACTCGGCAGTCTGTCCATAATTGTATACCACCTACCCGTGGTTTTTTTTTCTTTCTTCTTCATACATACATACTACGACATCTCTTTATCAACCAGTCTATATTAGCAGCAGACACAGTACAGTACAGTAGTTCACGGCTGTGGCTACCTCTGTGTCGGCACTCGGCAGTCCGTCCATAATTGTATACCACCTAACCGTGGTTTTTTTTTCTTTCTTCTTCATACATACATACTACGACATCTCTTTATCAACCAGTCTATATTAGCAGCAGACACAGTACGGTTGTTCACGGCTGTAGCTACCTCTGTGTCGGCACTCGGCAGTCCGTCCATAATTGTATACTAGTATCCATCCATCTCCATTGTTTACCTGAGGTGCCTTTTAGTTGTGCCTATTAAAATATGGAGAACAAAAATATTGAGGTTCCAAAATTAGGGAAAGATCAAGATCCACTTCCACCTCGTGCTGAAGCTGCTGCCACTAGTCATGGCCGAGACGATGAAATGCCAGCAACGTCGTCTGCCAAGGCCGATGCCCAATGTCATAGTACAGAGCATGTCAAATCCAAAACACCAAATATCAGTAAAAAAAGGACTCCAAAACCTAAAATAAAATTGTCGGAGGAGAAGCGTAAACTTGCCAATATGCCATTTACCACACGGAGTGGCAAGGAACGGCTGAGGCCCTGGCCTATGTTCATGGCTAGTGGTTCAGCTTCACATGAGGATGGAGGCACTCAGCCTCTCGCTAGAAAAATGAAAAGACTCAAGCTGGCAAAAGCAGTAGCACCGCAAAGAACTGTGCATTCTTCGAAATCCCAAATCCACAAGGAGAGTCCAATTGTGTCGGTTGCGATGCCTGACCTTCCCAACACTGGACGTGAAGAGCATGCGCCTTCCACCATTTGCACGCCCCCTGCAAGTGCTGGAAGGAGCACCCGCAGTCCAGTTCCTGATAGTCAGATTGAAGATGTCAGTGTTGAAGTACACCAGGATGAGGAGGATATGGGTGTTGCTGGCGCTGGGGAGGAAATTGACCAGGAGGATTCTGATGGTGAGGTGGTTTGTTTAAGTCAGGCACCCGGGGAGACACCTGTTGTCCGTGGGAGGAATATGGCCGTTGACATGCCTGGTGAAAATACCAAAAAAATCAGCTCTTCGGTGTGGAACTATTTCAACAGAAATGCGGACAACAGGTGTCAAGCCGTGTGTTCCCTTTGTCAAGCTGTAATAAGTAGGGGTAAGGACGTTAACCACCTCGGAACATCCTCCCTTATACGTCACCTGCAGCGCATTCATAATAAGTCAGTGACAAGTTCAAAAACTTTGGGTGACAGCGGAAGCAGTCCACTGACCAGTAAATCCCTTCCTCTTGTAACCAAGCTCACGCAAACCACCCCACCAACTCCCTCAGTGTCAATTTCCTCCTTCCCCAGGAATGCCAATAGTCCTGCAGGCAATGTCACTGGCAATTCTGACGAGTCCTCTCCTGCCTGGGATTCCTCCGATGCATCCTTGCGTGTAACGCCTACTGCTGCTGGCGCTGCTGTTGTTGCTGCTGGGAGTCGATGGTCATCCCAGAGGGGAAGTCGTAAGACCACTTTTACTACTTCCACCAAGCAATTGACTGTCCAACAGTCCTTTGCGAGGAAGATGAAATATCACAGCAGTCATCCTACTGCAAAGCGGATAACTGAGGCCTTGGCATCCTGGGTGGTGAGAACCGTGGTTCCGGTATCCATCATTACTGCAGAGCCAACTAGAGACTTGTTGGAGGTACTGTGTCCCCGGTACCAAATACCATCTAGGTTCCATTTCTCTAGGCAGGCGATACCGAAAATTTACACAGACCTCAGAAAAAGAGTCACCAGTGTCCTAAAAAATGCAGCTGTACCCAATGTCCACTTAACCACGGACATGTGGACAAGTGGAGCAGGGCAGGGTCAGGACTATATGACTGTGACAGCCCACTGGGTAGATGTATGGACTCCCGCCGCAAGAACAGCAGCGGCGGCACCAGTAGCAGCATCTCGCAAACGCCAACTCTTTCCTAGGCAGGCTACGCTTTGTATCACCGGTTTCCAGAATACGCACACAGCTGAAAACCTCTTACGGCAACTGAGGAAGATCATCGCGGAATGGCTTACCCCAATTGGACTCTCCTGTGGATTTGTGGCATCGGACAACGCCAGCAATATTGTGTGTGCATTAAATATGGGCAAATTCCAGCACGTCCCATGTTTTGCACATACCTTGAATTTGGTGGTGCAGAATTATTTAAAAAACGACAGGGGCGTGCAAGAGATGCTGTCGGTGGCCAGAAAAATTGCGGGACACTTTCGGCGTACAGGCACCACGTACAGAAGACTGGAGCACCACCAAAAACTACTGAACCTGCCCTGCCATCATCTGAAGCAAGAAGTGGTAACGAGGTGGAATTCAACCCTCTATATGCTTCAGAGGTTGGAGGAGCAGCAAAAGGCCATTCAAGCCTATACAATTGAGCACGATATAGGAGGTGGAATGCACCTGTCTCAAGCGCAGTGGAGAATGATTTCAACGTTGTGCAAGGTTCTGATGCCCTTTGAACTTGCCACACGTGAAGTCAGTTCAGACACTGCCAGCCTGAGTCAGGTCATTCCCCTCATCAGGCTTTTGCAGAAGAAGCTGGAGACATTGAAGGAGGAGCTAACACGGAGCGATTCCGCTAGGCATGTGGGACTTGTGGATGGAGCCCTTAATTCGCTTAACAAGGATTCACGGGTGGTCAATCTGTTGAAATCAGAGCACTACATTTTGGCCACCGTGCTCGATCCTAGATTTAAAGCCTACCTTGGATCTCTCTTTCCGGCAGACACAAGTCTGCTGGGGTTGAAAGACCTGCTGGTGAGAAAATTGTCAAGTCAAGCGGAACGCGACCTGTCAACATCTCCTCCTTCACATTCTCCCGCAACTGGGGGTGCGAGGAAAAGGCTCAGAATTCTGAGCCCACCCGCTGGCGGTGATGCAGGGCAGTCTGGAGCGACTGCTGATGCTGACATCTGGTCCGGACTGAAGGACCTGACAACGATTACGGACATGTCGTCTACTGTCACTGCATATGATTCTCTCACCATTGAAAGAATGGTGGAGGATTATATGAGTGACCGCATCCAAGTAGGCACGTCACACAGTCCATACTTATACTGGCAGGAAAAAGAGGCAATTTGGAGGCCATTGCACAAACTGGCTTTATTCTACCTAAGTTGCCCTCCCACAAGTGTGTACTCCGAAAGAGTGTTTAGTGCCGCCGCTCACCTTGTCAGCAATCGGCGTACGAGGTTACATCCAGAAAATGTGGAGAAGATGATGTTCATTAAAATGAATTATAATCAATTCCTCCGCGGAGACATTGACCAGCAGCAATTGCCTCCACAAAGTACACAGGGAGCTGAGATGGTGGATTCCAGTGGGGACGAATTGATAATCTGTGAGGAGGGGGATGTACACGGTGATATATCGGAGGGTGATGATGAGGTGGACATCTTGCCTCTGTAGAGCCAGTTTGTGCAAGGAGAGATTAATTGCTTCTTTTTTGGGGGGGGTCCAAACCAACCCGTCATATCAGTCACAGTCGTGTGGCAGACCCTGTCACTGAAATGATGGGTTGGTTAAAGTGTGCATGTCCTGTTTTGTTTATACAACATAAGGGTGGGTGGGAGGGCCCAAGGACAATTCCATCTTGCACCTCTTTTTTCTTTTCTTTTTCTTTGCGTCATGTGCTGTTTGGGGAGGGTTTTTTGGAAGGGACATCCTGCGTGACACTGCAGTGCCACTCCTAAATGGGCCCGGTGTTTGTGTCGGCCACTAGGGTCGCTAATCTTACTCACACAGTCAGCTACCTCATTGCGCCTCTTTTTTTCTTTGCGTCATGTGCTGATTGGGGAGGGTTTTTTGGAAGGGACATCCTGCGTGACACTGCAGTGCCACTCCTAAATGGGCCCGGTGTTTGTGTCGGCCACTAGGGTCGCTTATCTTACTCACACAGTCAGCTACCTCATTGCGCCTCTTTTTTTCTTTGCGTCATGTGCTGATTGGGGAGGGTTTTTTGGAAGGGACATCCTGCGTGACACTGCAGTGCCACTCCTAGATGGGCCAGGTGTTTGTGTCGGCCACTAGTGTCGCTTAGCTTAGTCATCCAGCGACCTTGGTGCAAATTTTAGGACTAAAAATAATATTGTGAGGTGTGAGGTATTCAGAATAGACTGAAAATGAGTGGAAATTATGGTTTTTGAGGTTAATAATTAGAGATGAGCGCCTGAAATTTTTTGGGTTTTGTGTTTTGGTTTTGGGTTCGGTTCCGCGGCCGTGTTTTGGGTTCGACCGCGTTTTGGCAAAACCTCACCGAATTTTTTTTGTCGGATTCGGGTGTGTTTTGGATTCGGGTGTTTTTTTTAAAAAACACTAAAAAACAACTTAAATCATAGAATTTGGGGGTCATTTTGATCCCATATTATTATTAACCTCAAAAACCATAATTTCCACTCATTTTCAGTCTATTCTGAATACCTCACACCTCACAATATTATTTTTAGTCCTAAAATTTGCACCAAGGTCGCTGGATGACTAAGCTAAGCGACACTAGTGGCCGACACAAACACCTGGCCCATCTAGGAGTGGCACTGCAGTGTCACGCAGGATGTCCCTTCCAAAAAACCCTCCCCAATCAGCACATGACGCAAAGAAAAAAAGAGGCGCAATGAGGTAGCTGACTGTGTGAGTAAGATAAGCGACCCTAGTGGCCGACACAAACACCGGGCCCATTTAGGAGTGGCACTGCAGTGTCACGCAGGATGTCCCTTCCAAAAAACCCTCCCCAATCAGCACATGACGCAAAGAAAAAAAGAGGCGCAATGAGGTAGCTGACTGTGAGTAAGATTAGCGACCCTAGTGGCCGACACAAACACCGGGCCCATTTAGGAGTGGCACTGCAGTGTCACGCAGGATGTCCCTTCCAAAAAACCCTCCCCAATCAGCACATGACGCAAAGAAAAAAAGAGGCGCAATGAGGTAGCTGACTGTGTGAGTAAGATTAGCGACCCTAGTGGCCGACACAAACACCGGGCCCATTTAGGAGTGGCACTGCAGTGTCACGCAGGATGTCCCTTACAAAAAACCCTCCCCAATCAGCACATGACGCAAAGAAAAAAAGAAGCGCAATGAGGTAGCTGACTGTGTGAGTAAGATTAGCGACCCTAGTGGCCGACACAAACACCGGGCCCATTTAGGAGTGGCACTGCAGTGTCACGCAGGATGTCCCTTCCAAAAAACCCTCCCCAATCAGCACATGACGCAAAGAAAAAAAGAGGCGCAATGAGGTAGCTGACTGTGTGAGTAAGATTAGCGACCCTAGTGGCCGACACAAACACCGGGCCCATTTAGGAGTGGCACTGCAGTGTCACGCAGGATGTCCCTTCCAAAAAACCCTCCCCAATCAGCACATGACGCAAAGAAAAAAAGAGGCGCAATGAGGTAGCTGACTGTGTGAGTAAGATTAGCGACCCTAGTGGCCGACACAAACACCGGGCCCATTTAGGAGTGGCACTGCAGTGTCACGCAGGATGTCCCTTCCAAAAAACCCTCCCCAATCAGCACATGACGCAAAGAAAAAAAAAAGAAAAAAGAGGTGCAAGATGGAATTGTCCTTGGGCCCTCCCACCCACCCTTATGTTGTATAAACAAAACAGGACATGCACACTTTAACCAACCCATCATTTCAGTGACAGGGTCTGCCACACGACTGTGACTGATATGACGGGTTGGTTTGGACCCCCCCCAAAAAAGAAGCAATTAATCTCTCCTTGCACAAACTGGCTCTACAGAGGCAAGATGTCCACCTCATCATCACCCTCCGATATATCACCGTGTACATCCCCCTCCTCACAGATTATCAATTCGTCCCCACTGGAATCCACCATCTCAGCTCCCTGTGTACTTTGTGGAGGCAATTGCTGCTGGTCAATGTCTCCGCGGAGGAATTGATTATAATTCATTTTAATGAACATCATCTTCTCCACATTTTCTGGATGTAACCTCGTACGCCGATTGCTGACAAGGTGAGCGGCGGCACTAAACACTCTTTCGGAGTACACACTTGTGGGAGGGCAACTTAGGTAGAATAAAGCCAGTTTGTGCAATGGCCTCCAAATTGCCTCTTTTTCCTGCCAGTATAAGTATGGACTGTGTGACGTGCCTACTTGGATGCGGTCACTCATATAATCCTCCACCATTCTTTCAATGGTGAGAGAATCATATGCAGTGACAGTAGACGACATGTCCGTAATCGTTGTCAGGTCCTTCAGTCCGGACCAGATGTCAGCATCAGCAGTCGCTCCAGACTGCCCTGCATCACCGCCAGCGGGTGGGCTCGGAATTCTGAGCCTTTTCCTCGCACCCCCAGTTGCGGGAGAATGTGAAGGAGGAGATGTTGACAGGTCGCGTTCCGCTTGACTTGACAATTTTCTCACCAGCAGGTCTTTCAACCCCAGCAGACTTGTGTCTGCCGGAAAGAGAGATCCAAGGTAGGCTTTAAATCTAGGATCGAGCACGGTGGCCAAAATGTAGTGCTCTGATTTCAACAGATTGACCACCCGTGAATCCTTGTTAAGCGAATTAAGGGCTCCATCCACAAGTCCCACATGCCTAGCGGAATCGCTCCGTGTTAGCTCCTCCTTCAATGTCTCCAGCTTCTTCTGCAAAAGCCTGATGAGGGGAATGACCTGACTCAGGCTGGCAGTGTCTGAACTGACTTCACGTGTGGCAAGTTCAAAGGGCATCAGAACCTTGCACAACGTTGAAATCATTCTCCACTGCGCTTGAGACAGGTGCATTCCACCTCCTATATCGTGCTCAATTGTATAGGCTTGAATGGCCTTTTGCTGCTCCTCCAACCTCTGAAGCATATAGAGGGTTGAATTCCACCTCGTTACCACTTCTTGCTTCAGATGATGGCAGGGCAGGTTCAGTAGTTTTTGGTGGTGCTCCAGTCTTCTGTACGTGGTGCCTGTACGCCGAAAGTGTCCCGCAATTTTTCTGGCCACCGACAGCATCTCTTGCACGTCCCTGTCGTTTTTTAAATAATTCTGCACCACCAAATTCAAGATATGTGCAAAACATGGGACGTGCTGGAATTTGCCCATATTTAATGCACACACAATATTGCTGGCGTTGTCCGATGCCACAAATCCACAGGAGAGTCCAATTGGGGTAAGCCATTCCGCGATGATCTTCCTCAGTTGCCGTAAGAGGTTTGCAGCTGTGTGCGTATTCTGGAAACCGGTGATACAAAGCGTAGCCTGCCTAGGAAAGAGTTGGCGTTTGCGAGATGCTGCTACTGGTGCCGCCGCTGCTGTTCTTGCGGCGGGAGTCCATACATCTACCCAGTGGGCTGTCACAGTCATATAGTCCTGACCCTGCCCTGCTCCACTTGTCCACATGTCCGTGGTTAAGTGGACATTGGGTACAACTGCATTTTTTAGGACACTGGTGAGTCTTTTTCTGACGTCCGTGTACATTCTCGGTATCGCCTGCCTAGAGAAGTGGAACCTAGATGGTATTTGGTAACGGGGGCACACTGCCTCAATAAATTGTCTAGTTCCCTGTGAACTAACGGCGGATACCGGACGCACGTCTAACACCAACATAGTTGTCAAGGCCTCAGTTATCCGCTTTGCAGCAGGATGACTGCTGTGATATTTCATCTTCCTCGCAAAGGACTGTTGAACAGTCAATTGCTTACTGGAAGTAGTACAAGTGGGCTTACGACTTCCCCTCTGGGATGACCATCGACTCCCAGCAGCAACAACAGCAGCGCCAGCAGCAGTAGGCGTTACACGCAAGGATGCATCGGAGGAATCCCAGGCAGGAGAGGACTCGTCAGAATTGCCAGTGACATTGCCTGCAGGACTATTGGCATTCCTGGGGAAGGAGGAAATTGACACTGAGGGAGTTGGTGGGGTGGTTTGCGTGAGCTTGGTTACAAGAGGAAGGGATTTACTGGTCAGTGGACTGCTTCCGCTGTCACCCAAAGTTTTTGAACTTGTCACTGACTTATTATGAATGCGCTGCAGGTGACGTATAAGGGAGGATGTTCCGAGGTGGTTAACGTCCTTACCCCTACTTATTACAGCTTGACAAAGGGAACACACGGCTTGACACCTGTTGTCCGCATTTCTGTTGAAATAGTTCCACACCGAAGAGCTGATTTTTTTGGTATTTTCACCAGGCATGTCAACGGCCATATTCCTCCCACGGACAACAGGTGTCTCCCCGGGTGCCTGACTTAAACAAACCACCTCACCATCAGAATCCTCCTGGTCAATTTCCTCCCCAGCGCCAGCAACACCCATATCCTCCTCATCCTGGTGTACTTCAACACTGACATCTTCAATCTGACTATCAGGAACTGGACTGCGGGTGCTCCTTCCAGCACTTGCAGGGGGCGTGCAAATGGTGGAAGGCGCATGCTCTTCACGTCCAGTGTTGGGAAGGTCAGGCATCGCAACCGACACAATTGGACTCTCCTTGTGGATTTGGGATTTCGAAGAACGCACAGTTCTTTGCGGTGCTACTGCTTTTGCCAGTTTGAGTCTTTTCATTTTTCTAGCGAGAGGCTGAGTGCCTCCATCCTCATGTGAAGCTGAACCACTAGCCATGAACATAGGCCAGGGCCTCAGCCGTTCCTTGCCACTCCGTGTGGTAAATGGCATATTGGCAAGTTTACGCTTCTCCTCCGACAATTTTATTTTAGGTTTCGGAGTCCTTTTTTTACTGATATTTGGTGTTTTGGATTTGACATGCTCTGTACTATGACATTGGGCATCGGCCTTGGCAGACGACGTTGCTGGCATTTCATCGTCTCGGCCATGACTAGTGGCAGCAGCTTCAGCACGAGGTGGAAGTGGATCTTGATCTTTCCCTAATTTTGGAACCTCAACATTTTTGTTCTCCATATTTTAATAGGCACAACTAAAAGGCACCTCAGGTAAACAATGGAGATGGATGGATACTAGTATACAATTATGGACGGACTGCCGAGTGCCGACACAGAGGTAGCTACAGCCGTGAACTACCGTACTGTGTCTGCTGCTAATATAGACTGGTTGATAAAGAGATGTCGTAGTATGTATGTATGAAGAAGAAAGAAAAAAAAAACACGGTTAGGTGGTATACAATTATGGACGGACTGCCGAGTGCCGACACAGAGGTAGCCACAGCCGTGAACTACCGTACTGTACTGTGTCTGCTGCTAATATAGACTGGTTGATAAAGAGATGTCGTAGTATGTATGTATGAAGAAGAAAGAAAAAAAAACCACGGGTAGGTGGTATACAATTATGGACGGACTGCCGAGTGCCGACACAGAGGTAGCCACAGCCGTGAACTACCGTACTGTACTGTGTCTGCTGCTAATATAGACTGGTTGATAAAGAGATGTAGTAGTATGTATGTATAAAGAAGAAAGAAAAAAAAACCACGGGTAGGTGGTATACAATTATGGACGGACTGCCGAGTGCCGACACAGAGGTAGCCACAGCCGTGAACTACCGTACTGTACTGTGTCTGCTGCTAATATAGACTGGTTGATAAAGAGATGTCGTAGTATGTATGTATGAAGAAGAAAGAAAAAAAAACCACGGTTAGGTGGTATACAATTATGGACGGACTGCCGAGTGCCGACACAGAGGTAGCCACAGCCGTGAACTACCGTACTGTACTGTGTCTGCTGCTAATATAGACTGGTTGATAAAGAGAAGTCGTAGTATGTATGTATAAAGAAGAAAGGAAAAAAAACCACGGTTAGGTGGTATACAATTATGGACGGACTGCCGAGTGCTGACACAGAGGTAGCCACATCCGTGAACAATCCGTACTGTACTGTGTCTGCTGCTAATATAGACTGGTTGATAAAGAGATGTCGTAGTATGTATGTATGAAGAAGAAAGAAAAAAAAACCACGGTTAGGTGGTATACAATTATGGACGGACTGCCGAGTGCCGACACAGAGGTAGCCACAGCCGTGAACTACCGTACTGTACTGTGTCTGCTGCTAATATAGACTGGTTGATAAAGAGATGTCGTAGTATGTATGTATAAAGAAGAAAGAAAAAAAAACCACGGTTAGGTGGTATACAATTATGGACGGACTGCCGAGTGCCGACACAGAGGTAGCCACAGCCGTGAACTACCGTACTGTACTGTGTCTGCTGCTAATATAGACTGGTTGATAAAGAGATGTAGTAGTATGTATGTATAAAGAAGAAAGAAAAAAAAACCACGGGTAGGTGGTATACAATTATGGATGGACTGCCGAGTGCCGACACAGAGGTAGCTACAGCCGTGAACTACCGTACTGTGTCTGCTGCGACTGGATGATAAATAATGATATAAAAAATATATATATATCACTACTGCAGCCGGACAGGTATATATATTATATAATGACGGACCTGCTGGACACTGTCTGTCAGCAGAATGAGTTTTTTATAGAATAAAAAAAAAAACACCACACAAGTGAAGTCACACGACGAGTGTTTAACTTTTTCAGGCAATCACAATATAGTATACTACTAACTATACTGGTGGTCAGTGTGGTCAGGTCACTGGTCAGTCACACTGGCAGTGGCACTCCTGCAGCAAAAGTGTGCACTGTTTAATTTTAATATAATATGTACTCCTGGCTCCTGCTATAACCTATAACTGGCACTGCAGTGCTCCCCAGTCTCCCCCACAATTATAAGCTGTGTGAGCTGAGCACAGTCAGATATATAATATATACATAGATGATGCAGCACACTGGGCTGAGCAGTGCACACAGATATGGTATGTGACTGTCTTGTACTCCTGGCTCCTGCTATAACCTATAACTGGCACTGCAGTGCTCCCCAGTCTCCCCCACAATTATAAGCTGTGTGAGCTGAGCACAGTCAGATATATAATATATACATAGATGATGCAGGCATGCAGCACACTGGGCTGAGCAGTGCACACAGATATGGTATGTGACTGAGTCACTGTGTGTACCGTTTTTTTCAGGCAGAGAACGGATATATTAAATAAAACAACTGCACTGCTGGTGGTCACTGTGGTCAGTCACTAAACTCTGCACTCTCTTCTACAGTATCAGCCTCAGGTCAATCTCTCTCTCTCTCTCCTAATCTAAATGGAGAGGACGCCAGCCACGTCCTCTCCCTATCAATCTCAATGCACGTGTGAAAATGGCGGCGACGCGCGGCTCCTTATATAGAATCCGAGTCTCGCGAGAATCCGACAGCGTCATGATGACGTTCGGGCGCGCTCGGGTTAACCGAGCAAGGCGGGAAGATCCGAGTCGCTCGGACCCGTGAAAAAAAACATGAAGTTCGTGCGGGTTCGGATTCAGAGAAACCGAACCCGCTCATCTCTATTAATAATAATATGGGATCAAAATGACCCCCAAATTCTATGATTTAAGCTGTTTTTTAGTGTTTTTTAAAAAAAACACCCGAATCCAAAACACACCCGAATCCGACAAAAAAAATTCGGTGAGGCTTTGCCAAAATGCGGTCGAACCCAAAACACGGCCGCGGAACCGAACCCAAAACCAAAACACAAAACCCGAAAAATTTCAGGCGCTCATCTCTAAGATATATGCAGCACACTGAGCACAGATATGGAGCGTTTTTCAGGCAGAAAACGTGTAATACTGGTGGTCACTGGTCACTGGTCAGCAAAACTCTGCACTGTACTCCTCCTATATAATACTGCTGGTCCCCAGTCCCCACAATAAAGCAGTGTGAGCACAGATATATACAGTAGAGATGAGCGCCTGAAATTTTTCGGGTTTTGTGTTTTGGTTTTGGGTTCAGTTCCGCGGCCGTGTTTTGGGTTCGAACGCGTTTTGGCAAAACCTCACCGAATTTTTTTTGTCGGATTCGGGTGTGTTTTGGATTCGGGTGTTTTTTTCAAAAAACACTAAAAAACAGCTTAAATCATAGAATTTGGGGGTCATTTTGATCCCAAAGTATTATTAACCTCAAAAACCATAATTTACACTCATTTTCAGTCTATTCTGAATACCTCACACCTCACAATATTATTTTTAGTCCTAAAATTTGCACCGAGGTCGCTGTGTGAGTAAGATAAGCGACCCTAGTGGCCGACACAAACACCGGGCCCATCTAGGAGTGGCACTGCAGTGTCACGCAGGATGGCCCTTCCAAAAAACCCTCCCCAAACAGCACATGACGCAAAGAAAAAAAGAGGCGCAATGAGGTAGCTGTGTGAGTAAGATTAGCGACCCTAGTGGCCGACACAAACACCGGGCCCATCTAGGAGTGGCACTGCAGTGTCACGCAGGATGGCCCTTCCAAAAAACCCTCCCCAAACAGCACATGACGCAAAGAAAAAAAGAGGCGCAATGAGGTAGCTGTGTGAGTAAGATTAGCGACCCTAGTGGCCGACACAAACACCGGGCCCATCTAGGAGTGGCACTGCAGTGTCACGCAGGATGGCCCTTCCAAAAAACCCTCCCCAAACAGCACATGACGCAAAGAAAAAAGAGGCGCAATGAGGTAGCTGTGTAAGATTAGCGACCCTAGTGGCCGACACAAACACCGGGCCCATCTAGGAGTGGCACTGCAGTGTCACGCAGGATGTCCCTTCCAAAAAACCCTCCCCAAACAGCACATGACGCAAAGAAAAAAAGAGGCGCAATGAGGTAGCTGTGTGAGTAAGATTAGCGACCCTAGTGGCCGACACAAACACCGGGCCCATCTAGGAGTGGCACTGCAGTGTCACGCAGGATGTCCCTTCCAAAAAACCCTCCCCAAACAGCACATGACGCAAAGAAAAAAAGAGGCGCAATGAGGTAGCTGACTGTGTGAGTAAGATTAGCGACCCTAGTGGCCGACACAAACACCGGGCCCATTTAGGAGTGGCACTGCAGTGTCACGCAGGATGTCCCTTCCAAAAAACCCTCCCCAATCAGCACATGATGCAAAGAAAAAGGTTAGGTGGTATACAATTATGGACGGACTGCCTGCCGAGTGCAGACACAGAGGTAGCCACAGCCGTGAACTACCGTACTGTACTGTGTCTGCTGCTAATATAGACTGGTTGATAAAGAGATGTCGTAGTAGTATGTATGTATAAAGAAGAAAAAAAAACCACGGTTAGGTGGTATACAATTATGGACGGACTGCCTGCCGAGTGCAGACACAGAGGTAGCCACAGCCGTGAACTACCGTACTGTGTCTGCTGCGACTGGATGATAAATGATATAAAAAATATATATATATCACTACTGCAGCCGGACAGGTATATATTATATATTATATAATGACGGACCTGCTGGACACTGTCTGTCAGCAGAATGAGTTTTATTTTTATAGAATAAAAAAAACAACAACACACAAGTGAAGTCACACGACGAGTGTTTAACTTTTTCAGGCAATCACAATATAAGTATACTACTAACTATACTGGTGGTCAGTGTGGTCAGGTCACTGGTCAGTCACACTGGCAGTGGCACTCCTGCAGCAAAAGTGTGCACTGTTTAATTTTAATATAATATTATGTACTCCTGGCTCCTGCTATAACCTATAACTGGCACTGCAGTGCTCCCCAGTCTCCCCCACAATTATAAGCTGTGTGAGCTGAGCAGTCAGACAGATATATAATATATATAGATGATGCAGCACACTGGGCTGAGCCTGAGCAGTGCACACAGATATGGTATGTGACTGAGTCACTGTGTGTATCGCTTTTTTCAGGCAGAGAACGGATATATTAAATAAACTGCACTGTCTGGTGGTCACTCACTATATAATATTATGTACTCCTGGCTCCTGCTATAACCTATAACTGGCACTGCAGTGCTCCCCAGTCTCCCCCACAATTATAAGCTGTGTGAGCTGAGCAGTCAGACAGATATATAATATATATAGATGATGCAGCACACTGGGCTGAGCCTGAGCAGTGCACACAGATATGGTATGTGACTGAGTCACTGTGTGTATCGCTTTTTTCAGGCAGAGAACGGATATATTAAATAAACTGCACTGTCTGGTGGTCACTCACTAGTAAACTCTCTGCACTCTCTACACTTCTACAGTACTCCTCCTAGTCCTAAGCTCCAGTAAATCTCTCTCTCTTATAATCTAAATGGAGAGGACGCCAGCCACGTCCTCTCACTATCAATCTCAATGCACGTGTGAAAATGGCGGCGACGCGCGGCTCCTTATATAGAATCCGAGTCTCGCGAGAATCCGACAGCGTCATGATGACGTTCGGGCGCGCTCGGGTTAACCGAGCAAGGCGGGAGGATCCGAGTCTGCTCGGACCCGTGAAAAAAACCATGAAGTTCGGGCGGGTTCGGATTCAGAGAAACCGAACCCGCTCATCTCTAATATGCAGCACACTGAGCACAGATATGGAGCGTTTTTCAGGCAGAGAACGTATAATACTGGTGGTCACTGGTCAGCAAAACTCTGCACTGTACTCCTCCTATATAATACTGCTGGTCCCCAGTCCCCACAATAAAGCAGTGTGAGCACAGATATATGCAGAACATTGAGCACAGATATGGAGCGTTTTTCAGGCAGAGAACGTATAATACTGGTGGTCACTGGTCAGCAAAACTCTGCACTGTACTCCTCCTATAATACTGCTGGTCCCCAGAATAAAGATATTTGCAGCCCCCTGAAAGTTCTGAAACAAAGTGAGAGGACGCCAGCCACGTCCTCTCACTATCATTTCCAATGCACGAGTGAAAAATGGCGGCGACGCGCGGCTCCTTATATAGAATCCGAATCTTGCGAGAATCCGACAGCGGGATGATGACGTTCGGGCACGCTCGGGTTAACCGAGCAATACTGGAGTATCCGAGTATGCCTCGGACCCGTGTAAAATGGGTGAAGTTCGGGGGGGTTCGGATTCCGAGGAACCGAACCCGCTCATCACTACTTCATACCCATCTAAAGTTTATATTTAGATTCAAACAGTATCTGTTCTACTCTATGCTACTATTAGTGATATCCATACTACATGCATTACTGTGACCCAGAACAACAAAAATGACACAAAAGACCCATAATGACAGTCGAACATTCAGAAACTTATATCCCTATTGCCCATTCCAATGCCTGCATGCAGGTGACCAAACATACAGACATTTCTATATAACAGAATAATTACATCCCCTCTGTACAGTCCACACATAACCTCACATATTATCTCTTTCTTCACTTTTCACGTTTCACATCCTCCTGACCCTTGGCCGACATTGCTGAGTGACCACAGGTTATTAGGAACTTTTTCAATCTGGTGTACCATTATGCAATAGGTAGCACCTATAGTTGTGTGTCAATGCCTATTTCCCTATAGATTTCCTATAGATTGTAAGCTTGCAAGCAGGGCCTTCCTATCTCTATGTCTGTCTGTTATTACCCAGTTTTGTTTTATTACTCTTATTCCAATTGTAAAGCGCAATAGAATATGCTGCACTATATAAGAAACTGTTAATAAATAAATAATAAATAAAGCTAACAAATTGTATACATTTATTTAGGATTTACTCAGGTATCAGTCACAATCAATTCCTTATTCTTTCATCTGAGGAACATTGCCAGAATCAAGCACTTAATTCTCTCAGAAGATCTACCTAAAGTCATACATCTATTTGCATAATCACGCCTAGACTACTGCAATGCCCTCTACCTTGGTCTCCCAGCAAAAGAATTGCACCGCTTGCAGATGGTACAAAATGCAATTAATCAATCAGCTCCATTCCAGCCACATAGCACCCATTCTCTATTGCCTTCACTGCCTGCCTGTTAGATGGCAAATCATTTTCAAGATTGGCTTACAGTACTTAGCTTGGTCTGAGTGATAGCGTAATATTTTGTCTGGTATCCCAGAGAGCCCCACCACTTGCTTCAGTGTTTGGAATCAGTTTGATATGGGCACCATTGCATGTAAGATCAAATCCCAAAATGAGGCTGCTATAAACTTGCAAATGGCATCTTATATACCCAGCTCTCTGAAATAACTCTTGAATGTTGGTGGGGGAGGCAGTGGGTGACGGGAAGGGTCATGGAATTATAGTAAGGCAGAAGGTGAATGGGATCGGCTTACAGTCAGACCGTGTTGATGCTGCATGTGCCCCTAGCACCCACTGATACAGCCCTGCCACGCATGGAGCCTCCAGGTACTGTCTGCATCTCTCCCTGGGTCCTACAGGCTCTTCCCACTAGCCTCATAGCACAGATGCTGGAAGAACACCACATTCTGTACTGTAGTACTGTTCTCCTCTACAGTCATCCTTCCCACTGCCTGTGACCAAGTCTTTGGGTCCAATGTCACATAGTCATACTGGCAGCTCCCACTGGTCAGTCTTACCATACAGAAATGGTTGGGCAACTCATGTCAGGGAAAACATGTTGCTGGCCTGGGCAGAGAGTTCACAGGGGCTCGAGAGCAGTGCACCTGCTGTACCACTGGAAGTTCCTCCCTTGTGGCTAGCAATACAGTTAGCCATTTTCACTGGGAAACTGAGCATTGCTCAGCTGCCCTTGTGAGTAAACTAATCCTGAAAAAGATGTTGGTGATAGTGATGATATTATTATCCATTTTACATTGCAGTACATTAGGATAGATAGATAGATAGATAGATAGATAGATAGATAGATAGATAGATAGATAGATAGATTTGTACCGCCAAAGCCAGATCACGCACTCACATACTGTATGCATTCCTGTTGATAAATGTAACAATATTTAAAATGTGAAGTGTGCATGTGAGGGGCTAGGAACTTAGGAAGCAGATATTGGAGGAGTAGGAGCCATAGGGTGAACATTTGGCTAAGTAGCCTAGAGATGTGAGATGCCTGTAGACAGGCCCAGCACCCATCTTCTTTCTCCTACTGTAGCTCCTTTTGTTTGCAGCATACGCATTTCCAGTACTAGAGCAATGGTGGTGAAGATTCTGCCTAGGGAACCTAGAAACCATGCACTGACCGTGGCAATGGAGTGAAGATTCTGCCTAGGGAACCTAGAAACCATGGACTGACCGTGGCAATGGAGTGAAGATTCTGCCTAGGGAACCTAGAAACCATGCACTGACCGTGGCAATGGAGTGAAGATTCTGCCTAGGGAACCTAGAAACCATGCACTGACCGTGGCAATGGAGTGAAGATTCTGCCTAGGGAACCTAGAAACCATGCACTGACCCTGGCAATGGAGTGAAGATTCTGCCTAGGGAACCTAGAAACCATGCACTGACCGTGGCAATGGTGGTGAAGATTCTGCCTAGGGAACCTAGAAACCATGCACTGACCGTGGCAATGGAGTGAAGATTCTGCCTAGGGAACCTAGAAACCATGCACTGACCGTGGCAATGGAGTGAAGATTCTGCCTAGGGAACCTAGAAACCATGCACTGACCCTGGCAATGGAGTGAAGATTCTGCCTAGGGAACCTAGAAACCATGCACTGACCCTGGCAATGGAGTGAAGATTCTGCCTAGGGAACCTAGAAATTATGCACTGACCGTGGCAATGGAGTGAAGATTCTGCCTAGGGAACCTAGAAACCATGCATTGACCGTGGCAATGGAGTGTTCAGGTGATTAGAACAGGTTATCGACTAAAGAATGATCTACTCTTTTTAGATTAGAGAATGATGAACATCAAAACTGGAGTGACAAATAAAGTCACAGAGCTCTGGCCACACTGCAGAATTCTAGCAATCTCCGGCAATAACAAATAATCATTTCATAGTTACTGTAGTTAAAGTCATGCTACAGTAGTTTACAGGGTTTTCTAGTTGATAAAGAGAGGATTACAAAGGGCTAATAATAATAATAATAATTATTATTATTTTCTCTGACGTCCTAGTGGATGCTGGGAACTCCGTAAGGACCATGGGGAATAGCGGCTCCGCAGGAGACTGGGCACAAAAGTAAAAGCTTTAGGACTACCTGGTGTGCACTGGCTTCTCCCCCTATGACCCTCCTCCAAGCCACAGTTAGATTTTTGTGCCCGAACGAGAAGGGTGCATACTAGGTGGCGCTCCTGAGCTGCTTAGAGTAAAAGTTTAAATTAGGTTTTTTATTTTCAGTGAGTCCTGCTGGCAACAGGCTCACTGCACCGAGGGACTAAGGGGAGAAGAAGCGAACTCACCTGCGTGCAGAGTGGATTGGGCTTCTTAGGCTACAGGACATTAGCTCCAGAGGGACGATCACAGGCCCAGCCATGGATGGGTCCCAGAGCCGCGCCGCCGGCCCCCTTACAGAGCCAGAAGACAGAAGAGGTCCGGAAAATCGGCGGCAGAAGACGTCCTGTCTTCAATAAGGTAGCGCACAGCACTGCAGCTGTGCGCCATTGCTCTCAGCACACTTCACACTCCGGTCACTGAGGGTGCAGGGCGCTGGGGGGGGCGCCCTGAGACGCAATAAAAACACCTTAGATGGCTAAAAATACATCACATATAGCTCCTGGGCTATATGGATGCATTTAACCCCTGCCAAAATACACAGAAAAACGGGAGATAAGGCCGCTGAGAAGGGGGCGGAGCCTATCTCCTCAGCACACTGGCGCCATTTTCCCTCACAGCTCCGTTGGAGGGAAGCTCCCTGGCTCTCCCCTGCAGTCACTACACTACAGAAAGGGTTAAAAAAGAGAGGGGGGCACTAATTAGGCGCAGTATTAAAAATACAGCAGCTATAAGGGGAAAAACACTTATATAAGGTTATCCCTGTATATATATATATAGCGCTCTGGTGTGTGCTGGCAAACTCTCCCTCTGTCTCCCCAAAGGGCTAGTGGGGTCCTGTCCTCTATCAGAGCATTCCCTGTGTGTGTGATGTGTGTCGGTACGTTTGTGTCGACATGTATGAGGAGGGAAATGATGTGGAGACGGAGCAAATTGCCTGTAATAGTGATGTCACCCCCTAGGGGGTCGACACCTGAGTGGATGAACTGTTGGAAGGAATTACGTGACAGTGTCAGCTCTGTATAAAAGACAGTGGTTGACATGAGACAGCCGGCTACTCAGCTTGTGCCTGTCCAGACGTCTCATAGGCCGTCAGGGGCTCTAAAGCGCCCGTTACCTCAGATGGCAGATACAGACGCCGACACGGATACTGACTCCAGTGTCGACGGTGAAGAGACAAATGTGACTTCCAGTAGGGCCACACGTTACATGATTGAGGCAATGAAAAATGTTTTACACATTTCTGATAATACGAGTACCACCAAAAAGGGGTATTATGTTCGGTGAGGAAAAACTACCTGTAGTTTTCCTGAATCTGAGAAATTAAATGAGGTGTGTGATGATGCGTGGGTTTCCCCCGATAACAACTGATAATTTCTAAAATGTTATTGGCATTATATCCTTTCCCGCCAGAGGTTAGGGTGCGTTGGGAAACACCCCCTAAGGTGGGTAAAGCGCTCACACGCTTGTAAGAACAAGGGCTCTACCCTCTCCTGAGATGGCCGCCCTTAAGGATCCTGCTGATAGAAAGCAGGAGGGTATCCTAAAATGTATTTACACACATACTGGTGTTATACTGCGACCAGCAATCGCCTCAGCCTGGATGTGCAGTGCTGGGTTGGCGTGGTCGGATTCCCTGTCTGAAAATATTGATACCCTAGATAGGGACAGTATATTATTGCCTATAGAGCATTTAAAAGATGCATTTCTATATATGCGTGATGCACAGCGTAATATTTGCCGACTGGCATCAAGTGTAAGTGCGTTGTCCATTTCTGCCAGAAGAGGGTTATGGACACGACAGTGGTCAGGTGATGCGGATTCCAAACGGCATTTGGAAGTATTGCCTTATAAAGGGGAGGAGTTATTTGGGGTCGGTCTTTCAGACCTGGTGGCCACGGCAACAGCTGGGAAATCCACGTTTGTACCCCAGGTCGCCTCTCAACATAAGAAGACGCCGTATTATCAGGCGCAGTCCTTTCGTTCCCAGAAGGGCAAGCGGGCAAAAGGTTCCTCATTTCTGCCCCGTGACAGAGGGAGAGGAAAAAGGCTGCAGAAATCAGCCAGTTCCCAGGAACAGAAGCCCTCTCCCGCCTCTGCCAAGCCCTCAGCATGACGCTGGGGCTTTACAAGCAGACTCAGGCACGGTGGGGGCCCGTCTCAATGAATTTCAGCGCGCAGTGGGCTCACTCGCAAGTAGACCCCTGGATCCTTCAGGTGATATCTCAGGGGTACAAATTGGAATTCGAGACGTCTCCCCCTCGCCGTTTTCCTAAAGTCGGCTTTACCGACGTCTCCCTCTGACAGGGAGGCAGTTTTGGAAGCCATTCACAAGCTGTATTCCCAGCAGGTGATAATCAAGGTACCCCTCCTGCAACAGGGAACGGGGTATTATTCCACACTGTTGTGGTACCGAAGCCGGACGGCTCGGTGAGACCGATTCTAAATCTAAAATCTTTGAACACTTACATACGGAGGTTCAAATTCAAGATGGAGTCACTCAGAGCAGTGATTGCGAACCTGGAAGAAGGGGACTACATGATGTCTCGGGACATAAAGGATGCTTACCTTCATGTCCTAATTTACCCTTCTCACCAAGGGTACCTCAGTTTTGTGGTACAGAACTGTCACTATCAGTTTCAGACGCTGCCGTTTGGATGGTCCACGGCACCCCGGGTCTTTACCAAGGTAACGGCCGAAATGATGATACTCCTTCGAAGGAAGGGAGTTTTAGTTATCCCTCACTTGGACGATCTCCTGATAAGGGTAAGATCCAGAGAACAGTTGGAGGTCGGTGTAGCACTATCTCAGGTAGTGTTGCGGCAGCACGGTTGGATTCTCAATATTCCAAAATCGCAGCTGGTACCGACGACTCGTCTTCTGTTCCTAGGGATGATCCTGGACACAGTCCAGAAAAAGGTGTTTCTCCCGGAGGAGAAAGCCAGGGAGTTATCCAAGCTAGTCAGGAACCTCCTAAAACCGAGCCAAGTCTCAGTGCATCAATGCACAAGGGTTCTGGGAAAAATGGTGGCTTCCTACGAAGCAATCCCATTCGGCAGATTCCACGCAAGAACTTTCCAGTGGGACCTGCTGGACAAATGGTCCGGGTCGCATCTTCAGATGCATCAGCGGATAACCCTGTCACCAAGGACAAGGGTGTCCCTCCTGTGGTGGTTGCAGAGTGCTCATCTTCTAGAGGGCCGCAGATTCGGCATTCAGGACTGGGTCCTGGTGACCACGGATGCCAGCCTGCGAGGCTGGGGAGCAGTCACACAGGGAAGGAATTTCCAGGGCTTATGGTCAAGCCTGGAGACATCACTTCACATAAATATCCTGAAGCTAAGGGCCATTTACAATGCTCTAAGCTTAGCAAGACCTCTGCTTCAAGGTCAGCCGATGTTTATCCAGTCGGACAACATCACGGCAGTCACCCACGTAAACAGACAGGGTGGCACAAGAAGCAGGAGGGCAATGGCAGAAGCTGCAAGGATTCTTCGCTGGGCGGAAAATCATGTGATAGCACTGTCAGCAGTGTTCATTCCGGGAATGGACAACTGGGAAGCAGACTTCCTCAGCAGACGCTCTGGTAACACCGTGGGTGTACCGGTCAGTGTATGTGTTACATCCTCTGCCTCTCATACACAAGGTACTGAGAATTATAATATGGAGAGGAGTAAGCACTATATTCGTGGCTCCGGATTGGCCAAGAAGGACTTGGTAACCGGAACTTCAAGAGATGCTCACGGAGGATCCGTGGCCTCTACCTCTAAGAAGGGACCTGCTCCAGCAAGGACCCTGTCTGTTCCAAGACTTACCGCGGCTGCGTTTGACGGCATGGCGGTTGAACGCCGGATCCTGAAGGAAAAAGGCATTCCGGATGAAGTCATCCCTATCCTGATCAAAGCCAGGAAGGATGTAACCGCAAAACATTATCACCGCATTTGGCAAAAATATGTTGCGTGGTGCGAGGCCATTAAGGCCCGACGGAGGAATTTCAACTGGGTCGATTCCTACATTTCCTGCAAACAGGAGTGTCTATGGGCCTGAAATTGGGGTCCATTAAGGTTCAAATTTCGGCCCTGTCAATTTTCTTCCAAAAAGAACTAGCTTCAGTCCCTGAAGTTCAGACGTTTGTAAAAGGGGTACAGCATATACAGCCTCCTTTTGTGCCTCCAGTGGCACCTTGGGATCTCAATGTAGTTTTGGGTTCCAAAAGTCACATTGGTTTGAACCACTTAAATCTGTGGAGTTAAAATATCTCACATGGAAGGTGGTCATGCTGTTGGCCCTGGCCTGGGCCAGGCGCGTGTCAGAATTGGCGGCTTTATCCTGTAAAAGCCCTTATCTGATTTTCCATTCGGACAGGGCGGAATTGAGGACTCGTCCTCAGTTTCTCCCTAAGGTGTTTTCAGCGTTTCACCTGAACCAACCTATGGTGGTGCCTGCGGCTACTAGGGACTTGGAGGACTCCAAGTTGCTAGACGTTGTCAGGGCCCTGAAAATA
Source organism: Pseudophryne corroboree (assembly GCF_028390025.1). Lineage (NCBI taxonomy): Eukaryota > Metazoa > Chordata > Amphibia > Anura > Myobatrachidae > Pseudophryne > Pseudophryne corroboree. Next base: position 359,843,012 of record NC_086451.1, read on the forward strand.
TATGTTTCCAGGACGGCTGGAGTCAGAAAATCTGACTCGCTGTTTATCCTGTATGCACCCAACAAGCTGGGTGCTTCTGCTTCTAAGCAGACTATTGCTCGTTGGATTTGTAGTACAATTCAGCTTGCACATTCTGTGGCAGGCCTGCCACAGCCAAAAATCTGTAAATGCCCACTCCACAAGGGAGGTGGGCTCATCTTGGGCGGCTGCCCGAGGGGTCTCGGCTTTACAACTTTGCCGAGCAGCTACTTGGTCAGGGGCAAACACGTTTGCTAAATTCTACAAATTTGATACCCTGGCTGAGGAGGATCTGGAGTTCTCTCATTCGGTGCTGCAGAGTCATCCGCACTCTCCCGCCCGTTTTGGAGCTTTGGTATAATCCCCATGGTCCTTACGGAGTTCCCAGCATCCACTAGGACGTCAGAGAAAATAAGAATTTACTTACCGATAATTCTATTTCTCATAGTCCGTAGTGGATGCTGGGCGCCCATCCCAAGTGCGGATTGTCTGCAATACTTGTACATAGTTATTGTTACAAAAATCGGGTTATTATTGTTGTGAGCCATCTTTTCAGAGGCTCCTCTGTTATCATGCTGTTAACTGGGTTCAGATCACAGGTTGTACGGTGTGATTGGAGTGGCTGGTATGAGTCTTACCCGGGATTCAAAATCCTTCCTTATTGTGTACGCTCGTCCAGGCACAGTATCCTAACTGAGGCTTGGAGGAGGGTCATAGGGGGAGGAGCCAGTGCACACCAGGTAGTCCTAAAGCTTTTACTTTTGTGCCCAGTCTCCTGCGGAGCCGCTATTCCCCATGGTCCTTACGGAGTTCCCAGCATCCACTACGGACTATGAGAAATAGAATTATCGGTAAGTAAATTCTTATTATTATTATTATTATTATTCATTACCTACTTTTTTCAACACTTCACTGGGAGATCCCAGAGGTAAGATCCACAGGGTAAGTTAAGGGGGCACAATTCTATGAACTATGTCACCAAGGCCCTGTCCAACCACAGAGCTGACCCTAGGCATAGGCAAACTAGGCAAATGCCTAGCGGCATGAGCAGCTTCTGCTGATTAAAATGATATGTGGCATTCTGTGTGTGACTGCGGCTGTATCTGCATATGAAGTGCTACGTTACAGTGTGTTGCTGGAAATCACTTTAATGTAGCATTTTGTATGCAGATACAACCACAGTCGCACACACAGAATATAGGATGCTGCATATCGTTTTAATCAGCAGAAGCTACTTGTGCACCCTAGCCACATGGTAATGCAAATAAGATGCATTTTTGTCAAAAAAGGTGCCAGACGTTAGCAGAGCTGCTAGCTGACTCACACCAGGCATCGCCTGCTGCATGGCGTATTGAGGAAAAATGTATGAGGACACATTCAAGCAGAGGCAGAGGTCACAGTGTTAGCAGCCATGTGTGTGCTGTGTGCGGGTGGGTTGGTTGTGCAGTAGTGTTTGGCATATATGTAAGGGGAATTATCTGTGTCATGTGTATAAATGCATTGATAAAGTGCGGCATATGTGTAAGGGGCATTATGTGTGTCATTATGTGTATAAGGGCACTAATAATGTGCGGCATATGTGAAAGGGACATAATGTGTGTCATTATGTGTATAAGGGCACTAATAATGTGCGGCATATGTGAAAGGGTCATTATGTGTCATTATGTGTATAAGTGTATAAGTGCACTAATAATGTGCAGCATATGTGAAGGGGACATTATGTGTATAAGGTCATTAATAAAGGTTTGCATAATGTGTAAGGTGCATTATGTTTATAAGGACATTAATAATTTGTGTCATATGTGTAAATGGCATTACTGTGTGGTATTATGTTTTTAAATGCATTACTAATGTGTGGCATTATGTGTATAAGGGGCTCTACTGTGTGGCATAACGTATAGAAAGGGCACTACTGTGAATAAAGAGCAATATGGTGTGGTGTAATGTGAATAAGGAGCAATTCAGTGTGATGTAATGTGAATAAGGGGCACAACTGTGAGGAGTAACGTATATAAGGTAAAGTGGTACTACTGTGTGATGTATCGTGGCTAAGGACACTATTTCATGATAAAATGTGAATAAAGTTGCACTACTGTGTGGCACAATTTGAATTGGGGGTACTATTGTGTGGCCATACCCCTTCCGAGCAAGAACACACCCCTTTTTTGTGCGCTGAAGGTGCACATTGTTCCTATTTAAAATATAGGGTGTAGGAGAACCAAAATGAGGACTGCTATGGGTGAGGGGTGATGGTGCTGGGAAAGGGGTGTAGGGTAAGAGGCGGAACTAGCTGTGGTGCTAGGGGGCACCAGCCAAAATCTTGCCTAGGGCATCATATTGGTTAGGGCTGGCTCTGTAGCACCATATTTACCAGTATCAAGTACAGTATGATATTGTACATTGAGATATACTGTTAATAATCCAGAAACCAATGCCAATCTATTACACCTGATTTCTATTACATACAAATTTACAAAGTTGTGTATAAGTAAAATAAAATCCTGGTATAAGTGTGGCCATTGAGAAAATGCTTGAAGCTTATTTTCGCAGCCTTAACTACAGAAGATCAATCTCACTTTGCCCAGAAAGCTGGAACCCGTAGTATTTTGCTTGATGATCTAATTTCTTTTATTTTTCTGTTCACTGGTTCCAACTCCCTATTACAGTGATAGAGTAGACTGCTTTTTTCCTTAACAGCACACTAGCACATAGAGGCCCTCATTCCGAGTTGATCGGTCGCAAGGCAAATTTAGCAGAGTTACACACGCTAAGCCTACGCCTACTGGGAGTGTATCTTAGCTTCTTAAAATTGCGACCGATGTATTCGCAATATTGCGATTACAAACTACTTTGCAGTTTCTGAGTAACTTCAACCTTACTCTGCCTGTGCGATCAGTTCAGTGCTTGTCGTTCCTGGTTTGACGTCACAAACACACCCAGCGTTTGCCCAGCCACTCCTCCGTTTCTCCAGCCACTCCTGCGTTTTTTCCGGAAACTGTAGCGTTTTCATCCACACGCCCATAAAACGCCGTGTTTCCGCCCAGTAACACCCATTTCCTGTCAATCACATTACGATCGCCGGAGCGATGAAAAAGCCGTGAGTAAAAATACTATCTTCATTGTTAAATTACTTGGCGCAGTCGCAGTGCGAATATTGCGCATGCGTACTAAGCGGATTTTCATTGCGATGCGATGAAAAATACCGACCGATCAACTCGGAATGAGGGCCAGAGTTTTAAATATTTTCCTAACAGATTTTTCTCCGGCAGGGTCCACAGGTTATCCACAGGATAACAATAGGATATGATGAAGCGACAGCGGATTTACACCAATCGGTCAAAACTTTTCCGGCCTCCCAACATGCAACAGGCCTGACCATATATCCCAGCCTCCTTGCTCAGGCAAATCAGTTTTTTGTTTGGTGCGGCAGGAGCCGGAACATGGTCAGAGGGCTGCTGGTTTTTAGCAGCCCTAGTCTTACTATTTTTTTGAGTGATCTTTCTAAACAGCGTCTTATATGTACCTGTTAATTATTTATCATGTCTAAAAGCGGCAAAGGTGAGGAAGGTACACTCACAGCAACACCAACACTCATATCATCTTTGTCTTGCAAAACTGTGTTATCCTCCCAGGATCTGGTTCAGGATAGTTTGTGTGCAAATTGTTTTAGCTTTCATCAGGGGTTAATGAAAAATACAAGGCAGATTCAGGTGCACATGGATCCACCTTGGGCTATGTTTGCAAAGACTTTATCCAGTATAGCTGAACGGATAATTCCTCCAACTCCTGTACCAGGGATAGGTTACACTATTAACCCTTACATGCAGCTTCCCACTTATGGTGTATCACTTCCAGCAGCAGCTTCTCAAAAGAAACAAGCTGATAAACCGGTGGTAAGTAAATATTCACCTTCACAGGCTACACATGATTCAGATGAGGATTTATCGGAAGATGAAAGCTCAATTAATTCTATTTCAGCATACGAAGAGGAGGAGGAAGGTCTCAGCTCAGTGGATATAGCTGAGTTCGTTAAAGCAATGAAAGCCATTCTATCCTTAGAGGATTCGGCAGAGCCTGTGTTAAAACCCAAGGCACCTGTGTTTAAACATCCCAAAATAGTTAAGACTGAGTTTCCAGGGTCAGATCACCTGACGGAAATTATGGAAGAGGCTTGGGCTACGCCCAATAAGAAGTTTAGAATTCCTAAGAAATGGAATTCCAATTATCCTCTTCCAGCTGGGGATTGTTTAAAAAGGGAAATGGCTCCTAAAGTAGATACACATGTAATTCATTTAGTGCGAAAATCTGCATTAGCTTTGCCTTCAACATCTTTAAATTATGTCATGGATAGGAGAGTGGATGGTTTTCTAAAAACAATTTTTTCCCTGTCTTGGGCAGTCATAAGGCCAGCCATGGCTTCAGCTTGGATGGCAAAGGCAGTGGCTGCCTGGGCTGATGCATTGGAGGGGGGTTTTCTATAGCTTCTAGAGAGCAAAAATCCCTTATAGCTCATATAAAACAGGCTGCAATGTTCCTGGAAGAAGCAGCATTGGATATGGGTACCTCCAGGGCATCAGCTTCAATAATAGCTGCTCGCAGAGCAGATTGGCTACGTACGTGGAAAGCTGATTCAGAATCTAAGAAGGTTTTGGAATCTTTACCTTTTTCTGGAGATATTCTTTTTGGTAAAGAATTGACAGATATTCTGGAGTCAGAAGCAGACTCCAAGAAGGTCAAGTTTCCTTCCACATACAATTTCAAACCTAAAGTTCCAGCTTTTTGGCCTTTTCGGTCTCAACGAAAAGCTAAAGGAAAAAGTGATTGCAAGCAAGCCCAGTACAACAAGTCTGGTAAGATTAAAAAGCATTGGGCTACCAGAGGACCGGTTGGGAAGACAGATAATAAACCATCAGCCTGATGGTGCGGGCCTCCACCTGGGGGACCCCAGGGTGGAGGGCCGACGTCTTCAGTTTGCACAGATCTGGCAGCAGTCTACAACAGATGCCTGGGTGCAGGAAGCGGTATCTCTAGGTTATGCTTTTGCGTTCAAGAAGCACCCTCCTTGAAAGTTTTTTTGTACCAGCCTGTCTCAGGTAGAGACGAAGGCCAGGGCTTTGTTAGAGGTAGTTCAGAAATTGCTTCACTCAGGAGTAGTCATTACAGTTCCTCCTGCACAACGGGGACAGGGTTTTTACTCCAACCTGTTTTAGTTCAGAAGCCACATGGGTCTTTTCGGCCCACTCTCAATCTCAAAGTACTGAACAAATACATTTGGGTACCTCGGTTTCACATAGAGACGTTACGTTCCATCATTTTGGCCATGGAACCAGGGGATTATATGGTATCCCTGGATATACAGGATGCTTACCTACATGTTCCTATAGCACTGTCCCATTAGTACTATCTCAGGTTCACTATCCTCCAACAGCATTTTCAGTTCCAGGCCCTACCTTTTGGGTTAGCCACAGCTCCTACAGTATTTACCAAAATTATGGTGATAATGGCAGCTTATCTCCGCCAGCAGGGGATAAGAATTTTCCCATACCTCGATGATCTTTTAATCCTGGCACAGACGCAGGATTTGCTCTTATGTCATCTGCAACAGACAATAACGTGTCTGCAGAACCACGGGTGGCTCATAAACTGGGCAAAATTGTCTCTGGTTCCGTCACAACGGATGACTCACTTGGGGGCTGTACTGGATTCAGGTCTTCAAAGAGTAAGTTTACCTCTGAACAAGATATCCAAGGTCCAGTCAAGGATTCAGGACTTGTTACACAGTCAATAGGTATCCATTCATGCAGCAATCCACGTGATGGGTTTGATGGTGTCATCATTCGACATGGTGGAGTATGCACAATTCCACTCGAGGTCTCTGCAGCATATGATTCTTGCCAAATGAAATGGGCTGCATCAGACGATAAAAACACAGACCATGGGGTATATTTACTAAAATTCGTAATTTACTGAATGAGGTTAAAGTTCAAACACGAATGACATCGAATGTGTGAAATTGCAACTTTTTGAATTTTTTACGACTCATTTACTATGCTGTCGTATTCTGCATTTTCGAGTTTTCCGATGTCGATGTCATTCGTATTTTCAGGCAGTGTTTTACGGGAGTGAATAGTAAAACACTGCCGACATTAACACAATGAATCTCGGCCGGATCTGTGAGATCCATGCAGGGCTTCATTGTGCACCTTTAAAAAAAAATGAAAGTGTTAAAAATAAAAAAATAAAAATGCGCGGGGTCCCCCCTCCTAAGCAAAACCAGCCTCGGGCTCTTTGAGCCGGTCCTGGTTGAAAAAATATGGGGGGGGGGGGGAAATGACAGGGGTTCCCCCATATTTGATCAACCAGCACCGGGTTCTGCGCCTGGTCCTGGTGCAAAAAATACAAGGGACAAAAAGCGTAGGGGTCCCCCGTATTTTTTGTACCAGCTCCACTAGTCAGAGAGATAATGCCACAGCCGAGGGACACTTTTATATAGGTCCCTGCGGCCCTGGCATTAAATCACTAACTAGTCACCCCTGGCCGGGGTACCCTGGAGGAGTGGGGACCCTTTAAATCAAGGGGTCCCCCCCTCCAGCCACCCAAGGGCCAGGGGTGAAGCCCGAGGCTGTCCCCCCCATCCAAGGGCGGCGGATGGGGGGCTGATAGCCTTGTGAAAAAATAAGAATATTGTTTTTTGTAGCAGTACTAAAAGTCCCAGCAAGCCTCCCCCGCAAACTGGTACTTGGAGAACCACAAGTACCAGCATGCGGTGGGCAAACGGGCCCGCTGGTACCTGTAGTACTACTACAAAAAAATACCCCCAAAAAACAGGACACACACCGTGACAGTAAAGCTTTATTACATACATGCACACCTACATACACACATACTTACCTATGTTCACACGAGGCTCGGTCCACTTCCCACTTCTCCATGTAGACTCCACAGGGTACCTGTGAAAAAAATTATACTCACATAATCCAGTGTAGCAAGTGTCCTCTTTATAATCCACGTACTTGGCAAAAAAACAAACCGGAAACCCGAACCACGCACTGACAGGGGTCCCATGTTTACACATGGGACCCCTTTCCCCGACTGCCAGGACCCCCCCTGACTCCTGCCAAAGAGGGTCCCTTATGCCAATCAGGGAGCGCCACGTCGTGGCACTCTCCTGATTGGCTCTGCGCTCCTGTACTGTCAGTCAGGCTGCGCACGGCAGAGATACAATGTAGCGCCTATGCGCTCCATTGTATCCAATGGTGGGAACTTTGTGGTCAGCGGTTGACCGCGAGTAACCTCAACCGCTGACCGCAAAGTTCCCACTATTGGATACAATGGAGCGCCTATGCGCTACATTGTATCTTCAGTGCGCAGCCTGACTGACAGTACAGGAGCGCAGAGCCAATCAGGAGAGTGCCACGACGTGGCGCTCCCTGATTGGCAGAAGGGACCCTCTTTGACAGGAGTCATGGGGGGTCCTGGCAGTCGGGGAAAGGGGTCCCATGTGTAAACATGGGACGCCGTTCAGTGCGTGGTTCGGGTTTCCGGTTTGTTTTTTTTGCCAAGTACGTGGATTATAAAGAGGACACTTGCTACACTGGATTATGTGAGTATATTTTTTTTCACAGGTACCCCGTGTAGTTTACATGGAGAAGTGGACCGAGCCTCGTGTGAACATAGGTAAGTATGTGTGTATGTAGGTGTGCATGTATGTAATAAAGTTTTACTGTCACGGTGTGTGTGTCCTGTTTTTTGGGGGGTATTTTTTTGTAGTAGTACTACAGGTACCAGCGGGCCCGTTTGTCCACCGCATGCTGGTACTTGTGGTTCTCCAAGTACCAGCTTGCGGGGGAGGCTTGCTGGGACTTTTAGTACTGCTACAAAAAAACAGCAGAGCCCGGTGCTGGTTGATCAAATATGGGGGAACCCCTGTCATTTTTCCCCCTATATTTTTTCTACCAGGACCGGCTCAAAGAGCCCGAGGCTGGTTTTGCTTAGGAGGGGGGCCCCCACGCATTTTTTTCCCTTAAATTTAACCCTTTCACACCCCTTCCCACTGATAAACATGCACGGATCTCACGGATCCGTGCATGCCTATCAGAACACGGTAAAAAAAAACAGTTTTTTTTTAAACTGCTTTTTTTTTATAATTTGTAATTTTTCACGGCAGTGTTTGGCTATAGCCGGCAGTGTTTGTGAAATAGAATTTTTAGTTAATTACCGAGTTGTATCAAATAACAGCCGTATTTGACCGATGGTGTATTCATTCGTATTTTTTTTCTTTGACTTCCAAAAAAATACGAATGCCCTCATCACTGCCGAGATTTGGGTTTAGTAAATTCCCGAGATGACACTTTGATGAAAAAACACCAAATCGGTCAAAATCGGGAGCTTAGTAAATATACCCCCATGTCTATTACGATAGAAGTAAGACAGTCATTAGCCTCGTGGCTACAGACATACCATCTGGACAAGGGGAGACCCCTTTGGATATCAGATTGGGAAATTCTGACGACAGACACCAGTCTCCAAGGCTGGAGAGCAGTGTCAGGAAGGTTGTGTTTTCAGGGGCAGTGGACCAGGGAAGAAAGTTGCCTGCCAATAAACATATTGGAACTTCGAGCCATATACATGGAACTGATTCAGGCAAAGGACATTCTTCAGGGAAAATCAGTCCAGATCCGCTTGGATAATGTGACGGCAGTAGCGTACATCAACCATCAGGGAGGAACTCGCAGCCAAAAAGCGATGAAGGAGGTTAAGTCACATACTAAAGTGGGCAGAACTTCAGCATCCAGCCTTGTCCGCAGTGTTCGTTCCGGGAGTCCTAAACTGGGAAGCGGACTTTCTCAGTCAGCCATTCAGACAAGCGAATGGTCTTTACACCCGGAGGTCTTCCAGACTCTAGTAGACAAGTGGGGCTTGCCAGAGACAGATCTCATGGCGTCCCATCTGAACAACAAAGTTCTTGCATACGGGTCAAGAACAAAGAATCCCAGAGCGATCTTTGTGGATGCCCTGTCCGTGAGATGGGACTTTCATCTGGCTTATGTGTTTCCTCCAATCACCCTATTACCCAGGGTGGTGAGAAAGATAAAGCAAGGGAAAGGTGCCGTGATACTAATAGCTCCGGCTTGGCCCAGAAGACATTGGTACACAGATCTGCAAAGGATGTCGATGGATGTTCCACTTCTGCTCCCTCAACGTCCAGATCTACTGATGCAGGGTCCTTGTTATCACAGACATCTTGATCAACTGTCTTTGATGGCGTGGCTCTTGAAACCTCTATCCTGAAGTCAAGAGGATTCTCACAACAGGTAATTCAAACTATGCTCAGAGCAAGGAAACCTACCTCAGTTCGCATTTATCACCGAATTTGGCAAACCTATATTCATTGGTGCAGTGAACGGAAAATGGACCATAAGGCTTTCAGAGTTTCCAGGGTCTTAGCATTCCTTCAGGCAGGAATGGATAAAGGTTTGAAGGTGGCTTCCTTGAAAATGCAAGTGTCGGCATTGACTGTATGGTTCCAAGAGAAAATTGCACAATTTACAGGATGTGCATATTTTTTTCCAGGGAATGCTGCGCATTCAACCTCCTTTTGTTCCTCCTACAGTGCCTTGGGACTTAAGTCTAGTCCTGAAAACCCTTCAAGTTGCCCAGTTTGAACCACTTAATAAAGTGGATCTTAAATGGTTGACAGCTAAAGTTCTCTTTCTACTGGCTATGGTGTCAGCTAGAAGAGTATCAGATTTAGGGGCATTATCATGTCGTTCCCCATTTATGACTTTTTAGATAAAGCAGTTCTCAGAACTAGATCTGGGTATCTTCCGAAGGTGATGTCTAAATTCCACCTTAATGAAGAAATTGTAGTCCCGGCTTTCCAGGTAACGGGCCTTTCTGTGGAAGACGCATCGCTACACGTGGTCCATGCATTAAGGATCTAGGGGGATCGTACCAGTGCCATCAGAAAGACAGATTCTCACTTCATTCTCTACGTATTTCATAAGAGGGGATGGCCTGGTGATAAGCAGACACTGGCAAGATGGCTTCGGATGACGATATCAGAAGCATATTCTCAGGCTGATCTCCCTGTTCCGGCTAATGTCTCTGCTCACTCTACTCGTAAGGTAGGTCCATCATGGGCAGCACAACATGCTGCTTCAGCAGAACAGATATGTAAGGCAGCCACATGATCTTCCATTAACACATTCATTAGACATTATGCCTTGGATACCTTTGCCTCTCATGACGTTGAATTCGGACAATGGATTCTCCTGTCCACTCAGGAGCGTCCCCTCCACTAAATTGCTTTGGGAAATCCCATTGTTATCCTGTGGATAACCTGTTGACCCTGTCGGAGAAATATACGTTATGGTAAGAACTTATCGTTGATAACGGTATTTCTCCTGACTAATGTATACATAATAAAAAATAAAATAAAAATCACAGTGGCTTTTTTATTATTATTCTATTAAATTGGCTATCATCAAATGAGGGCTTATAACCAATCAATAAAAAGAATAAAACTAGGCAGGCAGGGGGCAGTCATTACTGTTGTGCGTAGGGGTGCCCTCACCGCTAAATCCACCCCTGATGGATTGTCCATATTAAATTTAAACCAATGGTGTACTGTATATTAAATTTAAACTACAGTAATAGTTTAATGTTTATAGCTCCACCTAATTAAGAGAGAACTATTTAATAAAGTTTTCTTATAGTTGAACAAAAAACACATAAACAAAATCGATAATTTAACTTGTCACATGCAAGAATAGCAGCAGCCTCTGTGCTACTTACACACTGGGACAGGACTCAGGAGGACTCTCTGTGGGGGGTATATTTACTAAAAATCGAGTTTGGTTGATGTTTGGTCAATTTTTTTTTATAAATTTTGTGTTTAAGGGTTTAAATCACATATTTAACAACAGATGATTTTTGACATTATTTAAAAAAAAATCTGTTAGTAAATGTGGAATTTAGACACAGAAATACAAAATCAACCAAACATCAACCAAAAACGACCCAGATTGTTTTATAGTAAATATAACTCTAAATCCAACATTTTTACTAACAGATCATTTTTTACATAAAAGAATGTAAAAAATCATCTGTTAATAAATGTGTGATTTAGAACGTGAAATACAAAATCGATCAAAAATTTACCCAACACTGGAGTACATTATCCCCTGCTTCCCTGCTTAGGGAGGTATTCAGTTAGGTCCGTTTTTTTTTTTTTTTTTGCCTAGGCAAAATAACTAGACCTTTTCACTCTTTTTAGGGCAAATGGGAATTTGCCCTATTTAATAGCAGGGACTTTTTTTGTCTAGGCGAAAAATTCAGCAGGAGCGAAAAACATGTGGGCCATTTTCACCAATTTAGAGGTATTTTTTGCCTATGCCTTTTCACCCCCAAAAAAAGTGAAAAGGCATTGGCCAAAACACCTTACAAATGGGTGAAAACAGGCCTCAAAATAATTGGGGGGGGGGGGTGTTTCAGCGAATTTAATAGCTCTGAGATTTCCGGACCTAACTGAATACCCCCCATAATCTGGCTATGGTTGCGGTGCCCGTTAACCCGTTAGTTAGCTGGGATTTTTTTTCATCATAAGTGCAGTGCTGCCGGCTGACTTCGGGGCTAATTCAGTATCCCGGGGGATCAATTAGCCAGTTGTAAATTACCTCAGCTAATTGAATTCCTCCCAATGGGTGTATTCTTTTTGAAGATGCTGTAAAGTCACTTGTCTGTGCCTTGTTTGTATACAATAAGGCATAAGAGCCCCCATTGTCAGTAACAAATGTGAGGCTGAATGTGTGTTACTGAAGGTGGAGTCTGCATACCAGACATTTTTAAAGTTAAGGGGATGCAAAGTAACTGGTTCTGTACCTATCGGGGGTCAGAGGGGGACCAGGGCTTGCCAGGAAGTTGCAGCCACTTCCCCAAGGTGATGTGGCCTTGGTCCCTCCTGCTGGACAGTATCTCATATTCACAATGTGGAGTAACCACACCCCCTGTACACTTGGTTACACCCCCTAAAGTACTGGGGCCTAATATGTTTCATGTTGCGGCCGAGGTTCCACTATATTACAGACTCTCACTAAGCACTGACTGTTCCTAAAGTTGAATAGTTTATGATGTGTAGATCAGTAACATAGGCTTCTTCTGGTAGTAGTTCATGGGTTTTGATGTACAGTACTTGTTTTTAGTCAGCAGCAATAAGAACATTTTCCAGGGTATGAATACATTTGCAAGACCAAGTATGCGTGACTAAATATTCTTTAGACTGTATGCGGTCAGCATACCGCTCGTCGGGATCCCGGCTGTCACAAAACTGACACCGGGACCCCAACTGGGGCACCATACCGCCGCCGGTATACCGGCGAGGTAGGTGATTCCCCCACTATGGGTGTCTATGACATCCATAGAGGGAGAATAGAACCTGTGGCGAGTGCAGTGAGCCACCAAGGGGCTTCGTTTCGCTCGCACCCCTGCTGGCAATCCACCGCTCGGGATGCCGATGTCGGTATACTGACCTACGGCATCCCGTGCTGCGAGATACTATACTGATCCCCTTTAGATAGTTATGAAAGACCATATACAGTATTAGGGAGTTAGCTATTAATTGATGTACAATAAAGCCAGGTCAATATTTTCTTTCTGTTATTGTGGTAGAAGAATATTAAACCTTGGAAAGAGATAAAGTACCAACCAATCAGCTTCTAGCTACCATGTTTCAAACACAGACTGCAAAATGTCAGTTAGTAGCTGATTGGTAAGGCTTGGGCCTCACATAGCGGTTTAGCCATACTTGCCTACTCTCCCGGAATGGCCGGGAGGCTCCCGAAAATCGGGTAACCCTCCCGGCCCACCGGAAGAGCAGGCAAGTCTCCCGATTCGTGGGGTCCCCCCTGCCCGTCCGCCCACTTAGTGTGTAAAGTGGGCGGTTTGGGCAGTTGATGACGCGATTCTTGCTGGATCGCGTCATCATAGCCACGCCCCCTGCCGTGTAATGCCGGTGATCGCGGCATTACAGAGCGGGGTGTGGCTTAAAAGAGCAATTGTCATTACCCCGCCCTTGCTCTGCCCTTTCTCCGCCCCGTCCCGCCTCCTGCCCACCCCCTTCACGATGTCACAGCCTCCCCTGCCCGCCCTCTGAGCTGACCTGGCTGCTCTCTCCCGCAGAGAGCAGCCAAAATGTAGGTAAGTATGGGTTTAGCAGGTCCCACTTGGCTGGAAGGAGCCTGCACATGGTCTCCTACAAATGTGTCCTCTTACATCTTTGCTCCGTGCGCTACAAGTCACGTTACACATAATGCGTGAGTGCCGTATGACTCTGTAGTGCTGAGCATCTTTTTTTGCGTTTTTTAAAATGCTTCTTAGACACACAGTAATGTACAGCACGCACAAGCAGCTTCTGCTGAATAAAATGATATGCAGCATGCCTATATTCTATGTGTGGCTGCAAATATATTTGTATACAAAATGTTATGCTAGTGTTTTCATGGAAAACACTGTAACGTGGCATTTCGGATGCAGATAGAGCCTCTATTACACACAGAATATAGGCACATTTTCACGGGAAAAAGACACTTGGCGCTACAGAGTCCTGTCAGGGGCATGGCGCGACTTCAAGGGCTGTTTAGCGTGACTGCAGCAAGGATGTGTGAGGACACATCTGTATGCAGCCGTCCACACATATGCAGCGGTGCTGCATCAACTGGACCCAACCCTGCGGTTGAGCAGGATGATAGGATGTCCGGATTTCAACTAGAACAGATACATTTGAATTAGAGATGTGCACCGGAAATTTTTCGGTTTTTGTGCTTTGGTTTTGGATTAGCTTCCGTGGCCGTGTTTTGGATTCGGACGCGTTTTGGCATAACCTCCCTGAAAATTTTTTGTCGGATTCGGGTGTGTTTTGGATTCGGGTGTTTTTTTTTAAAAACCCTCAAAAACAGCTTAAATCATAGAATTTGGGGGTAATTTTGATCCTATAGTATTATTAACCTCAATAACCATAATTTCCACTCATCCAGTCTATTCTGAACACCTCACGCCTCACAATAATATTTTTAGTCCTAAAATTTGCACCGATGTCGCTGGATGACTAAGCTAAGCGACCCAAGAGGGCGGCACAAACACCTGGCCCATCTAGGAGTGGCACTGCAGTGTCAGACAGGATGGCACTTACAAAAATTTGGCCCCAAACAGCACATGATGCAAAGAAAAGAGAAAAAGAGGTGCATTGTGGTCGCTGGACGGCTAAGCGACACAAACACCTCAATATCACAGGAATTATTCGTTCTAATCAATGGTATTATTGGTACAAATCACAGGAAGAAAATTACAAAATCACAGGAATTATTCGTTCTAATCAATGGTATTATTGGTCCAAATCACTGGAAGAAAATGACAAAATCACTGGAATCATTTGGCAAGATCACTGTAATTAATAATTAATTACAAATCACTGATATTAATTGGTAAAATCTCGCTATCGTCTGCCTAGTGAAGTGGAATCTAGATGGGATTTTGTATCGGGGACACAATAACTTCATCAATTGTCTAAATCCCAATGCACTAATGGCGGAAAACAGACGCACGTCTAACAGCGCACTGATTATACTGAGAACTGATCATACTGATCAAGCACTGATTTTACTGAGCACTGATAATACTACGGAGAACTGACACTGAGCAGCGAGAACAGCACTGGACTATTGTACTGTAGTATACTGGTCACCACAATGCTGCACTGTACTACTATATATACTGCTCACAAAAATGCAGCACAGATATGGAATGGATACTTGCAGTGACACGGAGCTGCAAGATACAGCAATGGCCTACTGTACTGTACAACTATATACTGTTGGGCATCAAAATGCTGCACTGTACTACTATATATACTGCTCACAACAATGCAGCACAGATATGGAATGGATACTTGCAGTAACACGAGCTGCAAGATACAGCAATGGCCTACTGTACTGTACAACTATATACTGTTGGTCACCAAAATGCTGCACTGTACTACTATATATACTGCTCACAAAAATGCAGCACAGATATGAAATGGATACTTGCAGTGCACGGAGCTGCAAGATACAGCAATGGCCTACTGTACTGTACAACTATATACTATTGGTCACCAAAATGCTGCACTGTACTACTATATATACTGCTCACAAAAATGCAGCACAGATATGGAATGGATACTTGCAGTGACACGGAGCTGCAAGATACAGCAATGGCCTACTGTACTGTACAACTATATACTGTTGGTCACCAAAATGCTGCACTGTACTACTATATATACTGCTCACAAAAATGCAGCACAGCTATGGAATGGATACTTGCAGTGACACAGAGCTGCAAGATACAGCAATGGCCTACTGTACTGTACAACTATATACTGTTGGTCACCAAAATGCTGCACTGTACTACTATATATATTGCTCACAAAAATGCAGCACAGATATGGAATGGATACTTGCAGTGACACGGAGCTGCAAGATACAGCAATGGCCTACTGTACTGTACAACTATATACTGTTGGTCACCAAAATGCTGCACTGTACTACTATATATACTGCTCACAAAAATGCAGCACAGATATGGAATGGATACTTGCAGTGACACGGAGCTGCAAGATACAGCAATGGCCTACTGTACTGTACAACTACATACTGTTGGTCACCAAAATGCTGCACTGTACTACTATATATACTGCTCACAAAAATGCAGCACAGATATGAAATAGATACGTGCAGTTCACGGAGCTGCAAGATACAGCAATGGCCTACTGTACTGTACAACTATATACTGTTGGTCACCAAAATTCTGCACTGTACTACTATATATACTTCTCACAAAAATGCAGCACAGATATGGAATGGATACTTGCAGTGACACGGAGCCGCAAGATACAGCAATGGCCTACTGTACTGTACTGTACAACTATATACTGTTGGTCACCAAAATGCTGCACTGTACTACTATATATACTGCTCACAAAAATGCAGCACAGATATGGAATGGATACTTGCAGTGACACGGAGCTGCAAGATACAGCAATGGCCTACTGTACTGTACAACTATATACTGTTGGTCACCAAAATGCTGCACTGTACTACTATATATACTGCTCATAAAAATGCAGCACAGATATGGAATGGATACTTGCAGTGACACGGAGCTGCAAGATACAGTAATGGCCTACTGTACTGTACAACTACATACTGTTGGTCACCAAAATGCTGCACTGTACTACTATATATACTGCTCACAAAAATGCAGCACAGATATGAAATAGATACGTGCAGTTCACGGAGCTGCAAGATACAGCAATGGCCTACTGTACTGTACAACTATATACTGTTGGTCACCAAAATTCTGCACTGTACTACTATATATACTTCTCACAAAAATGCAGCACAGATATGGAATGGATACTTGCAGTGACACGGAGCCGCAAGACACAGCAATGGCCTACTGTACTGTACTGTACAACTATATACTGTTGGTCACCAAAATGCTGCACTGTACTACTATATATACTGCTCACAAAAATGCAGCACAGATATGGAATGGATACTTGCAGTGACACAGAGCTGCAAGATACAGCAATGACCTACTGTACTGTACAACTATATACTGTTGGTCACCAAAATGCAGCACACTGAGCACAAATATTTGCAGCACACTGAGCACAGATATGGAGCTTTTCAGGCAGAGAACGTAGATATTTGCAGCACACTGAGCACAGATATTTGCAGCACACTGAGCACAGATATTTGCAGCACACTGAGCACAGATATTCGCAGCACACTGAGCACAGATATTTGCAGCACACTGAGCACAGGTATGGAGCTTTTCAGGCAGAGAACGTGGCCACGTCCTCTCCGTTCAATCTCCAATGCACAAGTGAAAATGGCGGCGATGCGCGGCTCTTTATATAGAATACGAATCTCGCAAGAATCCGACAGCGGGATGATGACGTTCGGCCGCGTTCGTGTTAACCGAGCAAGGCGGGAAGATCCGAGGCTGCCTCGGACCCGTGTAAAATAGGTGAAGTTTGGGGGAATTCGGATCTCGACGAACCGGACCCGCTCATCTCTAATTTGAATGTGTTCTACTTGAAATCTGGTAGTGGGACTGGCCGGATCCTGTGTAGTGGCATGCTGCAGAAAGACTAGTGTGCAAACTCTAAATGCTCCTTCCTGCCAAGCAGGTCTCGCTGAACGGGACCCTCTATACCGCTATGTGTGGCCCAAGCCTTAGTACTTTATCTCTCTCCAAGGATTGATACATCTCCCCCTCTGTCTGACGATGAGGGATCTAGTAATCAATGCCCCTCGCTACCCCCATCTGTTGCTCTCATTAAATGCCACTAAACCCTTCAAAGTTATTAGTTATTACCTTTCACGCTGTCATCTCCTGCTGTTAGCAGATAACACTAATGTGCCAGGGATAGTTCCATTAATTATTTTCTTCCCTTCCTCTCACATGTTCCATAGCCAGCTCATCGTAACTCATTAAAGTAAATATTATTCACATTACCCATCAGCCATTGCAGGTTTTTGTCACATTAGCTGTACTCCATGAATCAAGGACATGCTGGTTTAGTTTTTATTTTTACATTAACCTGCTTTTTCAATTACTTGTCTAATTATTTAATGGCTTGAATTAATGCAGTACAGTAAGACTATCACTTTACATATTTCATACGACAAGGACAAATTGAGAGGCACAGTACTTTGAGGGAAAGAGCTCAAAACAACACAAACTTCATATAAAAGAAATAAGAAAAGGACAATCCAGTTTGTAATTAGCTATAAAGTGTTTTACTGTGCTAAACAGTTTTCATCCATATGTATAATGGTTTCACATTGGTGACAAACAATGCATCTGTTAAGTAAAATAACAAGTAAAAGTTGTAAAGTTCCATGAAAACACCAGATACTTTCTTGAGATAAAAATAAATAAATAAATAATGTATCTTTGGGGGTAATTCAGACCTGTTCGCTAGGCTACGTTTTCTCACAGCCTGTGATCAGGTCCGAACTGCGCACGTATGTACTGCAATGCGCAGGCGCGATGGACCGCAGCAACGGGGATCGATGCATAGTGACAGGATCATGCGAAAAAGGCGATCACACCGGCGATCTCAAGGTGATTGACAGGAAGAGAGCGTTTGTGGGTGGCAACTACCCATTTTCAGGGAGTGTCTGGAAAAACGCAGGCGTGTCCAAGCATTGGAAGGGAGGGTGTCTGACGTCAATTCCGGTTCTGGCCAGGCTGAAGTGATCGCAGCGACTAAGTAAGTCCTGGGCTGCGCAGAGACTGCACAAAATCAGGTTGTGCAGCTCTGCTACACATGCGTTCGCACACTTGCACAGCTAAAATACACTCCCCCAGTAGGCGGTGACTATCTGATCGCAGGGCTGCAAAAATCGCTGCCCAGCGATCAGGTCTGAATTAGGCCCTTAATTTAAGCAAATCTAATTAGTCATTTGCACTTTACTTGCATGTGCAGAACTTTGCAACTTTACCTAAAAATGTTTAAAATAGTAACTACAAAGCTGTAGTGATCACTTACTGTAATACAAAACAGGTTGTGGGGATTCTAGACAGCACTATTGGGAAGATGTATCACAGCTTGGAGAGAGATAAAGTACCAGCCAATCAGCTCCTGTCATTTTTCAAATATAACTTGTAACATGACAGAAGCTGATTGGTTGGCACTTTATCTCCACCTTATCTCTCTCCAAGCTTTGATACATCTCCTCAATAGTTGGGAGGAGTACGGATGGTGTAATGGTTAGCATTACTGCCTCACAGTACTGAGGTCATGGGTTCAATTCCCACAATGGCCCTTATGTGCGGAGTTTGTATATTCTCCCCGTACTTGCGTGGGTTTCCTCCGGGTACTCCAGTTTCCTCCCACAATCCAAAAATATACTGGTAGGTTAATTGGCTCCCAACAAAATTACCCTAGGCGTGAATGTGTCTGTGTGTACATGTGATAGGGAATATAGATTGTAAGCTCCACTGGGACAGGGACTGATGTGAATGGGCAAATATTCTCTGTACAGTGCTGCGGAATATGTGTGCGCTATATAAGTAACTGGTAATAATAATAATAATAGATGTTAGATATTATGGTAACTGAGAAACTGTTGTGGTGCAAAATATATGAAAGTGTAACATCCATCATCAGCTACTTATCTGCGAGAACATCTGCCAGTCAACAGCGAAGTGATCGCTATTCAATTGTGTTCGCATTGCTGTCCCTGCAAATTAAGTGAGCCTGGCTGCGAAGGCAGGCACTGGTCGGCCATCTTACGTTACGCGTGTCACGTTATGCAGACTCCCCGAAAATGGCCCAGATCCACCCACATTCCGGAACATCCCACCCCCACAACACCACGTCCCTGCCCCCGTCCACCCCGCGAATGCCTCTGCCTGTCAGTCAGGCAGAGGCGTTAGCATCACTGAGATGCAAAGGCATTTCCCGGGCCGTGCACACACAGAACATGTGCTGTACATGCGCACTGGCCAGAAAATCATCAGTATGCGGGCAATCCATACTGAATAGGGCTCTATATTTACTGTTTTCCTTGGAGCACTGATCCTGCTCTGAGCAAAACACACTCCTCCATCAGGGTAGGAAACGGGGTAATTCAGACCTGATCGCTCGCTAGCGGTTTTTGCAGCACTGCAATCAGGTCAGAACTGCGCATGCATATGCACCGCAATGCGCAGGTACGTCGCGTAGGTACAAAGTGGATCGTTGCTGTGCAATGGGTTTGTGCAAAGAATCCATTCGCATGGGCGATCGCAAGGAGATTGACAAGAAGAAGGCGTTTGTGGGTGGCAACTGACCGTTTTCTGGGAGTGGTAGGAAAAATGCAGTCGTGTCCAAGCATTTGCAGGGCGGGTGTCTGACGTCAATTCCGGTCCCGGACAGGCTGAAGTGATCGCAGCGGCTGAGTAAGTCCTGGGCTACTCAGAAACTGCACAAATTCTTTTTGTACATCTCTGCTACACTTGCACAGCTAAAATACACTCCCCTGTAGGCGGCGACTATGTGAACGCAGGACTGCAAAAAACAGCTAGCGAGTGATCAGGTCTGAATTGCCCCCCAAGTCCGATGGACTTCTCCTATTAGGCGATACAAAAAGTGACAAGCTCGCTGGAGACTTTGAAGATCCTAGTTTTCACATGTTTCCAGCCAAGCATGACAGGAGCTGTTACTCCTACTCATAACTGGTAGCCACATTGTACAGCAACATTATTCTTTTTTTTTTTTTTTCAATTATTTTTATTGAAACACCAGTTTTCCAAAGCGTACATCATGACATTGTTGTTAATAAAGTCAACAATTACAATCATTCTTGCAGAACAATATATTTTCATTCAATCGATTATATTCTGTCTAGAACATACGCTGAATAGTATATACTATCACACATAGTATATTATCACAACCATTTTATCTACAGGCTGAAATAAAAATCAATATCTGTCCCATAAGACCTCACATCCAACATTTTTAATTTAACAAAGAACTATTGAATTATTTTTTTTTAACATAGACTTCCATGGAAATCCTGGCATGCATTAAGATATCCCCTTGCCTAGCTGAAACGAGAGGCTAATTTACATGTCATTAGCAGTGTTTAGGCTCCCTCAAAAACACCAGTACTTAAAATACAGCTACTTCATTTGCAATAATATAACAGTCATGCTGTAGCAATAATGGGAATACGTTTATATAACCCACTTGGCAACTTTTTAGAATAGTGTTAATTGTAACATAAATCACACATAGGTTAATTCATTTTCACCATAAGCTATTTTGCCATGGCTTGTGAGAGAAGAAGCTGTGCGGGCGTCACCTGTATTTTAACAGATCTACTGTACCTGGCACCCTGCTTTCTCCAGAGCCAGTGTAAAATCAAGAAAATGGACACATTGAAAAGCACGAGAGAGAGAGAGAGAGAGAGAGAGAGAGAGAGAGAGAGAGAGAGAGAGAGGTCACCATAACTAAAACTGTGTAAAATAAGGGGCAACTGAACTGGTTTTTTACTGTATTAGGAGAAAAACAGGGAGATACTAAAGAAAAAATGGTGCTGTAATAATTATTTTGCTACAATATAATTGAACTACACATGAAATTAATTAATATTATCTTGCAGTGACCTTCTGTGTGTTCCTGATATAAAAAAAAAAAACAATTAATTAAGCCCGAAGGAAGTTTTCTTTTTTTATATAAACCTGTGAAGCATGCAACAACAAAAAACATTCTCTTAAATAATAAATTTGATGCATCAAACTGTGCCGGTGCTAGGGTGTTCGGCGACCCTGCAAACTATAAATTTGTGCCCTCCCATGCTTTACAAAGGGACAGCGCACATAATGCCCCTATAGCAGTGATGCTATAGGGGCACACAATGAATGATACACACAATGAATGATACACACAATGAATGATACACACAATGAACCCTGTAGTAGTGACACACACGTAACGCCCCCTGCAGCAGTGATGCTTATACAAGACTCCCCCTGTAGTAGTGACGCTTACACACGTAACGCCCCCTGTACCAGTGACGCTTACACACGTAATGCTCCTGTACCAGTGATGCTTACACACTGTACCAGTGCCGCTTACACACGTAACGCCCCCTGTACCAGTGACGCTTACACACGTAATGCTCCTGTACCAGTGATGCTTACACACTGTACCAGTGCCGCTTACACACGTAACGCCCCCTGTTTCAGTGACGCTTACAAACTAAATGCCCCCTGTAGCATTGACGCTTACACATGTAACGCCCGCTGTACCAGTGACGCTTACACACGTAACGCCCCCTGTACCAGTGACGCTTGCATGAGTAACGCCCTCTGTACCAGTGATGCTTACACACATAACGCCTGCTTTAGCAGTGACGTTCACACACGTAACGCCCCATATACTAGTGCCGCTTACACACGTAATGCCCCCTGTACCAGTGACTCTCTCACACGTAATGCCCCCTGTAGCAGTGATGCTTACACACGTAACGCCCAATGTACTAGTGCCGCTTACACACGTAATGCCCCCTGTACCAGTGACTCTCTCACACGTAATGCCCCCTGTAGCAGTGATGCTTACACACGTAACGCCCCCTGTACTAGTGCCACTTACACACGTAACGTCCCCTGTACCAGTGACGCTTACACATGTAATGCCCCCTGTAGCAGTGACGCTTACACACGTAACACCCCCTGTACCAGTGACGCTTACACACGTAATGCACCCTGTACCAGTGACGCTTACACACGTAACGCCCCCTGTACCAGTGCCGCTTACACACGTAACGCCCCCTGTACCAGTGACGCTTACACATGTAATGCCCCCTGTAGCAGTGATGCTTACACACGTAACGCCCCCTGTACTAGTGCCACTTACACACGTAACGCACCCTGTACCAGAGACGCTTACACACGTAACCCCCCCTGTACCAGTGACGCTTACACATGTAATGCCCCCTGTAGCAGTGATGCTTACACACGTAACACCCCCTGTACCAGTGACGCTTACACACGTAACGCCACCTGTACCAGAGACGCTTACACACATAATGCCCCCTGCAGCAGTGACACTTACACACGTAACACCCCCTGTACCAGTGACGCTTACACATGTAATGCCCCCTGTAGCAGTGATGCTTACACACGTAACGCCCCCCTGTACCAGTGACACACACGTAACGCCCCATGTACCAGTGCCGCTTACACACATAATGCCCCCTGCAGCAGTGACACTTACACACGTAACACCCCCTGTACCAGTGACGCTTACACACGTAACGCACCCTGTAGCAGTGACACTTACACACGTAATGCCCCCTGTACCAGTGACGCTCTCACATGTAACGCCCCCTGTAGCAGTGACGCTTACACGCGTAACGCCCCCTGTTCCAGTGACGCTTACACATGTAACGCTCCCTGTACCAGTGATGCTTACACACGTAACGCACCCTGTAGCAGTGATGCTTACACATATAATGCCCTCTGGACCAGTGACAATCTCACAGGTAATGCCCCCTGTACCAGTGACGCTTATACACGTAACGCACCCTATACCACTGACGCTTAAACACGTAACGCCCCATGTACCAGTGCCGCTTACACACGTAACACCCCCTGTAGTAGTGACGCTTACACACTTAACGCCCCATGTACCAGTGCCGCTTACACACGTAACGCCCCCTGTACCAGTGACGCTAACACACGTAATGCCCCCTGTACCAGTGACGCTCTCACATGTAATGCCCCCTGTAGCAGTGACGCTTACACGCATAACGCCCCCTGTTCCAGTGACGCTTACACATGTAACGCTCCCTGTACCAGTGATGCTTACACACGTAACGCCCCCTACAACAGTGCCGCTTACACACGTAATGCCCCATGTACCAGTGACGCTCTCACACATAACGCCCCCTGTAGCAGTGACGCTTACACATGTAACGCCCAATGTACCAGTGACACTCTCACATGTAACGCCCCCTGTAGCAGTGACACTTACACACATTATGCCACACATACACACACATACATACTGTACATACATTACACACATACACAGTCACACATGCAAATACACAAATACTGTATACATATACACACACACACTTACCTAAAGAATTCTGGTAGGCCGGAGATGTAGCGGCTCATCCCCCTGTGTAGCAGGGTGCTGCAGCCTGTTCCCATGTAGCTCCGCCCACTTTTGGGTCCCTTTCGGCCACTGCACTGTCACAGGGGAGGGGAGGTGAGAGTAGGCTTCATGCTGCCGGCCCTACAGTACGTTACAAGCAGCAGCTGTATCTCTCTTGAGTTTCTGGCAACCTGGTGACTACATGTGACGTCACGCAGCAGTCCCGAAACGGTCCGGCCCACCCCTGTTCGGAATGCCACCCCCACAAGTCAGTGACAACAGCCCAACCCAATGGCTGCCGCTGTTAATCACACTGCGGCCACATCATTCCTGGATGCGGCCGCAATGTGTAAGGTCACGCACGCGTACAACGGCCGGTGCACATTCGCAGACCACCTGGATGTGACCGCTGCATGCGAACACACGGCTGTGTCCAGGTCTGAATAACCCCCTATATTTCCTTTTTTCAATGCTATATAGTAACCAACTGTTAATGCCCTATAAGAAGAAGGGCTACTACATTTCTGCTGTACTTAACTAACTTTTCATTGTATTTTGAATACAGGCATTACTGTACCCTTCTTTTATTATAGATCTCATTATTATGTTTTTTATTTTCTAGGTATTTCAATGCCAATTCCTGTCATTGGCCTTCAAGATGACTCCAGAGTATTTGTGAATGGGAGCTGTGTGTTGAATGATGAAAATTTTGTACTACTTGGATCTTTTGTGGCATTTTTTATTCCACTTATCATCATGGTGTTTACTTATTGCCTGACCATTCAAGTACTGCAAAAACAGGCAACTGTCTTCATGTACGAGGAAGTGCCAAAGCAAAGGAAGAACAGTCTTAATGTTCTAAAGAAAGACAGCAACACAGAAAACATTTCCATGATCCAGAATCATGAGGCAGCATCTCACTTAAACTCTCCCGTAAACAAAGAGGGGGCGCTGTTTCGTAAGGGGACCATGCAGTCAATAAACAATGAGCGCAGAGCCTCCAAAGTCCTTGGGATAGTCTTCTTCTTGTTTCTCATCATGTGGTGTCCTTTCTTCATCACAAATATCATGTCTGTACTTTGCAAGGAGGCATGTGACAAAGACCTCATGGTGGAGCTCTTGAATGTATTTGTTTGGATTGGTTATGTTTCCTCAGGAATCAACCCACTAGTCTACACTCTTTTCAACCGAACATATCGAAGAGCTTTTGCCAACTACATCCGCTGTCAGTATGACAATAGCAGAAAAACAATGCTGCAACCAAACCAATGTCTACACAACCCACCATCAACCGTCGGGTTTGGCAAGGACCTTAATTTAAATAATTACAGAAATGGCAATGAACTACTTAGCATGGAAATGGATGAGACAGAGGAAGCCATCGAAATGCAACCTGGAATTTCTGAATTATCATTAAACAGTTCTAATGTTGTAAGTGAAAGAGTTAGCTGTGTTTAAAGGAAGGTCATATAAACCTTCACTATTTTAGGTCAGTTTAATATATTTGTGTGAAATAAAAAATATATGTTATGTTGAAAATAATAATGTAAATATTTGTTCTAAAAGAAAAATAGAAATTTTTTAAGACATCTTTGCAGTCCAGTGCTTCAGTCCGATGTTTCAAGTCAGAGTTAATTTCCTGTTGGGACAGAAATACCATAGTGATTATTTTGGTGATATGATTGGCAGAATGTGATAGCCTTCTCTTTAAGTGCATGCACAACTATTCTGATGACATCATAGATCAATATGCAAGAGATCAATTTTTTCATGCAAAGTTTAGTTAAGTGATTCATTAAAGAGTACACAAAGACTAACATCAACATTCTGAATTGCTGCCTAGAGTATGTTTGTTAAACGTTCATTCTTCAAAATTATAATATAGCAACGTAAATTGCCTATTTTTGTGTAGTTAGATATTTTATTTTAGAATGCCATAATGTTATGCAAAGTATTATCCCTAGTGTAATATATAATGATACAGTATTATAAGTCACTACGGCATTTAATGAAAGCACAGAAATTTGAAGTCAACTATATATCTTTATAATCTACAGTAGTGGGTTTGTTATTCTTTATAATACACAAGTTTTCCTGATTAATGCTTTACAGATAAACATTTGACATGAGTCTATCATATATATATATATATATATATATATATATATATATATATTAGAAGCAGGTGACGACTGAGAAATAAAGTGGCCTTGGAAAATATTTAAAAGTAGCTCATGCTGTATGTTGAATCTATTTTTAGTAGGTTTGGTAAATGGTCATTTAGTGAAGCATGCACGCTCTTCACCTTAAAGCTGGCACACCACCAGAGCAGGCATTTGCCATCATGCAGAGTGTAATAGGCTCCACTCATTGCCACACCCACTGCACACAGCACTGTCAGCAGTGCAGCGTAAAGCAGGGCAGAGACTTGACTGAGTGGAGAACAATCCCCCAAAATTATTGCTTTCTTACCTGTTATTGCAGCTTTAACTAGCTGCTTCTAGCACAGTGGTTCCCAAACTTTTTTGAATTATGACTCCCTAGAGTATCAGAATAATTTTATTGGCACCCCAGGGCCAAACGTTTGTTATTGAGACATTTAGAAAGAAATAGTAAATTAAATAAATTGTGTTTATATGTTATCCTTAGGTTCAGTTGTGTGATGAGGGACAATATTTGCTTCTGTTTGTCCAAGTATTGCACTGGTTTTGCCTAGTACATTGACCATAAATAATTTGAATTGGTCCTGGACCACCAATCGAAGGCACCCCTGCAATGGCACACAGTTTGAGAACCACTGTTCTAGCATCTTAAGCTCATCTTCTTCTTGGCTGTAATGTTGGAGCCCCATTTGAAAAAAATATCACCTCCTGGAAAGCTGGGCAATGAGTAAACATTCACAGTCCATAAGTAGGTCTCCTTGCCTCCAACCAACCTTGACAAATTACATTTCGTAAATATGACTCATTATCTGATAGTTTGGTCCTTAATTAAGTGAATTGGCTTTATTTTCTCCAATAAAAATCACCCACCAATGAAGTTAACAAACCCTAGCACCATGCCAACAATACATTATTTCTCCCCACCCACCATTAACTTAAACTTTCTCCTACTATTACTAGTGTTCATTCTAGCACCATGCACCTTTCAAAATCCATGCAGTTCCTCTTTCCTGCCTGGGGTGTCGCTCTCTGCTCTGGTACTTCTCAGCACACACAGGTCTGTATCACAGCACTGAGTTACAGATCAGAGTGTGCGGAGAAGCACCACAGCAGAGAGCGACACCCCAGGCAGAAAACAGGAACTGCACAGGTTTTGAAAGGTGCAGGGTGCTAGAATGAACACTAATTACATTAGTAGCCCACATACCCCTCTACATTACCCACTTACATTAATGCCTGCCTCCCGCTCACCTTCTTCCATCTGTAAATGCATGTTAGAAAAAAGGAAGACTCCTTAGCCTGCCTTTCTCCCTGCACATGTGTTGTGTAACACTTTGCTCAAAAGGTAAGTGCCTCATGTCTGATAGACTGACTGGCTGTCAGTAGCCTTGTACATGACAGTTAACAAGGAGGGGTCATGTACTGCAAACCAGCCTGCAGCCTGGAGCTCAATTCCTCTGCTGCATGTGGCTATCAGCCTAGGCTGGCAAACAAGGAGCTGAGTTGGCCAGGGAGCTAGAGGTGGCTCTGCAAAAAGCAGTATGACATAGTTGACTGGTCTAACCGCCACCCTGATGGCCCCCATAAGACAGTGCTATCACCCATACGTTAGGAGCAGCTCATTATTAACCACAGTAGACCAAAAACTCTTTACCCACTTGCAAGATAATCATTTAAAAAAATTGATAGAAAACAATCCAACAGCAGCCCAATAAAGGCATTGGGGCCACCAGCCAATTTTCCCTGTTTTAAAGTCAATAGTATATTAGCGTATTTATTTATTACTGTACCCTGGTATCTAGAGTAAAGGGATAAAAGTACAGTAATTGCTGAACAGACATTGACTATGTATGTGGAAGGCATACATGGTATATAATGATGGT
Source organism: Pseudophryne corroboree (assembly GCF_028390025.1). Lineage (NCBI taxonomy): Eukaryota > Metazoa > Chordata > Amphibia > Anura > Myobatrachidae > Pseudophryne > Pseudophryne corroboree. Next base: position 359,870,779 of record NC_086451.1, read on the forward strand.
ATAGAAAGATACCTTCTAATAGTATCATAATCTACAATGGTGGGTTTCATATAATTTCTAGTACAGAAGTATTTATCATGAATGCCAATGTTTGGTCATTAAGCACCATTTATTAAATAATAGACATGTATTTGTCACTTGTGTATTAGTTATTGGATAATGTGCACACTAGGTGTAAATTATAAGGTCATTTTGCAGTATCTGTGGGGATACATGGATATATGAGGCCTCAAGTTTAGTGCTCATGTACAGAGTACAGAATAATGTCTAATATGCAGTACTAATACAGTTCATTTCCTTAAATGATCTTATTCTCCCTTATGAATGATAGTATTGTTGAAAAATAAAAAACATTTCCCTCATACTATACTATATTATTTGCAGGTTTCTACATTTATGAAGTCAGTATGTTCACATCACTTGTGTTTTATCATTTAAACTTGTATTTAGCAGAAGAGATAATTGATGAGATTTTAAACATAAACATCTTTCATTTGTTTTTATGTATCAGCGGACTTATTCCCATTACTTTGTACCTGATATTTAATGAATGGATTTTGCATGTGTAACTGTTGCTTAAACAATTGTTACATAGTATTAGGAATAAGTCGACACCAACTTACAGTACTCCTTAGCGACCCATACTGTACCTTGCCTCATATGCAGAAAATAAAATGTTTTGCATTAAAACTGTGCATTGCAAATGACAATTACAAAGCAAGCAAATAAATAAAATACATTGCACTGCAGCACTCTGGTACGTTGTCTCTTTAATAACCTATGTTTAAACTGTATGCATCTATTTATAATAATAATAAAATAAATTATATTAACAGACATGCTCAAGACACATTATTCTTTGAGTTAAAATGAATTGACTGAGGTCAGTAAACAATTCAAACCTGGTAAATGAGAGAGAAAGCATCATGGAGAAAATCAGTTTTAAGACAACATCTCTGGCCGTTTAAAAATGCAAAATAGTTGTTGATGGGGGTTTGGACTCTCTCTGCACATGCTCAGTGGTGCCAAGAGAAGGGGGGGGGGGGGTACTAATTACCCGGGCACAGGTCTGACAGAGGGGCCCAAGTCTCCCCCCCCCCCCCCCCCCACTCTTACCTGGCAGAAGCAGCTGCAGCTCTTCTCCTCAGTCCAGCACATGCTGTGTGGGAGGCGCTTAAAATACTATTTTTTCTGTAGTTTTGTTCTAAAGGTGTAGGGCAACGCCTCCTGTGATTAGGCCACGCCCCCTGAAGAGTACCTGGGCTGAGCCAGGCTCTCTAGTGCCCTGCACATGCTTAGTTTTTTGCAAGGATAAATGTGCAGATATATTACCTGGATAAATACCTTTGGATAAATGTAATATGTGCAGAATGTTACACATGTGGTCCTAATTTCAGGCGAAGAGAGGTAAATCATTCTTAATGGGGTGCTAGTTTTAAAATGAATAGTGAATAACAAAACAGACAAAGGACACAAAAGGCACTCTACCTGTTTCATATACAAAAAGTGCAACATTTGCTATCTGTGTACATATGCATCCAAATGATGTATTAAATAGCATACTGAAAAAAACATTTTCAGCAAGGACGAGTCTAATATATACAACAAAAACAATCATATGTATTAGTCTAGAATATTGCATATATAAAAACCATCTGAATGTGAATATGAAACACTTGGTGCAATTTAGATGTTCCGCCACGGGTAGTGTTAAGGGGGGTACTCGCGGAGCGATAATGCCGTGTGTACCCCCTACAGCGATAGCGATGCGCAGCCCCGCGCATCGCTATCGCTGGTGCTAGATTGGCCTGCATGCAGGCTCAATCTTGCAGGTCGCTCATTTCACCCGCTGGGTGAAATGAGCAGCCCCCCCCCCCCCCCCCCCGCTTCCCCCGCATGCTTAGAACACATCGCGCTGTGCTGAGCGGGGGGAGAGATGCGTGCTGAGCGGTTCGCTCAGCACGCATCTCTCCCTAGATCTGCCCGTTAATACATTTGGCATCTTATTTGCATCATAGCCTCTTACAAAGTAACTCACAGTGTTCCACGGACACTAGTTTAGAACAGAACTCTTTTGTCTTTTGATTTTTACTAGAGATGTGCGGCGGGCACTTTTCGTGTTTTGTGTTTTGGTTTTGGTTCTAATTCCACTTTCGTGTTTTGGTTTTGGATCTGGACGATTTTTGAAAAAAACATAAAAACAGCTAAAATCACAGAATTTGGGGGTAATTTTGCTCCTACGGTATTATTAACCTCAATAACAATCATTTCCACTCATTTTCCAGTCTATTCTGAACACCTCACACCTCACAATACTGTTTTTAGGCCAAAAGGTTGCACTGAGGTTGCTGGATGACTAAGCTAAGCGACACAAGTGGACAACACAAACACCTGGCCCATCTAGGCGTGGCACTGCAGTGGCAGACAGGAGGACAGATATTAAAAAAAAGGCCCCAAACAGCACATCATGCAAAGAAGAAAAAGAATTGCAATGAGGTAGTTGTATGACTAAGCCAAGCGACATAAACAATTGGCCCATCTAGGCGTGGCACTGCAATGGCAGACAGGAGGGCAGATATCAACAAAAGGCCCCTAACAGCACATGATGCAAAGAAGAAAAAAAGTGCACCGAGGTTGCTGTAGGCCTAAGCTAAGTGACACAACCACTTGGCCCATCTAGTAGTGTCAATTACATTGCGCTGCTGCGGCTCCAGTGACACAAAGCTAAGTGACACAACCACCTGGCCCATCTAGTAGTGTCACGCAGTGGCTGAATGTCGAGAGTGGGCCGCAATTGTTCGGTCCACTGACAGCATCTCCAGCACGCTCCAGTCACTTCAAAAAAAATCTGCAATTGGTGGACTTATACGACAGTATCCCAGGACTGATACAACAGTACCCCTGGACTCATACGGCAGTGTCAGACAGGATGGCACTTTTCCAATACTAGGCCCCAAACAGCACTTCATGCAAAGATGTCGAAGAGGTGCAATGAGGTAGCTGTATGACTAAGCCAAGCGACACAAACAATTCCAACTGGAATTATATTTCCAAATCACTGTAATTAATTAGCAAGATCACTGTAATTAATAATTATAAATCACTGAAATTAATTGGCAAAATCACTGTAATTATACGTCCAAATCACTGGAATTAAATGGCAAGATCACTGTAATTAATAATTATAAATCACTGGAATTAATTGGCAAGATCATGGAGGCAGGGGAGAAGGAGGAGGAGGGAGGGGGACTGGAGCCGCGGCAGTGCAATGTAATTGGTTGTAGCGCTGCTGCAGCTGTCCTCTCTCCTTCCGTATTGGCTGCCCGGTGCTGCTGGGATGAAGGAACCGCATCCCAGCATCCACAGCAGCGCCAGGCAGCCAATACGGAAGGAGAGGGGACAGCTGCAGCAGCGCTACTACCAATTACATTGCGCTGCTGCGGCTCCAGTCCCCCTCCCTCCTCCTCCTTCCCTGCCTCCGGTGCGGCTGCTGCTCTCTCCTCAACAGCGCAGCGCACACAGCAGAGGCGGCATGTAATGAGTAAATTTGACTCATTGCATGCCGCTGGCCGTTGCGCCCTCGGGGCAACTGCGCTGTGTGCCAGACACACCTGGCACACACGTAGTTACGGCCCTGGTATCAACAGATATGTATGGTTCATCTTTACATGCACACCAAGTGGTATGTGTGAAATGGAAGCTTCTAGTTCATCACAAGGATGCACTTGTCTAACATGTGTGCTTAGGCACAAGACGCAGTAACTATTCTCTATTAAAGCAGTATTCATTTAATAATGGTGTCTACAGATATGTCCACATACACTTTTGCTCTGTTCATGTTAAATAGCCCCATTTGGCATGCCACAGACTTTGCAACTTTTTCTTTAAATGCTGTATACATCTCAGTTGAATCCAGTGGCGGTTTTTACCTATGAGCCCCCACAGGTAAAATCCGCTACTCAGTTCAGTGTCAGTGAAGCCAAATGCAGTCCGTGAGATGCAGTCTGGCTTTACTGTGACTGACAGTGACTTTCTATTGGAAGTCATAACTGTCAGTCGGTATCCGTTCACATGGTCGACCATGTTATGGTCGACAGTCATTAGGTCGACCACTATTGGTCAACATTGAGATGGTCGACATGGACACATGGTCGACACATGAAAGGCCGACACATGAAAAGATCAACATGAGTTTTTTAACTTTTTTTTCTTTTGGGGGATTTTTCCATACTTTACGATCCACGAGGACTACGATTGGAACGGTAATCTGTGCCGAGCAAAGCGGTAGCGGAGCGAAGGCACCATGCCCGAAGCATGGCGAGCGAACGCGGTGCACTAATTGGGGTTCCCAGTCACTTTACTCAAAAAACGACACCAAAAAAAGTTAAAAAAACTCATGTCGACCTTTTCATGTGTCGACCTTTCATGTGTCGACCATTTTAATGTGTCGATCATGTGTCCATGTCGACCATGTCAATGTCGACCAATAGTGGTCGACCTAATGACTGTCGACCTTAACATGGTCGACCATTCATACCGGAACCCTGTCAGTCACAGACACTACAGGCAATCCCATTTGAAGGTGTTTCCTCCCTCTGGGACTGCCAGACTGGGCTGCAATAGGCAGGGAGCTGACTTCCTGTAAGAAGCTAGCTCCCTGCCTCGTCAGCCGATGCAGTCCATAGATGCCGTGGTTTTGAGCATGCGCAGTACCGTCATTGCTACCGCGCAGGCGCTGGGGACAACAGGGCGGCGGAGACCTGGCAGCATCGTCAGTGGCAGCCCTCCTCCTCCACTAAGGTAGGAGCCGCCGTTGGTTGCATCACTTATGGGACAAAAGCTATTGGGGCTGACATTACTTGTACTTCTCTGTGCGACTAAGTTGCAAGTATGGGTAAAAATTATAGATGAGCGGGTTCGGTTCTCAGAGAACCGAACCCTACTGGACTTTGCCTTCCGAGTTCGGTTCCGAGCCCGGCTCGGGTTTTCCCGCATGACTCGGAAACCCGAGTGCGGCAAAACGTCATCGTCCCGCAGATGGATTCTCGCGGGATTTGGATTCCATATAAGGAGCTGCGCGTCGCGGCCATTTTCACTCCAGTCTCAGAGAGTGTATTGAGAGGACGTGTCCTCAGTGTTCAGTGTCTGGGGGGGGTGGGGGGCGGGAAAGTGGGGTGGCGAGTCTTGTGCTGTGTTGTGCTGCTCAGTCCAGTCCAGTGCAGTCACAGTGCTGGTGTCCTCTGCTGCCATATATCCAGTATAGCTGCATAAAGTGGTGTTGTGTTGTGTTGTGCTGTCCAGTCCAGTGTATTGTGCTGCATCAGTAACAGTGTTGGTGTCCTCTGCTGCCATATATCCAGTGTAGCTGTATAAAGTGGTGCTGTGTTGTGCTGTCCAGTCCAATGTAGTCAGTGTATTGTGCTGCATCAGTCGAGCCAGTCACAGTGTTGGTGTCCTCTGTTGCCATATATCCAGTGTAGCTGTATAAAGTGGTGTGGTGTTGTGCTGCATCAGACCAGTGGTAGTGTCCTGTCTCATCAGTCATTCCAGTGACGAGGCCATCACAGTGGTATACGCTGCTGCTATATGTCCACTGCTGCCGTATAATAATAATAACAACAACCACCACAAGTCCCTTACAGTGTTGTTGTGTTGTGCTGCATCAGACCAGTGGTAGTGTCCTGTTCATCAGTCATTCCAGTGACGATATACGCTGCTGCTATACAGTATGTCCACTGCTGCCGTATAATAATAATAACAACAACAACAACAACCACAAGTCCCTTACAGTGGTGTTGTGTTGTGCTGTATCAGACCAGTGGTAGTATCCTGTCCATCAGTCATTCCAGTCATTCCTGTGCCGCATATTGTGTTATATAACTCGCAAAAAATAATGGAGAACAAAAATTTTGAGGATAAAATAGGGAAAGATCAAGAAGAACCACTTCCTCCTAATGCTGAAGCTGCTGCCACTAGCCATGACATAGACGATGAAATGCCATCAACGTAGTCTGCCAAGGCCGATGCACAGTGTGATAGTAGAGGGCATGTAAAAATCCAAAAAGCCAAAGTTCAGTAAAAAGAACCAAAAAAAGAAATTTAAATCGTCTGAGGAGAAACGTAAACTTGCCAATATGCCATTTACGACACGGAGTAGCAAGGAACGGCTGAGGCCCTGGCCTATGTTCATGACTAGTGGTTCAGCTTCACATGACGATGGAAGCCCTCATAACTGAGGCCTTGACACTTATGTTGGTGTTAGACGTGCATCCGGTATCCGCCATTAGTGCAGTGGGATTTAGACAATTGATGGAGGTATTGTGTCCCCGGTAACAAATCCCATCTAGATTCCACTTCACTAGGCAGGCGATAGCGAGATTTTGCCATTTAATTTCAGTGATTTTGCCAGTTAATTTCAGTGATCTTGCTAATTAATTCCAGTGATTTGGAAATATAATTCCAGTTGGAATTGTTTGTGTCGCTTGGCTTAGTCATACAGCTACCTCATTGCACCTCTTCGACATCTTTGCATGAGGTGCTGTTTGGGGCCTAGTATTGGAAAAGTGCCATCCTGTCTGACACTGCCGTATGAGTCCAGGGGTACTGCTGTATTAGTCCTGGAATACTGTCGTATAAGTCCACCAATTGCAGATTTTTTTTAAAGTGACTGGAGCGTGCTGGAGATGCTGTCAGTGGACCGAACAATTGCGGCCCACTCTCGACATTCAGCCACTGCGTGACACTACTAGATAGGCCAGGTGGTTGTGTCACTTAGCTTTGTGTCACTGGAGCCGCAGCAGCGCAATGTAATTGGTAGTAGCGCTGCTGCAGCTGTCCCCTCTCCTTCCGTATTGGCTGCCCGGCGCTGCTGTGGATGCTGGGATGCGGTTCCTTCATCCCAGCAGCGCCGGGCAGCCAATACGGAAGGAGAGGGGACAGCTGCAGCAGCGCTACTACCAATTACATTGCGCTGCCGTGGCTCCAGTCCCCCTCCCTCCTCCTCCTTCTCCCCTGCCTCCGGAGCTGCCAGCACGAGGAGCCTGACTGCCAGCGGGGAGAGATGGTAAGTATATCTCTCTGCCTCTCTCTCTCTATCTCTCTATCTTTCTCTCTCTATTTCTCTCTCTACTTCTCTCTGCCGCAATGTGTAAAAAGGGGGACTGGCTGCCGTAATGTGTAAAAAGGGGGACTAGCTGCCATAATGTGTAAAAAGGGGGATGCTGTCTGCCGCAATGTGTAAAAAGGGGGACTGGCTGCCGTTATGTGTACAAAAGGGGAACGCTGTCTGCCGTAATGTGTAAAAAGGGGATGCTGTCTGCCGTAATGTGTAAAAAGAGGGACGCTGTCTTCCGTAATGTGTAAAAAGGGGGACTGGCTGCCGTAATGTGTAAAAAGGGGGACTGGCTGCCATAATGTGTAAAAATGGGGATGCTGTCTGCCGCAATGTGTAAAAACGGGGACAGGCTGCCGTTATGTGTAAAAAGGGGGAAGCTGGCTGCCGTAATGTGTAAAAAGGGGGACACTGTCTTCCGTAATGTGTAAAAAGGGGGACGCTGTCTTCCGTAATGTGTAAAAAGGGGGACTGTCTGCTGTAATGTGAAAAAAGGGGGACGCTGTCTGCCATAATGTGTAAAAAGGGGACGCTGTCTGCCATAATGTGTAAAAAAGGGGACGCTGTCTGCCGTAATGTGTACAAAAGGGGACGCTGTCTGCCGTAATGTGTAAAAATGGGACGCTGTCTGCCATAATGTGTAAAAAGGGGGACTGTCTGCTGTAATGTGTAAAAGGGGCTCTACCTGGTGTAGTGGCGCTACTGTGCAGCGTAATTTGAATAATGGTGACTACTCTGCACCGTAGTATGAATTGGTATTATTTTGTGGCCACGCCCCTTCCCCATGAAGCCACGCCCCTATATATTTTTCACGCGCCTACGGCCCGCACTGCCCCTATCTTGCATTGGGGGGCGCCAATGCCGTTTCTTGCACACAGCGCTAAAATGCTTAGTTACGGCACTGGTTGATACACATAACAGTTTAGCCTTAAAGCAAAGGATCATAACAATAATCAATCAATATAAATATCCATTGCCACCATTTATTCTATTTATATTTAAACATATACTCTAGTCTATAGGAAAGTGCCTATACTTCACTGGAATTATGCCATTTTGCTTATACATGTAATTTATTATTTACCTCTCTTTAACTTTTGTTCACTGTTTTCAATAGTTTGCCTGCAGTGCCCTTTAGTATAGTTATAGTACATTAGGACACTGACATTGATAGCCGATTGTTAATTACTCGGAGGAAAATGTATCAAATCTTGTAGGGAGATAAAGTAGAGACATATAAAGCACCAACCAATCAGCTTCCAACTGTCATTTTTCTAGCATAGCCTGTAAAGTGATTGGTTGGTACATTATCTTTCACCACTTTATCACTCTCCAAGATTTGATAAATCTCCCCCCACGTGTGGTCTCTAAACGCCCAGTCACATCAAAATCCAATTTGCTCAGATGACACATTGTGGTAAATCATGTGGCCCATTGACCAGAGCAATCTGTGTCTGCGTGAAACATGGTGTGAAAGCAATCTGTCTGTATAACCCACTTGTCAAATTACAATTTAACCATCTCCAGTTTGCCCATCTACGTCTGGGCCCTAAATGGAAGCAGCTCAATCCATCTGGAGCCTGGATTACACTGTGTGTGCAGCATGACTGTCAGGAAGCCTAGCGTGCATCCAACTGTTATTTCAAACAAGGTATTTTATTATAGGCTTCAGAAAAATTTACTTACAGCAGAAAGTAAAATCTCTTCTATATCAACCAATCAGTATTTAAGCCAGGTTGTTATTTAAAAACACAGCACATTGTTCCGTTGGAAGTGTTACATTTAATTATCAAAAGGGTCAATATAAATTGTGTTATTTTGTGGGGCATGACAATAGCAGATACCCATTTGAACGGTGTGAAAAATTATATTTAATTTAACACAGGTCCTTATCTTCTCATGTCATATGACAAACTGAACCCTGTTGACATCACAGTGATTGTGTGATCTCTCTAGCTGCTAGAACTCACCTGTCAGATTTCATGCCATACTTGCTAATATGATCTGAGAAAAAAAACTGATGAAATAGAAGACAATATATGGTGATGTTTCAACTTTTATAAACTTCCTTTCACCAAGACTTAATTAAGCTACATACAGTGCTGTAACAGGGAGGCAGTGCGCCCTGTGCCAGCCCCGTCCCTTGAGTACATGATGTCATGACATAGCGCAGAGGGAGTTGGGCAGCCACCAGTAACTGCAGCACTCCAGTGAATGTCCTGAGAATGCTCCCAGTGGCTGCACGGATTGCCCAGCGCTGCCTGGAGTGTCCAAAGAATGTTCTTATCAATGCTGCAACAGCGATACTAGCTGAAGATTGCCGTTCCAGACATCCTGCCAACTAGGAGCAACGGCCGTTGGGCAGCATGGTGCCAACCCCAGAGCCCTGTGCTCTGTGCAATAGAACCTGCATGCACACTCCTAGTTATTGCCCTGGCTAGTTAGTCCATTTATAATTGTAGTGTATATTATTTATTATAAACAGTAGACAGACAAAACTGGAACACCTCTGTAAAGGAAGGAATCCAAGCATACTGAAAGTAAAAGCTTCCCCATAGGTACAATATGACTCATGCAGTAATTAAGCAAATAACATACCAGCATAAATGGTTAACATATAAAGACTCTAGTATGCGTTGGTTGGCTATGTTGTAGCTAGCATAGCTGACACAGGGGACCTGAGAAGGGGCAGTAACTGGTGTTACAGTGGGGCTGATGATGCAGCTCTTACAGTAAATTGTTGAACCAACAGACCTTTATTATTGAGGACCAAATGTAACCCTTGTATTACTGTTCCATGTATCCCTTAGGTAATGTGTCTGGATCTCCCCAGTTGTGCTTTGAATGGTGCCTCTCAGGGAGACTGAATTAAAGGGTTACAGGTGAAACTCAGAAAATTAGAATATCGTGCAAAAGTTCATTTATTTCAGTAATTCAACTTAAAAGTGAAACTAATATATTATATAGACTCATTACATACAACATGAGATATTTCAAGCCTTCATTTGTTATCATTTTGATGATTGTGGCTTACAGCTTAAGAAAACCCCAAATCCAAAATCAATAAAAAAGGATTTTAAATACAGAAATGTCGGTCCTCTGAAAAGTATAATCATGCATATGTACTCAGTACTTGGTTTGGGTCCCTTTTGCATGAATTACTACCGCAATGCGGCGTGGCATGGATTCTATCAGCCTGTGGCACTGCTGAGGTGTTATGGAAGACCAGGATGCTTCAATAGCGGCCTTCAGCTCTTCTGAATTGTTCGGTCTCATGTCTCTCATCTTTCTCTTGGCAGTGCCCCATAGATTCTCTATGGCAGTCAGATCAAGTACTGAGTGCCTATGCATTATTATACTTTTCAGAGGGCCGACATTTCTGCATTTAATATCCTTTTTTTATTGTTTTTATGTAATATTCTAATATTCTGAAATTTTGTATTTGGGGTTTTCTTAAGCTGTAAACTACAATAATCAAAATTATAGCAAATAAAGGCTTGAAATATCTCACTTTGCATGTAATGAGTCTATATAATATATTAGTTTCACCTTTTAAGTTGAATTACTGAAATAAATGAACTTTTGCATGATATTCTTATTTTCTGAGTTTCACCTGTATATTTTGGAAGCTGCTACTGATCAACTGAGAAGTCCTCGGAAGTTCTCCTCTGTGTGTGTGTCAGTGTGCCCATATATAATCTGGTTGTGTGTCAATGTGTTACTACTACTGATCCTGTGAATAGCAGACACTATTGTGTGGTATAAGGTGATTTGATACGATTTGGTGGCCACGCCCCTTCCCATGAAGCCACATCCCTTTATGTTCCACTAAGGGGAACCAAAATGTCTACTCACTCACTAAAAAAATTAAGCTTGGAACGGCCCTGGGTAGGACATGGAATTTCCAGCCAGGAGAGAGAAAGATCTCCACACCAACATCACCTTGCTAGTCACCAGGATGAGTGATGTGTGTGTGTGTGTGTGTGTGTGTGTGTGTGTGTGTGTGTGTGTGTGTGTGTGTGTGAGAGAGAGAGAGAGAGAGAGATTGCTAAGCTCATCATTACTTATTAAATACATTTATTCACTCATTAAAATGTATTTGCATATTCTTTCTAATAAGTTCAATACAGTGGAATGAAAAAATAAAATGTTCAAGAGGTTTGATGTCCATGATTTCATATAGTTTATGACTAATTAGTGTTAGTTGTATATCCAAGACATACACCATCACTATATCATATGTCATTACTGACTGCAATAGAGTTTACACTGTGAGAAGCTAAATTGAAACTAAACCACAACATTGAGCCATATGATTCTGTCAGGGCACTGACTTCATTAGCTGTAATACAAAATTATGATGATAATAATATGACGTTCTTACTATTTTTTATTATTTCCCATATATCATTCCACTTTTGGAACTGTTAAACTGCAAGAAACATTACAGGGATTTAATTGAAGTCATCTTTCATAGTATTTTGTGTCCTGTCAAAAATCACAGCTGAAGATTTTGCAGTTCTGCAACTATGTATGAGGATTTACGATCTTGCTTCAGGAAAGCATTGCTTGTCATAATATAAGGGTCATTACAGGAAATATTTAGCCATTCTTCTTGTCTCAATCTCATGATAATTGCATAACAACGTTGCAGATAAAATAACCATTGGTATCTGTCTTGTGTAGTTGACATATTGTTATTAGTTCATGACAGGATGTCCTGAAATGATCAAGTTTATTGTGAGAGATTTCTGAAGTGGATACTGTTCTGCTGGAATGTTTTACAAAGTGGCCAATATTTCTATTTATTTAACATTTTGGCCCTGATCTGAGTCGGACACAGATGTGTTACTTTGCGACTCAGTGCTTCTGAATAGCAACACGCCAACCACTGCTAAGCACGTTGCAAATAGATTTCTGAAACAGTGCTTTTCAATTGCATCTGCTCCTTTGTGAGCACATATAGTGTGATGAATGCGCCCTATGCGTTATTAGGGTTTTTTGGGCACATTGTGAATGTTGACAGTCAGCATGTCTATACACCAAGTTTACATTCACTGTAAATGTATGCCTGCTCCTAACCCAGACCCTAACCAAAGCCTTACCCTATCCCTAAATGAGCCCTAACCCTGAAATGTCGATGTTATGATCAGTGGCAGCTCCAGAACTGGGGTTTCAGCACAGTCCAAAATTCAAATAGGGGAGACACACTAACTGCCACTCCAAACACTGCTAAACATCACCGGGCAGAACTCACTGGCAGTTGGTGTGGATCCCCTATTTGTATTTTGGACTGTTCAGCAGCCCCATCTCTGTAACTGCCACTGTACCATATTATCATATACTGACAGTATACCTCAAATCAGGGGTGTAGCCAGAACTTTGTGAGCCCCATAGCAACATTTTGAAGGGGCCCTGTCCCAATGCTTCTAGAGACACTTCTCTGCAGCAGTTGTTAATTTTATGCCCTATAATAGTGCCCTAGTTCATTGTCTGAACCATATTAGAGCCTTATTTAATGTTATGCCCCATAGTAGTGCCCTAGTTTCTTATATATATCGCAGTAGTGCTTAAGTTCACACTATGTCAAATTTCAGAGCTGACAGTACACATTATGCCGCACAGTATCACCAATTCGCATTATGATATATATTGCTCCCCGTTCATACTGAGCCTCATTACAGTGCCCCAGTTCATATTATATAACAGTAAAATGCCCTCCGGTTCATTTTATACCACACTACAATGAGCAGGTCCAGGGGCATACCTAGATATATTGCAGGCCCCAAAGAAAAGTTTGAAAGGACCCCTACGTACCACCCAATGGCGAAAAATGTATATAACATATGTAACTTTGGCAGGGACGGTGGCCCCTCTCAGCTCTGGGCCCCATGGCAGCTGTACTGCCTGCACCTATGGTAGCTAACGCCCTTGCCTCAAATAAATGTTATACATGTACAGTACCTATGCAGTGAAACTCCATTCAGATGTACTTCCTACTAACTTAATAAAACAGTAAAGACATTAAACAAAATATCCCTCTCAGCTCTTTATACTGCAGTAGGAATTGGATGATATGGTCTCAGGCCTCAAATTCTCCATTCTTTATTACTCAGTCACTTTTGGGCTATCCTAAAATGTATTTGTTGAGATATGTGTTAACTGATTCTCTGACCTTATTGCAAAGAGGGAAGTATATGTATATACTGAGGAGTAGGTGAGGTAATTAAAGAAATACAACATACAATAGCTTATAGATAAAAGAAACAAAAAATAATAATTAAATAACTACACTGTCTCATATTACATTTACATGGAAATAATGATTTTTGGTGAAATAGTGATGGAATCTGCACCAGCTGGAATCAAAATGCTAAGTTTCAGAATGAACCCATCTGTTTTCATAGGAGATGCACTTAAGACATTTCCTGGCCTTGCTGAGATAAACTTAATTTCTTCAATCACTTGGAGACAGCACAATCTCTGTCTGTGCAGACAGCCCTTCTTTATCTTTACTGAGAAAACGAAATCAATTCTTTTTAGCTAATTGCCTTTTATAACTCATTCATTATGAGGGTAGAGTGTTGATTCATTATTATGTAAGAAAAGATTTCTCAACAGATGGTGAATGATAATCTGCAGTGATATCCTGCAAACATTTCTAAAGAAAAAAAAATTCACCAAAAGCAGACTGAAAAATCCTATTATTCTGAAAAGCAACTGCCCTTTTACAATACTGCATACTAAACATAATGATGGTCACTCACATAAGTAGCCATGGTAGATATTATTAAAATCATGAAATGAATGTCTCACGGCAACTATTAAAACACCAAGATTTAGCTCAAGAGATGACATTGGGGGTCATTCAGAGTTGTTAGCAAACCAAAAAAGTTATCAATTGGGCAACACCATGGCCCTCATTCCGAGTTGATCGGTCGCAAGGCGAATTTAGCAGAGTTACACACGCTAAGCCGCCGCCTACTGGGAGTGAATCTTAGCTTCTTAAAATTGCGACCGATGTATTCGCAATATTGCGATTACTAACTACTTAGCAGTTTCTGAGTAGCTCCAGACTTACTCTGCCTGTGCGATCATTTCAGTGCTTGTCGTTCCTGGTTGACGTCACAAACACACCCAGCGTTCGCCCAGGCACTCCCACCGTTTCTCCGGCCACTCCTGCGTTTTTTCCGGAAACGGTAGCGTTTTCAGCCACACGCCCCTGAAACGCCGTGTTTCCGCCCAGTAACACCCATTTCCTGTCAATCACATTACGATCGCCGGAGCGAAGAAAAAGCCGTGAGTAAAAATACTTTCTTCATAGTAAAGTTACTTGGCGCAGTCGCAGTGCGAACATTGCGCATGCGTACTAAGCGGATTTTCACTGCGATGCGATGAAAAAGAACGAGCGAACAACTCGGAATGAGGACCCATGTTACACTGCAGGGGGTGCAGATATAACATGTCCAGAGAGATTTAGATTTGGGTGGGTTATATTGTTTCTGTGCATGGTAAATACTGGCTGCTTCATTTTTACATTGCAATTTAGATTTCAGTTTGAACACACCCCTCCCAAATCTAACTCTCTCTGCACCTGTTACATCTGCCCCACCTGCGGTGCAACATTGTATTGCCCAATTGATAGCTTTTTTGGGTTTGCTACTAACGCTGAATAACCCCCATTTATAGGACATCTACAGTTACTCCCTAACAGATAACCTAATTTATTCAGTTACTGGAAATCAAACAGTTTCATACATGAAGGTGGCATACTAAAAACCAAGTCTATCTGTAGCATGGATGTTTAAGAACACAAAGACAGAATGTTATAAAATATAAGAACAAAAAGTCACAATACTTATTGAATATTAAAGTAATAACAAACAGACATAAACCATGTAAAAGCAACACTCACATCCTTTTATGTAATTTGCAATCTGGAGAAAGGATAGAGGGTTATGGACATTCACATATGTGGATGTATGTTGACCACAAAAACTGACAAAGATCATTTTAGCACTATGTAAGTTGTGCATCACATCATTATGAACCTCAAATAACAAAGTACCATACAGTATGTGTAGTTTACATCTCACAAAGATATAAAAGGTTTCCAGTGTCCATTCGAGAGAATTAGAATAATAAAGCACCAAAAGAAAGAACACCAACATAGGGGCTTCCTTAGCGTTTGACACAAATGCAATTTGTGCCTTCTTTTCCAACAAATTGTATTGTTTCATCGGCACATGTGCACCACAAATTCTTGCACATCCTTTGTTATGGCAACTGAGAGCATTTTCTAATAAAAAAACCTTTGCCCTAAAGGACTCCATACACTTACGCAACATGTCCGTCTGACATGTCGCAGGCGATCACCTCGGCAGCCTCCCGGGGGGGCAGGATCGCCCAAGATACATCGTATGCTGTCCTTTTGCATATGATGTATCTTGGGCGATCCTGGGCGATACCAGCCATGCCTGCGGGGTTGGACATGATTGAATGTGCAGCACATTCAATCTGGAGGATCTGATCCGATGCTCACGGGAACGCGCATCGGAACGGAAACACCTCCAAAATGCCCGATTTCACCCGATATATCGGGCCGAATGGCCGAAATTGGATGAAATCGGGCATTATCGTCCTACTGTATGGGGCCCTTTACAGTGCGGCAGGGACATCACAGCTGTGCAGGGGACACTACAAAACAAACTGCCACCCTCACTCTCCCTGCAGCCTGCTCACTTCTGACAAGCAGCAGCATGACAGCGTCACCTGCTGCGTTACTGCCAGGAGGAGCAGCGTACAGGTGCTGCATCTCCCGGCTTTCCGGCACCCGAACAGTCAAGTAGACGGGCAGATAACAGCTTACGGGACGGCCCAGTGGAACGCAAATCCCGGAAGCGCTACAGGTGGCTGAATTGACTTGTGGTGAATGTGTGTGTTCGGGCCGGCCAGCAGCATGGCGAGCCGGCCAGACAAGAGAGGGGACTGGGGCCGGTGATCTCTCCCGATGTCCCTGTGGCAGATACTGCGAAGGGGGGGGGAGCTAGTAACAAGATGCAAGGAGGGGGGGAGGCAGCAGGTAACACTCGGGAGCGAGAGCCCAATTGCGCAGGGGGGGGGGGCCATCGCGCACGGGGAGGGGGCGGAGCGGGTAACGAGGTGGGGGGACGGCAGGATGATATAGAAACTATTAGAAAGCGTTCTATCATTCACTGACTGTGTGGTGCCGCCCTCCAGTGGTCGCCGCCCATAGGCAGCTGCCTAAAACTGCCTAGTGGTAGCGCCGGCCCTGGGCCCTTAAGGGAGTTGTGGATTGATGGTGACATGTAAGCATGACCATAACACAGTAATAGCATGCTTACACAAAATGCGTCTCATTCTGGCCACAAGAAAAATACAAAAGCATATGTATGGAGGTGATCACTTGTGGGCGCTTGACCCCTGGTTCAAAATGTGAACTACAGTAATAATGGTGAGAGTTAGAGACTGCTTCTGATTGGTTGAATGTGTCAGAATCCCTCCCACTAATGCTAATACTACAGCAGTGGTTCTCAAACTCAGTCCTCAGGACCCCGCACAGTTCATGTTTTTAAGGTCACATAGCAGATGCACAGGTGTATTCATTACTCACTGACACACTTTAAAAGATCCACAGGTGGAGCTACTGTAATTATTTTGATTCTATGAGGAGACCTGAAAAACGTGAACTGTTTTAGGTCCTCAGGACTGAGTTTGAGAACCTGACTGTACTATAGTAATGTGGCTGCTGCGACCTATTCACAGTACAATGGTATTATTAATAGGTCTTTAGCTACAAAGTATATTTCCATTTGATCTTTTAATGGGGAAGATGACAGAAGTGTGTATTGGTGTGAACTCAATTAGTACTTTTTTGTCTTTGTATCTTCTATTTTCTTTTTACAGCATAAATGCTTAGCAACGCTGTCCAGACTTGTACTGTATTGTGTATGAACGTGTACTGTAATTGTAGCACTTTCTGTACTGCTATTGTACTGTCAAAGTCAGAAAAATATCACGCTGCACATTGCCATATATGCACCTCATGCATGTGCCCGCTGCACGAGCATGAGCTCTCCCGTGCGTGCGTATACTCGCAGTCGCGTGCACTCGCAGGCGCACGGTATGCGCATTTACGGTAGAGTTTGTGTGCGTCTAACGGGCGACTCAATCGTTACATAGCTTAGTCATATAATGTATTTTGTAGATTATGGTCCCTTTGATAGAATCTGAAAGTTTAGTTAATATAGCATGTTCAGGGACAAAGAGATTCCTCTTTGTTTGATACGAAGGGTCAGACAGGGGTTACACAGTGGTGTTTAGTATCCATCGGAAGAGAATATAATTATCAATATTCCGGTGTTGGTTTGAAGCGGATTACTCGCTCGTGCGTATAGTTATGGACATAAGAAGTTTATGGACATTTACTATATTTGCACTTTATTACCCATGCGGGTTTCCCTCCCACCTGAGCAGTTTGGAATAGTCACAGCCCACCTGTATGAACCAACCTATGACCTTTTGTTATAATGCAGAGACGAATTCCTGTGTCCAATGAACAATAAGAATGTAGGGACCATTGTACTGTATTGTGTGTAGTGTATAAGCTCTCTACTCTTTTCAACGGTTCTCATCACTGATAATCGGGAGCTGGATATCCAGAAAGGCGCTTGCGATTGTTTCCCCTTGAGCGTAAGTTCTCTGCAACCATATTTATCTCCTATTTTGTTATAAGCCATTCTCTCTCTCCGTCCCCCTTAAATGTAATTGTGTCTTTGTTGTATTTTAACGTGTAGTAATTCGGTTAGGTATTTCATGTTAGTTTGGTAGTGTATAACTTGTATTGTGTATTCTTTTGCAATTGAACGTTCATTCTCTCCCTTAAAGGTGTTAGAACCTTAGACCGGTATTTGAGTGTTTATTATATTGCTAAAGTGTATTCTGAGCGTCACATACGCTCATACAGCTTGTAAACTAACAAGGTTACACTGTGTTGCATTTACACCTTATCACTGCACAAAGGTTTACAGTATAAGTACATTGTTTATAATATTGTTACAAAGGTTTAACTCTGTGAGCGTCAGCGCCGCTTGTGATCTCCTCGTGGTCTCGAGCGTCCGCTACGCTGATAGCGTATCATTACGTTAGTCGGCAGCCTATAGCGTGCTTGCCTTTACGCTTTAAGCCGTGAGCGAACGTGCCGCTCGTGCGTCTCGTCCACGGCTAAGCGTTTGTTACGCTACGTGCGTACTCTTATGGTATTCCATACGCCAATTGCGTACTGTGTTCTTTAACCTTTTAGAGTGTTTTTAAATAGGATAAATTATAGGCTTTTACAATTGGGGACTCGCCCGCTCTTCACATATCTGCACTAGGTAATTTCAGCAGACATTATCGGTCAGCAAAGGGCGGGAGGTAATATTCCTCGTAGTGCTGACCAGATAAGCGTCTGCTTCGCTTAGTAAGGAGTGCTGAAGGAATCCGGAACCGGAAAGGTAGGAACAGTACGTTATTGTCTTTTAAAAACCTGTGTAGTTTCTGTTTTGCGAACGCACGCATAAGCACACACACCTGTATTTCGTGTTTAGCATTATTTGTTCGTGCCTCATTCTCCTGATTGCCACACACTAGTGATAAACGTACTGAGACATCTGTTGTTATTAATAGTTAAAAGATAAAAAGTAATATTTAAGGGAATAATTGTAAAAGGCACGCACACAATCTCGCCTAGAATACAAGGGAGATTTGAGTGGTGGTCAGTGAAGGATTACTGTTAAAGATCATTCACATTGATAAACGTGTAGTGTGTTACTGTGGACGTACTTGGTCTGCGTACACGTGTCCTTACAAGGGCAGGGCGTACGCAATGCAAGGGTCGACGCACGGAGCGTATATTACGCACGGAGCGTACGGATACACCCACATAATACAAACCGCACGATAGTATTGTTTTAATAGGCGATAAGGAAGTAACGCGAAAATAACACAAATCTATCTCAAATCCAAAAGTTTAAAGTTAAAAGAAAAAAACCTTCTCTATTGCAATTCTTCTGGGTTAGGCTATTACTGAATGAAAGGAATTCTGTACAGAAATAAGAGTGTTCGAATGTAAGAGTGTGTATATATAAGATTTCTCTTTTATTACGGAAGTGGGAACCATAGGCCAGTAGAAAGAGGTACACCAGCGAGAGTGATAGCGTGGGGTGGCTTGGGAGGCGTCCCTTGTTAATCTCAACATATTAATGAGCAGTAGAGTCTGCTGTACATAACAGACCAGGAGGTCACAGACCAGGAGGTCACAGACAGGTACAGCAGACTAGAAGTAGAGAAGCACAACCGAAGAGGGTTGGTGCGAGACCCATATAGGCCAACAAAGCTCAGGGCTGAAGGAATTCGCAGCAGAAATTTTCGATTCCACTGATCGTTCCGCACATAAGATTAGTTGCTTGTGTGCAGATACGATTGTACCGCATGTGATTGTGTGCATTAGCGTGTCTTGAATTCAGAAGAACGCTGCTTGCACATTGTTAACGTGATTTGTGTAATTTTTTTTTATTTTAAGGAAAGTAGCCTGATCACTCAGGGACATTCCAACAACCGATACTTGCTGGGGACTGGAAGGTCCAACACGCCCCAGTAAATAAAGGTTCATAGGGGCCCTAGGTTGGGTACAGCAGCTCTGAGTCAGTGATTGCAGTACTTGCCAACGTGGGCGGAGTTAAGTGGGCGGACCTCGAGGCAAAACCCCCACCGCAGCCTTACCCCGGACATCTTGGTTTTTGTAAGGGTTGCCGAAGACCCTGATTTGAAGTCAGAGGTAGTGAAAGCAGCACCTGCATAGATGGGGGCCAGTTGTTCAGGTAAGGGGCGATCAACCCAGGTTCAGGTTGATTTAGTAAACCGACCAATCGGGTCGGCAAGGTATATCATGTGTGAGAAATATGGACATCACACAGAAATGTTATGCAATGAATGGGAAGGGATGACTGTGCATGACGGGGAGAAGTTTCCCCGGGTAGGTACTTTTAACCCAGAAGTGTTACAGAATTTAAAGAGAAGAGTTTGCCTGATTAAATCTTCAAAAAGGCATATTAGACATTATGATGATTTAAAATTGTGGCAACAGGAAAGTGAAATGCAAAGAAATTTAACTTACATATCTGACTCTCATCTTGGGAAGAGAGACATGGCAATGGAGAGGATTATGGCTGCAGAGAATGGCGCAATGGTATACAATAAAAATGCACTTAGTAACTGTATTAAGAATGAAAGTAACAAATGTAATAATGTTTATAAAAATGAAAATGTAAAAATTACAAATGTTAACCTGTGCAAGTCGCACCCCATGTCAAACTTCCCTCAGGACTACAAACAAGAAAGTGAGCCCAGCACGATGTCGGTACCTTTTCCAGTAGCCATCCTACCAGACATCCAGGTGGACGCGACCAAATCGGTAAAGGCAGTAATCAAACCCCCTAACGGAGGGTCAGGTGAGGTCGTGTCCACAGGTACGTACGGTGTTATATACCACGCACAAACAAATGTACCCCTTATTGTAAGACCAACACAAGGTGATGTAATTGAATTTAGTCCTGTCAGGGTGATCACAGTCCCCAATGGGAAGACTGACGATCAGGGAATCATTCCCGTCAAGGACAGTGCAATGCGCCGTCCCTGGTCCCGGACAGAATTGAGATCAATCATGTCTGAATTCCCTGATCCTAGGGAAGATCTAGTTTCATGTCAAAGATTTATTAAAGAACTAGGAAACTCCACAGAACCCACCAACAAAGATTGGCGGACAGTGCTGAGGGCATGTTTGCCCTCCAGTGTTGACCCTGCGAAATTTATTTCTGATTGTAAATTAGACATGGAGGTACCTTGTACGGAGGAACACAATCAGGAATGTATTAAGCAGATCAACCGACAGTTAGGAAAATATTTCCCAGCCGTTGTCGAGTGGAGCATCAAAAGACACCTGGAGTCACAGGGCAGTAAGCAAATAACAATCAGTAGACAAGCCCTGACAACGAAGCCACACCAGCTTAAGACCCAAAATCCTGTGAGAAATTCAAATGTGGTAGTTTGTTACCATTGTCACAAAGAGGGACATTTTGAAAGAGATTGTAGATCAAGAAGTAGACAAAAGTCATATCAACCCCCTAGACAACAACATAACCATGGTATCCAAGGAATCAGGGAAGTACAGGGAAAGCGGTTGATGGCGATGGGCATCCAAACATTAGAGGAGACATCAAATCAACCAAAACCCCAGGCCATTGGCACATGGAGGAAATCAAGGGTTTGTTATCTTTGTAAAAGAGAAGGGCATTATGCCAGCAACTGTAACAGCCCACATAAAGTCAGACCCCCTAGACATGAATATGAGCAAAGTTATGACACACCAAATTATAATCAGGGATCACATAGGAAGAATTTTGGGCCACACCCATGATATGTAGTCAGGAAAGGTGATCATTAGGACTGATGGTAAGCCTGAGGTAACGGTTAATAAATTGGGAGGTCATTCCCTGAAGACACAGGAATGACCGGGTAAAATTTGTAAAGTATCTGTAAAATGTTTTTTTTTTCCTCCCCATCTCTGACGGTCATCGGCAGGACTCAAACATTACATAGCTACTTGGTCTTTGCAGAAGTCTACCAAAACCCCAGCATGACCTACCCGCATCAATGTATCCTGGCCAGATACAAAGGGTGGAGTTTGGAAATGCTGGTGGAAGGGACTGCGCAAAGATACAATTGGACATGCAGGTGTGACAGCCTGATGATGAACGGAAGAACTGACAATTTTTTTTTTTCCTCTCTTGAAAAAATGTTTGAAAAATGTTTTTTTCTGTTGATTTATGTGATGCATATATATATATGAACAGTTCTCTCTCTCTTGTTGTTTTTTTTTTCTTCTCTATCTCTCTTCTTTCTCACGTTCTCATAACGTTACAGATGGTATGTCACACATTAGTTGGATAAATGGTAATGCAAGATTTATTCTCCTTACAGAAAGAGCACTGAGCTAGAAGAAATATTGTATCACCAGAATGTTTAGAAGACTGAGAGACAGCACCTTTGAGATGACAGCAGAACAAGAAGAACAACAAGACTAGAGAACTAATTATCGTAACAAGTTTCTCTCCCCCTCAAACTGTTTTTCTGTACCCCCATTACAAATTTCTCCTTTTCTCCTCCTGTAAGATGGACTTGCCCCAAGAGACTGTGATACGGATTTTCCTGTTGACCATGATGTTGACCAGAGCAGTCTGTTTCGGTGAGAGTACCAGTGAGGTCGAGAAAGGATCCAGAAAGGTTCTGATGACTGAGACGGAGGTGTAAATTTCCAATAGCAACACAATCACCGAGCAAAGGCGAGTACCGGAAACGATCTAGCAGCCATGTTATTTGTAAACATTGTGAAGGACTGTTAACTGAAAAGAACTGTATCTGTAGACTCTGTGACAGTGTAGTTGAGGATGGGTGCATCAAGAAATGTCAGTCCAGTTTTAATATCCACATGGACCGGCATCCATTGAGTGACTATCACTCCTTAGTGGGTAAAGTGTTAAATCAGACAGATTGTTGGGTATGCTCTCAAGTACCTCAAGGCCATAGCAAATCAGGATTAGTGCCATTCCCTTTAACTATAGGGGAGGTACTTGAGCTAAGTGGTGGGAGGCCGGTGGACAGGAGGTTTAATATCTCCAGTCCTCCTAGTTTGAAGCTCCACCAATATCATGTGGATAGATCCCTAGTATGTTTTAACATTTCCAATCCCCGAAAGCCGGGAAATTGAGAAGTGTCATGGAATAACAAAACCATGACCTTTTCATATAGAGCCGATAGAATGCCTACAGATACAGAACTTATACGCCACATAGCCGGTAGTGGAAAATATTTCCGATATAGGTATACCCTAGGAAGTAGGATCATGAGAGTTGGAGAAGTATCACCAGGATACTGTGCACATATCGTACAAACTGATACGTGTACTAAACAGATGGGAGAATTAGGGTTAGGAGATTTCATATGGAAAATGTGTAATATGGTTATGTCCTACTCCGTCCCATATGTTCTCCCCGATGATGCATATTTCATATGCGGGAGGAAGGCGTATAAGTGGCTTGCCCCAAACTCAGAAGGGTTATGTTATATTGGAAAAGTACTGCCTGAGGTAATGACCGTATCCCACACTAAAATGAAGGATATTCACCGCAGTGCCCAAGCTCCTTATACTCACACTCATTACGAGCACATCGTTAAACGGCACCTGATAGAAAGAACAGAGCATCCGGCCTCTGACCTGATCCATGAATCCACCAGGATTCAATTCCTAATCGCGTTAGATATCACTCGTACCGCCAGAGTGATAAATTATAAATATATATCTGCGCTTGCAAATTTATTAGACAATATCACTGAAATGTATGATGACACATTCAGGTATACCGGAAGGGAGCTCCAAGCTTATAAAACAGAACTGGTTCAGCATAGGATGGTTCTTAATTATCTCACGGCAGTGACGAGTGGATATTGTGTCACACTGGCAACGCAGTACGGCGTAAAATGCTGCACTTATATTACGAATAGCACCGAGGACACGGTCGAGGTCATAGACAAAAAGATGGACGACATTCTCCAATTAAAGTGGGAGTTCCGCAGGAGACACAATCTCACCCTCGCTGCTGTGGGTAATGAGCTGACCGGTTGGGTGTCATGGTTGAACCCGTGAAATTGGTTCTCTGGTTTAGGAGAATGGGCTCAAGGAATTATCATGGATGTAGGGAAATTTCTTTTGTGTATTCTGGGTGTCATCATATTGGTCGGTCTGATATTTAGATGCGTTCGGGTTTTAACAAAGTGTAAACGTAGCGCCCGAGTGATGAGTTTAAGATGTGAAGATACTGTAATAACAACGACTGATTTGATTTATGACCCAACGATAGAGACAATGTTGTGATGAAAATGTGATTCCACGGTCCGTTTCTTTCACCCGTTTCTCCTTTGTTTTCCTCCAAGGTAAAAAGACATCCGCTTGGAAGAAGAATTTGACAACCTTTTACACAGACAACTGATGGACTATGCCATAGACCCCCCATATCCCTAGTAACTTTAATTTTACGCTAGCCCAACACTTTTTGTAAGTCTATGGACATTGAGAAAGCTTTTGCTCGCATTTTTGGCAAAAGCCCAAAGAGACTACAGTCAACACGTACATCAAGACAAGACACCAGACAAGACTTCAATCAACAAATGTTTATTAAACTCACATAGTTTATGACTGCATTTACCATAATTGCTCCTTATCTTCATCTCTACAACCTTCAGGTAAAAACACACATAGTCGATAGGGAATATAGGCACAGATATCAGCACCCACATATCCCCCCCATTCATGTATCATCAACTAAAATGTGCTCCCCCATTTTGTTGCAACCAAAAGCCGAAAAGAGCTCGGTAAAGTTTGACAGCCCATCCACAGACCCGTACCACGGGATAAGAAGGAATTCAAATGTATACTTCGCAATACCTCGAAGCTTGATTTAAAACACGTACGGCACGATGATACATGACCCCTTAAACATGGACTCATACACACATGCTTCTGCTATCTCATTAGGTCATACCCTTTTCTCACCTTCTTCTCTCCTCCCCTACCCGACCATAGAAATGTATTTACACATGACATATATTTTTCTCTTTTTGAAATGTTTTAGGAAGTGGCAGTTATTGGTGACTGCCAAAGGGTGGACTGTCAAAGTCAGAAAAATATCACGCTGCACATTGCCATATATGCACCTCATGCATGTGCCCGCTGCACGAGCATGAGCTCTCCCGTGCGTGCGTATACTCGCAGTCGCGTGCACTCGCAGGCGCACGGTATGCGCATTTACGGTAGAGTTTGTGTGCATCTAGCGGGCGACTCAATCGTTACATAGCTTAGTCATATAATGTATTTTGTAGATTATGGTCCCTTTGATAGAATCTGAAAGTTTAGTTAATATAGCATGTTCGGGGACAAAGAGATTCCTCTTTGTTTGATACGAAGGGTCAGACAGGGGTTACACAGTGGTGTTTAGTATCCATCGGAAGAGAATATAATTAGCAATATTCCGGTGTTGGTTTGAAGCGGATTACTCGCTCGTGCGTATAGTTATGGACATAAGAAGTTTATGGACATTTACTATATTTGCACTTTATTACCCATGCGGCGGGAAACCCAGTTTCCCTCCCACCTGAGCAGTTTGGAATAGTCACAGCCCACCTGTATGAACCAACCTATGACCTTTTGTTATAACGCGGAGACGAATTCCTGTGTCCAATGAACAATAAGAATGTAGGGACCATTGTACTGTATTGTGTGTAGTGTATAAAAAGATAAGCCGATCTGGGCCAGCTCTCTACTCTTTTCAACGGTTCTCATCACTGATAATCGGGAGCTGGATATCCAGAAAGGCGCTTGCGATTGTTTCCCCTTGTGCGTAAGTTCTCTGCAACCATATTTATCTCCTATTTTGTTATAAGCCATTCTCTCTCTCCGTCCCCCTTAAATGTAATTGTGTCTTTGTTGTATTTTAACGTGTAGTAATTCGGTTAGGTATTTCATGTTAGTTTGGTAGTGTATAACTTGTATTGTGTATTCTTTTGCAATTGAACGTTCATTCTCTCCCTTAAAGGTGTTAGAACCTTAGACCGGTATTTGAGTGTTTATTATATTGCTAAAGTGTATTCTGAGCGTCACATACGCTCATACAGCTTGTAAACTAACAAGGTTACACTGTGTTGCATTTACACCTTATCACTGCACAAAGGTTTACAGTATAAGTACATTGTTTATAATATTGTTACAAAGGTTTAACTCTGTGAGCGTCAGCGCCGCTTGTGATCTCCTCGTGGTCTCGAGCGTCCGCTACGCTGATAGCGTATCATTACGTTAGTCGGCAGCCTATAGCGTGCTTGCCTTTACGCTTTAAGCCGTGAGCGAACGTGCCGCTCGTGCGTCTCGTCCACGGCTAAGCGTTTGTTACGCTACGTGCGTACTCTTACGGTATTCCATACGCCAATTGCGTACTGTGTTCTTTGACCTTTTAGAGTGTTTTTAAATAGGATAAATTATAGGCTTTTACAGTACCTACACTATGTAAACCTAATTTCATGGCATAAGGCAGACACATGTACTACTGTCATCTCTAGAAGCAATGCAGACACACATGTTATCCTTGCCAAGCTGGTAACATCTTCTGTATACTGTACATCCAACTTTGTCAGTTTATTTAGCCACAGATTCCATTCAGTTGTCTATGAGCCCAGGGCATTTATTGTTTTTAATACGGATTAAGTAATACAACAGAATAGGTGCTCATCTATTTCAGGTGTACATTACATTGCATACCTCCCACACATGACCCTCTCCAGGAGGGACAGAATACTCTGCTCCTGGACTTCCCTCCTAATGTATGATTGCCATCACATGTGGTGAAACACCTTTCTTATCCATAAACCTGGTCAAAACAGGTGTCAGCAATCGTAAATTAATTGAAAAGTCCAGAAACAGAGCATTTTGTCCCTCCTGGAGAGGGTCATGTTGGGAGGTATGCATTGTAAACCTTGTATTTTCTTGCCAAACCCCCCTCCTCTGTGATATCACAGCATGGCGTGTGCGAATAAGCTCATGTTCACAACCATTGTATTATTCTTTTATCACAAAAAAAAAACACAAAAGTGAATCCGATCTAAGCTGGATGCTTCATCCTGCCATTGATACTGCCACTTCCTCCCATAATCGTCCTTCCAAACTATGCTGGAGTTTCCGACACACACTACGTTAACACCAGCTGGTCAATGCATGGCGGCTTCAACACCCCACCGACCGATATTATCCATTCTTCTCCTCACCCCATACCATACTTACCAACTTTCTAACTGCCCACACACACACACGCACATAGTAACATAGTATCTAAGGTTGAAACAAGACAATTTGTCCGTCGATTTCAACTATTTGTGGTTTCCTGTGCAGTATTAATTTTGGACTAATTTTGTCTGATGCTGATGTCAGCCGTTGTGTTTTATTCCTCTTTTTTAATAACTATAGTGCGTGACTACGCACCATAACCCTGGATACCCTTATCCATTAGGAATTTATCTAACCCATTCTTAAAGGTGTTGACTGAGTCCACCGTTACTACTCTCTCAGGCAGGAAATTCCAAACACGTATTGTCCTTACTGTGGAAAAACCTTTTTGTCGCTTTGTGCGGAATCTCGTCACCTCTAACCTATGCGAGTGTCCACGTGTCCTCTGTGCTGATCTTACCAAAGACAGGTCCCGCGCAAGCTCTGTGTATTGCCTCTTTATATATTTATAAATGTTGATCATGTCCCCCCTCTTAGTCTCCTCTTTTCCAGTGTAAACATGCTTAACCTTGCAAGCCTTTCCTCATATTCCAGCGTCTCCATGCCCTTAATTAGTTTGGTCGCTACCTCTGAACCTTTTCTAGCTCCAGGATATCCTTTTTGTAGTATGGTGCCCAAAATTGTATACAGTATTCAAGATGTGGCCTCACTAGTGATTTATATAATGGGAGTATAACACTCTAGTCCCTTGCGTCAATTCCCCCGTTTTATGCATGCTAATATCTCATTAGCCTTCTTTGCTGCAATCCTACTTTGGGATCCTACTTTGCTTAGTTTGCTAACTATGTGAACACCTAAGTCTTTTTCTAATACAGAATCCCCTAATATTACCCCATTTAGTATGTAGGTGTTATTTTTGTTCTCGCTTCCACAGTGCATTACCTTACACTTATCTGTATTGAAGCTCACTCTCCATTTTGCTGCCCATGCTTCTAGTTTAACGAAGTCATTCTGAAGAGACTCAGCATCCCCCTCTGTATTTGTAACCTTACACAATTTGGTATCGTCTGCAAAAATTTAGACCATGCTCTCTAGACCTTCCGTTAGGTCGTTAATGAAAATGTTGAACAATAGGGGTCCAGGTACAGACCCTTTGGCACACCACTTAGCACTTCAGTCCAATTTGAAAATGATCCCTTAACCACAACGCGCTGCTCCCTATTATCTAACCAATTTCTGACCCAAGTGCATATTGTGCTCCCTAGCCCTATTTCTTGTACAGTAGCTTATAGATAAGTCGCATGTGTGGTACTGTGTCGAAAGCTTTGGCAAAGTCTAAAAAGATTACATCCACCTCCTTATCCTGATCAAGGTTCGCACTAACTGTTTCATAAAAGCCAAGTAAGTTGGTTTGACATGATCTGTCCTTTACAAATCCATGTTGGTTCCTATTAATGACCTTATTGGCTTCACAGAACGGCTGAATACTATCCCTTAATATACCTTCCAATACTTTCCCCACTATAGATGTAAGACTAACTGGTCTATAATTACCCGGTTAAGCTTTACTTCCCTTTTTGAATATCGGCACAACTTCCACTATACGCCAGTCTTTGGGAACCATGCCTGATATAACTAAATCTTTGAAGATCAAAAATAGTGGTCTTGCTAGTTCAGAGTGAAGCTCCATGAGAACCATTGGGTGAATTCCATCGGGACCAGGTGACTTATTAATCTTTAACTTTTTTATTCAGCCACAGACTACCTCCTCACTGAAATAAGCACTTAGCAGTGGGACATTATCTTTGTTGAGATTGTGTGTTAGTCCCTTCATTTGGTCCTCTCTTGTAAATACCGTTGAAAAAAACTCATTTAGCTTGTCCGCTATGTCATTATCATTTTTGATTAAGACTCCCAACTTGTCTTTTGAAGGGCCTATACTCTCCTTCTTTAATCTCTTACTGTTGATGTATTATACATTTTTGGGGGGGATTTGCTTTGCTTTCCTTTGCTACTAGTTTTTCAGTTTCTACTTTAGCTGCTCTTATTTCTTTTTTGCGTATTTTGGCCCTCATTCCGAGTTGATCGGTCGCAAGGCGAATTTAGCAGAGTTACACACGCTAAGCCTACGCCTACTGGGAGTGTATCTTAGCTTCTTAAAATTGCGACCGATGTATTCGCAATATTGCGATTACAAACTACTTTGCAGTTTCTGAGTAACTTCAACCTTACTCTGCCTGTGCGATCAGTTCAGTGTTTGTCGTTCCTGGTTTGACGTCACAAACACACCCAGCGTTCGCTCAGACACTCCCCCGTTTCTCCAGCCACTCCTGCGTTTTTTCCGGAAACGGTAGCGTTTTCATCCACACGCCCATAAAACGCTGTGTTTCCGCCCAGTAACACCCATTTCCTGTCAATCACATTACGATCGCCGGAGCGATGAAAAAGCCGTGAGTAAAAATACTATCTTCATTGTTAAATTACTTGGCGCAGTCGCAGTGCGAATATTGCGCATGCGTACTAAGCGGATTTTCATTGCGATGCGATGAAAAATACCGAGCGAACGACTCGGAATGAGGGCCTTTGTTACAATCCTTATAGTGCTGAAATAACTCTGCATTCCCGTCAGATTTGTATTTTTTGAATGCTTGCCTTTTTTTGCCCATTAGTTTCTTTATCTTTTTGCTAACCCACATTGGATTGGGATTTTTATTCCTTTTTTTGCTACTCGTGGGAATAAATTTGAGCATTTTTAATTAGCAGTGATTTTAATACATCCCATTTCTATGTAGTATTTTTTTCTTGACACAGAATTTCCCATTCAATGTCCCTTAATGCTTCCCTCATCATGTCAAAGTTGGCTTTGCTAAAGTTTAGAGTCCTAGTTGAGCCAGTATAGGACTTCTTATGAAAACTGATATTGAATGTGACCATATTGTGGTCGCTGTTTCCCATGGGTTCCCCTACTATCATATTTATATCAGTTCCCCATTGTTAGTTAATACAAGTTCTAAGATTACATTGTACCTAGTTGGTTCCTCAATTAATTTAACTAAGTAGTTGTCATTTAGTGTTAAAAAGTGTTTAGTTTAAAAACATATTACCCC
The DNA here is from genome assembly GCF_028390025.1 of Pseudophryne corroboree. NCBI lineage: Eukaryota > Metazoa > Chordata > Amphibia > Anura > Myobatrachidae > Pseudophryne > Pseudophryne corroboree. The sequence continues at coordinate 359,900,882 of NC_086451.1, forward strand.
TTGCAGTATCACATGAATCATTTTTCCAATTTATCTGTGGATAGTTAAAATCTCCCACCACAACTATGTCTCCTACTCCTGCTGCTCTTTCAATTTGCTTCAGTAACAATTTCTCATCAGACACATTAATACCAGGCAGCCTGTAGCATAATCCCTGAACTAACTTTTTTATTCCTTTACCCCTGCATGCAATTTCTACCCATAACATCTCAACAGTATTTACAGTCCCCTCTTGAATATCTTCCCGTATATCGAGTTTTAAAAACAGCTTTTCATAAAGACATACCCCTCCACCCTGTTTATTTAATCTGTCTCTCCTGAACAGCGTATAACCCTCTAGATTGACTGTCCAATCATGAGATCTGTCCCACCAAATTTCAGTAATGCCTATAATATTATACTGTTTGCTTGCTGCAAGGATTTCTAGTTCCCCCTTTTTACCTGTAAGGCTTCTAGCGTTAAGATACATACAATTAAGATAAGTATTTCCCCTTGTGCTAGGTACATCATTCTCTTTATGCAGCAGTGATGACCCATTATCATCGTTAGTTAGTGTTTTGGTAATACCTTTTTTAATACCCATGTTAATACCCTTGCCGGCTGCTCTTTCCCTCCCCCCTACTTCTCCCCCATTTCATTCAGTGGCCATCCCCACTATTCTCACTGCACGCCCCGTAGTTTCTAGCTAAACCCTCCCCCCAGGCACCTAGTTTAAAAACTCCTCCAGCCTTCTAACCATCCTTCCCCCCAGAACTGCTGCCCCCTCCTCATTCAGGTGCAATCCATTGCGGCAAAAAAGATGGCGCCTGACTGAGAAGTCCGCCCAGTGTTCCAGTAACACAAACCCCTCTTTTATACACCAATCGCTAAGCCACACATTTACCTCCCTAATCTCCCTCTGCCTCCCTGGGCTAGCGTGTGGCACAGGTAATATTTCAGAGAATATTACCTTAGATGTCCTTGCCTTTAGTTTCTGTCCTAAGTCCCTATAATCTTTCAAAAGGACATCCCACCTACCACTAACTTTGTCGTTGGTGCCAACGTGCACCAAGACCGCCAGGTCTTTCCCAGCCCCTCACAACAATCTATCTACCCGGTCCGCGATGTGCCGCACCCGAGCACCCGGGAAACGACTGCACTGCGATCATGTTTCCGGTAGCAGATTGCCCTATCTGTCTTCCTGATAATAGAATCCCCTACCACCACAATCTGACTAGATACCTCGCTTTCTTTTATCCCCTCTGTGCCAGAGGCACCGCTCCTCCGGTTGCTGGAGGGAACAGTCTCCTCCGGCTCCAACATTTCCTCACTACCATCCTCCGAATCAACATCCAATCAGGCAAATTTATTAGGGTTTGGTAGTTCAGAGATGTCGTGCCTCCCCCTCTTTTTCTTCCTTCTAACTGTGACCCAGCTGGCTACCTGTTCATCCTCGTCTACCAGCGTTCCCCCCTGCAACTCCTCCACTGTTCTATGTAAGCTCTGCTCGAGATTGTGAATATCCCTCAGCCGTGTAATGGTTTGTTCTAGATCAGTTACCTGGGCTTCCAGAGCAACTGTTCGCATGCACCTCTCGCAGATGTATTCACACACTGGGCCGGTTGCTCCAGGTGCGCATACATCTTGCACGACATGCACTGAGTGAGACTCTCAATCACGGCCCCACCCATTTCCTTGACAGCCCTAGCTCCCTATTACCTTCCGAGAAAAATAATACAACAATTTGAACAATTAAAAAAATTTAACTATGCAATAAGATATTGGCCTAGCCTAGCTATGAATAAGATATTGGCCTATGGCCTAGCTGTGAAGAGAAACAGTAATCATAACAGAACAGAAATAGTTAATTAAATCAAAGACAAGGACAAGGGGAGAGAGAAAATGAGAAAACAATCACATACAATATAGTAGGAAGCTAATACTTATCTTATCTACTGGGGCTCTTCTACTTTTGCCAGTCTCCTTTCCACTTGCAGTTGCTCAGGCACACACATATACATATTATACCACACACACACACACACACACACACACACACACACACACACATACACACTACACACATAGAAAACCACACACCCAGTCACATACGCATTGTACACATGTACATAGCACATCATACACACATACATAGCACATCACACATACACACACAGTAAACCACACATACACATACACATTGCACAGTATACCACAAACATAGCAAACCATACTCACATATACATTGCACACACACATACAGTATACATAGCACACTATACACGTACATAGGGGGTCATTCCGAGTTGATCGCTCGCTAGCAGTTTTTATCAGCCGTGCAAACGCATTGTCGCCGTCCACTGGGGAGTGTATTTTCGCTTTGCAGAAGTGCGAATGCCTGTGCAGCCCTGGACTTACTCTCCGTGTGCATTGATTCTAACGTTGGAGGGTTGGCTTTTGACGTCACACACCCGCCCAGCGTCCGGCCAGCCACGCCTGCGTTTTCCCCGGCACGCCTGAGTTTTTCCAAACACTCCCTGAAAACGGTCAGTTGACACCCAGAAACGCCCCCTTCCTGTCAATCTTCTTGCATTGTGCCGTGCGACTTAAAGCTTCGATAGAACCTGTGCAACACCACAAAGCTCTTTGTACCCGTACGTCCCGCGTGCGCATTGCGGTGCATACGCATGCGCAGAAATGCCAATTTTTAGGCTGATTGCTGCACTGTGAACAACGGCAGCTAGCGATCAACTCGGAATGATCTCTATAGTACACCACACACACACACACACACACACACACACACACACACACACTGCAAACACAGCACACTGCACACATACATAGCACACCATACACACATAAACATAGCACACACTCAAACATAGTACACCACAAATACATTACACACACAGTTACATAGTACACCACACACTCATACACAATGCACACACATATACATAGCACAGCATACACACATATGCTCACCATGCACATTGCACACATGCATACATAGTGCACCACATACACATTGCACACAGCACACCACGCACACATCCAAAATAAATATAGCTGCCATTATTTATTAAAGTCCCCCCCTCCCCTGCAAAACACACACCTGTCTCTCCAAAGCAGAGCCGCTCCAGGACACACACGCAACTCCGGGACAGTTTAGTCACCTGGCAGCAGGTCTCACACGGGAACTGCCTATGAGGAGATGTTCACTGACGCTGTAGCTCCCCTTACAATGAGCAAGCCTCTCTGTCAGTGTAGAGAGCAGGCAGCAGCCGCGTTACTGACACAGCTGCCTGTGCTCCACACTCTCTAGCTCCTCCCATCCTCAAAAGAAAGTGAAACATATTGGTGAGCTGCGTGATGGAACGGCAGGCAGAGAGGGTTTCCAGGTGCTTGGAAACCCCCCACATGCACTTATGACTCCTATTCTAGATTGACTATTTTTTATTGCCTCATAGGTTCTGTTTCCCCTACATCACACCACTACCAAACCAATGACCATGCTCCGATTACTCTAACGCTCTCTACCATTCATGCATCCCCTAGGCCTTGCACTTGGCACTTGAACGAAAGTCTTCTTTCAGACATCTGTTGCGCACTCCAGCTTGAGTAAACTCTCACTGGCTTCGTTGAGTTTAACACTTGTTCTGAGGTTTCCAACCTCACTGTTTGGGAAGCGAACAAGTGTGTGCTGCAAGGAAAATTGATACAGCTTGGTTCTTATTTTAAAAAACAAGAAGATTGTAAGCTGCATTTACTTCAGCAATTTAGATCCCTAGAATTGACAGACAAGGCCACATTGCCAGCTACAGACCAGTCTGCAAGAGCATCAGCTCCGACTGAACTTAAACTACTGAATGACAGGGTGAAACGAGATTTCAGCTAATTGAAAAAACTTTACTTTCAATGGGGGAATAAACTGTTAACATGTGCCCTATGGGCTCAGAGGGCGTTCTCCTTTATAGAGATGGTTAAGGATGAGATGGGTAGGAACTGTAGGCTTACCTCAGAAATTGCTTAAGCATTTTATTCATATTATTCAAAACTGTATAACCTATAAGCCTTGAAATATCCTTCATACGTTGCTGCTTTTCAGGAGAGAGTGTCTCATTACCTCCAGAAGGTCAGTTTCCCCTCTATCTCTGATGAGGATAGGGACTGGTAAGATAGCCCATTCACATTGGAGGAACTGGAGGAGGCTTTAAAAAATGTGCCTACTGGTAAGAGTCCGGGCCCAGATGGTTATATAATTTTATACTATGAAACGTTTTTTTATCTATTCTTCTAACTAAGATGTTGTTGGCATTTAATTCCATCTCTGATAAGGTTGGTTTCTCTCCTTCGTCCCTTAAAGCACATGTTACGGTTATCCATAAGGAGGGTAAGGACCCGGCCCTGTGCTCCAGCTATAGACCAGTCTCCCTTCTGTACACAGATTTCAAATTATTAGCTAAACTTGTTGCAAATAGACTTAATATTCTCCTTCCTGCATTAGTCCATTTTGACCAGGTTGGATTTGTCCTGGACCTGATGCATTTTGCCTTGTCAGAGCAGTCCCCGGCCTTTCTGATCTAGACTGACAGGCATTTCATAGAATAAACTAGTTGTTCATGAGTGGCTTGCTGACACACATGGGGCTGAGCCCTACCTTTGTATATTGGACCTTGGTCTTGTATACTATTCTTATGGCATGCATTAAGATTAATGGTTCCCTTTCAACCCCAGTTGAGATCACCAATGGCACCTGACAAGGATGCCGCTTAACCCCCCTCATCTTTGTTCTGTGACTGGAAGCGTTTGCTAGGGTAATCTGATTGAACCCCGATATAGCTGGGCTGTCTACAGACGGCAATGAATAAAAGTTGTCCCTATTCGCAGATGATCTCTTTGCCATCCAGACCAATCCTTCTGTTTCTATACCCAACCTCATATCTGAGTTCCCCACAGTAGTGGAAAGTTTGAAGGAATCATTCCCATTCTCCTGGCACCCCTGAAGACTTAATATTTGGGGATAAGCAAACCAGCCCTGTCACAACTGTTTTTGGACAATTTTTTTTACCCCTTCTAACAAAGATTAGAAATGGGCTTCGGGACTGGTGCTGGGGTACATTCTCGTGGTTGGGTAGGGAAAGTATAATTAACATGACTGTACTTCTTAGAATACTCTAATTGCTCCAGACCCTCCCGAAAGATGTGCCCAGGAGTTGGTTTCTGATCATTCATTGTCTGGTGAGGGAGTTTGTTTGGGGGAGGAGATGGCCTTGCTTCTGACATGACATTTAGGTGGTTTTCAGTTAACCCAATTCTTTATTTATTATGAGGCAGTGTCCCTTAACAGAGTTCTGGAGTGGTCCAGGTCAGATTCAGACAGACAGTGGGTTAGAATCATGGATACCCAGTGTGTTTTGGTCTGGTAGCATAGATGCCGACCCTTCCCTCTGTCACCCACCTGACTGTGGGCCCGACTCTGGACACCCCCATCCATAGCCAAATGGTTTGCCAGACTAGAGTTCTATATGGTCATGGATGATCTTATCATGTCTGGATCTGAAAAATTTAAAGAGTTCAGTGTTATATAGGGACCTTGGCTCCTATTTGAAAAATCTCCCTCCTATTCAGGCCACACAAGCAGGATTCGTTAACTTGCGCCATTGTACAGTCCTTTTTATATTTTCTTGGTTGGTTTCCCCACCTTCCCTTTCCTTCTCTTCTTCTTTCTGTGAATCGTATTTGATTGTTTTACTTATCCTTTGTATTTTCGATTGTAATCACTGTTGTGAATTAGTGTTTTTGTTGTACCTTACTCTGTTTTCCATTTATGTGATGTCTCATAATGGCAGTTATTTTACTACTATTATTATTATTATTATTATTATAATCCTTTATTTATATGGCACCACAGCAGCGCACAATTACAAAGTACATAAACAAGTAATTAAAACAGGAAAACAGTGACTTACAGTTTAAAACAATATAGGACAGAGGACATTAACATAGCTACATCAGCAGACAACATTAAAATAAGTATCAGGGTGGCAGAAAACCATGTAAATTGGTGCAGTTGAAGATTATTAAAGTAGGAAAAGGATAAGCGCATGAGGGAAGAGGGCCCTATTTGTGAGAGCTTACATTCTAAAGGAGAGGGGCAGACAGACAGAGGTGACACAGATGGAGTAGACCAAGCATGGAACAGAGGGTTAGGATGAGATTTGGATGGGATTGGTGAAGAAGTGGGTCTTGAGAGCCCATTTGAACTTTTATAGAGAGGTAGAGAGTCATGACTATGTTGTTATGCCCTATGTGGGCGCTTCACACCCCATGTAGGCTGCTACTAACTTTGGTGATCTTAACAAAACTTTTATTACAAAAAATAAAATAAAAAAATCATCCAATGATACTAAGGGGTATATTTAGTAAGGTGGGTATTTTTTAAAAGTGGAAATGTTGCCCATAGCACCCAATCAGATTCCACCTAACATTTATCTAGCTGCTTTTAGAAGATAATAGATAGAATCTGATTGGTTACTATGGGCAATATCTCCACTTCTAAAAACTTCACACCTCAGTAAATATACCCCTCAATTACAATAACAAATTAATAAATGCTACTGTTCCGACTGCTGCAGCAGGATATGATTATTCTCTCCAATATGATGATTCACTTAGGACAAATAAAAAAAAGAAATCCTGTGCTCTGAGTATACATTTTATATTTGTGGTCCTGTTATGATAAGAAAATAAAAATAAAATCCATATTTAGAATAAATACAACGTAAAAAAATTAGTGCATAGAAATTACTGAAAGATGGACTGACCCTCATATAGTCTACATACACCACAAACATTGCATACTAAAAAATGGAAAAGTTTCCTACGTACCTGTATATAGAGAATGTTTATTCTAAAATGCTTGTTTCAGCAGCTCACAGGCAGCAATGCATTCATTTATGTACATGGGTGCATCTATTCATAAAGGTGCTTACACATGGAAGGATTATACCCACAATGTGGGTGTTCCCAATCTATCAGAACTACACATCTTTTACATCATTCCGTGTGTATGAACGATAGCGATGGTGATGCGTGCTCCCGCGGGCCGCTAGCGACAACCTCAGTTCACATCCCCGCCATCGTACATCGCTGCCAGCATCGGCAAGTGTGTTTGCACTTGCTGATGCCGCTCCCTCTCCTCCCCCCCGCAGGTCATCATACAGTGCCGTAACTAGACATTTTAGCGCTGTGTGCAAGAAACAGCATCGCCCCCCCAAAAAAAACAAAAAAATAATATAGGGGCATGGCTTTATGGGGAAGGGGCATGGCCACAGGGCTCCCTTTTACACATTACGGCAGGCAGAGCTCCCTTTTACACATTGCCACAGGTAGAGTCCCCTTTTTACACAAAATGGCAGGCAGAGCTCCCTGTTACACATTACGGCAGGTAGAGTCCCTTTTACACATTACAGAAGGTAGAGTTCCTTTTACACATTATGGCAGGTAGAGTCCCCCTTTTTACACATTACGACAGGCAGAGTCCACTTTTTTCACATTATGGCAGCAGATGAGGGGGATGTCTGTGAGTGTCTATGTCTGTGTTTTCCCTCACCCTGAAGTGCAAAACTTTAGTTGATACAGTACACGCTGCAAGATCGGGAAGCAAAAAGGACCACACACTGTGTCTGCCAAGCTGCATCGCTGTCTGTCTGTAACAAGTAGCCACCCGCAACACCTAACTACTGTGGCGCGGAATTGCAGGTGTCGCCGTGGGTTATGCGCCCACAGTGCATCTGCCACACACCTAGTTGCAGACTAAAAGAAAGATATAATATAGGTAGTCATGATCCGTAGGTTTTTATGTAAGGACTATGGTAATAGTATGTGTCTATCAGCTGTAGGTTGTCAACCAACTTTTTGAATCTGGCAATGGGGAGTGTTTTGTGTGAGTTACCTCCCTTTACATTAGTTGATCACAGAGCCAGCCCTGACTATTTTGATGCCCTAGGCAATATTCTGGCAGGTGCACCCCCCCCCCCTTCCTCCCTGGAGATAGTCGATGACAGGGAGAGGGTGACAGAGAGATAGTAGGTGACATGTTAAGAGAGTGAAAGGGAGATTATGGGTGACATGGAGAAAGTGGGTGACAGAGAGATAGTGGGTGACTGGGCAGGTAGGGGTAACAGGGAGGGACATAGTGAGGGTGACGGAGATAGTGGGTGACAGTGAGACAATAACAGGGGGACATTGGGTGGCAGGGAGTCATTGGGTGACATGGAGACATTGGGTGACAGGGAGACAGTGTGTGACATAGTGAGGGTGACAGGGAGATAGTGGGTGACAGAGAGATAGTGGGTGACTGGGCCATCATGGGTAACAGGGAGCGACATAGTGAGGTTGATGGAGATAGTGGGTGACAAGGAGACATTGGGTGACAAGAAGACAATGACAGGGGGACACTGGGTGGCAAGGAATGGGTGACAGGGAGACATTTGGTGACAGGGAGATAGTATGTGACATGGTGAGAGTGACAGGGAGATAGTGGGTGATGGAAATAGTGGATGACAAGGAGACATTGGGTTACAGGGAGAGGATGACAGGGAGACACTGGCTGATGGAGATAGAGGGTGTCAGGAAACGGAACCTGTGTGGGGGAGATGGGGGGATTGGAGCTGTGAGGGAACAGAGAGGAGAGGGGAGTCTGCAGGGGAGGGAATGCCACGGATGGGGGAAGTTTGGAGCTGTGAGGGAACAGAAAGGAGAGGGGAGTCTGTGCAGGAAAGGGGGTGACATGGATGGGGCAGTTTGGAGCTGTGAGGGAGCATGGAGGACTGGGGAGGGGAGTCTGTGCGGGGAAGGGGGGACCTCAGATGAGGAAGTGGGGCTGGGGATGTTGCGGATGTGGGGTGGGTCGGAGCAGTGAGGGATCACTGGAGAGAGGAGCCTCTGCGGGGGGTGCGGGGAGAGATGCAGATGGGGGTGGGTAGGAGCAGTGAGGGAACATGGAGCACTGGAGAGAGGAGCCTGTGTGTGTGGAGGGGGGGGGGTGTTAAGAGCAGTGCCAGTGAGGTAACATAGAGGACTGGAGAGAGGAGCCTATGAGGGGGGGGGGGTCGGGGGTGCCACGGATGGAGGGCTACAGCAATAAGAGAACATGGAGGACTGGAGACAGGGGCCTGTGAGGGGGGGTCACAAATGGGGGGGCTGGAGAAGTAAGGGAACATGGAGGACTGGGGACAGGAGCTTGTGTGGGGGAGGGGGGGTTCACTGGTGCCACGGATAGGGGGGGTGGCGCAGCAAGGAAATATGGAGGACTGGAGACAGGAGCCAGTGCGGGGGGGGTGTCAGGGGTGCAGCGGATGGGGGGGTAAGGAGCAGTTAGGGAACACGGAGCACTGAAAAGAGGAGGGAACTCAAACCACTCACCACTGTCAGTGTCTCTGTTGAAGCTGTCTGGAACCACTGCCTCTCTGCTGCACGTGGAGAGGGGAGGAGGTAATAGCAGTGAGGGAACGTAGTAGACTGGAGACAGGAGCCTGTTCAGAGGGCGCACGGATGGATGGGGCTGGAGCAGTAAGAGAACATGGAGAATTGGAGACAGGAGCCTATGTGGGGGAGGGAATGTCAGGGGTGCCGCGGATGGGGGAGAAATGGAGAAGTTAGGAATCTCGGAGCACTGAAGAGAGAAGTTTGTACTGAGGGGGGCGCGGATGGAGGCTGGCTAAGAGCAGTGAGGGAACATGGAGAACTGAAGAGAGGAGCCTGTGTAAGTGATCGGGGCCGCAGATGGGAACTCAAACCACTCACCACTGTCAGTGTCTCTATTGAAGCTGTCTCCCACCTTTTGGGTCCGCTGCGTCTCTGCTACACGTGTTTCTTCTGCCTGCGTACCGGGACACAAATCCGCCGCTGCCTCCATAGAGTTTCTCGAGTCCCTCAGCTATGCTGTGTAAACGGCACACTGTCATTGCCGCGACCGAGCGGGTAACTTCTATGGGGCTTACCGTCTCCTCTCCTCATCTGGCACACACCTAGTTACGGCCCTGTATCGTTCAGTGACACATCGTGCCGTGTGCACCCACCCTTAGAAACAATCTAACAGTAAAAAGATAATTGGTAACAATCTACAAACACAATAATCTTGTTGCTGCAAAAATGCATTGTGAATAAATAACAACAGGCACCAGGGTTTGACTGACCCAGGGGGGAACAGGGGAAACCCCCCGTGGGCCACAATGCCCCCCCCCCCCCCTTCTCTAGGGATCAGGTTCCAGATTGTGTACTTGAATTATACATTATACAATACATATGTTACATTATACTGCACACTGCACAGGACTATAGTGTATTTTCTACAGAGCATTAATCTGGTACATTATCATGAATGCACTATCAGTATTTGCAATATATATCTTTATCAAGGGGCACAGACCATGCACTAATGCTTAGCCAAGCCTCTAAACATGGGTCCCAAACACTGCATTTCCCCCGTTGGGACTTTCATGCCCCAGTCTGACACTGACTGGCACTATATGAAATTCAGGGTGCCAAGGAATGAATGTACATGTAAGTATGTATGTATGTATGTGGCTATCAGCCGTATGCAGTAGCGGTCTCACAATATCACAATAAATACAGTATAAAAATAATGAAATATAAAACTCATTTAAAATTGCTACAATATCTGCCTAAGATTGTTTTAGGCCTTGGATTAAACAGAACATAAAGGCAGTCCAATCCTATTAAAGTCTATACAGATCAAATATATAAGTTGTTTCAACCTCAATGGATTTGAAAGACTCTACTACACAATATACTTGTAACAGGTACTGCCCTGCAAATGGTCACAGATATAGAGGCGACCTCAGTGTCTGGAAGGCCAGGTAGCTATTTATTAACATTTATTTATATAGTGTCCACATCTTCAGCTGCATTTTAAAACTGGAAATAGGCTGGAGTTCTGGAAAAAAATCTGGCAAATCACTGGTATATACTGGTTTGCACACAATAGATGCGTTGGGTAAGGGATGCTGGCGGCTGGGATCCTGGCCACTAGAATGCAGCGTTCGCCACAGGTTCTATTCTCACTCTATGGGTGCCGTGGACACCCATGAGTGGGAATAGCCCCTGAAAGCCGGGATTCCGTCTGGCAGCATTGTCGGCTGTTGGGATTCCGGCATTGGTATCCTGACTGCCAGGATCCCGACTGCCGGCAATGTAACTACATCCCCAATAGATGGCATAGATAAATTAGAAGCACAATGATGACCAGTCAATAGCAAGGACTAAGAGAAAGGACACAAATCAGATACAGTCAGATACAAAAACAGCACAATCCAAATGATCAGGGTCAAGATGAAATATATGTATATGTATAGCAGTGGTTCACAAACTTTTTTGATTCGCAGCACCCTAGATAATAAAAAAAAATTTCATGGCTACCCTAGGCCAAAGGTTTCTTATTGAGAAACAAAAAAAAATAAAAATTAAATTACGTAATTTGTGTTTATACACATGTACTGTATGTCATCCTTAGGGTCAGTTATGTGGTGAGGGACAGGATTCACTTCTGTTTGTCTACATATTTTATGATTGGCAGACACCAGCACTGGTTTTGCCTATTACACTGACCGTGTATCATTTGAATTGGTCCTGGATCACCAATGCAGGGCACACCTAGGCACACAGGGGCAGATTTATTAAGCCTGGTGAAGTGATAAAGTGGAAGGTGATAAAGGACCAGCCAGTCAGCTCCTTACTGTCACATGGAAGTTAGGAGCTGGTTGGCTGGTGCGTTATCACCTTCCACTTTATCACTTCACCGGGTTTAATACATCTGCCCCACAGTTTGAGAACCACTGATGTATAGTATTGGGTTCCATAAATATATTAGAATTCTCTTCTGTAACATAGAAATTTTATGGCATTAGGGGGTCATTCAGATTTAAATTTAGCACATCTACGACCATTTACTCTGACATGCGGGGGGAAGCCTAGCACAGGGCTAGTCCGCCCCGCATGTCAAGCCTCCCCCCCCCCCCCCCACCCCCCCACACACACACACACACACAGGTACAAAGGCATCGCACGGCGGCAATGCTTTTGTACCTGGCGATTAGCTCCCTGGCAGCGCAGCTCCTGCTCATGCTTTGGCTCCCAACAAAAAATTAACCCTTGCGTGAATGTGTGTGCGTGTACATGTGGTAGGGAATATAAAGTGTAATCTCCACTGGGGCAGGAACTGATGTGAATAGCTGAATATTCCCTGTAAGGCGCTGCGGAATATGCGTGCGCTATATAAAATAACTGGTAATAATAATAATAAAGAGTATAATTACTGTGTAGTCTAATTGAAAAAGATGGTGGTCTTGACTTATATTACAATTACTCATAAGACTTATACAAAAAATTTGTCACCACTCTAAGCAACAAAAACAGAATAAAGCTTTTATTTTTTTCTAGGATTTTCACTTTCTTCTGCCGTCCAGAGTACTGTGTATATCAGTCATATTTGTATGTATGGGTTTTGGATTTAATCCTGGTGGTCACATGACCGACACCCCCAGGGGCGGATCCAGAAGAAAATGATAGGGGGGGGCACCATGGAAGGGGAAGTACATTTGCGTATGGCTTCGGTGCATGTGAGGTGGCGCTTCTTATACAATGCCCACAGTTGTAGCGCTCATTATGCAAGGTCCACTGTACTGGTAGTGTCCCTTATATAGACCCCATAGTAGTGGTGCCCCTTATGCAATGCCCGTATTGCCCCCAGTAGTAATGTTGCCTGTAGTAATGCCCGCAGTCATTTAATGAGTGTGGCCAATTAAAATGAGACGTGATACACAGACATATGCCCCCAATAGTGCAGTGCCAAATCCACAATTGCACCCACAGTGCCAGATCCACAATTGCCCCCACAGTGCCAGATCTACAAATGCCCCCACAGTGCCAGATCCACAAATGCCCCCACAGTGCCAGATCCAAAAATGCCCCCATGGTGCCAGATACAAAAATGCCCCTACAGTGCCAGATCCAAAAATGCCCCCACAGTGTCAGGTATACAAATGCCCCCACAGTGCCAGGTAAACAATTGCCCTCACAGTGCCAGGTAAACAATTGCCCCCACAGTGCCAGGTATACAATTGCCCTCACAGTCCCAGGTATACAAATGCCCCCACAGCAGGTATACTATACAAATGCTGCTTCTCTGCCGGTTCTGAGGGTGTCAGGAGGAGAGCGCGGCTATGTCTGGCGGCGTGTAGGACTTCAAACTAGCCGCCAGTTCGTGAGCCAATCAGAGCTCGCGGACCGGCGGCTCCTGATTGGCTGCCGGTCCGCGAGCTCTGATTGGCTCACGAACCGGCGGTTGGTTTGAAGTCCGCAACACGCCGCCAGATAGCCGCGCTGTCCTCCTGACAGCTGAGACACGCTGCCGCTGGACTGAGCGGCAGCATGTCTCAGTGACACAAGCGGAGGGGGGGACGGTTGGGGCCACAAATGACAGGGAGGGCACGGGCCCGAGTACCCCCCCTGGATCCGCCACTGGACACCCCCATCCCAACAATGGAGATCTCAACCGTGGATGGGGTAAGTATTTCAACCCTCTCCTCCCCTAACCCTCCATGGATGGCAGCTATGTCTAACCCTCCGGGGATGTCAGCTGTCAGTGTTCTGGCATGGTCTCCTGCGTGGTGTTGGGATTCCGGCATTGGTCACATGACCGCCGGCATCCAGAGCACCTGGATTATGAACGCATTCCGTACAGTATATGCTGCTAAGATACTGGTTGACTAGGCATCCCAATGCAAGCCAATCTAACTGCTGCTGAGGTTTATACTGAGTGAAGTACATAGGGGTAGATGTATTAACCTGCAGAAGGCATAAGGAAGTGATAAACCAGTGATATGTGCAAGGTGATAAAGACACCAGCCAATCAGATTCTAACTGTTAATTTGCATATTGGAGATGATTGGCTGGTGCGTTATCACCTTGCACATATCACTGGTTTATCACTTCCTTATGCCTTCTCCAGGTTAATACATCTGCCCCATAATTCCCTAATGCCAGCAAAAATGCCTGCTTATGGACATAATAGGTCTTTCTGTCCTTTAATAAATATATGTGTAGCTATCTACAAAAGTTCTAATTGAGCTCATACCAGCTATTGTCAACTGATCAGTTTCAAACATGTAACTTTACTGGAACATAGTGGTATATTTATTACTTAAAATGAATATGTCTTAAAATGTACAGTTTTCAACTCCCAAATATAACTGTGAACATTGGTCTATTCAAAGAAATATGTGTAACCAATCTATCTTACATAGAATTCATTTCTATAGGTCAAGTAATTTAGCTCTTAATGTTGATCAATGAAATATGCATTAATCAGTAATGAAAAATGTGCCTATAATGCAATAAAAATCAATATTTAGTCTAAACAAACAAGCAATAAAATATGGTTAATTAAAATAGTGTAAATATGTGAATTGATTTTAAATATGATAAGTTTTCATTATATTTAATTACCACGGTTTTATTTATATCTTTTAGCAAATGCCTCTGAAGTGTTGGATAGGTAAATTGATGAAGTTCATCCTGAACTAAAGAAAAAGTATCTTATTACTTCAACTAATTGCCATTTATTTTTCCACTTAATGTACTGTATTCTCGTGTTGTTAGATAATTGCAGAAATAAATATAAAACAATGGGTGAAAATACAAGCAATCTATCATTAAAATTATATTGGCATTGGTGTAGTTACATATTTGAAAATGACTACTACATTATTTTGTCTATATCAAAACTCACTAGGCCCTAAAAATGTAGGAGGGGGTGTTAACCATTCATAATGGAATTAGTGGGATGGTATACTTTACTTTTTAACATCTTTAGTGGAATATCAGGACACCAATTAACAATTTAATTTTTACTTTCATGGTTCTTTTTTTTCCTACTTACAGAAAGAAGGATTTGAGCAGGAACTGTATGTGTCGATGCATTTTGAAAAAGTGATGTGAACTTTCACATCTCCTTCTTTTTCCTTACTCTTTACAATATAGTACTGTAATGTGTCAATGCATTTTGAAAAAGTAATGTGAACTTTCACATCTCCTTCTTTTTCCTTACTCTTTACAATATAGAGTAGCTGGATAGGCAGTTAGAACTACTCTTACTTCTGTACTTCGCGGCAGCTTTGGACAAGTCAATTATCCCTTGACACTGAAGAGAGGAGTTTCATTTAAATTTTATATTCAGAAAGCCAAAGAAATATGTTTGCATAATAATAATTGAGGAATATACATTATTTCATAAACTATTTTTTTTAGTGAAGTTGTTAATTATACACGGTCGGTATGTGAATAATCCCAGCCAAGATGGCCAACATATAGTAAGGGATCAAGGAGAAACAGGAAATGCCATTGTGGATTATGGGGTTCATTCAGGTTTGTTCGCAAACTAAAAAAGGACACTAATGGGTAAAACCATGTTGCACTGCAGGTGGGGCAGATGTAACATGTGCAGGGAGATTTAGATTTGGGTGGGTTATATTGTTTCTATGCAAGGTAAATTCTATCTGCTTTATTTGTACACTGCAATGTAGATTTTAGTTTGAACACACCCCACCCAAATCTAACTCTCTCTGCACATGTTACATCTGCCCCACCTGCAGTGCAACATGGTTTTGCCCATTAGTGTGCTTTTTTGGTTTGCTAACAAACCTGAATAAGGCCCCATGACTGCAAGTGCATCTATGTGTATTGTAACAAGTGATGCAAGTGAAACCTATGACTATTTTCAACAATTCTTTATTGGTACCAATTTTTGGAACCTGCCCTACACTACTGAATATACATTAAAAAAATCCTAGGAATAGGGGCACACATCCTAAATACCATACTTTTAAATAGCGTTACAATAGTTTCTGCTGTAGTTTCATTATTTCATCACATGATTTTCTATAGCTGCAGATGTATCAATAAAAATAAATCAATTATATTGATTAAAAACAAGGAAACTAATGTGTGAAAATTGAACAGCAATAATCCCAGTTGCAAAATTTATCAAGACATGTTAATTAATTATAGTAAATAACAAATAAAGGCAAATTGTTTCTATTTTAAAAGATCACCATACTGAAATATAATTTGATTTTGCTTAAATAAATACATTTTAATCATCATCATCATCATCATCATAATAATAATAATAATAATAATAATAATACATTATGACATCTTAATCATTTGACAAATGGGTACTAGCATGAGGTCCACCAGAACTGAGGGGGATGCGGTCAAGATGCTGCCGGCCGGAATTCCGGCGGTCGAAATACCGACGCCGGAATCCCGACCGACACAATCCCGACATATTCTCCCTCCGTGGGTGTCCACGACACCCATAGAGGGAGAATATAATAGTGTGCCGAGCGTAGCGAGGCACCGTGCCCGCAGCGTGGCGAGCGAAGCCACCCCTGTCGGGATTGTGTGGTCGGGATTCCGGCGTCAGTATTTCGACCGCCGGGATTCCGGCCGGCGGCATTTAGTACTGATCCCAACTGAGGCTGGCCAATATATTCCAGTTGAATCGCACTATATGGCTGATGTTCTTTAAAACGGAGTGGTACAAAATGTAAACATTCATAAGGTCGATAAAAGAAAGTCAATATGGTCTGATTGTCAATATGAACAACATGTCAAAATTTAAAATGTTGAAATTTACAATTTTGACACTAAATTAATGTCAACGTTGTGAATGTCCACAGTCGGCATGTCGCCATTGTGTTTTACCATTAATTCTGCATTTAGCCCTTACTTTAACCTTCACCCTAACCGTAGCGCAATCCTAACCATAACCATAGCTTGTCAACATTCTGACGCACACCTTTTAAAGAGCTATAATACTGATATTCCATTTTGAGAAACCATGACATACAATTCACTTGGTCCAAACAAAGTCGTTAACTTTAAGCCCATGGGATCACTCAGTCATATATAGAATTTTCCTTTCCATCACCCATTTATGACCTGCCTTCACAAAAAATGATTATGACTTTATCATTTATACATGATTTTATCTATTCCAGTACATTTCATCTCACCAGCTGGCATAGTTACAGATATACAGTATTATTCCCATGCAGCTATTCCATCAGTATCATATGCTAGAAACTTCATTTATATTTGAAAGCAACATTGTCACCCGGATGTGGCTAAATATACATCCAAACACGTGTAATGTGTGTCTCTTTAAAGTTAAAGGATTCTTTAAGCAAGGACAACTTTAAATCTAGAGTATAGCTGTACCTAAAGAAAAATACCCCAGTCATCATCATTAACTATCATTGCACTAAGCTTACAGACCTGCAAAGATATGCCTCTAAGAAATACATATAACTGTATATTGGACACATCTCTTAAGTTTTACTGGTTAATATGCATCTGCCAGACCTTCTCATCAAATACAAGGGCTGTAGGTATAATGTGGGTACGACCCAACACCTGGGTGCAAATGGTGCATATGTGCAGATGGACTTGCGTCCAACTGTAAAGGATTATAGCACATTACTGTATAATGCACGGTTTCATTAGAGACAAAAATGTAAACTGATGTAGAACTTATGTGATCATCATCATCATCATCATCATCATCAGTTTGCAACTTACAGCAGTGTTGTAATACCTGCAACTCAGACCCATCCATGTGGCTGTATTTGTGACTTTTCACTACCCATGTTCGCCACAATTCATGACTGCTCATCCACACTGCACCCTTTCTGTACTTTGGCTTTCTGCATGCCCAAGCCCTTTTCCAGCCCCAGCCGTGGTCTTCTAGACACACGCAGTCCCACGTCTATTGTACATATAAAATAAAGACATGCATCATGAACAGACAAGCAAAAAGAAAAAAACAACTTGCAGCAATCAAATTTTCATCTCACTCTTAATAAGGCCTGATGTGTTAATATTTTGGTTAAGTTTTCAGTGCATTGGAAAAGTCACATTATTATTAGAGATGAGCGGGTTCGGTTTCTCTGAATCCGAACCCGCCAGAACTTCATGTTTTTTTTCACGGGTCCGAGCGACTCGGATCTTCCCGCCTTGCTCGGTTAACCCGAGCGCGCCCGAACGTCATCATGACGCTGTCGGATTCTCGCGAGGCTCGGATTCTATCGCGAGACTCGGATTCTATATAAGGAGCCGCGCGTCGCCGCCATTTTCACACGTGCATTGAGATTGATAGGGAGAGGACGTGGCTGGCGTCCTCTCCATTTAGATTATAAGAGACTGAGAGAGATTTACTGGAGCTGACTAGGAGGAGTACTGTTACTGTAGAAGTGTAGAGACTGAGTGGAGAGAGTTTACTAGTGAGGACAGTGCAGTTTACTTTATAATCCGTTCTCTGCCTGAAAAAAGCGATACACAGCACACAGTGACTCAGTCACATACCATATCTGTGTGCACTGCTCAGGCTCAGGCCAGTGTGCTGCATCATCTATTATCTATATATAATATTATATATATCTGTCTGACTGCTCAGCTCACACAGCTTATAATTGTGGGGGAGACTGGGGAGCACTACTGCAGTGCCAGTTATAGGTTATAGCAGGAGCCAGGAGTACATAATATATTATATAGTGAGTGACCACCAGACACACAGTGCAGTTTATTTAATATATCCGTTCTCTGCCTGAAAAAAGCGATACACACAGTGACTCAGTCAGTCACATACCATATCTGTGTGCACTGCTCAGGCTCAGGCCAGTGTGCTGCATCATCTATTATCTATATATAATATTATATATATCTGTCTGACTGCTCAGCTCACACAGCTTATAATTGTGGGGGAGACTGGGGAGCACTACTGCAGTGCCAGTTATAGGTTATAGCAGGAGCCAGGAGTACATAATATATTATATAGTGAGTGACCACCAGACACACAGTGCAGTTTATTTAATATATCCGTTCTCTGCCTGAAAAAAGCGATACACACAGTGACTCAGTCAGTCACATACCATATCTGTGTGCACTGCTCAGGCTCAGGCCAGTGTGCTGCATCATCTATTATCTATATATAATATTATATATATCTGTCTGACTGCTCAGCTCACACAGCTTATAATTGTGGGGGAGACTGGGGAGCACTACTGCAGTGCCAGTTATAGGTTATAGCAGGAGCCAGGAGTACATAATATATTATATAGTGAGTGACCACCAGACACACAGTGCAGTTTATTTAATATATCCGTTCTCTGCCTGAAAAAAGCGATACACACAGTGACTCAGTCAGTCACATACCATATCTGTGTGCACTGCTCAGGCTCAGGCCAGTGTGCTGCATCATCTATTATCTATATATAATATTATATATATCTGTCTGACTGCTCAGCTCACACAGCTTATAATTGTGGGGGAGACTGGGGAGCACTACTGCAGTGCCAGTTATAGGTTATAGCAGGAGCCAGGAGTACATAATATATTATATAGTGAGTGACCACCAGACACACAGTGCAGTTTATTTAATATATCCGTTCTCTGCCTGAAAAAAGCGATACACACAGTGACTCAGTCAGTCACATACCATATCTGTGTGCACTGCTCAGGCTCAGGCCAGTGTGCTGCATCATCTATTATCTATATATAATATTATATATATCTGTCTGACTGCTCAGCTCACACAGCTTATAATTGTGGGGGAGACTGGGGAGCACTACTGCAGTGCCAGTTATAGGTTATAGCAGGAGCCAGGAGTACATAATATATTATATAGTGAGTGACCACCAGACACACAGTGCAGTTTATTTAATATATCCGTTCTCTGCCTGAAAAAAGCGATACACACAGTGACTCAGTCAGTCACATACCATATCTGTGTGCACTGCTCAGGCTCAGGCCAGTGTGCTGCATCATCTATATATATTATATATCTGTCTGACTGCTCAGCTCACACAGCTTATAATTGTGGGGGAGACTGGGGAGCACTACTGCAGTGCCAGTTATAGGTTATAGCAGGAGCCAGGAGTACATATTATATTAAAATTAAACAGTGCACACTTTTGCTGCAGGAGTGCCACTGCCAGTGTGACTGACCAGTGACCTGACCACACTGACCACCAGTATAGTTAGTAGTATACTTATATTGTGATTGCCTGAAAAAGTTAAACACTCGTCGTGTGACTTCACTTGTGTGTTTTTTTTTTTTTTATTCTATAAAAATAAAACTCATTCTGCTGACAGACAGTGTCCAGCAGGTCCGTCATTATATAATATATAATATATACCTGTCCGGCTGCAGTAGTGATATATATATATTTTTTATATCATTTATCATCCAGTCGCAGCAGACACAGTACGGTAGTTCACGGCTGTGGCTACCTCTGTGTCTCTGCACTCGGCAGGCAGTCCGTCCATAATTGTAATACCACCTAACCGTGGATTTTTTTCATTCTTCTTTATACATACATAGTTACATAGACATCTTCTCTTTATCAACCAGTCTATATTAGCTGCAGACACAGTACAGTACGGTAGTTCACGGCTGTGGCTACCTCTGTGTCTGCACTCGGCAGGCAGTCCGTCCATAATTGTATACCACCTAACCGTGGTTTTTTTTCATTCTTCTTTATACATACATAGTTACATAGACATCTTCTCTTTATCAACCAGTCTATATTAGCTGCAGACACAGTACAGTACGGTAGTTCACGGCTGTGGCTACCTCTGTGTCTGCACTCGGCAGGCAGTCCGTCCATAATTGTATACCACCTAACCGTGGATTTTTTTCAGTCTTCTTTATACATACATAGTTACATAGACATCTTCTCTTTATCAACCAGTCTATATTAGCTGCAGACACAGTACAGTACGGTAGTTCACGGCTGTGGCTACCTCTGTGTCTGCAGTCGGCAGGCAGTCCATAATTGTATACTAGTATCCATCTCCATTGTTTACCTGAGGTGCCTTTTAGTTGTGCCTATTAAAATATGGAGAACAAAAATGTTGAGGTTCCAAAATTAGGGAAAGATCAAGATCCACTTCCACCTCGTGCTGAAGCTGCTGCCACTAGTCATGGCCGAGACGATGAAATGCCAGCAACGTCGTCTGCCAAGGCCGATGCCCAATGTCATAGTACAGAGCATGTCAAATCCAAAACACCAAATATCAGAAAAAAAAGGACTCCAAAACCTAAAATAAAATTGTCGGAGGAGAACCGTAAACTTGCCAATATGCCATTTACCACACGGAGTGGCAAGGAACGGCTGAGGCCCTGGCCTATGTTCATGGCTAGTGGTTCAGCTTCACATGAGGATGGAAGCACTCAGCCTCTCGCTAGAAAAATGAAAAGACTCAAGCTGGCAAAAGCAGCACAGCAAAGAACTGTGCATTCTTCGAAATCCCAAATCCACAAGGAGAGTCCAATTGTGTCGGTTGCGATGCCTGACCTTCCCAACACTGGACGTGAAGAGCATGCGCCTTCCACCATTTGCACGCCCCCTGCAAGTGCTGGAAGGAGCACCCGCAGTCCAGTTCCTGATAGTCAGATTGAAGATGTCAGTGTTGAAGTACACCAGGATGAGGAGGATATGGGTGTTGCTGGCGCTGGGGAGGAAATTGACCAGGAGGATTCTGATGGTGAGGTGGTTTGTTTAAGTCAGGCACCCGGGGAGACACCTGTTGTCCGTGGGAGGAATATGGCCGTTGACATGCCAGGTGAAAATACCAAAAAAATCAGCTCTTCGGTGTGGAGGTATTTCACCAGAAATGCGGACAACAGGTGTCAAGCCGTGTGTTCCCTTTGTCAAGCTGTAATAAGTAGGGGTAAGGACGTTAACCACCTCGGAACATCCTCCCTTATACGTCACCTGCAGCGCATTCATAATAAGTCAGTGACAAGTTCAAAAACTTTGGGTGACAGCGGAAGCAGTCCACTGACCAGTAAATCCCTTCCTCTTGTAACCAAGCTCACGCAAACCACCCCACCAACTCCCTCAGTGTCAATTTCCTCCTTCCCCAGGAATGCCAATAGTCCTGCAGGCCATGTCACTGGCAATTCTGACGAGTCCTCTCCTGCCTGGGATTCCTCCGATGCATCCTTGCGTGTAACGCCTACTGCTGCTGGCGCTGCTGTTGTTGCCGCTGGGAGTCGATGGTCATCCCAGAGGGGAAGTCGTAAGCCCACTTGTACTACTTCCAGTAAGCAATTGACTGTTCAACAGTCCTTTGCGAGGAAGATGAAATATCACAGCAGTCATCCTACTGCAAAGCGGATAACTGAGGCCTTGACAACTATGTTGGTGTTAGACGTGCGTCCGGTATCCGCCGTTAGTTCACAGGGAACTAGACAATTTATTGAGGCAGTGTGCCCCCGTTACCAAATACCATCTAGGTTCCACTTCTCTAGGCAGGCGATACCGAGAATGTACACGGACGTCAGAAAAAGACTCACCAGTGTCCTAAAAAATGCAGTTGTACCCAATGTCCACTTAACCACGGACATGTGGACAAGTGGAGCAGGGCAGGGTCAGGACTATATGACTGTGACAGCCCACTGGGTAGATGTATGGACTCCCGCCGCAAGAACAGCAGCGGCGGCACCAGTAGCAGCATCTCGCAAACGCCAACTCTTTCCTAGGCAGGCTACGCTTTGTATCACCGCTTTCCAGAATACGCACACAGCTGAAAACCTCTTACGGCAACTGAGGAAGATCATCGCGGAATGGCTTACCCCAATTGGACTCTCCTGTGGATTTGTGGCATCGGACAACGCCAGCAATATTGTGTGTGCATTAAATATGGGCAAATTCCAGCACGTCCCATGTTTTGCACATACCTTGAATTTGGTGGTGCAGAATTTTTTAAAAACCGACAGGGGCGTGCAAGAGATGCTGTCGGTGGCCAGAAGAATTGCGGGACACTTTCGGCGTACAGGCACCACGTACAGAAGACTGGAGCACCACCAAAAACTACTGAACCTGCCCTGCCATCATCTGAAGCAAGAAGTGGTAACGAGGTGGAATTCAACCCTCTATATGCTTCAGAGGTTGGAGGAGCAGCAAAAGGCCATTCAAGCCTATACAATTGAGCACGATATAGGAGGTGGAATGCACCTGTCTCAAGTGCAGTGGAGAATGATTTCAACGTTGTGCAAGGTTCTGATGCCCTTTGAACTTGCCACACGTGAAGTCAGTTCAGACACTGCCAGCCTGAGTCAGGTCATTCCCCTCATCAGGCTTTTGCAGAAGAAGCTGGAGGCATTGAAGAAGGAGCTAAAAGGGAGCGATTCCGCTAGGCATGTGGGACTTGTGGATGCAGCCCTTAATTCGCTTAACAAGGATTCACGGGTGGTCAATCTGTTGAAATCAGAGCACTACATTTTGGCCACCGTGCTCGATCCTAGATTTAAAGCCTACCTTGGATCTCTCTTTCCGGCAGACACAAGTCTGCTGGGTTTGAAAGACCTGCTGGTGACAAAATTGTCAAGTCAAGCGGAACGCGACCTGTCAACATCTCCTCCTTCACATTCTCCCGCAACTGGGGGTGCGAGGAAAAGGCTCAGAATTCCGAGCCCACCCGCTGGCGGTGATGCAGGGCAGTCTGGAGCGACTGCTGATGCTGACATCTGGTCCGGACTGAAGGACCTGACAACGATTACGGACATGTCGTCTACTGTCACGGCATATGATTCTCTCAACATTGATAGAATGGTGGAGGATTATATGAGTGACCGCATCCAAGTAGGCACGTCACACAGTCCGTACTTATACTGGCAGGAAAAAGAGGCAATTTGGAGGCCCTTGCACAAACTGGCTTTATTCTACCTAAGTTGCCCTCCCACAAGTGTGTACTCCGAAAGAGTGTTTAGTGCCGCCGCTCACCTTGTCAGCAATCGGCGTACGAGGTTACATCCAGAAAATGTGGAGAAGATGATGTTCATTAAAATGAATTATAATCAATTCCTCCGCGGAGACATTGACCAGCAGCAATTGCCTCCACAAAGTACACAGGGAGCTGAGATGGTGGATTCCAGTGGGGACGAATTGATAATCTGTGAGGAGGGGGATGTACACGGTGATATATCGGAGGGTGAAGATGAGGTGGACATTTTGCCTCTGTAGAGCCAGTTTGTGCAAGGAGAGATTAATTGCTTCTTTTTTGGGGGGGGTCCAAACCAACCCGTCATATCAGTCACAGTCGTGTGGCAGACCCTGTCACTGAAATGATGGGTTGGTTAAAGTGTGCATGTCCTGTTTTGTTTATACAACATAAGGGTGGGTGGGAGGGCCCAAGGACAATTCCATCTTGCACCTCTTTTTTCTTTTCTTTTTCTTTGCATCATGTGCTGATTGGGGAGGGTTTTTTGGAAGGGACATCCTGCGTGACACTGCAGTGCCACTCCTAGATGGGCCCGGTGTTTGTGTCGGCCACTAGGGTCGCTAATCTTACTCACACAGTCAGCTACCTCATTGCGCCTCTTTTTTTCTTTGCGTCATGTGCTGTTTGGGGAGGGTTTTTTGGAAGGGACATCCTGCGTGACACTGCAGTGCCACTCCTATTTGGGCCCGGTGTTTGTGTCGGCCACTAGGGTCGCTAATCTTACTCACACAGCTACCTCATTGCGCCTCTTTTTTTCTTTGCGTCATGTGCTGTTTGGGGAGGGTTTTTTGGAAGGGACATCCTGCGTGACACTGCAGTGCCACTCCTAGATGGGCCCGGTGTTTGTGTCGGCCACTAGGGTCGCTAATCTTACTCACACAGCTACCTCATTGCGCCTCTTTTTTTCTTTGCGTCATGTGCTGTTTGGGGAGGGTTTTTTGGAAGGGCCATCCTGCGTGACACTGCAGTGCCACTCCTAGATGGGCCCGGTGTTTGTGTCGGCCACTAGGGTCGCTAATCTTACTCACACAGCTACCTCATTGCGCCTCTTTTTTTCTTTGCGTCATGTGCTGTTTGGGGAGGGTTTTTTGGAAGGGACATCCTGCGTGACACTGCAGTGCCACTCCTAGATGGGCCCGGTGTTTGTGTCGGCCACTAGGGTCGCTTATCTTACTCACACAGCGACCTCGGTGCAAATTTTAGGACTAAAAATAATATTGTGAGGTGTGAGGTATTCAGAATAGACTGAAAATTAGTGTAAATTATGGTTTTTGAGGTTAATAATACTTTGGGATCAAAATGACCCCCAAATTCTATGATTTAAGCTGTTTTTTAGTGTTTTTTGAAAAAAACACCCGAATCCAAAACACACCCGAATCCGACAAAAAAAATTCGGTGAGGTTTTGCCAAAACGCGTTCGAACCCAAAACACGGCCGCGGAACCGAACCCAAAACCAAAACACAAAACCCGAAAAATTTCAGGCGCTCATCTCTAATTATTATATATAATTTTTATTAGCTAGGCAACACATAGGCAACTGTGCAAATAGGTGAAACTTTTAGGTAAAACAAAAAGTGAGATATTTCATTTTAGTATTTAAAGAAAATGGGCAAACTTATAAAAACATTTAATAAAATAAACTAAAAGGCCATTTCAAAATGACTACAAGTTTTAAACAGTTAAGAGTCTTTAGTAGTGTGATTTAACCTATCTCTTCATTACAGTTTAATTTTAAGTAACTGTATAAGGATTAAGTAGAACTGAATTATGGCGACTTTTATATATTACGGGAAAAATGGAGTTGCATAATGGGCAGCATTTTTTAAGTGATTTCCAAAGAGTCATCGTTGAAGACCATTTCAAAGTCTGTTTTTATACCTGTATTTACTTGACATAATTATAATTTTATGCTTGAAATGTATTATAAAAATAAGAATATAGAGAGATTAATAGGAATTGAATTGTGTAGTCGCTCAATATAGAAAAATAGGGCTATTTCCAGATATAGCACAATTCTATGGACAAATATTTAAAACTGTGGACTTCACAATTTGGCAAATGGATAAATCATCCATTGGGTCAGACATGTTTTTCATTTCTTTTAATTATACATATCTTGCCTATGTACTGCAAGGTTTTTAGCCTTATCATAGAGTCTGCTGGGAAAGTCAGACCATTTATTGTTAGGAAAATGTTGACTTACTGATAACAAATGACAGGGCTGTTATGTACTTTTTATCCTAATGGTTTCATATTTGTTTAGGAAAAAGTTTGTGAAAAAAACCCTTGTTAAACGATTCCTGATCAGTTCTGATGAAACGTGTTTGATCAGGGACAGGGAAATGCTGTTAAATTTAATATTTATGATGTATTTGGTTGTGTACTGTTTTCATCAACCAACTGTTAATCTAAAGTATCGTGTAAAGCCAGGTATGGTTACAAAATACATTTTCTACCTTGTTATTCTTTTTTTTAACATCAATAATTTTTATTCAGATTTTTTGTTATGCAAAACAGGGGTTCAGAAAGAAGAAAAGGGGAGGGGGGGAAGGGGGAGCAGTAAATACATAGGAGAGACAATTTGTATACTTATACATACATTTCAAAATCGATCAAACATGTGTATCAGAAGGAGTACAATGGATGTAATGTAGTGAGGGGTACATAATAAAAGAAAAAGAAACACTGAGTCCACAATAATGCAAATTGCAACCAAGAGCACCGAGCGGCCCCAGGCTCAGGAAGAGGAGGTGTCTCCATCTAGGGGAAGGGTGTGAGGGTGAATGTCCGGGGAGGAGGATCGCCGTACTAAGTTGTCTCCTTCACCCTCCGAGGTAAAAAGCATCCAAGGCTTCCAGCGCACTAGAGGGGACTTGGCAGAAAGGGAGCAAGGCATATACTCAGTCTCCATCAAGAATTGCTTCTGAATTTTATGTATGACTTTCATTAAGGGGGGGGGGTATGGATTGTTTCCAGTTCTGAGCTAAGGCCGCACGGGCTGCAAGGCAAATATGACCTAACACATATTGTAAATTAGCACCTACGGTGCGCGGGTAGACATTTAGTAAAGCAATGAGGGGGGTAGGGGACAGAGTGAGTCCAAGTACTTTATTAATCAGCCCAAACACCTCGACCCAGTACAACTTAATAGAGGGGCAGGTCCAAAAAATATGAAAAAGATGGCCCACCTCACCGCAGAGACGCCAGCAAAACTTCGAGCATGCAGGCCAAATCGTGTGCAACCTATCGGGTGTGAGATATAATCTATGCAATAACTTGACGTGCATCTCGGAATGATTTAGGCATTTAGACATAGTAAAGGATGACATAAAAATGTGTTGCCATTGGGGTTCGGTAAGGGTACAGCCAATATCCACCTCCTACCTGATTTGGGCTCTAGTTTTAAGAACGGGAACTAATGCTAGTAGTGTCTTGTACCAAAAGGAAATCTCACCTGCAGAAGCATCCTTAGAAAGACGACCCAGGACCTGAGACATAGTAGGGTGCAATGGGGAGGGGGTAAGGTGGAGGCTGTTCCACCAATGTTGTATTTGATAGTATCTGAGCCTCTCAGATTCAGGTAAAGCAAAGCGTTCTTGGATGGTAGAGAAGGAGCTAAGCACGGGCCCGTTGAACAGGTCTCCCAGTAGACCTATCCTCCTAGAACGCCAACCTGTCAAATTAAGATTAGGGATTAGGGCGGTTACTGTGCGAAGGGAAATTCGAGGCAAGGTATGAAAGGGAGAAGATGAGCCGATGGTCAGTTTATCCCAGACCTGTAGAGTGGCTCGGGTTGAGGGGAGAAGGCGTAGATCCGAAGGTCGCATAGATTTAGGTAGCCAAAAAAGATCCCTCAAGGGGAACCTGGGGCAGGTTAGTCCCTCCAAACACGTCCACTCCGAATGGGCATCGCTAGTAAGAGCTTTAATCTGAGCCAAGAGGCAAGCTTCTTGGTATAGAGAAAGGTTAGGCATGTCGAGCCCACCAACTCTCCTAGGTAATGACATCCTGGCGCGGGACAATTTAGGCGGTCGCAAAGACCAGACATAATTGGTGAGGATAGTAGTAGCCTTATCTAAATATTTCTTGGGGAAGACAAAGGGGATTGTGCGAAACAGAAACATTAATTTGGGAAGCAAAGACATTTTAAAGGTGGCCAGGCATCCCAGCCATGATATCTCATAATTGAGCCACGATTTGGTGGACAATTGTAGCGCAGTCAATAAAGGGGGGAGGTTAACGTCAAATACAGAAGAGGAGGATGGGGGGATATGGATACCCAAATACTTTATCGAGGTTGTTTGCCAATTGTAGAGGTATTTAGTACGCAAAGGGGCCATGAAATGAGTGAGATTAATAGGCAGGGCGTCAGTTTTAGTTGTGTTTAATTTGTAGTAGGACGCTGCAGAGTACCTATCTAAAATATCGTGTAAATGAGGGAGTGAGGTGCAGGGGTCGGTTACAAATAAAAGAACATCATCTGCAAATAAACATAGTTTATGGGGGACGGTGCCGAGTTGGAGTGCTGGAAACTGTGGGTCCGCCCGAATCTTAGCTGCCAAAGGTTCAATCGCGAGGACAAAAATGAGAGGGGAGAGGGGGCAGCCCTGACGCGTGCCATTGTAAATTGGGAAGGGGGAAGACAGAAAACCATTACTAAAGACCCGGGCCGAGGGCGAGCTATACAGGGCTAGTATGGATGACAGGATACGGTTGCGGAATCCAAATTTCAATAATACTTCCCGTATGTAGGTCCAGTTTATGCGGTCGAAAGCCTTCTCTGCATCTAAGGATAACAGGAGGAGGCCCTGTTCACGGGCTATGGAGTCTACGAGGTTAAATACCCTACGAGTATTATCAGACGCTTGTCGACCAGGGATAAATCCGACCTGATCGGGGTGTATCAAGGAGGGAAGGAGGGCGTTCAGTCGGTAAGCTATTAATTTAGCATATATTTTAATGTCTCCGTTTAATAGCGCGATGGGGCGGTAGTTCTGGCAAGAAGTCAAGTCCTTACCTGGTTTAGGGATCGTGACAATGCGAGCCTCCAGCATCTCCGTTGGGAGAGTGCTCTGAGAAGTGATTTCATTATAAACTGTTACCAGGGATGGAGCCAAGAGGTCCTGGAGTGAAACATAAAAGTCATTTATAAAGCCATCTGGGCCTGGCACTTTTTCTTTAGGGAGGGATTTAATCACCCTTAACGTGTCCGTGGTGAACCAGGGGGCATTCAGCACTTCTAATTGGTCGTCGGTAATGGAAGGAAGTTTCAATCAGCGAGGAAGGAGTTGATAGAGGGGAGAGTGGGCTGAGGGGTAGAAGGATCAGTCGAGAGATTATAAAGTTGGGAATAGAAGTCAGCAAACTGATTTGATATCTCCAAAGGGTTAGATATTTTGGCACCTGTTGGGGATATAATAAGCTTAATTCTATTCCTAGCTTGTTGCGCTCTAAGCTTACGAGCAAGCAAGTTTCCCGGTCTATTCCCCGCCAGGTAAAATTTCTGACGCATCCTGTTTAATGAGGCCTGGGTACGCACCATAAGCAATGTCTGAAGCTGGGACCTAATATCAGCTAACTCTTTCTGGAGGGATCTCGAGGGTCGAGCTTGGTTTTTCTCCTCCAGTTCCTTTAATTTACGCTCCAAATCATTCAAGCGTTGTTGATGTAGTTTCTTAAGGTGGGCTCCTGCCTGTATCGCCGCCCCTCTAGCAACGGCTTTCAGCGCGCACCAGAAATTCAGAGTGGACGTGTCCGAAGGAGAATTAAATTCCAAGTAGGACATGATGCTGTCTACTATAATTTTTTTAGATATGGAGTTGGCCAGCAGGTGAGGGGAGAGTCTCCAAGGTCGGGGCGGGGCATGCTGACTATTAAGATCCCATTTAAGAAACAGCGGGGCGTGATCTGACCAGGTTATTGGAAGGATATCCGCGGATCTAGTAAATTTGAGGGTCCATTTATCAGAAAACAAAAAATCAATGCGGGAATAGGAATTGTGAACGGGAGAATAGTATGTGTACTCACGGCCCGTAGGGTTTTGCACTCGCCAAATATCGTAGAGGTCAAATTCAGCCAGGAGATTGCAGTAGGCTAAGCATGGGGCGTTAGAGGAGGCTAATGGGGAAGGGGAGGGCCTGGGAGACCTGTCCAACCTAGGGTCAAGGACCAGATTGAAGTCCCCCATGAGAAGGAGCGAGCCTGTACGGTTCCTCTGGATAACTAAACATAGTTTACGTAAAAAGGCCACTTGGTTTGAGTTAGGGGCATAAGCTGAAACCAAGGTAACCGGTTTGTCATTTAAAAGGCCACTCAAGATAAGATAGCGGACATTTTTATCTGCAACCTGGGAGTGTAAAGTGAAGGAGACAGAGTTTTTAAACAATATAGCTACACCATTCCTCTTAAAAGGGCCGTTTGCAAAATACCTGATAGGGAACCTGTGGTTTTTAAATGTAGGGGGCGCTAAGGACGAAAAGTGCGTCTCCTGCAGCGCAATAACATCTGCCTTGTGCCTAGCAAAATAGTCCAATGCTAACCTTCGCTTATTAGGGGAGTTTAACCCCTTAACGTTCATGGACAGAACCTGGAGCATCGAGACGGTCTAAAGCACACCATGAGTGGTGAGATATTTCGGTATACATATAAGAAGTGGTTTTGTCTCATACAGTTAGTTAGAGTGTTTCGAGAGGGGGGGGGGAGGAAGGGAATAACGGGGGAAGAAAGGGTAAGAACAAAACGACCCAGTGCATCAGGTCGGTATAACTACTGCAAGGAAAGCAAAAAAATGCAGTAGTACATTAACGGGGGGAACATGTGACCTAACGCCACCACCACCTATGAACCTAGATGAGGAGAAAAAAAAAGAGACATGTACAGATGTTAGGGTCTCCTGCCCTGTGCTGCCACGTCGTCATGGCAACCGGGAGACAAGTGCTAGCGGAGTAACCTGAGCGCAGCTGATACTCCGGTTCGGGTCTTTTGCTGTGCAGTGGTTATAGGCTCTGTGCACGGCAGGGGATCCGGTGCTGGTTTTTGTGCTCACAGTCTGTGAGGTCTGAGTGGGGCGTGGACAGCACCTGCTTTATAAGGCCTCTTTTCAGGTTAAGCAGATGCTGCTGAATCTTTGTTGGTTAGTCAGTTCCTGAAAGTTAACCAGTACTGTGTAGCTTTGTATTTGTTTGTTGCTTACTGCAAATAGGCCTGGGAATTTGGTATTACACTCTGCCAATCCAGACCTAGCAGTAAGACTGGAGTCAGTCGTTTAGCTTGCTGGGGTTCTGTTACTACTCTGTGAACTTAGCAAGTTTGCGGCTGTATTCTAAGACTTGCCTGTCTAATCCTGTCTCACTGTGCTAGGTGTCAGGGGTCAGTTTAGTGGCAGTAAGCTGAACCTGTGCACTGCAAGTGAGAATTAGGATTGTGGAGACTCTCCTTGTGTCTATCATTCCATCTCTGACCAAGGAGTTTACTGCCACACCCGTTGGTAACCCTTTAGGGTTTTGCTGTTGCCCTTAGCAACAGCATTTCGGGTTCTCTACGTATTAA
Organism: Pseudophryne corroboree; assembly: GCF_028390025.1. Classification (NCBI taxonomy): domain Eukaryota; kingdom Metazoa; phylum Chordata; class Amphibia; order Anura; family Myobatrachidae; genus Pseudophryne; species Pseudophryne corroboree. Next base: position 359,932,290 of record NC_086451.1, read on the forward strand.
AACACAACATCTTGCTTTTCCCATCTGAGCATTTCTAATACAAGGGAGATACCCAGTTCCTTAGCCTCTGGGCTTCTCTGTTCACTTTGTGTGTATTTTGTTACCCTATCACCTTCTGTGTACGTTATGTCATATTCCCCAGTCTGTCTGTGAGTCCATTTGTTTTGCTTAACAGTTCTGACACCAGTACTTTCCTGCAGGCACTGGTGTGCATAACATATTCAGCAGCCTAATACTCCTGTTGAAATTTTGTGGGAATATGGAGCATACCCCTCAAAATACGTTGCAACAGGTGGTCGATCAGGTGCAGGTCCTGACTCGACAATTTAATGATTTGTCCATTGAAATGCACACCTCCCAGGCTGCTGGCGGAGCTCCCGCAGCAGCAGCACCTGCAGGGGTTAAGGAGCCGAAAGTAAATCTCCCGGATCGTTTTTCTGGAGATCGCTCGCAGTTCTTTTGTTTCAAGGAGAGCTGCAAGCTATACTTCCGGCTTAGGCCTCAGTCTTCTGGGTCGGAGATTCAGCGGGTGGGCATAGTGATTTCCTTGCTACAAGGAGACCCACAGGTCTGGGCATATGGGTTGCAGCCTGACTGTCCGTCGCTTAAAAGTGTTGATGCTTTTTTTACGGCACTGGGCATGTTGTATGATGACCCTGACAAGACGGCCTCAGCCGAGGCTCAGATTTCGATCCTTAAGCAAGGGCGAAGGCCAGTTGAGGTTTACTGTACGGAGTTTCGGAGGTTGGCCCATGATACCCAGTGGAATGACCCAGCCCTGAGACACCAGTACCGAAGAGGTCTTTCTAACCAGATAAAGGACCAACTGGTACAATATCCCTTGCCTGATAGCTTGGATCAGCTCATGCAGTTATCCATCCGGGTGGATAGACGGCTGAGAGAGCGTAGGCTTGAAAAGGAGACTGAGATTTCCTTCCTTCCCAAGGGAACCTCAGACTCTGAGGAATTTTCCGAGGAGCCTATGCAGATTGGGGCTACCCGCCTCTCCTCGCGTGAGAAGACGCGGAGGAGACAGCAGGGGTTGTGTTTGTACTGTGGGAATAAAGGTCATGTGGTAGTATCATGCCCAGAAAAGCCGGAAAACTTCAGGGCCTGAGGGTGATGGGAAATATCCTGTCAGGCCAGAAGTCAGAATTTCCCAAGAAGACTTTTATCATTCCGGTGACCTTGAAGATCCTCGGTCAAACTGTCAAGACTGAGGCCTTTGTGGACAGTGGGGCCGACGGGGTTTTTATGGACCGCCAATTCGCCCTGAAACACTCTGTTCCCTTAGTACCCTTGGCATCGGAAATTGAGATTTGTGGGTTAAACGGGGAACCATTATCCCAAGGTAAAATTACCTCTTGCACTAGCCAGATTTCTTTGTTTATTGGAGCCACACACTCTGAAAAATTGTCCTTTTATGTGACTGTCTGTACTTTTGCCCCATTGGTGTTGGGGTTACCCTGGTTAAGGGCCCACAATCCTCAATTTGACTGGGTCTCTGGGGAGATTCTTAGTTGGGGTACTGATTGTTTCAGGAGTTGCTTGAGCCTTCCAGTCAGGCTCTCGCAGCTAAGTTTGCCAGGATTGCCAGGGTGTTATGCAGATTTTGCGGACGTGTTCTCCAAAAAAGTTGCAGAGGTACTACCTCCCCATCGCCCCTATGACTGTGCCATTGATTTGTTGCCAAATGCTAAGCTTCCCAAGAGCAGGTTGTACTCCCTGTCACGTCCTGAGACTCAGGCTATGGCAGAGTACATTCAGGAGAACTTGGCAAAGGGATTTATCAGACCTTCACAGTCTCCAGTTGGGTCGGGGTTCTTCTTCGTGGGTAAAAAGGACGGTTCGTTGCGACCCTGCATCGACTTCAGGGAATTGAACCGTATCACGATTAAAAACTCATACCCACTGCCTCTCATTTCGGTCTTGTTTGACCAGCTTCGTACTGCCACCATTTTTTCTAAGATTGACCTACGCGGTGCGTACAATCTAATCTGAATAAGAGAGGGGGATGAATGGAAGACTGCCTTTAATACCCACTCAGGGCATTATGAATATTTGGTGATGCCTTTTGGGCTCTGTAATGCCCCGGCAGTCTTCCAGGATTTCATGAATGATGTGCTCAGGGAATATTTGGATAGATTCTTAGTTGTATACTTAGATGACATCCTAATCTTCTCCCATTCCCTGGAGGAACATCGGAAGCATGTACGCTTAGTCCTCCAGAAACTCAGAGACCACCGGCTTGGGGCGAAGCTGGAAAAGTGCGAATTTGAAGTTCAGCAAATCGCATTTCTAGGATATATTATCTCCCCAGAAGGTTTCCAAATGGAGGGTTCCAAGGTACAGGCAGTCCTGGATTGGGTGCAGCCCACTAGTTTGAAGGCGCTTCAGCGTTTCCTGGGCTTTGCGAATTTTTATAGACGATTTATCGCTGGATTTTCGTCTATAGTGGCGCCCTTGGTGGCACTCACTAAGAAAGGGGCGGATGTTGCTCACTGGTCTTGTGAGGCTAAAGCGGCTTTTGCCCGTCTCAAAAGGGCATTTGTTTCGGCCAAGGTGCTGCGACACCCAGATCCAGAGCGTCCTTTTGTGGTGGAGGTGGATGCCTCTGAGATGGGTATTGGGGCAGTGCTTTCTCAGATGGGAGTGTCTGATAATCGCCTTCATCCCTGTGCTTACTTTTCCCGTAAATTTTCGCCTGCCGAGATGAATTATGACGTGGGTAACCGGGAATTGTTGGCTATTAAGGATGCACTCGAGGAGTGGAGACACTGGCTTGAGGGGGCTAAGTTTGTGGTCTCAATTCTCACTGACCATAAGAATCTGGCATATTTAGAGTCAGCGAAGCGTCTCAATGCCAGGCAGGCACGATGGGCTTTGTTTTTTGCTCGCTTTAATTTTTTGATAACATATCGCCCTGGGTCAAAAAACATCAAGGCTGATGCGCTCTCGCAGAGTTTTGCTCCAATCCAGGAGACCACCGAGGAGCCGTTGCCCATTGTTTCCCCATCATGTATTAAAGTGGGCATTACCCAGGACCTCTTATCATTAGTCCTTAGAGCACAGGAGCAGGCTCCTCCAGACCTTCCGGTAGGTCTTTTGTTTGTGCCTCCTAGGTTAAGACAGCGAGTGTTCCTGGAATTCCATGCCAAGAAGTCGGCAGGTCACCCGGGTATTGCCAGAACTCGGGAGTTGCTATCTAGGGCGGTGTGGTGGCCCTCGGTGGCTAAGGATGTGGATCAGTGGGTTCGGGCATGTGACATCTGTGCCCGAAATAAGACTCCTAGAGGGGTTCCTGTTGGCCCATTACATCCACTCTCTATCCCATCTAAGCCATGGACCCACATTTCAATGGATTTTGTGGTGGACTTGCCCAAATCCTCGGGGATGACAGTCATCTGGGTTGTCGTTGACAGGTTTTCGAAGATGGCGCACTTCGTTCCACTGGTTGGGCTGCCATCGGCCAGACGCCTGTCTGAATTATTTATGCTGCATGTTGTGCGTCTCCACGGGTTACCACTTGATGTGGTCTCTGACCGCGGATCCCAGTTTGTGGCCAAATTCTGGAGGGCATTTTGTTCCGATCTCCAGATTTCTGTCAGCTTGTCGTCAGGCTACCATCCGCAGTCTAATGGGCAGACTGAAAGGGTGAACCAGTCCTTGGAGCAGTTCCTCAGGTGTTATGTCTCCAAGTGTCAGACTGACTGGGTTGCTCATCTGTCCATGGCGGAGTTTGCCTATAACAACGCGGCTCACTCTGCTACAGGGATCTCTCCCTTCCTTTGTGTGTATGGGCATCATCCTAAGGCCAATTCTTTTGACCCCCTGGACTCCACGCCTGGTGGTTCCTCTGTGGTTTCGGTCCTTAGAGGTATTTGGCGGAAAGTGAAGAAAGCCCTTGTGTCTGTGTCATTAGTGACCAAAAGGGTTTTTGATAAGCGGAAAAGACCCTGCAGCTTCAAATTAGGAGACTTTGTCTGGTTGTCTACCAAGAATTTGAAGTTGAGACAGCCATCTCATAAGTTAGGCCCCCGGTTCATCGGCCCTTATAAGATCACCAGGGTTATCAATCCGGTGGCATTTCAGTTAGATCTGCCCCGTTCTTTGGGTATCAATAAAACATTTCATTGTTCCCTTTTAAAACGGGCGATTAGTAATCCTTCTTCCAGTGGAAGACCTTCCCCTCTTCTGATACGTGGCCAGAGGGAGTTTGTTGTTGAAAGGATTCTTGACTCCAAGGTGGTTCGGGGTCGGCTGTCATTTTTGGTGCACTGGAAGGGGTATGGCCCGGAGGAGCGGTCGTGGGTGCGCAGTTGTGATCTTCATGCCCCCAGACTGATACGCTCTTTCTTCTCGCAGTTCCCCGATAAACCCGGTGGTAGGGGTTCTTTGACCCCTCGTCAGAGGGGGGGTACTGTTAGGGTCTCCTGCCCTGTGCTGCCACGTCGTCATGGCAACCGGGAGACAAGTGCTAGCGGAGTAACCTGAGCGCAGCTGATACTCCGGTTCGGGTCTTTTGCTGTGCAGTGGTTATAGGCTCTGTGCACGGCAGGGGATCCGGTGCTGGTTTTTGTGCTCACAGTCTGTGAGGTCTGAGTGGGGCGTGGACAGCACCTGCTTTATAAGGCCTCTTTTCAGGTTAAGCAGATGCTGCTGAATCTTTGTTGGTTAGTCAGTTCCTGAAAGTTAACCAGTACTGTGTAGCTTTGTATTTGTTTGTTGCTTACTGCAAATAGGCCTGGGGATTTGGTATTACACTCTGCCAATCCAGACCTAGCAGTAAGACTGGAGTCAGTCGTTTAGCTTGCTGGGGTTCTGTTACTACTCTGTGAACTTAGCAAGTTTGCGGCTGTATTCTAAGACTTGCCTGTCTAATCCTGTCTCACTGTGCTAGGTGTCAGGGGTCAGTTTAGTGGCAGTAAGCTGAACCTGTGCACTGCAAGTGAGAATTAGGATTGTGGAGACTCTCCTTGTGTCTATCATTCCATCTCTGACCAAGGAGTTTACTGCCACACCCGTTGGTAACCCTTTAGGGTTTTGCTGTTGCCCTTAGCAACAGCATTTCGGGTTCTCTACGTATTAAAACACAACATCTTGCTTTTCCCATCTGAGCATTTCTAATACAAGGGAGATACCCAGTTCCTTAGCCTCTGGGCTTCTCTGTTCACTTTGTGTGTATTTTGTTACCCTATCACCTTCTGTGTACGTTATGTCATATTCCCCAGTCTGTCTGTGAGTCCATTTGTTTTGCATAACAGTTCTGACACCAGTACTTTCCTGCAGGCACTGGTGTACATAACAACAGATACAAATATGCCTACCAACCATGTAAAGACAACAGAGAACATATACGCATGAACTAATGAACTAAACCATGAGCACAGAGCCGGGACTCCAGCAGTACAACTACTAACAGGGTGACTTACGTGACCTCGTCAAGACGAATAGCTAAGACCCATCCGTTAGAACGGTACAGCGCAACGTCCATATTTAAAGTCCAAGTTTACAGTGACGACTTCAGGCGACGAGCCACTCCGATTGAAGGGTTGACTGTTTCTTGGATCCAGGCGGCATCGTGACAGGAATATCCCACTCCGATAGCAGCTTGACTCCAGCTTCCAATGAGGCAACTGTGTAGGATTTATTTTCAGACGAGATGATGAGCTTTACCGGAAAACCCCATCGATAATTGATCTCTTGGTCACGAAGCGCCAGGGTAACAGGTATAAACGATCGTCCTTTAGCCAAAGTCAAAGCCGAGAAATCCGGAAAGAGTTGTAATCCACCAAGCGCATCAGAATCAGAGTCTCTTGCCGCCTTTAGGATGCGTTCTTTCGTCGTGAAGAAGTGCACTCTCATGAGCGTGTCCCGTGGGAGCGAGGGGGGAACCGAGCGTGGTTTAGGTAGTCTATGGATCCTGTCTATAAGCAGCTCCCTGGGGTCAACCCTGGGCAAGAGCTTCCTAAATAACGCGGTGGCGTAATCTTCCAGTCGGGAATGCCTCGGATCTTGATATTATTGCGCCGAGATCTGTCCTCGATATCCGCAATCTTGAGTTTAAACGCCTCCAGGTCATTCTGCTGTTGGTCATGAGCCGCTATGAGGTCGTTGTGAGATGAGACCAATTCCTCGACTTTCCGTTCCGGATGATCTGTGCGTTCCCCTATAGCATGCAATTCCGTCTTAACCTCTCGGACAGCCGCTGTGAGATCTTGAGTCAGCTCTGTTTTAAACGCTGATAGAGCCTGATACAGAGTTTTGACCGTGAGAGGGGGGTCGAATTCCGGGTCAAACCCCGGGACAGAAGCAGGACTGCAGGGAGGGTCTGTCGCAGAGGTGGCTATAGGGGACTTCCGTGCAGTAGAGGGGGCAGGAGCCGTTATCTGAGACGGAAAAGATACTCTAGGAGGGAGCACCTCTTTAACCTTTTTCGGCGGCATTCTGAAGCAATGGATCCCGGAGAATATATGGTGAAAGGTTAGGCAAGCATAGAGGTCACAGGTGGTGGTGTGTAAACGGTCTGGACTACATCAGAAGAACGGCATCACCAGAGGCCCGGCATCCGGTCATCACCCTCCAGCAGTGCCCAAGGGGCAGGTCTCCAGTGAGCAAGGGAGAGGGATAGCCAGGTACCCAGACAACAGCCAGCAGCACAGCGTCACAGAGGTCGGGCAGACAGTGCCCCCCTGGGCAAACACTCACCCCTCCTGGGATACTCCCACGGTACTGTGCAGGGTCGAGGAGTATGAGGAGGGAGCACAGAAAAGGAGCCAGTCCATCCACAGCTGCAAGGGAGGATAAGTGGCTATTAACAGGCCTCCACACTGGCAGGACTCAGCAGGCGGGTTTGTGCAGCTAATTTAGGCCCCCGAATCCCGGTGCTGGTGTAGGCCTCAACTCAAGGGAGCTACAAAAAGGGCAGCAGACCCCTCGTTTTCCCCACTGAGGGGGTATTTATGTGGCAGGAGGTCTCAGGGGGAGCAGGTCAGGCCCGTGGGGGCGGGGGGGTGCAGTCGACCGGCGGGCCGGGTGTAGCAAGATGGCCACCGCCGGGATGGGTGCGGGAACAAGGAGGCCGCAGCCGCGGCTCCGGAGGGCATGGAGAGGGAGCCTGATCCTCACCGCCGTCCCTGATGGTCTGGGGCAGGAGAGGGGCCTTGAGTGAGCCGGTTTGGAGGTATGGGGGTGCCGCCAGGGGTCCCGGTGCGGGCGCGTTCCGGTCCCGGAGCCCGCGCCCGGGTAGGTCCCAAACTTGAGGTCCCGGCTTCGGGACGAAGTGTAGGCCTCAGCTTTAAAACAGTGCCAGGGGGCACCTCTCCAGCCTTCCCGGGTCCTGGACGCGATGAATACTCGTCAGGGGGGAAAATCAGAGGGGAAAGCCAGAGATATATGCACTTTAAATGCAGGGCCGGCAGGAGCTCATGCAGGGCACATCTTCTCAGGATGCAGGTCAGGCCACGCCCCCTACCTTGTTATTCTTAATGACTATGCGAATGTAGTGTCGAGAGAAGTAAATGAAGTGTCATTATTCTTTTGGGTTTACTTGAAATTGTTGCTACTCAGTTCTGCTGTGTTATTCACAATAAAGGCCACTCAGGACTTCTTATTGTATGCTGGATTGGCATTGTTAAATATATAAGTTAACGGTGTTATAGAGGAAGAAAGTGTAGTACAGTAACATTTTGCCTAATTCAGAGTTGATCACAGCAGCAAATTTGTTAGTAGTTGGGCAAAACCATGGTGGTCATTCCGAGTTGTTCGCTCGGTAATTTTCTTCGCATCACAGCGATTTTCCGCTAATTGCGCATGCGCAATGTTCGCACTGCGACTGCGCCAAGTAAATTTGCTATGAAGTTTGGTCTTTTACTCACGGCATTACGAGGTTTTTTCTTCGTACTGGTGATCGGAGTGTGATTGACAGGAAGTGGGTGTTTCTGGGCGGAAACTGGCCATTTTATGGGAGTGTGTGAAAAAACGCTACCGTTTCTGGGAAAAACGCGGGAGTGGTTGGAGAAACGGAGGAGTGTCTGGGCGAACGCTGGGTGTGTTTGTGACGTCAAACCAGGAACGACAAGCACTGAAATGATCGCACTGGAAGAGTAAGTCTCGAGCTACTCAGAAACTGCACAGAGAAGTCTTTTCGCAATATTGCGAATCTTTCGTTCGCAATTTTGATAAGCTAAGATTCACTCCCAGTAGGCGGCGGCTTAGCGTGTGCAATGCTGCTAAAAGCAGCTTGCGAGCGAACAACTCGGAATGAGGGCCCATGTGCAATGCAGGGGGGCAGATATAATATGTGCAAAGAGAGTTAGATTTCGATGGGGTGTGTTCAAACTGAAATCTAAATTGCAGTGTAAGAGAAACAAAATAACCCACCCAAATCTAACTCTCTCTGCAAATGTTATATCTGCCCACCCCCCCTGCTGTGCACATGGTTTTGCCCAACTGCTAACAAATTTGCTGCTGCAATCAACTCTGAATCACACTCATTGTTCTTGCAATCAGGAAATTGCCTTACAAATTGCAGACATTTATTAAGTAATTTTACAAACTAACTGGAACCCTGGGAGCTGCTACGTGCAGTAATTTCTCCTGGGTCCCTGCCAGTTCTGTTCTTTAAATAGTGGCAGAGAGAAAGAATGAGCCAGGACAGACATAAGCTGCCATCTCTCAACCTTCTGCTCACACCACTCTCTTCCACTGTTTTCATCCGGAAATGTGAATTAAAAAACAGAGGAACTTCTGGAACAGTGGCTGCAAGGAGCATCTGCATAGAAACGTAAAATGTAGAATTTAGCGGCAGATAAGAACCACTTGGCCCATCTATTCTGTCCAGTAGGGTTCATTTTTTGTCAGGTGACAACTAACCTACCAGTATATTTTTGGATTGTGGTAGGAAACCGGAATAACCAGAGGAAGCCCACACAAACACGGGAAGAATATACAAACTCCAAACAGTTAGGGCCATAGTGGGAATCAAATCCATGACCTCAGTGTTGTGAGGCAGTAAAGCTAACCATTACACATCCATCCTGCTCCTAAGGCTCTGGCTAGAGAGGGCTCATTGGTAAAAAAAAAAATCTAGGTGGTAGAGCAGCTTTAAACTGTGTACAAGTTCATAGGTCCATTATGCTCAGTTCTTCTAAGAATCTACTTGCACCTAATCTACGGCTGATATACCATGGAGATTCTTGATGGATGCTGTGGTCTGTAGACCCCCTACAGCTTGTTCATTGTGGTAAAAGAAAAGAATTGATCAACTACCACTTCTATGGATTACACAGGCATACATCTGCTGGGATGAGTGCACTTCTGAATACTTCATTAAAGAAAAGGATACCACTAGCTGCCAGTGGAGAGAGAAACAGGACTAGTTCTGGATGGCTCAACTTATCAGACCCTAAGTAAGGGATGGCCCTCATATTTGAGTATTTTCTGCTGACCGACCCTTCTGCCCTATAAAATGCACTCCTGCTTGACTTGCTAGAGAAGCATGCTTAGGCTGACAAACACGGTGCACAGCCAGTCAGGGCATATGGCTGATCTGTTCTTCCCTCTGGATTGTGGCTGGTATTGGCTGGTTCCCCTTCTGTTTATCTAATTCTTCCATGTCTGTTTCTCACTTACCTTTTCCTTTCCCTTTTGCTCCATTCCTTCTGTTTCTTCAGTGTGCTCCAGGGGGTATTAATGTAATATAGTGAGGGATAGGCTAGTTCTGTAATATGAGGCTGATGGTTCTTTAATTAATATGGTAAATGTTAAGTTAACAGGAGTTTTAATTGAATTCAGCTGGTGGTGGCAGCTACTAACATAATGTGGGGGTTATTATAATAATTAATTGGTTATGTAATTGTAATGTGTCTGCCAGTGCCGGTAGGTAATATTAACGTAATGTGAGGGTTATGTATGTAATGTGAGGATTGCTCATGTATTGTAGTAGCAAGTGGGTACTATTAATTTTATTATGTGACCTATAAAGGAATTCCAGATTGACAGAAGCTACAAATATATTGTAGGTGCTAATAATGCAATGTGAGCTCTTTGTATTAATAAATGTAGGAGTTAATAATAGTGTGATAGGGCTTATAGTGAGAAGGGTTCTTATTAAAGAAATATAGATGCTATGCAATTATTATTATTATTGAACCTGTCTATGAAAAGGGAGGCCTAAAATGGTCACTCATTGCTCGACCTTCAAGGACATGAATTGTACCTATTCCCTCTAATATGGCCCCAACAGTAGCAGCTATTTAAAACTGCAAATGTAGGTAGAGAGAGCAGCATAGTCTGACAACTGTCCTGATTCTCTCAGACAGTCCTGATTTTGGAGAGTGTCTTACAGTCTGAGTGCTGCTGATGACATCATCAGTGGGACACATAGGGCGGTATTCAATTCTTTCTGTCCCCTTTCACACCTGTACTGTTTCTACTGACAGGTATGGTATAATAATTTCAGCTCGCTACCCCTGGGGTAGTGAGGGCGTCCAACCCTTTACGCAGCTAAACCTGATAAGAATGGGCGCAACATGTGTGATAATGGGGATCACTTTAGAAAGGATATTGGGTGTGATATATAATTTGAATACCGCCCATAGAGTGGGAGTGACTCCTGTCCACCAGGCACCACAATAGGTAGGAACACATGGTAGGTCTAATGGGCCCTACACACTATGCGATCCGCCACCGAGCTGCCCGACGGCGGATACGGCCGTTGGGCGACCCGGTGGTGGGGGGGCAGTGATGAGGGGAGTGAAGTTTCTTCACTCCCCCCACCACCCAGCTCCATAGCAGCGTATGCTAATTTAGACGAGATCGTCCATATTGGCCTGCATGCACAAGCGACGGAGCACCAACAATGAATGAGCGCAGGGTCACGCATCGTTCATCGTTGCTGCCTCCACACTGAACGATATGATTGAGTTTTCGTTCATTAATGAACAAGAACATTCATATCGTTTAGTTAAATTGCCCAGTGTGTAGGGCCTATTTGACTTGCATTTGGTTTAATAGAATTATGTAATGATCCTTCACTGTTTATGCATCGTTTCAAGAAGGAACATCTGTTTTTTTGGATAACATACTGTAGCAGGTATGGACATGAGGAAGGGCATACTGTAGCAGGTATGGACATAAGACAGAATGCAGATGTAGTTAATGTAGCTCTTCTATTCAAACATAATAAGCTCCAATACCAATTATTAAGAAAACAGGAGGAATTTAGAGTATTCCATCACTAAAGCATGCTACTATGCATCATTTTGCCTTGAGACAACCTGGATGATCCCTTGGTAATTTTAATGGATATATTACACTAGCATTATACTATACTTATGTTATATTGAGCAGCTACAGCCAAAATAACCAAATATTCTTTACATTACATATCATTTAGTTTCAAGCTATATATAAAACAGATTAAAATAAAAATCTAATTTTTAAAGTCTAGGGGTTAAATGTCATAGGGTGTGAGAAGCCGGAAGTACGGGAGTTGGACATATTTTTTAAATTTGTAAATGTTTGCCACTTTAAAAATACAGGCACAAACTCCAGCACCTCTGGCTTCTTGCACCCTATTACATTTACCCCTATAAGTTTATACAAAAGGGGGAAAATGGGATGGAACTTTGCAGGCAAAGCACTACTCTGTGGGATGTAAGAAGCACTCGCAGCATAAAAAAAGACATCCCACAAATTATTTTTCTATGATATTGTGGGAGTGAGGAGTAAGCCAGTGGCACCTGTTAAAAAAACACCCAAAATAGCCTTTTGAGCTTATTAAAATTGTTCCTTCATTACTGCTTTAAACATGTTAAACAGGAAGACAAATGTTTGCATTTCATATTTCATACTGTAACTTTTGTCCAGCACTCAACTCTCTGGAAACTTAAGACCCAAAAGTTGATTGACAGATAAGGTGATGCCAGCACAACAGGGTGCAGTCCAACAGTGCTTCAAGTGCTAGAAACAAACCTCTCAGCATTCTGAATAAGTTCACTAAATGTACAGGTGAAACTCAGAAAATTAGGATATCGTGCAAAAGTTCATTTATTTCAGTAATTCAACTTAAAAGGTGAAACTAATATATTATATAGACTCATTACATGCAAAGTGAGATATTTCAAGCCTTTATTTGTTAGAATTTTGATGACTGTGGCACACAGTTTGAGAAAACCCCAAAACCAAAATCTCAGAAAATTACAATATTACATAAAATCAATAAAAAAAAGGATTTTAAATACAGAAATGTCGGCCCTCTGTAAAGTATAATCATGCATATGTACTCAGTATTTGGTTTGGGCCACTTTTGCATGAATTACTGCCTCAATGCGGCATGGCATGGATTCTATCAGCCTTTGGCACTGCTGGCTCTGCATTGTTCGGTCTCATGTCTCTCATCTTTCTTTTGGCAATGCCCCATAGATTCTCTATGGGGTACAGGTCAGGTGAGATTGCTGGCCAATCCAGCACAGTAATCCCAGGCTGGAGTCATCAAGAGTCACCACACAGACGGATCCTGGACATGGGCTTCAAATGTCGTATTCCTCTTGTCAGCCACTCCTGAACAACAAACAACGTCAGAAGCGTCTTACCTGGGCTACAGAAAAAAAAGAACTGGTATGTTGCTCAGTGGTCCAAAGTCCTCTTTTCTGATGAGAGCAAATTTTGCATCTCATTTGGAAACAAAGGTCCCAGAGTATGGAGGAAGAATGGAGAGGCACACAATCCCAGATGCTTGAAGTCCAATGTGAAGTTTCCACAGTCTGTGTTGATTTGGGGAGCCATGTCATCTTCTGTTGTTGGTCCACTGTGCTTTATCAAGTCCACGCAGCCATCTACCAGGACATTTTAGAGCACTTAATGCTTCCATTAGCAGACAAGCTTTATGGAGATGCTGACTTCATTTTCCAGCAGGACTTGGCACCTGCTCACACTGCCAAAAGTACCAAAACCTGGTTCAATGGCCATGGGATTACTGTGCTGGATTGGCCAGCAAACTCACCTGACCTGAACCCCATAGAGAGTCTTTGGGGCATTGTCAAGAGAAAGATGAGAGACATGAGACCGAACAGAGAAGAAGAGCTGAAGGCAGTTATTGAAGCATCCTGGTCTTCCATAACACCTCAGCAGTGCCACAGGCTGATAGAATCAAGCCACGCTGCATTGAGTCAATAATTCATGCAAAGGAGCCCAAACCAAGTACTGAGTACATATGCATGATTATACCTTTCAGAGGGCTGACATTTCAGTATTTAAAATCCTTTTTTTTATTGATTTTATGTAATATTCTAATTTTCTGAGATTTTGGATTTGGGGTTTTCTTAAGCTGTAAACCACAATCATCAAAATTATAACAAATAAAGGCTTGAAATATCTCACTTTGCATGTAATGAATCTATATAATATATTAGTTTCACCTTTTAAGTTGAATTACTGAAATAAATGAACTTTTGCATGATATTCTAATTTTCTGAGTTTCACCTGTAGATTATCACAAATCAGACTTTCAAAACACCATTTTCTTGTACGCCATGCTGTCATGTTGGATCTTGTCAGCTGACCACGTCTTCTCCAGTCATAATGCTTCCTTACCTCAGCTGACTCTGGCAGCCAATCTGTGACCTCCAGCTCCTATTTAAACCTTTCCTGTTCACCAGCACACTGCCAGATCAACAAGGCACATTGCTGAATTCCTAGCTCCTGGTCTGCAGCAAGCCTGCAGTCTTCATGTATTATTAAAGTGTCTCAATATTGCTGGGTTTCATCTCTGCAAGTTTCAGCACTGCTGAGCTTTCCAAGCTACAGGTTATTCCTGTGATTCTGTTGCACCTGCTGCTAAGTCTCAGTTCTCGAAGCTAAAGTTTTTTTGTCTGATTCTTATGTCTCAAGCTCAGAACTACTTCCATCTGCACTTTCCATGTTCTAAAATTCTCAGCTCTTTTGGAATTGGTTCCTAAATCCTACACTTATTTATCTGCCTACATCTTATTGTTGCTAAGAGTGTCTCTGCTACTGTAATTGTGCTTTCCACCTGTAGAGCTTAGTTAATCTAAAACCAGTGTCTTCCTGCTTGCTGTTTCCAAGTCCTACAGAGTTCTGTTTTATAGGGGGACATTTATTAAGCAGTGATGAGCGGAGAAGTGAGCCAGTGGAGAAGTTGCCCATGGCAACCAATCAGCACTGAAGTAACATCTATAATTTGCATACTATAAAATTATACAGAGCTGCTGATTGGTTGATGTGGCAACTTCTCCACTGTCTCACTTCTCTGCTCTCATTACTGCTTAGTAAATGTCCTCCTTAGTTTTTTGTATTCTACTCTATGAAATAGTGCATTATCCATTCTGCAGATTTCCTGTATCTCTGTGTGAGGTTAACCTTTAATACTCCTGTAAGCAAGATATACATCTACTATGTTTGCAAGTTCCAGACTACTGTTGAATGCTCATTCAACTGGAAAATGATCATTTCATACATGTACTGTAACCACGCATTCCTCTGAGGGGAGCACAAATTATTGTGTGTAAAATTCCTCAGTTTCCTACCACAGTATAAGCATTGTGCACATAGACGCAGTCTTCAAGTGTTCTGAGTAGAGATGTGCAGCGGGCACTTTTCGTGTTTTGTGTTTTGGTTTTGGTTCTAATTCCACTTTCGTGTTTTGGTTTTGGCTTGGTTTTGCCAAAACCACCCTTTCGTGTTTTGGTTTTGGTTTTGGATCTGGATGATTTTTGAAAAAAACATAAAAAAAGGTAAAAATCACAGAATTTGGGGGTAATTTTGCTCCTATGGTATTATTAACCTTAATAACATTCATTTCCACTCATTCCCAGTCTATTCTGAACACCTCACACCTCACAATATTGTTTTTAGGCCTAAAAGTTCAACCGAGGTGGCTGTATGACTAAGCTAAGCGACACAAGTGTGCGGCACAAACACCTGGCCCATCTAGAAGTGGCACTGCAGTTGCAGACAAGATGGTACTATTCAAAAACTAGTCCCCAAACAGCACATGATGCAAAGAAGAAAAAGAGGTGCAATTAGGTAGCTGGATGGCCAAGCTAAACAACACCTGGCCCATCTAGGAGTGGCACTGCAGTGGCAGACAGGATGGAAGATTTAAAAAATAGGCCCCAAACAGCACATGATGCAAAGAAGAAAAAGAGGTGCAATGAGTTAGCTGGATGACCAAGCTAAGTGACACAAGTGTGAGGCACAAACACCTGGCCCATCTAGGAGTGGCACTGCAGTTACAGACAGGTTGGCACACAAAAAACTAGTCCCCTAACAGCACATGATGCAAAGAAGAAAAAGAGGTGCAATGAGGTAGCTGGATGGCCAAGCTAAGCAACACAAGTGTGCGGCACAAACACCTTGCCCATCTAGGAGTGGTACTGCAGTTACAGATAGGATGGCACAAAAAAAACCTAGTCCCCAAACAGCACATGATGCAAAGAAGAAAAAGAGGTGCACGGTGGAATTGTCCTCAGGCTTATATTGTATAAACAGGACATGCACACTTTAACAAACCAATAATTTCAGCAACAGGGTCTGCCACACGACTGGCTGAAATGACTGGTTTGTTTGGGCCCCTACCAAAAAAGAAGCAATCAATCTCTCCTTGCACAAACTGGCTCTACAGAGGCAAGATGTCAACCTCATCGTCATCCTCTGATTCCTCACCCCATTCACTGTGTACATCCTCCTCACAGAGTGTTAATTCGTCCCCACTGGAATCCACCATCACAGGTCCCTGTGTACTTTCTGGAGGCAATTGCTGGTAAAGGTCTTCCCGGAGGAATTTATAATTAATTTTGATGAACATCATCCTCTCCACATTTAGTGGAAGTAACCTCCTATGCCGATCGCTGACAAGGTTACCAGCTGCACTACACACTCTTTGGAGTACACACTGTAGGGGGGGCAACTTAGGTAAAATAAAGCCAGTTTGTGCAAGGGCCTCCAAATTGCCTCTTTTTCCTGCCAGTATACATACGGACTGTCTGACATGCCTACTTGGATGCTGTCACTCATATAATCCTCCACCATTCTTTCAATGGTGACAGAATCATATGCAGTGACAGTAGACAAATCAGTAATCATTGGCAGGTCCTTCAGTCTGGACCAGATGTCAGCACTCGCTCCTGGCTGCCCTGCATCACCGCCAGCGGGTGGGCTATGAAATCTTATCTTTTTCCTTGCAGCCCCAGTGGCGGGAGAAATTGAAGGATGAGCTGTTGACAGGTCACGTTCCGCTTGAGTTGACAATTTACTAACCAGCAGGTCTTTGCACCTCTGCACACTTGTGTCTGCTAGAAAGAGAAATACAACGTAGGCTTTAAACCTAGGATCGAGCACGGTGGCCAAAATGTAGTGCTCTGAATTCAACAGATTGACCACCCTTGAATCCTGGCAAAACTAATCAAGGGCTCCATCCACAAGTCCCACATAGTTTGCAGAATCGCACCGTTTTAGCTCCTCCTTCAACTTATCCAGTTGTTTGTGGGGAATGACCTGACTCAAGCTGGCAGTGTCTGAACTGACTTCACATGTGGCAAGTTCGAAGGGTTGGAGAACCTTGCACAAGACGGAAATCATTCTCCACTGCGCTTGAGTCAGGTGCATTACCCCTCCTTTGCCTATATCGTAGGTGGATGTATAGGCTTGAATGGCCTTTTGCTGCTCCACTATCTTCTGAAGCATATAGAGTGTTGAATTTCACCTCATTACCACCTCTTGCTTCAGTTGATGGTGGGGCAGGTTCAGTAGTGTTTGCTGGCGCTCCAGTCTTCGGCATGCAGCAGCAGAATGCCAAAAGTGGCCCACAATATTTGGGGCCACCGACAGCATCTCCTGCACACCCCTGTCATTTTTCAAAAAATTCTGCACCACCAAATTAATTTTATGTGCAAAACATGGGACATGCTGGAATTTGCCGAGATGTAATGCACGCACAATATTGGTGGCGTTGTCCGATATCACAAATCCCCAAGAGAGTCCAATTGGGGTAAGCCATTCTGCGATGATGTTCCTCAGTTTCCGTAAGAGGTTGTCAGCTGTGTGCCTCTTAAGGAAGGTGGTGATACATAGCGTAGCCTGCCTAGGAACGAGTTGGCGTTTGCGAGATGCTGCTACTGGTGCCGCTGCTTTTGTTGCTGCTGGAGGCCATACATCTACCCAGTGGGCTGCTTTAGTCATATAGTCCTTAGTCTGCCCTGTTCCACTTGTCCACATGTGTGTGGTTAAGTAAACACTGGACACAAACGCATTTTGTAGGACACTGGTGACTCTTTTTCTGACGTCTGTGTATATTCTCGGGATCGCCTGCCTAGAGAAGTGGAACCTAGATGGGATTTGATACAGGGGACACAGTACCTCAAACAATTCTCTAAGTCCCACTGAACTAATGGTGGATACCGGACGCACGTCTAACACCAACATAGCTATCAAGGTCTCAGTTATCCGCTTTGCAAAAGGATGACAGCTGTCATATTTCATCTTCCTCACCAAGGACTGTTGGACAGCCAATTGCTTACTGGAAGTAGTACAAGTGGTCTTCCGACTTCCCCTCTGGGATGATGATTGACTCCCAGCAGCAACAACAGCAGCGGCAGCAACAGCAGGCGTACCACTCAAGGATCCTACGGAAGAATCCTGGTTAGGAGAGGACTCCTCAGTCTTGACAGTGACATGGCCTGCAGGACTATGGATGTTCCTGACTGAGGAGGAAGTTGACGTTGAGGGAGTTGGTGGTGTGGCTTGCAGGAGCTTGGGTACAGGAGGAAGAAGGGATTTAGGTGTCAGTGGACTGCTTACGTTCTTACCCAAAGTTTCAAAACATGACACTGACTTCTGATGAATGCGCAGCAGGTGACATATAAGGGAGGATGTTCCTAGGTGGTTAACATCCTTACCCCTACTTATTACAGATTGACAGAGGCAACAGATGCCTTGACACCTGTTGTCCGGATTTGTGGAGAAATAATTCCACACCGAAGAGGTGGCATTTTTGGTATTTAGCCTGGGCATCACAATGGGCTTCTTCGTCCCAAGGACAACAGGTGTCTCCCCCGGTACCTGACTTAAACAAACCACATCACCATCAGAATTCTCATCGTCAACTTCCTCCTCAGCGCCAGCAACACCCATATCCTCATCCTGGTGTACTTCAACAGTGACATCTTCAATTTGAATATCAGGAACTGGACTGTGGGTGCTCCTTCCAGCACTTGCAGGGGGCATGCAAATGGTGGAAGGAACCACCTTTTCCCGTCCAGTGTTGGGAAGGTCAGGCATCGCAACTGCAGACACACTTGGACTCTCCTTGGGGATTTGTGATACCATCTCAGAACGCACAGTTCTTTTCTGTGCTCTTTCCAGCTTAACTCTTTAATTTTTATAGATGGATGATAAGGGCTTCCATCGTCATGTGAAGCTGAACCCTTAGCCATGAACATAGGCCAGGGCCTCAGCCGTTCCTTGCCACTCCGTGTCATAAATGGCATATTGGAAAGTTTACGTTTCTCCTCAGACGATTTAAATTTCTTATTTTGGTTCTTTTTACTGAACTTTGGCTTTTTGGATTTTACATGCCCTCTACTATCACACTGGGCATCGGCCTTGGCAGACGACGTTGATGGCATTTCATCGTCTATGTCATGGCTGGTGGCAGCAGCTTCAGCACTAGGATGAAGTAATCTTTCTTGGTCTTTCCCTATTTTCTCCTCAAAATTTTTGTTATATGAGACAATATGTGGCACAGGAATGAATGGAATGACTGATGAGACAGGACAGAGACAGGACACTACCACTGGTCTGATGCAGCACAACACAACAACACTGTAAGGGACTTGTGGTTGTTGTTATTATTATTATACGGCAGCAGTGGACATATAGCAGCAGCGTATACCACTGTGACTGCCTCATCACTGGAATGACTGATGAGACAGGACACTACCACTGGTCTGATGCAGCACAACACAACAACACTGTAAGGAACTTGTGGTTGTTGTTATTATTATTATACGGCAGCAGTGGACAAATAGCAGCAGCGTATACCACTGTGATTGCCTCGTCACTGGAATGACTGATGAGACAGGACACTACCACTGGTCTGATGCAGCACAAACACAGCAACACTGTATGGGACTTGTGGTTATTGTTCTAATTATTATACGGCAGCAGTGGACATATAGCAGCAGTGTATATAGTCACTGGAATGACTGATGAGACAGGACACTACCACTGGTCTGATGCAGCACAACATAACAACACTTTATACAGCTACACTGGATATATGGCAGCAGAGAACACCAACACTGTGACTGGCTGGACTGATGCAGCACAATACACTGACTACACTGGACTGGACTGAGCAGCACAACACAGCACAAGACTTGCCACCCCACTTTCCCGCCCCCACACAATCACTGGAGGACGGAGACACGTCCTCTCACTACACTTTCCAAGACTAGAGTGAAAATGGCCGCGACGTGCGGCTCCTTATATGGAATCCAAATCCCGAGAGAATCCAACAGCGGTATGATGACATTTTGCCGCGTTCGGGTTTCCGAGTCAGGCAGTAAAACCCGAGCCGGGCTCTGAACCGTACTCGGAAGGCAAAGTCCGGTAGGGTTTGGTTCTCTGAGAACCGAACCCGCTCATCTCTAGTTCTGAGGCTCTACTATGTTTTACCAGTCCAGTTCCCAGCATTACTGATTCTAACCCAGCTCCAGTGTTAAGCATAACAAATTCTAGCCAGGTTTTTAGAGTAAAGCATTTTCAATTTCAGAGTCACTAGTTCCAGTCTGGTGTTCTGTACTTCCAGTACGAGCCGGCCTTCAGTGTTCCAGTGTTCAGTGCCACTGGTCCCAGTGTGCTATTCATTACTATTGGTACCAGCCTGGTGTTCAGTATTCCTGATTCCAGTGCCACTGTTACCAGACCAGTGTTCAGAGACACCAGGAGCAGCCCAGTGTTCAGTATCACTGATTCCAGTGCCACCAGTCCCAGCCTGTTGTTCAGTACTACATTCCCAGTATGGTTTCCAGTGCAACTGGTTCCAGTCCAGTCATCTTGTCACCACTTCTAGTCCAGTCATCTCGTCACCACTTCAAGTCCAGCTTTTAGCATCATTGACTTCCAGCCTGGTTGTTTGTCTTGCTTAATTACCCCAGAGTGTTCTCCAGCTAGTAGCATCATTCACGTACTTAGAAATTCTCATAACTCCTTCATCAATATAGCATATATTTTTTTCAAAATATCACATGATCATGATGAAACATGTTAAGGACTCCTGTAATTGTACTTCTACCTGGAATTTTGTGTCAGCCGATCCAAGCAACGTGCAGCCAGTACAGAGCAGTCATCCCAGCGGGACCCGGGTACGCTCGGGTAGCCAATGTGCCGAGAGGCCACCGCAGCATATAGCCAATCAGACCCTGTATGGATATTTAAGCTATTTCTAACAAAGATTTCCTTAAGCATGAGATTTTCCACCTCTCAGGTTGCACTGAAGTACCCACCCGTGCAGGTCCTAAACTGGTTACATGCTTCTCATGGGGAAATACAGGACAATCACCCGTTGAATCCAGACTATGAGGGATATGTATCAATTGGGAGAGATAAAGTGGAGAAGTTTAACATAGCAACCAATATTATTCTAACTGCCATTTCATGAACTGTGCTAGATAAATGACAGAAGCTGAGATTGATGTTGCTATGTTCAACTTCTCCACTTTATCTCTTTCAATGGTTTGATACATCCCCCCCTATAAACAGTATATTGCACCACTCTGATGCCAATAAAGATATGTCCTACAGTGTTTATATTATGCATGGTATCTCACACAGCATTTAAACACCGATATGACAGTGCTAATTCTATTTCTACCTATTTAAATAAGGTGAGATACTACTGGAGCCAGAAGTGCCTGCATGGTGACCAGAAAGAACTGCTCCTCAAGAAATAACAGGACTTTGTGTCATATCGATAGCAGTTCCATAAGAAAATCTAAGATCGTAAAAAACAATTATACTAGAAGTAGTCATTATTGCATATATCAAAGTATCAAAATGCCTGTTTTAAAAAAAAAAAACTATATAGAATTATCATTTGGCGCAGCTTTCTCACTAACAGAACATCTATTATGTCAAGCCAATAGATTGAAACCGTAATGTTCATTTTGCAATCTGCAAGTCTTACAAATTGTACAATGTATGAAGTCCCTTCGGGAAAACTGTATGGTAAAACTATCTGTACAACATTCAGTTTTACCACTACCATTGTGCAAGTCTCCATAGATTGTAACCTTGCGAGCAGGGCCTTCCTACCTCTATGACTGTTTGTTATTACCCAGTTTTGTCTTATCATTGTGTCCAGTTATAAAGCGCAATGGAATTTGCCGCGCTATATAAGAAACTCTTAATAAATAAGGAAGTTGCCAGCCTATTCCGTATCGGACCAAGGTGGTTATTCAGGTTTGTTAGCAAACCAAAAAAAGCACACTAACGGGCAAAACCATGTTGCACTGCAGGTGGGGCAGATGTAACATGTGCAGAGAGATTTAGATTTGCTAACAAACCTGAATAAGGCTCCAAGTCCTCAGTGGTTTGCAAAATAATCAGGAACCCCTGAATCATTTAGGTTATGATTAAGGGGTCTGATCATGAAGCAGTGACAAGTGTGGAGAAGTGAGCCAGTGGAGAAGTTGCCCATGCATTTTAGAAATGTTACCTCAACACTGATTGGTTGCCATGGGCAACTTCTCCACTGGCTCACTTCCCCACACTTTTCACTGCTTCATGAATAGACCCCTAGGTACAGTTTCTTCTTGACTGCTATGGAAAAAAATCTGAGTACAATATAGAATTTTCAGGTTTTTTGTAGGCATAAAAAAAAACAATAAAAAAAAATAAAGCTATATAAGCTTATACAGTATTTGTGTGGTCAGGAGCAAGATCCTTAAAAACTGTGGGGTAAATTTACTAAGATGGGAGTTCTATTTAAGATGGGATGTTGCCCATAGCAACCAATCAGATTCTACTTCTCATTTATCTAGCACCTTCTAGAAGATAATACCTGGAATCTGATTGCTTGCTATGGGCAACATCCCATCTTAAATAGAACTCCCATCTTAGTAAATTTACCCTTGTGTCTTAAAATACTGTTTACTGAAGGGTGTCGGTCGGATAACTACAGTCACTGATCACTTTAAAAAGATACTAACTTATGTTCAAATTACTTAATAGATTTAGTAATCTTATATTAATGTTGCTTCAAGAACCAAGGTAGCCACAATCTGTGGTTTTGGTGAACAGGCTATGGGTTTTTGCAATACATAGTGTAGGAGAAAATAGTCTTTTGTTTCAGCTTTCAAAATACAGTAACTGCAAGTTGGTCACCAAATTATTTTTATATTTTTACATCTCAGATCTTACTTAGGGCAGGTTGAGGACTACAGTCATTTAGAAACACTGCTTAGGTGGTTCCTGATAATGATATACTCATATTGTTTTGGTTTTGATAAATAGCACTGTGATAAAGTACCAACCAATCAGTTAAACTGCCATGTCACAGGCTGTGTTTGAAAAATGACAGGAGCTGGTTGGCTGTTACTTTATCACCGTGTTACTTATCACTCGCCAAGGCTTGATTAATCTGGGCCATATTTACTACATTTTAGTGATGTGCACCGGAAATTTTTCGGGTTTTGTGTTTTGGTTTTGGATTCGGTTCCGCGGCCGTGTTTTGGATTCGGGTGTGTTTTGGATTCGTTTTTTTTTTTTACAAAAAACCCTCAAAAACAACTTAAATCATAGAATTTGGGGGTCATTTTGATCCCATAGTATTATTAACCTCAATAACCATAATTTACACTCATTTCCAGTCTATTCTGAACACCTCACACCTCACAATATTATTTTTAGTTCTAAAATTTGCACCGAGGTCGCTGGATGACTAAGCTAAGCGACCCAAGTGGCCGACACAAACACCTGGCCCATCTAGGAGTGGCACTGCAGTGTCAGACAGGATGGCACTTCAAAAAAATAGTCCCCAAACAGCACATGATGCAAAGAAAAAAAGAGGCGCAATGAGGTAGCTGTGTGACTAAGCTAAGCGACCCAAGTGGCCGACACAAACACCTGGCCCATCTAGGAGTGGCACTGCAGTGTCAGACACGATGGCACTTCAAAAAAATAGTCCCCAAACAGCACATGATGCAAAGAAAAAAAGAGGCGCAATGAGGTAGCTGTGTGACTAAGCTAAGCGACCCAAGTGGCCGACACAAAGACCCAAGTGGCCGACACAAACACATGGCCCATCTAGGAGTGGCACTGCAGTGTCAGACAGGATGGCACTTCAAAAAAATATTCCCACAAAGAAAAAAAGAGGCGCAATGAGGTAGCTGTGTGACTAAGCTAAGCGACCCAAGTGGCCGACACAAAGGCCCAAGTGGCCGACACAAACACCTGGCCCATCTAGGAGTGGCACTGCAGTGTCAGACAGGATGGCACTTCAAAAAAATAGTCCCCAAACAGCACATGATGCAAAGAAAAAAAGAGGCGCAATGAGGTAGCTGTGTGACTAAGCTAAGTGACCCAAGTGGCTGACACAAACACCTGGCCCATCTAGGAGTGGCACTGCAGTGTCAGACAGCATGGCACTTTAAAAAAAAGGTCCCCAAACAGCACATGATGCAAAGAAAAAAAGAGGCGCACCAAGGTCGCTGTGTGACTAAGCTAAGCGACACAAGTGGCCGACACAAACACCTGGCCCATCTAGGATTGGCACTGCAGTTTTCTAGCGAGAGGATGAGTGCTTCCATCCTCATGTGAAGCTGAACCACTAGCCATGAACATAGGCCAGGGCCTCAGCCGTTCCTTGCCACTCCGTGTCGTAAATGGCATATTGGCAAGTTTATGCTTCTCCTCAGACACTTTTAATTTAGATTTCTGGGTAATTTTACTGAACTTTTGTTTTTTGGATGTTACATGCTCTCTACTATGACATTGGGCATCGGCCTTGGCAGACGACGTTGATGGCATTTCATCGTCTCGGCCATGACTAGTGGCAGTAGCTTCAGCACGAGGTAAAAGTGGATCTTGATCTTTCCCTATTTTACCCTCCACATTTTTGTTCTCCATTTTTTAATGTGTGGAATTATATGCCAGTATCAATAGCAATGGCCTACTACTATATATACTGCGCACAACTGAAATGCACCACAGGTATGGATGGATAGTATACTTGACGACACAGAGGTAGGTAGAGCAGTGGCCTACTGTACCGTACTGCTATATATTATATACTGGTGGTCAGCAAACTGTGCAAAACTGAAATGCACCACAGGTATGGATGGATAGTATACTTGACGACACAGAGGTAGGTACAGCAGTGGCCTACTGTACCGTACTGCTATATATTATATACTGGTGGTCAGCAAACTGTGCAAAACTGAAATGCACCACAGGTATGGATGGATAGTATACTTGACGACACAGAGGTAGGTACAGCAGTGGCCTACTGTACCGTAATGCTATATATTATATACTGGTGGTCAGCAAACTGTGCAAAACTGAAATGCACCACAGGTATGGATGGATAGTATACTTGACGACACAGAGGTAGGTACAGCAGTGGCCTACTGTACCGTAATGCTATATATTATATACTGGTGGTCAGCAAACTGTGCAAAACTGAAATGCACCACAGGTATGGATGAATAGTATACTTGACGACACAGAGTTAGGTACAGCAGTGGCCTACTGTACCGTAATGCTATATATTATATACTGGTGGTCAGCAAACTGTGCAAAACTGAAATGCACCACAGGTATGGATGGATAGAATACTTGACGACACAGAGGTAGGTACAGCAGTGACCTTCTGTACCGTACTCCTATATATTATATACTGGTGGTCAGCAAAATTATGCACTGTACTCCTACTATATACTACAATGCAGCACAGATATGGAGTGTTTTTCAGGCAGACAACGTATACTGGTGGTCACTGTCAGCAAAACTCTGCACTGTACTCCTCCTATATAATACTGCTGCTCCCCAGTCCCCACAAATTAAGCAGTGTGAGCACAGATATATGCAGCACACTGAGCACAGATAACGGATAAGGAGCGTTTTTTTCAGGCAGAGAACGGATAAAACTGGTGGTCACTGATCAGCAAAACTCTGCACTGTACTCCTCCTATATTAATAATACAAAGCAAGCACAAATATTTGCATCAACATTGAATAAAAACGGAGAGGACGCCAGCCACGTCCTCTCCGTAACATTTCCAATGCACGAGTGAAAATGGCGGCGACGTGCGGCTGCTTATATAGAATCCGAATCTCACGAGAATCCGACAGCGGGATGATGACATTCGGGCGCGCTCGGGTTAACCGAGCCATACGGGAGAATCCGAGTATGCCTCGGACCCGTGTAAAATGGGTGAAGTTCGGGGGGGTTCGGTTTCCGAGGAACCGAACCCGCTCATCACTACTACATTTGTTGGAAAACAGCAATAATCAACCATATTGGCCCTCATTCCGAGTTGATCGCTCGCTAGCTGCTTTTAGCAGCCGTGCAAACGCTAAGCCTCCACCATCTGGGAGTGTATATAAGCTTAGCAGAAGTGCGAACGAAAGCTTAGCAGAACAGTGCTGAAATTTTCTCAAGCAGTTTCAGAGTAGCTGCAGACCTACTCCTTCCTTGCGATCACTTCAGTCTGTTTAGTTCCTGCTTTGATGTCTCAAACACGCCCTGCGTTCGTCCAGCCACTCCCCCGTTTCCCCAGGCACGCCTGCGTTTTCACCTGACACGCCTGCGTTTTTTAGCACACTCCCGGAAAATGGTTAGTTACCACCCAGAAACACCCACTTCCTGTCAATCACTCACCGATCAACAGAGCAACGACGAAGAGTTGCTAGACCTTGTGTAAAACTGCATAGTTTTGTGTGAAAGTACATCGCGCATGCGCCCTGCGGCCCGTAAGCATGCGCAGTTTAGCTGCTTTTTTACCTGATCGCTGTGCTGCGAAAATCGTCAGTGAGCGATCAACTCGGAATGAGGGCCATTGTTATATGTTTGTCATATTTTCATCTAATAAACGAGTCAGGACTCTTTCTAAGTAGCTTTCATTCTTCCACTCCATGCCTACTTACCAAATATTTGTAGACTAATATGACTACCAATACAATAGCAAAACTGCCAGCTGCCATATATGATATATACAATAAAATATAACTCCATGCAGTACACACAAGATACCAAGCCTAAGTAACCACTAGTAACATCAAATAGGCACATCATTTTATCCATTGCATACAACACAGCCTCTATCTGCAGACTCAATATAATCAACTGATACTTCACTACTATACTTTTTTCAACACTGAGCAGTTACTGTCACTTACCTAACACTCTGATACTTCACTGCTGTCTTTTAAATGTGTGGTGCCCTGGGGTGGCTTGTCTGGGGTGGTTTAGGGGTGCCCTGAGCCATGAAGGTAAAAACCTATAATGTTAAGGATCTACCCAATGAGGTTATCTGGAAAATTGGTGGATAGGCTCATAATTTTGGCCAATTTTATGCCAAAAACCTTGTGCATGATGTATAATTATTAAAATTATTATCATTTTAATGGTTGTATGGTGCACCTGCTCTATTGTTTCTATGTTGTCAGTATAATCAACACAATTTATTTTCTTGACACCATGCTAAAACATATGACACCTGCTTTGACGCCCAGTACACACAGCATAGCCACAAAACAAAAGAAAGTTACTACAGCCAGTACACACAATACAAACTAGAGATGTGTGTTGACGTCCATGATTTGGTTTTGGTTCTAAGTCATCATCAGGTTTTGGATTTGACAAAACCACCCTCAAGTGTTTTGGTTCGGATTCATTCTTTGATTCGATTTTGGATTCCTTTAAAATCAATAAACATCGATAAAATAAAAGTGCTAAAAAATCATTGAAAACAGATAAATCAAGTCATTTGTTTACATGTAATCCTAATCCCAAATTTAGTTTTTAAATCCGAGTTCCGAACTGACAACAGACCCGAGTGGGACTCGGATCCACTCGGGAATCCCTAAATTCGGGTGTGTTCGTATTTCAGGAATACCGAACCACACATCACTTATACTAACCCTTGCACATTTATACAATAATCATTACATTGGTCTACAGTATTTTGGAATTGCCAATGTTCATTATAGGTATGTTGTGTTAATAAACACATCAATATATACATTAGATTAACAGATCTGCATAGGTGGCAATTTCTAATCCTACGAATTGTGGAGGGTATTAAAACATTAATATGCAGCATAGTATGATAGTAACATATCCATTATCAATCATGCTAAGTCCAGCCAGGTGCTGAAAATTACTTTGTTGTTAATCCCTGTCTCCTAACTGACACGCTGTCAGAAAAGACGATTACTGTTCTACCAAAGTGAGCCAGATTGGCAGGTAAACATTACAATAATTCCATGTATTACACTATCTGAATATGGTGACCTACATGCATTTTTCTAAATATATTGAACCTACATGTTGGCAACTTAATAACTAGCACATTTTCAAACAATATACTTTTCAAAGTTACACATTTCTTGCTTTTTTATCCAAAGGAAGCTGTGACAGCTAATTTAAAAGTTTCCAAAAAAGTTTTCAGATGTCATGTCTCCAATAAGTACTGCTTGTTATCCTGATTATACTTAAGTTGTAATAATGTCTAACACCAATGCTCCAGCACTCAGCTGATTGTGGGTTGCGTACCAAAGGTTTTCTTCTGATACATCCTGTGAATTTGTGTGGCTGAAGTTCACTGAGATGTGATATAATAAAAAGCAGTCTAGATAGTAAAGGCAATGCTATAAAACCTTTTAGTGGGCAAATTTATTTAAATATATCCTGGGCACTCACTGGCTGCTTTCCAGATAGCAAAGGGTATCTCTACTTATTACTGGCAGAAACATAACCATCTGTGTGTCATTAATAATTATTAGTGCATAAGTACCGAGGGAGAGTCTACATCACCACTTCCATATGTTGTAATGTCACTGATTGCTTAGACTTGTGTACTAAGTATGCATTTGCCAGTAGCGTGTCTGCTTGTGTGAATTGTTTACCTATTATAGATCCACTTTTGATCTTCTTCCAAACTTTGTTTTACCTTAACTAAAAGAAAAAATCCTCTCTAAATTAAATGTGCATACAATTAATTATCGCTCAAATGGGACTTTGGAGGTATACGAGCAGTGTATAGTTGGGATATTATACACCGTGTTATAACTATGTTACTATAGGTAGCTGGATTAACTGGTATGCCACAACAATAACACTGCATTATGTGGTTGAGTAAATCCTTCTTCTTATGGCGCATTTCATAATGAATAACATGATTTCATCAGAGGACAAAGCTAGGTCTAGGTACTCTTTATCTGCACTTGCCAGACTAATATTTCTGCTGGCCAAAGACTGCAAGATCTGTTGCTAAATGGACTGCATAGATGTACATTTACACATCTGGCAATTTCTATGTGTAGACTGGGGATTCTCAGAATGGGAACTACCTAGACCTACTCTATATTTGTCATAATAGCTCATTTAGTGGGTTTTTCAGTAATGGACTTATACATATACCCATAGAGCCGGCTCTACCATTAGTCAGCTTTAGGCAGCTGGGGGGGGTCGCCACTGAGTTTACCTATCACAAATTGTACTTATTGGAAGTGGTGGCTATAGAATTTATGAGTCACACTTTCATCTGAAGAGCTGGGAAGTGGGTATTGGTGGTGGTTGGGGCAGTAGGCTGAAGTTTTGCCTAAGGTGCCAAGAAACCTTGCACGGGCACTGCATATACCTCAGAGTAGTACAGTGGGGCAAAAAAGTATTTGGACAGCCACCGATTTCCTGGGTTTTTTTTTTCAGATTTTGTCTCTCACAGTTGAAGTGTACCTATGATGGAAATTACAGACCTCTCTCATCTTTTTAAGTGGGTCAACTTGCACAATCGGTGGCTGTCCAAATACTTTTTTGCCCCACTGTAACTTAATGTAATACTTGTGTTAGTCAGGTTTTAGGGGGTAATTCCAAGTTGATCGCAGCAGGAATTTTTTTAGCAGTTGGGCAAAACCATGTGCACTGCAGGGGGGGGGGCAGATATAACATGTGCATAGAGAGATAGATTTGGGTGTGGTGAGTTCAATCTGCAATATAAATTGCAGTGTAAAAATAAAGCAGCCAGTATTTACCCTGCACAGAAACAAAATAACCCACCCAAATCTAACTCTCTCTGCAAATGTTATATCTGCCCCACCTGCAGTGTACATGGTTTTGCCCAACTGCTAAAAAAATTCCTGCTGCGATCAACTTGGAATTACCCCCTTAATGTAGTTATTATTGTGTATTATTATTAAATAATTGTGTTTATTATCTTCAAGCTGTCATTAATTTCTTACATATACTAGTGCTGTTACTTGTCTACCATTGTTTCCATCTGCGGCTCTTCTGAGCCAGGAGGAGGCAGTCTCCATCCTTTACACAGCAGCTTTTCATTTTGCTAGGTAGTGCCGTAGTAAGATCCCTATTCCGGATTCAATATACAGATTAGTGTGGTAGTTTAATGACTGTGCATGCTGGCAGACAAAGCTAATCAGCTAAGGAATAATTGTGTAGATACGAAGGGCATAAATACTATAAAACAGAGCAAACAAACTCCTAAAGATCTGTATAAAAACATTGCCATCTTTACTAGAAGGGATTGTAGGAACGTTCAAGTAAAATCACACACAAAATTGGAGCAAAAGAGCAGCTCTAAATAAGACTACGCGTGGTAGAAATAACCAACTACTGTATATTGGCCATTGTAGCAAAGGTCTTTCCTGGTTCATTCACTACCTATAAAACTGCTCATTCAATGTCCCTATCTCTTTAACATCCTCCTCTCCACTCCCACTAGCTGATGAATCCCTACAAGGCCCTAGTCTGTGCTCTGTTTTTCTCACTGTACAGCTATTCCCTTGGAGAAATATTTTGGCTTCCAGTTCCACCTCTACACTGAAAACACCCAAATCTACCTGTCCTTGCCAGTCCTATCGCCATCTGAACTACTTTGTATAACTAACTGGGTCTCTGATATCACCACATGAATGTTCCCTCTTCTTTATCCACTGCATCCAGTTATGTTAACTACAATCTCTAAATTATTTCTAGACTACATATTTTCTTACCCAAGCTGTTCTGTTCCTGTCTTGACCACTGAAACCTCTTCCTACAGTAATTGGTATTACCTCACCCAGCTACATTATGTCTGTTTCATTCTATTTTAAATACTGCAGCAAGACTCCTCT
The DNA here is from genome assembly GCF_028390025.1 of Pseudophryne corroboree. Lineage (NCBI taxonomy): Eukaryota > Metazoa > Chordata > Amphibia > Anura > Myobatrachidae > Pseudophryne > Pseudophryne corroboree. The sequence goes on from NC_086451.1 coordinate 359,962,665, forward strand.
TCCCCACCGGGTGCTCCAAATCTGTCACTTTGCAAATACCTATAACAGAATCCATTTTAAATTAGTCATCCTTTTCTTCACATATCTCAAATCTTCTCTCTAAACACTCTCCCTCTCACCGTCTTCTATTTCTATTTCTAGTCGGTGTATCTTCCCTGATGACCACTTCCCACCTACAAGACTTCCTTGTGTCCCCAACTGCTTCTAGAATTCGATATCATACTGGCTTAAACTCTCCCACAGCAATGGGTTTGAATCCCGGGTATGACCTGAAATGTAATAAAGGACAGTGTGACCGAATAATTAAGAGCTACCAAGTTACGTTCATGAATGTTGTATGGGAATTAGCAATGGAAGGCATGGGGGTAGGAGACAGGGGCGGTCAGGAGTTCCTGGGCATCAAAAAGGGGGGAAGCTGTAAGTGAAAGTAATTAAAACAGATAATTTACAAGTGCTGCCAACAGCTCCCCCTACAGCACCCCCTACCCTGCAGCACTAAGTGTGGTGCACACTCTGCACAAGCCTAGTTACGAACCTGCCATCTTGTATGTCCATATTTTATGTATGTCCTGTTTTCCAAACAGGTGTTATGATTGAGGAAAGTACCTGGGCAGACTGGCGTGGAGACCTGGGTGACTGATGATGATGAGTAGGGTGAACTTGGAAAGATGATGGTCTTCTGGACAATAGCCCCAGATCTTCTGGACAATAACCCCAGACACCTGGGTGTAAGACTCGTAGAGTGCACTCAGCAGGTCTTCTGGCCTATAAGAGCCACTTTTCCCATGAGGCTAGATGCACCTACCAGTACTGGGATGCCCACAAGACTTATGCTACTGGTGACAGTACAAGCTTACCCCCAAGATGACCAGAGTTATCTGGCGGTACAAAAGACAAGGACAGAAAGAGAAAGACTGAGACCAGGGATTGGTCTGAGGTCAGACTAACAGAGCTGAGACAATGTACAAGGATAAAAGGGGCTAGGGAGAGACACTGTAATGAAATGGGGCTGTGGTGACAGAGGCAAATGTGGTGGTTATGTATAAAGTAGCTGTATGCAAATAATAATAATGATAATGGATAGCTAGCAGAAAGACAAAAGATTGAGACACGTCAAAGAACAAATATTGTGTGGAAGAATCCCCACTACACCTGATTTTAAGGCAGACAGGATCCAGACAGGACAGGGTCTAGCAGAGATTCTTTAGCACAAGGCTCACAGGGCTGGCGTTTCTCACAAGATGCCGGAACTATAACCAGCGTTTGAGGGGTGCACAGGTAGGGAATATAACAGATGCCTGCACCAATCCAAACTAAGATATGATAATGAAATAACCTTTGTGCAGCTGCCCTACTGCACGTACATACACTAAATACGTAGAAAAGGGGAACGCCGTCTGCCTCCAGCGTTCCTGTTGCTAGGCGCCTGGCGGCTCCCAGGTGACCCAGTGGCAGCCACATCAGATGCCGGGCGGGACTCAGCCACCCCGGCGGCCGGAAGAGATGCAACGGCATCCCGGGCCACCTGGCAACCTGCGTCCCCTGCAAGCCGTGCCGTTACTATTAACAACAGGCCAATCTATTGTAGTAGTACTAAAAATAATAATAATAATAATAATAATAATAATAAAAACTTTAACTATAATAATGATTGATATAACTGTGTAGCTTCCCTATGAGGGCTATAAAGTTCTTGCATGAGAAGAAGGCTTACCTACAGTAATACACAAAGATCTTACAATCTATTTTTCCTAAGAGTTCTCTTCCTGGCTGATTGCAGCTCAGTCCTGATGAAACACAACAAATTTAGTATTTTCTTTACCATCTTGAAATGGTATGTAGTTTGATTTATTTTTTTAAAACAATAAACCCACAGCATTTCTTATAAAATGCAGGAATTATTTTGCTTTGTACTACCAGATGCCTGAATTTGCTAATGCAGAATGATTGGAAGGAAAAGTCAAATTTAAGGGCTTATTTCACAGACTATAACCTGTGGTAATATATTTCCATTAAAATTCATAGGCAGTAAATGGCAGACAAGGAAATGGATGGAATCACAAAATGACTAGTAAGTTACATTTTGACTAATGCTTGTTAAGCGGCCTTGATTCTGATGCTTCAGAACTGATGCCAGCTGGATGTGATAAAATGTGAGCTTCCTGAATGCTTAAAACTGAAATTTGAAATGTACCATATTATAGGTTACATCTAGTCATTGGGAAACTCAGTTGTGTATTTGGTATTTGTATTACTTTTGAATTTTGATAAACTATATGAATAACAGATAAAAAGTCTAAACAAGATGTACAGTACTTATATTATTGCTTAAACGCTGGCTACCTCAAATATAATGATGTTTTAATATAAAAAAAATGATAATTTACAGAATACAACTGAACAATACAGAGCTATGGTATGGGTTACGTTCAAGATCCGAGCTGTCGGGATCCCGGCAGCCGAAATCCCGATACCCATCAGAACACTGACGCCGGAATCCTAATACCCAGAATCCCAAACCCAGAATCCCTAAGGTAAGTATATACGGGAGGGATAGGGTCATGCTGCAGTGGGGAAGAGGGGAGGGGTTAGCTGTAGCAGCCACATTGGGAGGGGGGTTAGGGTTAGACTGCTGAGGGGGGGGTTAGGGTTTGGCTACGGGAAGGAGGTCTTAGGTTAGGCACCACCTGGTAGGGTTAGGATTAGGCACTAAAACAAGGGGTTAAGAATAGGCTGCAGGGTGTGGGGGGTTAGGTTTAGGCACTAACTGGGGAGGTTAGGGTTTGGCACTAATACGGGAGGTTAGGGTTAGGCTGCAGTAAGAAAGGGTTAGGGGGTGAGCTAGAATGCTTAACTCACCCTTCTTGGTATCTTCATCAGTGGGATGTCAATATTCTCAATACTGGCATCCCATGCGCCGGGTTCTCATACCCAACCCTATTATATACCTATTTTGCCCAAGGTGTTTTCCTAACTTATACCCCTTTCACACCGCAGCTATAACCCGGTAAATTGCCGATTTTTCAGCCTTCCTAAACGGTTCTAGCTGCGATGTGAAAGGGCCACCTTGAATTTACCGTTTTCAAAATACTGGTATTTTGAAACGGTTAAAAAGCAGGGTCCTACCCAGTTCAGACCCGTTTCACTGTGCAGTGTGAAAGGCTCTGAAACGGTATTTCCAAACCACAGAAGGTGATAGGCTGTCTCCATGTGTGATGTCACCAGGCAGAAGCAGGAAGCTGGAGGAAAAACACATCAGACACATGAGAGTGGGTTTAGAAGCATTTTCTTACTGCAAATATATTATACAATGGCAACTTGGAGTGATGAAGAGGTGAGGGAGCTGCTAAGAATCAGAGGGGATGAGGAAATCTGCAGACAAATAACTGGGACAGTCAAGGATGCACTCATATATAAAAACATGGTTAAAATGCTTCAAGCTGCTGGGTTCCATCGTACGACTATCCAAATTATTAATAATTAATTAATAATTATTAATAATGTGTGGGCCAGAAAAGTCCATTTATAATGACAACCACTGTTTTCTCTGGGTGAAACGGGTTCAGTGTGAAAGGTACCAAAACGGTAATGAAATGGTAATATACTGGTTACAACATGCGATGTGAAGGGGGTTTAACTGCTCAGACCCGTTTTAAGAACCGTTTAAAGAACCGTTTCAAAAGCAGGTTTTGCGATGTGAAAGCAGCATAAGCTATCCACTTACTTTTCCTTTTTAAATTTGTTCAGGACAACTTCAAAATCCAATAGCAATAGTAAAACAGTGGTTGTCAGGAGGGACTAAGCAGTGTGTGATGGAGGGGGAGAAAACGCTACAAATCATTTTTACTTTTTAATAAATGTGCAAAGCCGTGGAATTGTCAGGATAAATCTCAACAGTGCAACTTACAATCATTCTCAAAATATGAAAATGGTTTGATTAGTAGTGATTCAAGATTTGCTTTATAAATATACATTTCTGTTGTAGGATGTCTTAACCAATAAGGCTAAGACACAGCCACTGGCTTCAGCACACACGGCTGACATGCCCCGTTTACATGAATGCTGCCTGTCGCCGCCCCGTTGCTGTCCCTAAATGCCAGCAACGTTAAATATGCTGCAGTGTTTTGGGTACTGTGAGCGACATCACCGTCCTAGATCAGCACATACAGATGTAGCCATGCTCATCTTTGCTGCGATGCACCATGCTGCATCGCGACATGTTACATGGCGTGCCGGGCTGTAACTATTACACTTGGCGATCGCTCAATTAATTCCATTAGGAATTAATTGAGTGATTGATGGATGCGAATAGTCGCAGTCCGGCATGCCATGGAGCAACCCCTGTTGCAGCATGATGCGTCGCAGCAAAGATGAACGTAGCCACCTCTGTACGTGGCGTGACTTCTGCACGTCCACAGATCTACAAACATCGGAGATTTGTGTAAACATCGGGTTTACGTACATCTCTGAATTAGGCCCTAGATCTATACAAATTTACCACTCTGCACCTGTCCAGACCGCAAGACTGAAACCCACAAGATGTGTTAATTGCCTCAATACTGTCTGAGGTTTTTGTCCTTTTGTGTTTTTTTACTTAATTTTTGAAACATATTGTGAGAGACCTTAGAAAATTAATTACATATTGCAAATCTTTTTCTTCAAGGACAGATTTTCATCCTTTAATTAACATTTTATAATTAAAATACCTATTTCTGCAAGACCGGCACACTCAGTGAAGTCACATTAAAGCTGTATCTTAAGGGAAAAAAACTAACAAGGACTATGAACTAGAAATGATAATTGACTGTATTGCCGAAAGCAATTAACTCTTTAGTAGGTATAAGACAGTAATTAATAATTAGTAGCTCAATTGTATTCTGTTCTGCATTTCATGCTGCATCTTATCTATATTTCTACACTTGTTTCTGTTGACTTTTGCTCACAATCCGGGCTGTTTTGTTTGTTGACACGTGAGGTGTGGTGCTGCCACCATGGTTACACGGTTTACCTCTGGTGCTGCCCATGTGAGGCCACTTCTACAAATTTTTCCAGGACCCTTTTAGATTTCAATCCACCCTGCCCGACTTTGAAAGACAGTGCAATGGAATATGCTAGCGCTACATAAATGTTAATAAATAAATGTATACATATATGCTACAGACAAGAATTATAAACCCTCTTGGTGTCACTGGGCCTTTCAATCAGCAGTGAAAATTTGAAACAAATTGTAATAGCAGTCCAAAATCTATATTATACATTTTTATTCCCATGTGTGGAGCCATTTTTTTAAATGTTTTATGTGGTGGCCAATGTGTGTGTTTTTCCTGTGGTGGCCAATGTGTTTTATTTTTCTCTTCTGCAATGTTTTTCATCTGCGCTTGCGTCTCAGTTGCACCGAGCATGCATGCACCTTAATGGTGTTTGTACACAGTCAGACACATACACCAAGAAGTCTATAAGAAATGTGTTGGCAAGGCCGTCTTAACAGCAGTGTAGGCCCCTGGGCACAGAAATGCACTGGGCCCCCTACCCATCCTCCAGCGGTAGGGGTGGGGGGTGCTATCAGCAGCAGCTTTGATGTAGGGGAGTGTTCTATCTTCTGCTCAGCATGTAGGACCTGGAGCAGTAATTTCTGCTAATTACTCCTTTACTGCACAAATGGGGCTAAACTGTAGATGGGGGGCATTTAGCTGAATGAAGGGGTCCCGGTATATGGCTTCCAAGGTGGTAAGAGGTGTTTAATATGTAGGGGAGGGGTGGATAGTGGAGTGGGCTTAATATTCATCATTTTCTGGTGGGAGGGCAGCTTGCTTGACTGCAGATATCTCAAGTTCCTGAAATTAGATTTCTTAGTTTTGAATGGGATAAATAAAAACTAGAGAGTCCCACCTTTCAGGAGATATTGGGGACTTGGGGATCAGAGCTCAGGAACCAGAGCAATTCACGAATGCAAATATAAAACTGTATACCAGGCGTGTGGTGCTGGAGCAGGGACCAGCTGCTGGAAGGCTGATATCTCTGGTTCTGGGCATAGTAGAGACATCAGACAGAACCCGAGATATCTGTCTGGGAAGAGCAATTAACAGGCTTGGATGGGGACCACTGCTTTCAAGTCAGATATCTCCAGTTCCCCATGGCCGATTTTCAAAAATTTGGTATCCCTGGAAAGAGGGGACCCTCAGCTATCAGCCTAGGGCCCTTATACTCCTGGGGCCCTTGGGCAAGAGCCCATTGAGCCCATACGAAAAGACGGCCCTGTGTGTTGGGCATTCCTATGTGGTTACAGGGGGTTGGCTAATAATATGCAGATTTAAAGTAGTGTGGGCATGTTGCTGAAAGTGGTTACATGTAGAGACACTGAATTGCTCACATTGGAGGCCATACTCAGACGGATGATCTGCACCTAGCATAGGGCTGGTTAAAGTTACAATGGTGCGAACGATTGTGGCATCTAAAAATGCACAAGGCATGATTGCAGCGTCTGTAGACCCTGACAGTGGCCATCTCTATCCTTGCATATTTGTATGCACAGATGTACACCAGGGAAGGGCTTTGTAACATCATTAGCATAAAGGGGGTCATTCAGAGTTGATCGCAGCAGCAAATTTGTTAGCAGTTGGGCAAAACCATGTGCACTGCAGGGGGGAGGGCAGATATAACATTTGCAGAGAGTGTTAGATTTGGGTGGGTTATATTGTTTCTGTGCAGGATAAATACTGGCTGCTTTATTTTTACACTGCAATTTAGATTTCAGTTTGAACACACCCCACCCAAATCTAACTCTCTCTGCACATGTTATATTTGCCCCCCCCCCCCCCCCCTGCAGTGCACATGGTTTTGATTAACTGCTAACAAATCTGCTGCTGCGATCAACTATGAATTAGGCCCAAAGTCACAGATGCAACTGCAGCAAAAGATGTATGAAGATGAATCCCGCCCCCTCGACAGATCCCGCCCCTATTAGTGCTGCTTCCATAAATTTCCCAGGTTGGTTTTCCAAATCCCTATCCAACCCTGCACACAATTAAGGCTCCAATAAGTAAGTTATACAGTTAGTTTCTTTTTAGAATTTTAACTTTTCCAAGTATACATAAACCATGATCACCTTTTCTTACAGAATAATTAACTTACCTACAAATGTATATTTGACAAATTTACATTTGCCTAATGACTGATTAAGAGACATGTATGTATCAGAATAAATCAGGAGGAAAGAACCCCTAAGGAAACAAAGCTCTCCAAGAAAGAACAGGCCACTCCGAATAGTATGAAAGATAAACACAGAGGGGGTAATTCCAAGTTGATCGCAGCAGGATTTTTGGGGGTAATTCCAAGTTGATCACAGCAGGAATTCTGTTAGCAGTTGGGCAAAACCATGTGCACTGCAGGGGAGGCAGATATAACATGTGCAGAGAGAGAGAGATTTGGGTGTGGTGTGTTCAATCTGCAATCTAAATTGCAGTGTAAAAATAACAGAAACAAAATAACCCACCCAAATCTAACTCTCTGCACATGTTATATCTGCCCCCCCTGCAGTGTACATGGTTTTGCTCAACTGCTAAAAAATTTCCTGCTGCGATAAACTTGGAATTACCCCCTTTGATAGCAATTGGGCAAAACCATGTGCACTGCAGGGGAGGCAGATATAACATGTGCAGAGAGAGTTAGATTTGGGTGGGTTATATTGTTTCTGTGCAGGGTAAATACTGGCTGCTTTATTTTTACACTGCAAATTAGATTGCAGATTGAACACACCCCACCCAAATCTAACTCTCTCTGCACATGTTATATCTGCCTCCCCTGCAGTGCACATGGTTTTGCCCAATTGCTAACAAAAATCCTGCTGCAATCAACTTGGAATTACCCCCCAAGGGACAGATTGATAGCAGTGCAGTGGCACATAAGGCAAGGAGAGAGAGTAGAAACTGCTGCTGATCAGCGGCTGCAGCCTCCTGAGACCCTCCCCAGCCTAGCACACAGCAGCATGTGCTTCGCTTAGGGATAGCCATCGACAATTCAAAATCATTGATGGTCTATGACCGATGTTAAATAATTTTACCATCGATGGGGAGAAGCAGATAGTATCCCACCATCGATGGTTTAGTGCTACCATTTTTTCTTCTTCATAGTGTCAGGGAAAGGAGCTTAGCCCTGCCCCCTTGACATCCATGAAGGCACGCCCCCGGGATCTGATTGGTCCGCATTACAGTTAACAGAAATGCAGGGGGTGACCATCGATGGGTAAAATCATCGATGGTTCCTTTACACCATCGAGGTTATCCATCGATGGTACCATCGATGGTGACCTTCGATGGATAACCTACCGATGGCCATCCCTACAGCAGCTTCGCTGGGGAGGGAGACTGATCTGACTAAGCAGTAAGCAGCAGCAGCAGCAATCTCTGCTCTCATCCTGTATCAAAGCTTGGAGGGAGATAAACTGGAGAGAGATACAGTATACTACCATCTAATCAGTTCCTGTCATTTCTCAAATACAGCCTGTAACATGGCAGTTAGGAGCTGATTGATTGGTGCTTTATCTCTCTTTGCATTATTTCTCTCCAAACTTTGATACATCATATTATGGGTCCCTATTCAGGCCTGATCGATGTTGTGCGAAATCGAGAGTGGCTGATTATCAAATGACTGCGCATGCGTATACACTGCAATGCGCAGACACAACGCCAAACAGTGACAGGATGGTGCGAAAATTTTGATTGCGAGGCATTCGCAAGGTGATTGACAGGAAGAGGATGTTTCTCGGTGGTTACTGCCCGTTTTCTGGGAGTGTCAGGAAAAGCGCAGGCGTTCCTAAGTGTTTTCTGGGAGGGCGTGTGACGTCAGCTCCTGCACCGATCAGCCTGATTGTACGGCACTGTAGGAGTAAGTCCTGGGCTACGCACAGACTGCACAGTATGGAAAAATCATTAGATGGTGAGTGAGTTATAAACGGATTTGCAGATGGTCGCTGCCTGGCGAAGATTTTGCACGGCGTACACATGCATTTGCACACTTGCACAGGGCATGTTGTCACTCTGTCTGGGCAGCGACTATCTGATCGTAGACCTTTGCAAATTTGCAGCACAGCGATCAGGTCTGAATTAGGCCCTATGGTGGTCATTCCGAGTTGTTCGCTCGCTAGCAATTTTTAGCAGCCGTGCAAACGCACTGTCCCTGCCCACTGGGGAGTGTATTTTCGCTTTGCAGAAGTGCGAACGCATGTGCAGCAGAGCGCCTGCAAAAACATTTTGTGCAAAACAAGACTAGCCCTGTACTTACTCTTCATGTGCGTTGATTCTAACGTTGGAGGGTAGGCTTTTGACGTCACACACCCGCCCTGCGTTCGCCCAGCCATGCCTGCATTTCCCCTGGCACGCTGGCGTTTTTCTAAGCACTCCCTGAAAACGGTCAGTTGACACCCAGAAATGCCCCCTTCCTGTCAATCTTCTTGCGGCCGACAGTGCAACTGAAAACGTCACTAGAACCTGTGAAAAACCACAAAGCTCTTTGTACCCGTACGTCGCATTGTAGTGCATACGCATGCGCAGTAATGCCGTTTTTTAGCCTAATCGCTGTGCTGCGAACAATGGCAGCAAGAAATCAACTCGGAATGACCCCTATGTCTGATGTGCCGCTGCGCATCTATACAGTGGCCAAAAGTAGTGGGCAGAAGAGAAGTGTTATGGGGGAAGAGGTGGGGGTAATCAATTAAGCTGGATCCCCTCCAATTCAGTAAACATTTTGTGGTACCCTGGAAAAATGGTGTGCATGCCGCTTCAAGAAATTACTTACAGGCCCGCAGCAGCACAAGGGCTCACTACTATCACCTACTGTGCAGTTAAAGAGTACGGATGCCATAGCACCCAAAGTAACCACAGCAACACCACATTCCACAAGCTGAACCCTGCAAAGAGGTTATTATGGCAACCCTCTTCCCCTTCCACATGAGGCTGTGAGAATATTTCATGAGTTGTGTTACCACCGCAATGAAGACATTCAGTCTGAGAGACTGAGTTTGTGGCAAGTTAATGTGCAGCACTGTAAACAGGAAAGAGACAGAGTTTGTTTCATTGCAAAGACCCTCATTGGTAAGTGAGTTGAGAGGTACTACCATCCCTTTGCTGGCTACATCCTTTATGGATAGGACTCTGAACATTTGCCTCCATTACCACCCTGGATTTCCCCTTTCATTTGTGTGCCAATCCCCCACTGACATATTGTGGCACTGCAGAATTTGATCAGAGCTCCAACGTTTATTGCCGGTGAAGACTGCCGAGAAAGCTAGTGTTTGCTATTGCTAATTGTATTTTTCATCAATTTCCTCATGAACACATTATAAACTGTGATTCTAATTATTTCATGCCAATATTCGTGATTCTAATTAATATGTTCAACTGTGATTTTAATTATATTCTGACATTCTTTTGTGATTCAAATTAATTGTCTTTTGCATATTGAATGCTCCTTTGTGGTGTAACCCATAGCCAATTGTCTTCTCTCTTCTCTTTTAATGCCTAATACTTCTTTTGTGATTTTTTAAATGTAATGCTAATTAATCAGTCATCATCTTTAATCCAGAATTCATTGCAGCTCAATAAAAAGACATACTGTTGGAATTGCTGACTCACTACTGTTTTGTATCAGTCTATCCTACCTTTCTCAACATGGTACTATAAAACAAGGTACTGGGAGAAACTTTTCAGGTGAAAGGTCTGTCACATAGCTACCCAACATCTGTGACTCTTCTCTAAACCTTAGCTAACCTGACAGGGTCACTAAAAGTTCAGCCCTCATCATCCATAGGGCTCTAATGGGGCAGCCTTATACTGTACTAGTACTGTGACCAATAAGGCTTGGCTTTGCAATATTTATAGAAAATAAATAACAAATAATCCTCCTACTGATACGTTATTGTGAGAATGACATGTGATTTTACTAATTAACAACATCTATCTATTTGGCTGCTGCCCCACAGAGGATAGTCACCTGTCCAGATACAAATAAAAAAAAATGAAAATATATGGATAGTACATGTAGTACTGTATGTAGCTATATTTATACATACACAGAATATGGAACTACTGCAAGAGTAATAAAAACTTCAACACATTTAGGGCCTAATTCAGACCTGATCACTCTTCTCTGTTTTTGCAGAGCGCTGCGATCAGATAGCCGCCCATAGAGAGTGAAAACCCGCCCCGTGCAAGTGTGTGAATGCAAGCCATGTGTACGCCGTGCGAAAACTTCGCCAGACAGCGGACATCTGCAAATCTGTCTGCAACTCACTCACCATCAAATGATTTTTCCAATCTGTGCAGTCTGTGCGTATCCCAGGACTTACTCCTACAGTGTGATAGAATTAGCCTGATCAGGCCGGAGCTGACATCACACACTCTCTCAGAAAACACTTGGGAACGCCTGCGTTTTTACTAACACTCCAAGAAAACGTCCAGTTACCACCCCAAAATGTCCTCTTCCTGTCAACCACCTTGTGAACGCCTTGCGATCGAAAATTTCGCACCATCCTATCGCTGTTTGGTATCGCGTCTGCACATTGCGGTGCATACACATGCGCAGTCATTCGATAATAGTACGCTGTGCGATTTCGCACAACACCGATTAAGTCTGAATCGGGCCCTTATTTAGAGCTTGGCAAAGTTGCTTACATGACATAAAAACAACTGAATATAATATGAAATAAAATATTGTTTTTTAAAAGAGAAACCAAAATTCCAATATGCATCTGTTGTGTAAGTGCCTCATATATATTGGTATTATGCCCGGCAATATACAATAACTATATGTCATTTACGTCATTCTGTTGATTGGGATGGCACCATAATTTCTCCCCCATTTTGAGTAGTGATCTACTACAATCTAATCAAGGAAAAGGCAACATCTTACACTTCAGATGCTGTAGAACTACACAACCCAGCATACCATGCCATAGTTTTTGTATGCCTAATAACAAAACAATGGCAGAGGATCCTGGGATGTGTAGTTCCACAGCAGCCAGAGTGCTGCACGCTAACTACCCCTGAACTATTGAATATTTTGTGTTACTCTCCAGTGCTAAAACAAAAAAAAATATGAAGCAGCTTCAACTAATTACTATAGAGTAGTTAACCAATATAAATGAAAAAGCATTTGTTGCTAAACTTTCATTTTGTTTTCTGTTCTTGTCAAGCAAAACTGATACTTACTGTATACATTCTTAAACCAGAAATTTCCTAGTTTTCTCTGTCCTCCTGTAAAAAAGTTATAGAAAAGCATATAGCAAATGAAATGCTATTTTTCCATATGCCGGTACAGAACATAATTCCGATGAAATAGTAAGAATAGTTTCATAAACTAACTTTCAGCACTGAACTTCCTCAGCACTTAAACTTAGCAGTATTGGCACAATCATCTACTGCCATCTAGGGCTTATCTAGCTAATTGCAACATGCAATAAAAATTTACTGTACTAAGGGGGTCATTCCGAGTTGTTCGCTCTGTAAATTTCTTCGCATCGCAGTGATTTTCCGCTTAGTGCGCATGCGCAATGTCCGCACTGCGACTGCGCCAAGTAAATTTGCTATGCAGTTAGGAATTTTACTCACAGTTTTTTCTTCGTTCTGGTGATCGTAATGTGATTGACAGGAAGTGGGTGTTTCTGGGCGGAAACTGGCCGTTTTATGGGTGTGTGCGAAAAAACGCTACCGTTTCTGGGAAAAACGCGGGAGTGGCTGGAGAAATGGAGGAGTGTCTGGGCGAACGCTGGGTGTGTTTATGACGTCAAACCAGGAACGACAAGCACTGAACTGATCGCACTGGCAGAGTAAGTCTCGAGCTACTCAGAAACTGCACAGAGATGTCTTTTCGCTATATTGCGAATCTTTCGTTCGCAATTTTGATAAGCTAAGATTCACTCCCAGTAGGCGGCGGCTTAGCGTGTGTAAAGCTGCTAAAAGCAGCTTGCGAGCGAACAACTCGGAATGACCCCCTAAGTAATCAACTGATTACTTTAATGGCCATGTCAATGGATTTAACAATAACAACACAAATGACAAAATGTGGATGTCTGCTTACATTTTTTAATTTCTTAAATGCAACTATGCTCAGGGAAAACTTGCTTTGAAAATAATATGCAAGTTAAACTCATTTAAATGTAAAGGTAAATCTTTACCCTTTTATAGCTAAAAAAAACAAAGGTTATTAAGGCTCTGAGCACTGGTAGATAATTTGAATTCTATGTATGTCCCACCTTGTTAAATAGTCTGCTATTACAGTAAGAGAGAAAATGTTCTTATTATTTGGCGGAGGTGCACCCAAAAAAGAAGATGCAGTAATTGTTTGTAAAGGGAGAGACCACCTAAGAGGGGTTTCAGTATGATTCACTGGCGGCCGGGATGCCGGCTGTCAATACACCGACAGCGGCATCCTGGCCACCAGTATGCCATCAATGCGACGAGTGCACAGAGTCTCCTTGCGGATTAGCTGCACTCACCACGCTGCGGGCTCGGTGGGTTTCCACCAGTAGGAATAGTCCTGTAGCGCTGGTATTCCGGCTGGTGGCATTGCCGGTTGTTGGAATTCCGGCATTGGTATCCTGATTGCTGGGATCCCAACAGCCGGCAAATTAAATGTATCCCCTAAGGGGTATAGTACTTTATATAGGGGCACACTTGGCAGTTTAAAAATCAACATTTTAATGCAGATGTGTCCTTGCTTCGTCATTGCCAGGATGAACTGCGATTGTGACTGGCAGCGCCTGCGTGCGACTGTGGGCCTATGGATTGCAGTTTGCACACCCACAGGCAAGCTAGTTGCAGCCTGCGGCAAGGACCAGCTAGGACTCATCTGTAGGTATACTGTACATTAAAAGGACAAAGCAAAAATTATCACACACATCTTAAAATTACAGTCCTAATTAAGAAGAAGGGAAAAAATTAAATAAAGAAAGAGTGTATAATAAAATGTCGGCATCACAGTTATATAAAACAAATCATAGGAAAAATTCCTTAATAGTATGTAAACCAATTCTAAACATATTTTCTTTGGAGAAAGAATGATACAGACTAGTCAGCTTAACAGGAGTAAACACAATTACACTGTAATCATAAAGTCAAAAAATGAATTTTTAAAAAAAAAAGTCATGTCAACCTTTTCCTGTGTCAAGCGTTAACATGTTGACATTTTGTCCATGTTGACCTTTGACCATGTCAACCTAATGCCTGACAACCGTTAGTAGTCGACCAATTATCTGTCGACCTTATCCACGTTGACTTGGATCCGGATACTCTGGTGGGTGGGGGAGTGTCTGTGGTTGCAGTAAGGCAAAAGCATTATCAGCCACAGAGACTTAGGCTACCAGAATTGTAATAAATAAAAGACTTTTATGCTTTACTAACGGAAAAGGAATCAGCAAAGTGATAAAAGTTGAATAAAATATCCATCTACATTATGTGTAAGAAGTTGTGCACAATAACAGTAATTACGGTATCTCAGCATTGTACCTCTGTGTGGTGTGGGGAGAAAAGGTGCAATATTGGCCACAAGGTGTCAGCATTTCACAGCTTATTGAATTGCTCCATCAGTCTGGTACTCTTGTCTATTCACCTCCAATTCCTTTGTCACTCCATGACAGTGCACCCATCATATGAAGCCCTGTCCTCACCTGGGCAGGTCACATTCTTCTACAAGAACAGCACACTCATCTCATAGTTTAGTTAACATTGTACTGATGTTGGTCATGGCACCTTGCAGCCAGTAGCGCTACTACTGAGTTGTCCAGTGTGTCCCTTGGATGTTCAGGGAATGCATCCTGCAGTCAGCAGAGATGACCACAGAGTTCTAAGGACCCTCCAAGCAGTGCTCTACTTCCTAGTGTCAGTGGCCCTGCCCCCTATGAGTGACATCATGATGTCACAGGTTTCGGGGAGGGGCTGGCATAGGACGGCTGTTGCAGCTTTTCAGAGCTATATGGTTTAAGTTGCCACTTTAAAGCATCTTCAAAGGGACACTCAGGAATGATTTGTGCTGTAAAGGATGTAGTTAAGATCATTGTACCAGAAAGCTAAATTAAAGTTGTAAATCATGTACAAGATGATGTAGGTCTGTAGGATAACATATTGTGGACAAGGGAATAATACTGTACATAAAGTATATGGTCATCAATAAAACCCCGAACATGGCTCATACTATTAACAAAGTCTTATGATTAATCATTGTGAAAAGACATTCTTTTGTCACACAGTTTGGGTATAGACTAGAAACATTGTTTTTGGACAGGGTTCCCTTATTGGACAAAAATGTTACAAACTGTGCAAAAATTGAAAATCAAAGGTAAAAATAATAAATAATTAATGCAGTGAATGTTACATAGAGACATTATATTTGTCTAAGACTCTATTGTAATATATAAGTAGAAAAAGAATTATACATGGTCAAATAACATTATTATGACCACCAGCTAATAGCCAGAGTAACCACCGTGTGCTGCACGGACAGCAGCTAGACGGGCTGAACTTTTGTTTTAGATATACGTCTGGTAGCCCCGAGTTTGACGGTGAGCTGCGCCACTGAAGTGTGTCGGTTGGCCCTCATGCACCTTCGTAGCCGACGTTCACCTCTCACATCAATGGCACGTGGTGATCCGCAGTTTACACTTTGGTTATTCGCAATGGTGCCAATTGTCCAGTCATGATACACCTTCACCACAGAAGCACGCGAACAGTTCACAAATTGCGCTGCTTCAGAGATACTGTGACCCTTGGCCCAAAAGCCGTTAATCATTTTTTCAACTTGGATAAATCACCCCTTTTACCCATGACAGCAACAAGTGATATGTGTGCAGACTTCCTATCACACACCTTATATAGCCACCAAGTCAGCCCATTACACGTAACGCACTCCAGGGGCTACGCGCTGCTGACATAAAATCTAGGAAGTGGTCATAATAATGTGACTCGTGTGTGTAGCAATAATAGAATATTAATAACATAATGAAACTATGTAGAAGCCAAAAAGAGTCTTAAATAAAATAATATTATGGCAACTCTGTCAAAAAAAAACAATAAAACACCATAGTAATAATACTGTATTTTAAAATACTGAAGAAATACGGATAACATTTCAGCCACTTTATATAAGTAAAATACTCACAATAAAAATGTATAAATTACTCTGTGTTTGCCACTGTAATGGGGTAGAAAAATTATTATACCTTATAATGTTCTCAGGTAAATTCCAATCACCAAAGCAGTACAGACCAGGAGAAAGGGACCAGTGCTGACCAAGGCTGGAACTAGCAGCGAGCAGAGCACAAGAGGTATTAATGTGAAACTGAGTGTTCCTGGTGGAAACCCAGGTTCTTTATGTGCACAGAGTTTTACAACATTGGCCCTCATTCCGAGTTGTTCGCTCGCTAGCTGCTTTTAGCAGCATTGCACACGCTAGGCCGCCGCCCTCTGGGAGTGTATCTTAGTTTAGCAGAATAGCGAACAAAAGATTAGCAGAACTGCTAATAAATAATTCCTTGCAGTTTCTGAGTAGCTCCAGACCTACTCACAGATTGCGATCAGCTCAGTCCGTTTAGTTCCTGGTTTGACGTCGCAAACACGCCCTCCGTTCGGCCAGCCACTCCTGCATTTTTCCCTGACACGCCTGCGTTTTTTTAGCACACTCCCAGAAAACGCTCAGTTACCACCCAGAAACGCCTCTTTCCTGTCAATCATTCACCGATCAGCAGAGCGACTGAAAAGCGCTGCAGGATCCACAGCAAAACTGCTAAGTTTTTAGTTAAATAACTAAGCGCATGCGCCCTGCGTGCCTTGCGCATGCGCAATTAGCAACAAATCGCAGCATAGCGAAAATCGCCAACTAGCGAACAACTCGGAATGACCCCCATGGTTTCTTGGATACAAAGTAACTTGGACTTTTTGCTTTGCTCCCAACACATGTGAATCAGGCCCTATGGCAGAATTGTCAACTGTTTAGTAAACTATTGTAAGAAGCAGGCATACTAAGCCTTGTAGAGTAATAAAGTGGAGAGACAAAGTACCAGCCAATCCGCTGGTACTTTATCTCTCTCATTACTGTAGCAAAACAGTAAAGAAACAAAGTACAATTAGTAAATACCAATTAAATAACTACTATAGCACCAACAGAGAAGAGATCATGAAAAACAATAATAGATTATTTTAGTCAGAATACCTTTTTGAAATATGTAAGATACTGTATTAAGGACCTGATTCTAAGTTGGATACAGAGGCTGCCGCAGCTGCATCTGTGACCAGTGATGTGCAGTCAGGTGAGACAGGTGAGGCAGAGTCTTTCCTGTCATACTCCAGTATACTCAAAGATACAGTAGTGATCCCGCACAGACGTTTCCTCCTGGAGTATCTCAAATCATGCATTTCACAATTGATATAACCAACATAACTGTGATATATCTCAGATATGGTTTAGAAACTAATAACTCAGTTGGTGGTGCTCTCAAGAGTCAAATTTTTGCATGAGTAAAGTAGGACAGAGAGACGCAGACTCTCTATTTAAAATATAGTTTATTAAATTTATACATTAAAATAAAAAAACATGCCATTTCTTGGTTCACACAACATGATATAGTAAATACGCAGTAAAATATTGTTATAATAACACTCAGTTCTGTAGGTTTATAGGTGGTGCCTTGTGACGCTCACGCAATTACCCACTGCCCGGCAGTCTTTTAGTCTCCTGTAGCCAAAGACTTTGCCTATAACAGCTGCCTTTCCAAGGTGAATTAGGTCCTCCCCGTACACAGATGCCCCCAGGTTTTCTGTATATACAAGGCGACTATCGGAGGCTGGGCAGGGGTAAATGCAGAATGGTGAGACGTTCACCTGACAACACCTTACTACTATGCTAAGGCACAGACTGAGGAGTGTGTTCTTAACATAAACAAAATGTACGTATAACAATGCACAGGGTGTTGAAAGCAACGACACTGAACATACGAATGATTGTGAATGCAACAATGCATAAGATGTAATAAGCAACTTAATAAATATGAAAGCAACAATGCCCAAAGATGTTATAAGCAACTAGACTGGAATTACATGCAACAATGCACAGGATATATGCAATAAAGAAATGCAGGCAAAGCAGTGTCTGTGTGGAGACTAGAGATGAGCAGGTTCGGTTCCTCGGAATCCGAACCCGCCCGAACTTCAGTTTTTTTTACACGGGTCCGAGCGACTCGGATCTTCCCGCCTTGCTCGGTTAACCCGAGCGCGCCCGAACGTCATCATCCCGCTGTCGGATTCTCGCGAGGCTCGGATTCTATCGCGAGACTCGGATTCTATATAAGGAGCCGCGCGTCGCCGCCATTTTTCACACGTGCATTGAGATTCATAGGGAGAGGACGTGGCTGGCGTCCTCTCCGTTTATATATAGAGATTCGAGAAGAGAGTGAGACAGTCTCACTAGAGAGAGACACAGTAGTAATTTTGGGGAGCATTAGGAGGAGTACTACTACTACTAGTACTTGCTGAAGTGAAGTGATAGATAGTGTGACTGTATTGTATTATCTGACTTGTGGGGGAGACACTGACAGTGGGGAGCAGTTAGAGTCTGAGAGCAGGACTCAGGACTCAGGAGTACATAGTACATATAACGTACAGTGCACACTTTTGCTGCCAGAGTGCCACACCAGTATAATATATATTGTGATTGTATGCTTAGGAGTACTACTTGCAAGTTGCTGATAGTGTGACCAGTGACCTGACCACCAGTTTAATAATCACCACCAGTTTAATTAATATATATATATATATATATATATATAATTGTATATAATTTATATATATATATAATATTATAATTGTATACCACCTACCCGTGTTTTTTTTTTTCTTTCTTCTTTATACATACTACTATAGTAGCTTACTGTAGCAGTCTGCGGTGCTGCTGAGCTGACAGTGTCCAGCAGGTCCGTCATCAGTCATTACATAATAAATATATATACCTGTCCGGCTGCAGTACTAGTGATATTATATATACATATATATATTGATTTCATATCATTATCATCCAGTCTATATTAGCAGCAGACACAGTACGTTAGTCCACGGCTGTAGCTACCTCTGTGTCGGCACTCGGCAGTCCATCCATAATTGTATACCACCTACCCGTGGTTTTTTTTTTTCTTTCTTCTTGATACATACTACTATAGTAGCTTACTGTAGCAGTCTGCGGTGCTGCTGAGCTGACAGTGTCCAGCAGGTCCGTCATCAATCATCATTACCTAATAAATATATATCTACCTGTCCGGCTGCAGTACTAGTGATATTATATATACATATATATATTGATTTCATATCATTATCATCCAGTCTATATTAGCAGCAGACACAGTACGTTAGTCCACGGCTGTAGCTACCTCTGTGTCGGCACTCGGCAGTCCATCCATAATTGTATACCACCTACCCGTGGTTTTTTTTTTTCTTTCTTCTTGATACATACTACTATAGTAGCTTACTGTAGCAGTCTGCGGTGCTGCTGAGCTGACAGTGTCCAGCAGGTCCGTCATCAGTCATCATTACCTAATAAATATATATCTACCTGTCCGGCTGCAGTACTAGTGATATTATATATACATATATATATTGATTTCATATCATTATCATCCAGTCTATATTAGCAGCAGACACAGTACGTTAGTCCACGGCTGTAGCTACCTCTGTGTCGGCACTCGGCAGTCCATCCATAATTGTATACCACCTACCCGTGGTTTTTTTTTTTTTCTTCTTGATACATACTACTATAGTAGCTTACTGTAGCAGTCTGCGGTGCTGCTGAGCTGACAGTGTCCAGCAGGTCCGTCATCAGTCATCATTACCTAATAAATATATATCTACCTGTCCGGCTGCAGTACTAGTGATATTATATATACATATATATATTGATTTCATATCATTATCATCCAGTCTATATTAGCAGCAGACACAGTACGTTAGTCCACGGCTGTAGCTACCTCTGTGTCGGCACTCGGCAGTCCATCCATAATTGTATACCACCTACCCGTGGTTTTTTTTTTTCTTTCTTCTTGATACATACTACTATAGTAGCTTACTGTAGCAGTCTGCAGTGCTGCTGAGCTGACAGTGTCCAGCAGGTCCGTCATCAGTCATCATTACCTAATAAATATATATCTACCTGTCCGGCTGCAGTACTAGTGATATTATATATACATATATATATTGATTTCAAATCATTATCATCCAGTCTATATTAGCAGCAGACACAGTACGGTAGTCCACGGCTGTAGCTACCTCTGTGTCGGCACTCGGCAGTCCATCCATAAGTATACTAGTATCCATCCATCTCCATTGTTTACCTGAGGTGCCTTTTAGTTGTGCCTATTAAAATATGGAGAACAAAAATGTTGAGGTTCCAAAATTAGGGAAAGATCAAGATCCACTTCCACCTCGTGCTGAAGCTGCTGCCACTAGTCATGGCCGAGACGATGAAATGCCAGCAACGTCGTCTGCCAAGGCCGATGCCCAATGTCATAGTACAGAGCATGTCAAATCCAAAACACCAAATATCAGTAAAAAAAAGGACTCCAAAACCTAAAATAAAATTGTCGGAGGAGAAGCGTAAACTTGCCAATATGCCATTTACCACACGGAGTGGCAAGGAATGGCTGAGGCCCTGGCCTATGTTCATGGCTAGTGGTTCAGCTTCACATGAGGATGGAAGCACTCAGCCTCTCGCTAGAAAAATGAAAAGACTCAAGCTGGCAAAAGCACCGCAAAGAACTGTGCGTTCTTCGAAATCCCAAATCCACAAGGAGAGTCCAATTGTGTCGGTTGCGATGCCTGACCTTCCCAACAGTGGACGTGAAGAGCATGCGCCTTCCACCATTTGCACGCCCCCTGCAAGTGCTGGAAGGAGCACCCGCAGTCCAGTTCCTGATAGTCAGATTGAAGATGTCAGTGTTGAAGTACACCAGGATGAGGAGGATATGGGTGTTGCTGGCGCTGGGGAGGAAATTGACCAGGAGGATTCTGATGGTGAGGTGGTTTGTTTAAGTCAGGCACCCGGGGAGACACCTGTTGTCCGTGGGAGGAATAGGGCCGTTGACATGCCTGGTGAAAATACCAAAAAAATCAGCTCTTCGGTGTGGAAGTATTTCACCAGAAATGCGGACAACATTTGTCAAGCCGTGTGTTGCCTTTGTCAAGCTGTAATAAGTAGGGGTAAGGACGTTAACCACCTCGGAACATCCTCCCTTATACGTCACCTGCAGCGCATTCATAATAAGTCAGTGACAAGTTCAAAAACTTTGGGCGACAGCGGAAGCAGTCCACTGACCAGTAAATCCCTTCCTCTTGTAACCAAGCTCACGCAAACCACCCCACCAACTCCCTCAGTGTCAATTTCCTCCTTCCCCAGGAATGCCAATAGTCCTGCAGGCCATGTCACTGGCAATTCTGACGAGTCCTCTCCTGCCTGGGATTCCTCCGATGCATCCTTGAGTGTAATGCCTACTGCTGCTGGCGCTGCTGTTGTTGCTGCTGGGAGTCGATCGTCATCCCAGAGGGGAAGTCGTAAGCCCACTTGTACTACTTCCAGTAAGCAATTGACTGTCCAACAGTCCTTTGCGAGGAAGATGAAATATCACAGCAGTCATCCTGCTGCAAAGCGGATAACTGAGGCCTTGACAACTATGTTGGTGTTAGACGTGCGTCCGGTATCCGCCGTTAGTTCACAGGGAACTAGACAATTTATTGAGGCAGTGTGCCCCCGTTACCAAATACCATCTAGGTTCCACTTCTCTAGGCAGGCGATACCGAGAATGTACACGGACGTCAGAAAAAGACTCACCAGTGTCCTAAAAAATGCAGTTGTACCCAATGTCCACTTAACCACGGACATGTGGACAAGTGGAGCAGGGCAGGGTCAGGACTATATGACTGTGACAGCCCACTGGGTAGATGTATGGACTCCCGCCGCAAGAACAGCAGCGGCGGCACCAGTAGCAGCATCTCGCAAACGCCAACTCTTTCCTAGGCAGGCTACGCTTTGTATCACCGCTTTCCAGAATACGCACACAGCTGAAAACCTCTTACGGCAACTGAGGAAGATCATCGCGGAATGGCTTACCCCAATTGGACTCTCCTGTGGATTTGTGGCATCGGACAACGCCAGCAATATTGTGTGTGCATTAAATATGGGCAAATTCCAGCACGTCCCATGTTTTGCACATACCTTGAATTTGGTGGTGCAGAATTTTTTAAAAAACGACAGGGGCGTGCAAGAGATGCTGTCGGTGGCCAGAAGAATTGCGGGACACTTTCGGCGTACAGGCACCACGTACAGAAGACTGGAGCACCACCAAAAACAACTGAACCTGCCCTGCCATCATCTGAAGCAAGAAGTGGTAACGAGGTGGAATTCAACCCTCTATATGCTTCAGAGGTTGGAGGAGCAGCAAAAGGCCATTCAAGCCTATACAATTGAGCACGATATAGGAGGTGGAATGCACCTGTCTCAAGCGCAGTGGAGAATGATTTCAACGTTGTGCAAGGTTCTGCTGCCCTTTTAACTTGCCACACGTGAAGTCAGTTCAGACACTGCCAGCCTGAGTCAGGTCATTCCCCTCATCAGGCTTTTGCAGAAGAAGCTGGAGACATTGAAGGAGGAGCTAACACGGAGCGATTCCGCTAGGCATGTGGGACTCGTGGATGGAGCCCTTAATTCGCTTAACAAGGATTCACGGGTGGTCAATCTGTTGAAATCAGAGCACTACATTTTGGCCACCGTGCTCGATCCTAGATTTAAAGCCTACCTTGGATCTCTCTTTCCGGCAGACACAAGTCTGCTGGGGTTGAAAGACCTGCTGGTGAGAAAATTGTCAAGTCAAGCGGAACGCGACCTGTCAACATCTCCTCCTTCACATTCTCCCGCAACTGGGGGTGCGAGGAAAAGGCTCAGAATTCCGAGCCCACCCGCTGGCGGTGATGCAGGGCAGTCTGGAGCGACTGCTGATGCTGACATCTGGTCCGGACTGAAGGACCTGACAACGATTACGGACATGTCGTCTACTGTCACTGCATATGATTCTCTCCCCATTGAAAGAATGGTGGAGGATTATATGAGTGACCGCATCCAAGTAGGCACGTCACACAGTCCGTACTTATACTGGCAGGAAAAAGAGGCAATTTGGAGGCCCTTGCACAAACTGGCTTTATTCTACCTAAGTTGCCCTCCCACAAGTGTGTACTCCGAAAGAGTGTTTAGTGCCGCCGCTCACCTTGTCAGCAATCGGCGTACGAGGTTACATCCAGAAAATGTGGAGAAGATGATGTTCATTAAAATGAATTATAATCAATTCCTCCGTGGAGACATTGACCAGCAGCAATTGCCTCCACAAAGTACACAGGGAGCTGAGATGGTGGATTCCAGTGGGGACGAATTGATAATCTGTGAGGAGGGGGATGTATACGGTGATATATCGGAGGATGATGATGAGGTGGACATCTTGCCTCTGTAGAGCCAGTTTGTGCAAGGAGAGATTAATTGCTTCTTTTTTGGTGGGGGTCCAAACCATCCCGTCATTTCAGTCACAGTCGTGTGGCAGACCCTGTCACTGAAATGATGGGTTGGTTAAAGTGTGCATGTCCTGTTTATACAACATAAGGGTGGGTGGGAGGGCCCAAGGACAATTCCATCTTGCACCTCTTTTTTCTTTAATTTTTCTTTGCGTCATGTGCTGTTTGGGGAGTGTTTTTTGGAAGGGCCATCCTGCGTGACACTGCAGTGCCACTCCTATATGGGCCCGGTGTTTGTGTCGGCCACTAGGGTCGCTTATCTTACTCACACAGCTACCTCATTGCGCCTCTTTTTTTCTTTGCGTCATGTGCTGTTTGGGGAGTGTTTTTTGGAAGGGCCATCCTGCGTGACACTGCAGTGCCACTCCTAGATGGGCCCGGTGTTTGTGTCGGCCACTAGGGTCGCTTATCTTACTCACACAGCTACCTCATTGCGCCTCTTTTTTTCTTTGCGTCATGTGCTGTTTGGGGAGTGTTTTTTGGAAGGGCCATCCTGCGTGACACTGCAGTGCCACTCCTAGATGGGCCCGGTGTTTGTGTCGGCCACTAGGGTCGCTTATCTTACTCACACAGCTACCTCATTGCGCCTCTTTTTTTCTTTGCGTCATGTGCTGTTTGGGGAGTGTTTTTTGGAAGGGCCATCCTGCGTGACACTGCAGTGCCACTCCTAGATGGGCCCGGTGTTTGTGTCGGCCACTAGGGTCGCTTATCTTACTCACACAGCTACCTCATTGCGCCTCTTTTTTTCTTTGCGTCATGTGCTGTTTGTGGAGTGTTTTTTGGAAGGGCCATCCTGCGTGACACTGCAGTGCCACTCCTAGATGGGCCCGGTGTTTGTGTCGGCCACTAGGGTCGCTTATCTTACTCACACAGCTACCTCATTGCGCCTCTTTTTTTCATTGCGTCATGTGCTGTTTGGGGAGTGTTTTTTGGAAGGGCCATCCTGCGTGACACTGCAGTGCCACTCCTAGATGGGCCAGGTGTTTGTGTCGGCCACTAGGGTCGCTTAGCTTAGTCATCCAGCGACCTCGGTGCAAATTTTAGGACTAAAAATAATATTGTGAGGTGTGAGGTATTCAGAATAGACTGAAAATGAGTGGAAATTATGGTTTTTGAGGTTAATAATACTTTGGGATCAAAATGACCCCCAAATTCTATGATTTAAGCTGTTTTTTAGGTTTTTTTGAAAAAAACACCCGA
Organism: Pseudophryne corroboree; assembly: GCF_028390025.1. Classification (NCBI taxonomy): domain Eukaryota; kingdom Metazoa; phylum Chordata; class Amphibia; order Anura; family Myobatrachidae; genus Pseudophryne; species Pseudophryne corroboree. The sequence goes on from NC_086451.1 coordinate 359,987,444, forward strand.
ATCCAAAACACACCCGAATCCGACAAAAAAAATTCGGTGAGGTTTTGCCAAAACGCGGTCGAACCCAAAACACAGCCGCGGAACCGAACCCAAAACCAAAACACAAAACCCGAAAAATTTCCGGCGCTCATCTCTAGTGGAGACCCCACAAAAATCTGAATATAAGGCTAGCTGGATCTGATCAGGCAATCAGTCTGGCAAGGTCTCCAAGTCACGGGTATTACACTGACAGACAGGATCTCATACGAGCTGACAGGTTCAGACAAAAGCAGGAACTATCACCAGCGATTTGGAAGAGGCCAAGAAGGGAATATAAATGGTGCTACACCAAACAGAACCCAGTAATCAGAGATAAATGAAAGGACATGCAGCTGTGCTGCTGCACATCCACAAGACAAAGCTAGACTAGTTGCTAGGCGCTCCGCGGCTCCCAGTCTCCCCTGTGGTAGCATTGCTAGGTGCAGGGCAGGACCTGGAAGCGCCAGCTGATGGAGGAAGTGCAGCGTCCCGGTCGCTAGGCAATGGCCGGGACCTGCCTCCTCCACGAGCCGCTCCGTGACTGATAACAGTACCGTCCCCTTGAAGAGGGGTTAAGAAACACATAGAACCTGGTTTCTGAGGATATTTCTTAAAGAATCCTTTTTTTAGTTCAGGGGCATGGAGGAACCTCCCAGGCACCCAAGCTCTCTCCTCCAGCCCATAGCTTTTCCAATGAACTAAATAATGTACTTGACCCTGCACAAACTTGGAGTCCAGGAATCTTTCAACAACAAACTCTTGATCTCCCCGAATCATGACTGGATAAGGTCTCCTGAAACCACTTACTTTAAATTTCTTAGAAATGAATGCCAGTTTAAATAGGGTAATTGCAGATGGAAAGCAACAGGATTGATTTTGTGGATGAGTTGAAATGGCCCAATGTAATGGGGACCCAGTTTCTGAGCTGTCTGGCGGAGCTTGATGTTTCAGACAGATAACCATAACCACACCATTTCTCCTACTTTGAAAGAACAAGGTTTCCGAAATCTGTCAGCAAATCTTTTAGACCGGGCTGTCGCATCCTCCAACGCTTGATGAACTTCCCTCCAAATCCTCCTGAGGCGAGAGACGAGAGAAAAAGAAGAACTAGACTGTTGTGACGGAGTGAAAGTATTACATTTAGGATGAATACTGCACACACAAAAGAAAGGAGACATGGAAGTTGAAGAATGTTCAGAATTATTATATGCAAATTCTGCAAAGGGTTGGTGGTCAACCCAATCATCTTGGTATTTAGATATATAACATCATAGATATTGCTCCAACGATTGATTAACCCGTTCTGTCTGGCCATTGGACTGTGGATGATACCCTGACGAGAGACTGATATTGATACCCAGTTCGGCACAAAAAGACCTCCAGAAACGGGCTATGAATTGAGAGCCTCTATCCGAGACAATGTCTTGTGGTAGGCCATGAATACGGAATATGTGTTGAATCAACAATGAAGAAAGATCCTTAGCATTAGGCAGTTTAGACAGGGGAATGAAATGAGCCATTTTACTGCAACGGTCAACTACTACACAGATGACCGAGCATTTGGAAGATCTTGGCAGGTCCACAATAAAAATCCATTGACAAATGGATCCATGGCTTGGAGGGTACAGACAGAGGAAGTAATTGTCCAGAAGAAAGAACATGAGGAGACTTGTTTTTGGCATGGACATGACAGGCCCTAACAAACTCCTGAACATCTGTCTTGATAGTTGGCCACCATGCTGAGCGAGAGAGAAGGTGTAAAGTCTTATTAACCCCTGGATGTCCTGAGGTCTTGTTGTCATGGAACTCAGATAACACAGCTGATCTGAGTTTCTCTGGAACGAATAGGAGTCCTGCAGGAGTCTCAGATGGGGCCTGCATCTGTGCTGAGTGGACTTGAGAGGCAAGATTCATGGTTAGGCCAGCAAGAATGCATCCTGGTGTAACAATCGGCTCCGGAAGCTTAGAGACTTCATGGCTAGACAGGAAACTCTGGGATAAAGCGTCAGCTTTGATATTTTTGGAGCTGGGCCTATAGGTAATAACAAAATTGAACCTAGCAATGAACAGCACCCATCTGGCTTACCGAGAGTTCAATCTTTTAGCAGATTCAAGATAGACTAAATGTTTGTGGTCTGTGAATATGGTTACTGTATGCCTTGCCCCCTCCAGCCAGTGCCTCCATTCTTCCAAAGCACATTTGACTGCTAAGAGCTCTCAATTTCCTACATCATAGTTAACATCAGCAGTGGAAAATTTCTGAGAGAAAAAGGCACAGCGGTGGAGTTTATGACTGACTGGATCCTCTTGTGAAAGAATAGCTCCAAGAACCAACTTCAGAGGCTTCCACTTCAACAATGAAAGGCAGATCTGGATCGGGATGCCAGAGAACAGTAGCAGAGATAAATGCTTTTTAAAGGTCCCCAAAGGCCTTTACCGCCTGTGGTGACCAATGAACTGGATCCGCACCTTTCTTGGTTAGACTTACAATTGGAGCTACAATTGAAGAAAATTAATCGATAAACCTTCTGTAGTAGTTTTCAAAGCCAAGAAAACATTGTGTAGCTTTTAGATTAGAAGGACGAACCCATTCCACAATTGCCTGAAGCTTCTTAGGATCCATAGAAAACCCCTTGGAGGTGATGATGTATCCCAGGAAGGCGACCTTCTCAATCTCAAATTTACATTTTTCCAATTTTGCATAGAGATGATTTTTCCTGAGCTTGGTAAAGACCGCTTTTACATGAGCTCGGTGTTCTATGAGTGAGGCGGAGTAGATCAATATATCATCAAGATATACGACCACAAATCTTCCAAGGAATTCTCTAAGAATGTCACTTATGATATCCTGGTAGACGTCAGGGGCGTTGGTTAGAGATGAGCGCCTGAAATTTTTCGGGTTTTGTGTTTTGGTTTTGGGTTCGGTTCCGCGGCCGTGTTTTGGGTTCGACCGCGTTTTGGCAAAACCTCACCGAATTTTTTTTGTCGGATTCGGGTGTGTTTTGGATTCGGGTGTTTTTTTCAAAAAACCCTAAAAAACAGCTTAAATCATAGAATTTGGGGGTCATTTTGATCCCATATTATTATTAACCTCAAAAACCATAATTTCCACTCATTTTCAGTCTATTCTGAATACCTCACACCTCACAATATTATTTTTAGTCCTAAAATTTGCACCAAGGTCGCTGGATGACTAAGCTAAGCGACACTAGTGGCCGACACAAACACCTGGCCCATCTAGGAGTGGCACTGCAGTGTCACGCAGGATGTCCCTTCCAAAAAACCCTCCCCAATCAGCACATGACGCAAAGAAAAAAAGAGGCGCAATGAGGTAGCTGACTGTGTGAGTAAGATAAGCGACCCTAGTGGCCGACACAAACACCGGGCCCATTTAGGAGTGGCACTGCAGTGTCACGCAGGATGTCCCTTCCAAAAAACCCTCCCCAATCAGCACATGACGCAAAGAAAAAAAGAGGCGCAATGAGGTAGCTGACTGTGTGAGTAAGATTAGCGACCCTAGTGGCCGACACAAACACCGGGCCCATTTAGGAGTGGCACTGCAGTGTCACGCAGGATGTCCCTTCCAAAAAACCCTCCCCAATCAGCACATGACGCAAAGAAAAAAAGAGGCGTAATGAGGTAGCTGACTGTGTGAGTAAGATTAGCGACCCTAGTGGCCGACACAAACACCGGGCCCATTTAGGAGTGGCACTGCAGTGTCACGCAGGATGTCCCTTCCAAAAAACCCTCCCCAATCAGCACATGACGCAAAGAAAAAAAGAGGCGCAATGAGGTAGCTGACTGTGTGAGTAAGATTAGCGACCCTAGTGGCCGACACAAACACCAGGCCCATTTAGGAGTGGCACTGCAGTGTCACGCAGGATGTCCCTTCCAAAAAACCCTCCCCAAACAGCACATGACGCAAAGAAAAATAAAAGAAAAAAGAGGTGCAAGATGGAATTGTCCTTGGGCCCTCCCACCCACCCTTATGTTGTATAAACAAAACAGGACAAGCACACTTTAACCAACCCATCATTTCAGTGACAGGGTCTGCCACACGACTGTGACTGATATGACGGGTTGGTTTGGACCCCCCCCAAAAAAGAAGCAATTAATCTCTCCTTGCACAAACTGGCTCTACAGAGGCAAGATGTCCACCTCATCATCACCCTCCGATATATCACCGTGTACATCCCCCTCCTCACAGATTATCAATTCGTCCCCACTGGAATCCACCATCTCAGCTCCCTGTGTACTTTGTGGAGGCAATTGCTGCTGGTCAATGTCTCCGCGGAGGAATTGATTATAATTAATTTTAATGAACATCATCTTCTCCACATTTTCTGGATGTAACCTCGTACGCCGATTGCTGACAAGGTGAGCGGCGGCACTAAACACTCTTTCGGAGTACACACTTGTGGGAGGGCAACTTAGGTAGAATAAAGCCAGTTTGTGCAATGGCCTCCAAATTGCCTCTTTTTCCTGCCAGTATAAGTATGGACTGTGTGACGTGCCTACTTGGATGCGGTCACTCATATAATCCTCCACCATTCTTTCAATGGTGAGAGAATCATATGCAGTGACAGTAGACGACATGTCCGTAATCGTTGTCAGGTCCTTCAGTCCGGACCAGATGTCAGCATCAGCAGTCGCTCCAGACTGCCCTGCATCACCGCCAGCGGGTGGGCTCGGAATTCTGAGCCTTTTCCTCGCACCCCCAGTTGCGGGAGAATGTGAAGGAGGAGATGTTGACAGGTTTTCTCACCAGCAGGTCTTTCAACCCCAGCAGACTTGTGTCTGCCGGAAAGAGAGATCCAAGGTAGGCTTTAAATCTAGGATCGAGCACGGTGGCCAAAATGTAGTGCTCTGATTTCAACAGATTGACCACCCGTGAATCCTTGTTAAGCGAATTAAGGGCTCCATCCACAAGTCCCACATGCCTAGCGGAATCGCTCCGTGTTAGCTCCTCCTTCAATGTCTCCAGCTTCTTCTGCAAAAGCCTGATGAGGGGAATGACCTGACTCAGGCTGGCAGTGTCTGAACTGACTTCACGTGTGGCAAGTTCAAAGGGCATCAGAACCTTGCACAACGTTGAAATCATTCTCCACTGCGCTTGAGACAGGTGCATTCCACCTCCTATATCGTGCTCAATTGTATAGGCTTGAATGGCCTTTTGCTGCTCCTCCAACCTCTGAAGCATATAGAGGGTTGAATTCCACCTCGTTACCACTTCTTGCTTCAGATGATGGCAGGGCAGGTTCAGTAGTTTTTGGTGGTGCTCCAGTCTTCTGTACGTGGTGCCTGTACGCCGAAAGTGTCCCGCAATTTTTCTGGCCACCGACAGCATCTCTTGCACGCCCCTGTCGTTTTTTAAAAAATTCTGCACCACCAAATTCAAGGTATGTGCAAAACATGGGACGTGCTGGAATTTGCCCATATTTAATGCACACACAATATTGCTGGCGTTGTCCGATGCCACAAATCCACAGGAGAGTCCAATTGGGGTAAGCCATTCCGCGATGATCTTCCTCAGTTGCCGTAAGAGGTTTTCAGCTGTGTGCGTATTCTGGAAACCGGTGATACAAAGCGTAGCCTGCCTAGGAAAGAGTTGGCGTTTGCGAGATGCTGCTACTGGTGCCGCCGCTGCTGTTCTTGCAGCGGGAGTCCATACATCTACCCAGTGGGCTGTCACAGTCAAATAGTCCTGACCCTGCCCTGCTCCACTTGTCCACATGTCCGTGGTTAAGTGGACATTGGGTACAACTGCATTTTTTAGGACACTGGTGAGTCTTTTTCTGAGGTCTGTGTACATTTTCGGTATCGCCTGCCTAGAGAAGTGGAACCTAGATGGTATTTGGTAACGGGGGCACACTGCCTCAATAAATTGTCTAGTTCCCTGTGAACTAACGGCGGATACCGGACGCACGTCTAACACCAACATAGTTGTCAAGGCCTCAGTTATTCGCTTTGCAGCAGGATGACTGCTGTGATATTTCATCTTCCTCGCAAAGGACTGTTGAACAGTCAATTGCTTACTGGAAGTAGTACAAGTGGGCTTACGACTTCCCCTCTGGGATGACCATCGACTCCCAGCAGCAACAACAGCAGCGCCAGCAGCAGTAGGCGTTACACGCAAGGATGCATCGGAGGAATCCCAGGCAGGAGAGGACTCGTCAGAATTGCCAGTGACATGGCCTGCAGGACTATTGGCATTCCTGGGGAAGGAGGAAATTGACACTGAGGGAGTTGGTGGGGTGGTTTGCGTGAGCTTGGTTACAAGAGGAAGGGATTTACTGGTCAGTGGACTGCTTCCGCTGTCACCCAAAGTTTTTGAACTTGTCACTGACTTATTATGAATGCGCTGCAGGTGACGTATAAGGGAGGATGTTCCGAGGTGGTTAACGTCCTTACCCCTACTTATTACAGCTTGACAAAGGGAACACACGGCTTGACACCTGTTGTCCGCATTTCTGTTGAAATAGTTCCACACCGAAGAGCTGATTTTTTTGGTATTTTCACCAGGCATGTCAACGGCCATATTCCTCCCACGGACAACAGGTGTCTCCCAGGGTGCCTGACTTAAACAAACCACCTCACCATCAGAATCCTCCTGGTCAATTTCCTCCCCAGCGCCAGCAACACCCATATCCTCCTCATCCTGGTGTACTTCAACACTGACATCTTCAATCTGACTATCAGGAACTGGACTGCGGGTGCTCCTTCCAGCACTTGCAGGGGGCGTGCAAATGGTGGAAGGCGCATGCTCTTCACGTCCAGTGTTGGGAAGGTCAGGCATCGCAACCGACACAATTGGACTCTCCTTGTGGATTTGGGATTTCGAAGAACGCACAGTTCTTTGCGGTGCTACTGCTTTTGCCAGCTTGAGTCTTTTCATTTTTCTAGCGAGAGGCTGAGTGCCTCCATCCTCATGTGAAGCTGAACCACTAGCCATGAACATAGGCCAGGGCCTCAGCCGTTCCTTGCCACTTCGTGTGGTAAATGGCATATTGGCAAGTTTACGCTTCTCCTCCGACAATTTTATTTTAGGTTTTGGAGTCCTTTTTTTACTGATATTTGGTGTTTTGGATTTGACATGCTCTGTACTATGACATTGGGCATCGGCCTTGGCAGACGACGTTGCTGGCATTTCATCGTCTCGGCCATGACTAGTGGCAGCAGCTTCAGCACGAGGTGGAAGTGGATCTTGATCTTTCCCTAATTTTGGAACCTCAACATTTTTGTTCTCCATATTTTAATAGGCACAACTAAAAGGCACCTCAGGTAAACAATGGAGATGGATGGATACTAGTATACAATTATGGACGGACTGCCGAGTGCCGACACAGAGGTAGCTACAGCCGTGAACTACCGTACTGTGTCTGCTGCTAATATAGACTGGTTGATAAAGAGATGTCGTAGTATGTATGTATGAAGAAGAAAGAAAAAAAAACCACGGTTAGGTGGTATACAATTATGGACGGACTGCCGAGTGCCGACACAGAGGTAGCCACAGCCGTGAACTACCGTACTGTACTGTGTCTGCTGCTAATATAGACTGGTTGATAAAGAGATGTCGTAGTATGTATGTATAAAGAAGAAAGAAAAAAAAACCACAGTTAGGTGGTATACAATTATGGACGGACTGCCGAGTGCCGACACAGAGGTAGCCACAGCCGTGAACTACCGTACTGTACTGTGTCTGCTGCTAATATAGACTGGTTGATAAAGAGATGTCGTAGTATGTATGTATGAAGAAGAAAGAAAAAAAAACCACGGTTAGGTGGTATACAATTATGGACGGACTGCCGAGTGCCGACACAGAGGTAGCCACAGCCGTGAACTACCGTACTGTACTGTGTCTGCTGCTAATATAGACTGGTTGATAAAGAGATGTCGTAGTATGTATGTATAAAGAAGAAAGAAAAAAAAACCACGGTTAGGTGGTATACAATTATGGACGGACTGCCGAGTGCCGACACAGAGGTAGCCACAGCCGTGAACTACCGTACTGTACTGTGTCTGCTGCTAATATAGACTGGTTGATAAAGAGATGTAGTAGTATGTATGTATAAAGAAGAAAGAAAAAAAAACCACGGGTAGGTGGTATACAATTATGGACGGACTGCCGAGTGCCGACACAGAGGTAGCTACAGCCGTGAACTACCGTACTGTGTCTGCTGCGACTGGATGATAAATAATGATATAAAAAATATATATATATCACTACTGCAGCCGGACAGGTATATATATTATATAATGACGGACCTGCTGGACACTGTCTGTCAGCAGAATGAGTTTTTTATAGAATAAAAAAAAAAACACCACACAAGTGAAGTCACACGACGAGTGTTTAACTTTTTCAGGCAATCACAATATAGTATACTACTAACTATACTGGTGGTCAGTGTGGTCAGGTCACTGGTCAGTCACACTGGCAGTGGCACTCCTGCAGCAAAAGTGTGCACTGTTTAATTTTAATATAATATGTACTCCTGGCTCCTGCTATAACCTATTACTGGCACTGCAGTGCTCCCCAGTCTCCCCCACAATTATAAGCTGTGTGAGCTGAGCACAGTCAGATATATAATATATACATAGATGATGCAGCACACTGGGCTGAGCAGTGCACACAGATATGGTATGTGACTGTCTTGTACTCCTGGCTCCTGCTATAACCTATAACTGGCACTGCAGTGCTCCCCAGTCTCCCCCACAATTATAAGCTGTGTGAGCTGAGCACAGTCAGATATATAATATATACATAGATGATGCAGGCATGCAGCACACTGGGCTGAGCAGTGCACACAGATATGGTATGTGACTGAGTCACTGTGTGTACCGTTTTTTTCAGGCAGAGAACGGATATATTAAATAAAACAACTGCACTGCTGGTGATCACTGTGGTCAGTCACTAAACTCTGCACTCTCTTCTACAGTATCAGCCTCAGGTCAATCTCTCTCTCTCTCTCCTAATCTAAATGGAGAGGACGCCAGCCACGTCCTCTCCCTATCAATCTCAATGCACGTGTGAAAATGGCGGCGACGCGCGGCTCCTTATATAGAATCCGAGTCTCGCGAGAATCCGACAGCGTCATGATGACGTTCGGGCGCGCTCGGGTTAACCGAGCAAGGCGGGAAGATCCGAGTCGCTCGGACCCGTGAAAAAAACCATGAAGTTCGTGCGGGTTCGGATTCAGAGAAACCGAACCCGCTCATCTCTAGCGTTGGTGAGTCCAAAAGGCATTACCATATACTAGTAGTAGCCTGAGTGGGTATTGAATGCGGTTTTCCACTCGTCCCTTTGTCGGATCCGAATGAGATTGTATGCTCCTCGCAAATCAATCTTAGCAAAAACTGTAGCATTTCTAAGCTGATCAAATAAGACGGATATCAGAGGCAATGGGTATGAATTTTTTATTGTAATTTTATTCAGTTCCTTAATAATAATCGATGCATGGCCATAATGAGCCTTCCTTCTTCCCGACAAAGAAAAACCTGGCTCCTATCGGTGACTTAGAAGGCCTGATAAAGCCTTTTTCTAAACTCTCCCGGATGTATTCCTCCATAGCTTTCGTCTCGGGCAACGATAGGGTGCAGAGGCAGCCTTTAGGGAGTCTAGCTCCAGGTATAAGATTGATTGTACAATCATAAGGACTGTGATGAAGCAAAGACTCAGCTTGCTGTTTGGAGAAAACATCCATGAAAAACATGTACTAGGTAGGCAACCCTTCAGGGACTGGAAGTGCTGAGCGGACCGGCATGGTCAGGCATTAGGCTGCACTTTCCATGACCCAGGAAACTAGATCTCCTGTACTCTAGTTGAATACTGGGTTATGAGCTTTTAGCCAGGGCAGACTCAGAACAACTGGAGTTAGGGGACAATGGCCCTCATTCCGAGTTGTTCGCTCGCTAGCTGCTTTTAACAGCATTGCACACGCTAGGCCGCCGCCCTCTGGGAGTGTATCTTAGCATAGCAGAATTGTAAACGAAAGATTAGCAGATTTGCGAACAGAAAATTCTTAGCAGTTTCTGAGTACCTCCAGACTTACTCAGCCATTGCGATCAGTTCAGTCAGTTTTGTTCCTGGTTTGACGTCACAAACACACCCAGCGTTCGCCCAGACACTCCCCCGTTTCTTCAGACACTCCCGCGTTTTTCCCAGAAACGTCAGCGTTTTTTCGCACACTCCCATAAAACGGCCAGTTTCCGCCCAGAAACACCCACTTCCTGTCAATCACACTCCGATCACCAGAACGATGAAAAATCCTTGTTATGCCGTGAGTAAAATACCTAACTTTTGAGTAAAATAACTAAGCGCATGCGCTCTGCGAACCTTGCGCATGCGCAGTAAGCGACTAATCGCAGTATAGCGAAACTCGGCAACGAGCGAACAACTTGGAATGAGGGCCAATGTACAAGGAGAAAATACAACTCTTTGCAATGACATACTCCGACAAAAAACTGGAGGGCTGGAGTCCGGGTGCTCACCCAACCATTTTGAAGAGGACTGCCATGTAATCCACAGACAGAAATTGGTGGGCATAGAGTCTCCATAGGAATTCCTCGGACATGAGCAAATCCATAAAGTTTCCGGCAGCCCCGGAGTCTACATAGGCAGTTACTTCACTTGGACCATAAGGGGTAGTTAACATAATAGGTAATAATAAATAATTATTCAGGGATATGGAGCAGAGACCTGAAAAAACTCTCTGAATTTCTCAGGTCTACTAGTTTTCCGCCTTCTGTGGACAAGTTTATTTGCCAGTTGCCCCTTGATCCCACAATATAGGCATAGTCTAGACTGCAACGTCTCGCCTTCTCTTGAGGTGTCAAATGGAAAGCCATGATTTACATGGGTTCCTCAGTATTCCCTGCAACCTCTGGCACCATCCAGCGAGATGTAGGTGTGGGAACCTCTTTCTTCATTCTACATTCCCTATCAACTTTGATGGCTAACCCATAAGTGCATCTAGAGTGGCCGGGGAGAGATAATGGATGAGAAAATCCTTAATATGTTCAGTTAGCCCCAACCGGAACTGACTCCGAAGTGCTGGGTCATTCCAACAACAATCATTGGCCCTTCGGCGAAATTCGGTACAATATACCTCGGCAGAATTTCTCCCTTGCTTAAGGGAATGAAGATGGGCCTCCGCAAATGCTGCCCTATCTGGGTCATCATAGAGGACTCTCAAGGCTTTAAAGAAGGAATCCATGGAATGCAGACTGCTGATGCAGATCAGCTGAAAGGCCAAAGGCCCAAGATTGTGGGTCACCTTGTAACAGGGAAATTATGATTCCTACTCGCTGGGTCTCAGTACCTGAGGAGGTAGGCCTGAGCTTGAAATACAGCTTACAACTCTCCCAGAAATTCACAAACTGTTTACGGTCCCCAGAGAACCTATCTGGAAGGTTTAGTTTAGGTTCCCTCGGAGCGGGTGACGAGACAGCCTGGGTCCTACGATTTTCCTCCTGAGTGGCTACACGAAGGGTGAGGTTCTGTAGCTGAAGGGTCAAACCCTGGATCTGGCCCGTCCAGAATCTGGGCAGGATTTTGTGCTGGATCCATCCGGAGACAAACGACCCACGGAGCTATGGTTTGTGATGGCTGGTGATACTGTTATGACTACACTTAGTTCCGTAGGTTTATAGGTGGTGCCTTGTGACGCTCACGCAATTACCCACTGCCCAGCAGTCTTTTAGTCTCCTGCAGCCAAAGACTTCGCCTGTAGCAGCCACCTTTCCAGGTTGACTTAGGTCCTCCCTGTGCACAGACTCGCACGAGCCCTGGACAAGGCGATAGGCACAGAAAGAGCCATGACTAGCGTAGCTCCATCTGTGTGTATGTGTAAATCTGGCTCTGATATTAGCCAGTGCCTTCCCAGCTATTTACTTCACCACACATCACTGCCTGCGACTTATGCTAATGCTGCAACCAATTTAATAGAAACTGAGAAGCTCACTCGCAGTGTCTTGTTATGGTGCATTTCTGTCTAAGAGCATCTTTAAACGCGGATGCAGTCGTTTTTAGTGACTGTAGAGGTCAGACTCAGAAGTTATCACCAGAAATGATATTTCAATATAAGTGTTTGTACAAAACAATTATATTCTATAACAATTATATTCTATTGTAGGCGTGACAGGATTTTGTGCATAAAAAAACTGATGCTGTTTCCTGTATGTAACCTTTGTACAGGCGTGAAAGAAGGATTTATGTTCCTCTTGGAGGCACAAAATAATATAATAACCCGGGTACCAGTCATAAAAGGTTGTATGTTCTGACTATGTACCCCAGTCCCAATTAACCAGATCTTTTCAGTCATGTTTAGAAGAAAAAATCTCGACAATGCTTTTGTCCTGGGCGTTGGCAGGAGCTACTCGTCGCAGTGAGGGTCGCAGCGGCGGCGTGTGACATCACGCAGTCACCGCGGCCCACCCCTCGCATGGTCCGGTCATGCCTGCATTTCCCGGATCGCGCCCCCTAAACGGCGGCCAAACGCTGCCGGTCCGCCCCCTCCCGTCCAGCGACCGCCTCTGCCTGCCAATCAGGCAGAGGCGATTGCAGGGCTAAGACGGCCTTCAGCTGTCTGGCATGTGCCGGCGCATGCGCAGTTCAGACCTGGTCAGCAGCTATACGAAAGCGCACAGCACCGATCAGGTCTGAATTAGGCCCCATATGTAGAGGGTGGAGGAGGGAATGGCACGTAGAGAATGGGGATGTATGAGTCATTGCCTGGGATGCAGCTGCTGGTTGTTGCTCCTATGTATTAATGGCAGCTTGGAATGTGTGGCTGCAGTGTGACAACTCATTGCTATGCCAAACTCCCAGCCAATCACTGGCATGGAGGAGCAGCAGCTAGCAGGATCATATCACGAGGAAGAAAACAGACAGGGCCTGGGCAAATACACACACACACACACACACACACACACACACACAGACACACCCTGTGGTTGGCCAATGAGAAAGGTGGCATAAAGAAAGAGAACTACACTTTTATACTCTAAAGTTAAAAAAAATATATATACTGTATACTGTATACGTAATATTGCCGTTAAATGTTATTAACAAATTTATTATCTATTTCAAATACATAGATCAAACTTATAAACATAGGATAAGATTGTAATAAAATATATAAATCAGCTTATTGTGAGCAAGTATTTAAAACAATACAGGACTACAGTATGGGCCTAATCCATATTTGGATGCAAATTACAGATGTGCACCGGAAATTTTTCGGGTTTTGTGTTTTGGTTTTGGATTCGGTTCCGCGGCCGTGTTTTGGATTCGGACGCGTTTTGCCAAAACCTCCCTGAAAAATTTTTCTCGGATTCGGGTGTGTTTTGGATTCGGGTGTTTTTTTTACAAAAAACCCTCAAAAACAGCTTAAATCATAGAATTTGGGGGTCATTTTGATCCCATAGTATCATTAACCTCAATAACCATAATTTACACTCATTTTCAGTCTATTCTGAACACCTCACACCTCACAATATTATTTTTAGTCCTAAAATTTGCACCAAGGTCGCTGGATGGCTAAGCTAAGCGACACAAGTGGCCGACACAAACACCTGGCCCATCTAGGAGTGGCACTGCAGTGTCAAGCAGGATGGCACTTCAAAAAAATAGTCCCCAAACAGCACATGATGCAAAGAAAAAAAGAGGCGCACCAAGGTCGCTGTGTGACTAAGCTAAGCGACACAAGTGGCCGACACAAACACCTGGCCCATCTAGGAGTGGCACTGCAGTGTCAGACAGGATGGCACTTCAAAAAAATTGTCCCCAAACAGCACATGATGCAAAGAAAAAAAGAGGCGCACCAAGGTCGCTGTGTGACTAAGCTAAGCGACACAAGTGGCCGACACAAACACCTGGCCCATCTAGGAGTGGTAATGCAGTGTCAGACAGGATGGCACTTAAAAAAATACTCCCCAAACAGCACATGATGCAAAGAAATATGAAAGAAAAAAGAGGTGCAAGATGGAATTGTCCTTGGGCCCTCCCACCCACCCTTATGTTGTATAAACAGGACATGCACACTTTAACAAACCCATCATTTCAGCGACAGGGTCTGCCACACGACTGTGACTGAAATGACTGGTTGGTTTGGGCCCCCACCAAAAAAGAAGCAATCAATCTCTCCTTGCACAAACTGGCTCTACAGAGGCAAGATGTCGACCTCATCATCATCCTCCGATTCCTCACCCCTTTCACTGTGTACATCCCCCTCATCACAGATTATTAATTCGTCCCCACTGGAATCCACCATCTCAGATCCCTGTGTACTTTCTGGAGGCAATTGCTGGTGAATGTCTCCACGGAGGAATTGATTATAATTAATTTTGATGAACATCATCTTCCCACCATTTTCTGGAAGTAACCTCGTACGCCGATTGCTGACAAGGTGAGCGGCTGCACTAAACACTCTTTCGGAGTACACACTGGAGGGAGGGCAACTTAGGTAGAATAAAGCCAGTTTATGCAAGGGCCTCCAAATTGCCTCTTTTTCCTGCCAGTATAAGTACGGACTGTCTGACGTGCCTACTTGGATGCGGTCACTCATATAATCCTCCACCATTCTTTCAATGGTGACAGAATCATATGCAGTGACAGTAGACGACATGTCAGTAATCGTTGGCAGGTCCTTCAGTCCGGACCAGATGTCAGCACTCGCTCCAGACTGCTCTGCATCACCGCCAGTGGGTGGGCTCGGAATTCTTAGCCTTTTCCTTGCACCCCCAGTTGCGGGAGAATGTGAAGGAGGAGCTGTTGACGGGTCACGTTCCGCTTGACTTGACAATTTTCTCACCAGCAGGTCTTTGAACCTCTGCAGACTTGTGTCTGCTGGAAAGAGAAATACAACGTAGGTTTTAAATCTAGGATCGAGCACGGTGGCCAAAATGTAGTGCTCTGATTTCAACAGATTGACCACCCGTGAATCCTGGTTAAGCGAATTAAGGGCTCCAACCACAAGTCCCACATGCCTAGCGGAATCGCTCTGTTTTAGCTCCTCCTTCAATGTCTCCAGCTTCTTCTGCAAAAGCCTGATGAGTGGAATGACCTGACTCAGGCTAGCAGTCTGTCTGAACTGACTTCACGTGTGGCAAGTTCAAAGGGTTGCAGAACCTTGCACAATGTTGAAATCATTCTCCACTGCGCTTGAGTCAGGTGCATTCCCCCTCCTTTGCCTATATCGTGGGCAGATGTATAGGCTTGAATGGCCTTTTGCTGCTCCTCCATCCTCTGAAGCATATAGAGGGTTGAATTCCACCTCGTTACCACCTCTTGCTTCAGATGATGGCAGGGCAGGTTCAGGACTGTTTGCTGGTGCTCCAGTCTTCGACACGCGGTGGCTGAATGCCGAAAGTGGCCCGCAATTCTTTGGGCCACCGACAGCATCTCTTGCACGCCCCTGTCGTTTTTTAAATAATTCTGCACCACCAAATTCAATGTATGTGCAAAACATGGGACGTGCTGGAATTTGCCCAGATGTAATGCACGCACAATATTGGTGGCATTGTCCGATGTCACAAATCCCCAGGAGAGTCCAATTGGGGTAAGCCATTCTGCGATGATGTTCCTCAGTTTCCGTAAGAGGTTGTCAGCTGTGTGCCTCTTATGGAAAGCGGTGATACAAAGCGTAGCCTGCCTAGGAACGAGTTGGCGTTTGCGAGATGCTGCTACAGGTGCCGCCGCTGCTGTTCTTGCTGCGGGAGGCAATACATCTACCCAGTGGGCTGTCACAGTCATATAGTCCTGAGTCTGCCCTGCTCCACTTGTCCACATGTCCGTGGTTAAGTGGACATTGGGTACAACTGCATTTTTTAGGACACTGGTGACTCTTTCTGAAGTCTGTGTACATTTCGGTATCACCTGCCTAGAGAAATGGAACCTAGATGGTATTTGGTACCGGGGACACAGTACCTCAATCAAGTTTCTAGTTGCCTCTGAATTAACGGTGGATACTGGAAAAACGTTTCTCACCACCCTGGCTGACAAGACCTGAGTTATCCGCTTTGCAGCAGGATGACTGCTGTGATATTTCATCTTCCTCGCAAAGGACTGTTGGACAGTCAATTGCTTACTGGAAGTAGTACAAGTGGTCTTCCGACTTCCCCTCTGGGATGACGATCGACTCCCAGCAGCAACAACAGCAGCGCCAGCAGCAGTAGGCGTTACACTCAAGGATGCATCGGAGGAATCCCAGGCAGGAGAGGACTCGTCAGACTTGCCAGTGACATGGCCTGCAGGACTATTGGCTTTCCTGTGTAAGGTGGAAATTGACACTGAGGGAGTTGGTGGTGTGGTTTGCAGGAGCTTGGTTACAAGAGGAAGGGATTTAGTGGTCAGTGGACTGCTTCCGCTGTCATCCAAAGTTTTTGAACTTGTCACTGACTTACAGTATGATGAATGCGGTCCAGGTGACGTATAAGGGAGGATGTTCCTAGGTGGTTAACGTCCTTACCCCTACTTATTACAGCTTGACAAAGGCAACACACGGCTTGACACCTGTTGTCCACATTTGTGTTGAAATAATTCCACACCGAAGAGGTGATTTTTTTTTGTATTTTAACCAGGCATGTCAATGGCCATATTCGTCCCACGGACAACAGGTGTCTCCCCAGGTGCCTGACTTAAACAAACCACCTCACCATCAGAATCCTCCTTGTCAATTTCCTCCCCAGCTCCAGCAACACCCATATCCTCATCCTGGTGTACTTCAACAGTGACATCTTCATTTGACTATCAGGAACTGGACTGCGGGTGCTCCTTCCAGCACTTAAAGGGGGCGTGCAAATGGTGGAAGGCGCAAAGCTCTTCCCGTCCAGTGTTGGGAAGGTCAGGCATCGCAACCGACACAATTGGACTCTCCTTGGGGATTTGTGATTTAGAAGAATGCACAGTTCTTTGCTGTGCTTTTGCCAGCTTAAGTCTTTTCATTTTTCTAGGGAGAGGATGAGTGCTTCCATCCTCATGTGAATCTGAACCACTAGCCATGAACATAGGCCAGGGCCTCAGCCGTTCCTTGCCACTCCGTGTCGTAAATGGCATATTGGCAAGTTTACGCTTCTCATCAGACGCTTTCAATTTAGATTTTTGGGTCATTTTACTGAACTTTTGTTTTTGGATTTTACATGCTCTCTACTATGACATTGGGCATCGGCCTTGGCAGACGACGTTGATGGCATTTCATTGTCTCGGCCATGACTAGTGGCAGCAGCTTCAGCACGAGGTGGAAGTGGATCTTGATCTTTCCCTATTTTAACCTCCACATTTTTGTTCTCCATTTTTAATGTGTGGAATTATATGCCAGTATCAATAGCAATGGCCTACTACTATATATACTGCGCACAACTGAAATGGACCACAGGTATGGATGGATAGTATACTTGACGACACAGAGGTAGGTAGAGCAGTGGCCTTCCGTACCGTACTGCTATATATACTGGTGGTCACTGTCAGCAAACTGCAAAACTAAAATGCACCACAGGTATAGAATCTAGATGGATAGTATACTTGATGACACAGAGGTAGGTAGAGCAGTGGCCTTCCGTACCGTACTGCTATATATACTGGTCGTCACTGTCAGCAAACTGCAAAACTAAAATGCACCACAGGTATAGAATCTAGAAGGATAGTATACTTGACGACACAGAGGTAGGTAGAGCAGTGGCCTTCCGTACCGTACTGCTATATATACTGGTGGTCACTGTCAGCAAACTGCAAAACTAAATGCACCACAGGTATATAATCTAGATGGACAGTATACTTGACGACACAGAGGCAGGTAGAGCAGTGGCCTTCCGTTCCGTACTGCTATATATACTGGTGGTCACTGTCAGCAAACTGCAAAACTAAAATGCACCACAGGTATAGAATCTAGATGGATAGTATACTTGACGACACAGAGGTAGGTAGAGCAGTGGCCTTCCGTACCGTACTGCTATATATACTGGTGATCACTGTCAGCAAACTGCAAAACTAAAATGCACCACAGGTATAGAATCTAGATGGATAGTATACTTGACGACACAGAGGTAAGTAGAGCAGTGGCCTTCCGTACCGTACTGCTATATATACTGGTGGTCACTGTCAGCAAAACTCTGCACTGTACTCCTCTTATATAATACTGCTGGTTCCCAGTCCCCACAATAAAGCAGTATGAGCACAGATATATGCAGCACACTGAGCACAGATATGGAGCGTTTTCAGGCAGAGAATGAATAATACTGGTGGTCACTGGTCAGCAAAACTCTGCACTGTACTCCTCCTATATAATACTGCTGGTCCCCAGTTCCCACAATAAAGCAGTGTGAGCACAGATATATGCAGCACACTGAGCACAGATATGGAGCGTTTTTCAGGCAGAGAACGGATAAAACTGGTGGTCACTGATCAGCAAAACTCTGCACTGTACTCCTCCTATATAATACAGCTGCTCCCCAGTCCCCACAATTAAGCAATAAGCACAAATATTTGCAGCAACATTAATAAACGGAGAGGACGCCAGCCACGTCCTCTCCCTAACATTTCCAATGCATGATTGAAAATGGCGGCGACACGCGGCTCCTTATATAGAATACGAATCTCGCGAGAATCCGACAGCGGGAGAATCCGAGTATGCCTCGGACCCGTGTAAAATGGGTGAAGTTCGGGGGGGTTCGGTTTCCGAGGAACCGACCCCGCTCATCACTAATGCAAATGCAATTTCAGTTGTGAATTTTTAGGCTACAGAACTGCTAATGTTAGCAACTGTAGCTGCCGCCCAGAAAAGAAGACAGTTGCCCACCAGAGCTGTTGATAAAGTTATTTGCAACTGTGTACACATTTGCAGCCAATATGCAAAAACTAGGAACATCGGCTCTAAGGGTTGGACTATGGCTACTCAGACTGGACACAGCAGTAGCGACGCAGACGCCATGTTTTTGAATATGCAAGCTTGCAGCTGACAGCAGATACAGGCCCTTAAAACAGCCATGACACATCTGCATTTTTGCAACAATTTACCGTTAACACCTCCAAACGGTCACTTCCTGTCAATCACTTTGCCATGAAATCTTCATTGCGAGCGGGATTGCAGTGACACCTTGACACATGCGCTCTATAATGGTGTAACACGTATAAGGGGCTCTACTGTGACATAATATATATAAGTAGCTCTACTGTGGCGTAATGTGTATTAGCGGCTCTACTGTTGCGTAACATGTTTAAGTGGCTCTACTGTGGCATGATGTGTATAAGCAGTTCTACTGTGTCGTAACATGTATAAGCGGCTCTACTGTGGCGTAATGTGTATAAGCAGTTCTACTGTGCCGTAATGTGTATAAGCGGCTCTACTGTGGTGTAACGTGTATAAGCGGCTCTACTGTGGCGTAACGGGTATAAGCAGCTCTACTGTGGCGTAACATGTATAAGCAGCTCTACTGAGGCATAACAAGTATAAGCAGCTCTACTGTGGTGTAACATGTATGAGTGGCTCTACTGTGGCGTAACGTGTATAAGCAGCTCTACTATGGCGTATCGTGTATAAGTGGCTCTACTGTGGCGTAAAGTGTATGAGCTGCTCTACTGTGTGGTGTAACGTGTATAAGCAGCTCCACTGTGTGGCGTAACGTGTATAAGCAGCTCTACTGTGTAGCATAATGTGTATAAGCAGCTCTACTGTGTGGCGTAATGTGTATAAGCAGCTCTACTGTGGCGTGTATATGTACATGTATATGTGACTCAACTCTGTGGCATAACATGTATAAGTAGCTTTACTGTGGTGTAACTTATATAAGCGACTCTACTGTGTGGCGTAACATGTAAAAGCAGCTCTACTGTGTGGTATAACATTTATAAAGGGTACAACTATATGGTGTAATGTGAATAACACACACTACTGTGTGGTGTAATGTGAATTGTTACTATTATGTAGCCACACCCCTTCCCATGAAGCCACACGCCTATATTTTAGTTGTGCACCTTCGGTGTGCACTGTCTATGGCCCTCATTCCGAGTTGATCGCAGAGAGTCATCGCATCGCAAATGTGCAAAAACTAACTAACTGCGCATGCGCAAAAGCGTAAATACGCATGCGCGAGCACAGCCGTACGACACTGGTGCAAAAATACAAAAAAAAAACCACACGTTACTCACAAACGAAAACGAGGAGTGGCGGAGGCGTGGCGGAGGCGAGACTTCGCAATGGTCCGACATGGGCGTGAAAGTGGGCGTACAGTGTGGGAGTATGCAACTCGCAATGGGCGTGTTTTTCGCAACAAAACATTGTCGCTGTTAAAACTAACATAGGAATCCGTAGCAATCTCCACGCAGCAGCCGAGTAGGTCTGCAGTTACTCTGCATTTGCGAAGTACTGTTACAAGTGTGTATGCACTAATTAGCAGTTAATTGGAGAGCACATTCATCTGTTGCCCAATTACTTGTTAAATACTGCTCAGATGAAAGTTAGCAAACAACAATTGTCAAAACCCACATTACATGTTTATTCTAATCACATATAAATCTCACACACTGCCAAATAAGGTTGTTATTTGTGTTCAAGTTGGTGTGTAAACATTTTTGTAAAGGGCAGGTTTTAATGTGTGTAAGAGTACCAAATGCAAACAAGTGAAATTAACCAAAATGTAAATAAAAAGCAGCAACATTTAACCTAAATAAACACAGACCCACATAATGCAGCATACACTTATTTTTGGCTAGAAATGATAGTTTAATATTTGTTTTTAATATCTGACAATGTTTTAAATGATGTCCTGTTGCCCATAGCAAAAAAAAAAAAAGTGTTGTGTCATTTTAATTAATATGGACATTAAAGTGTGGTGCAAGGCATACCTGTAGTATTTTTGAAGATGCAATTGTTTTTATAAATTGCAGATTGTTCCCTCGTTCCACAAGTGTCTATATGCTTACCTAATCTTCCTGGAACTAAGATTTACCTAATGCATTACCTTGAATAAAGTACTCAATTTTTGTTAAAGTACTAATTTTTTATTACTGTAGTAATATATTTTTTAATCAAAACAACATGGCTACACGTGAGTCTCACAGGCAGAGATGGACCAAGCAGCAAGCAGATGCCACTGACACAAATGATATAGCAGAACTCAGTACTCGGCAAAATTCAGCTTCTGACAAAATGATAATTTGAAGTAAAAATAAAAGATATTACACACCCTGCCACACAAAAATATTGACCCAACTGAGAAAGAATTAGGATCCACCACACAAACACATCAATACATAGCACACTAGTAAGAGGAAGATGGCTCTGGTGTTTCAGAAAAAAAGCTCACAGGCTACAATACCTCCAAACATTAATAATACATTTCACTAAGAGGGAGTTATCCATTCTGGCCACACAAGCCAACTCCAAAATAACATAGCGGCAACATGAAAAACATGGGTGCTGCCCATCTGGAGAGACATCACTTTCTTTTTTTTCTCCCCGCCTGAGGCTGTTCTTCTTGGCTTGGTCTGCGGAGCGACCTTCGTTGGGCCTGCCCAGTGGGCTGTTCTTCCTGGGCAGGGGCAGGGGAGGGAGCCGATGTGGGTGGCTCTCTGCCACTGTGGGCAAGGGAGACAGCGATGGCCTGGAGCCCTTGCAAGATGTTAGTTGCAAGGCTTTGGAATGAGGAGGCAAGTTGTTCTTGTCCCTGCCTGATCTCTGCCAGACCTTGGCAGAGTTGAGCAACACCTTGCTCAACACTGGTTCGGTGCTCAGTGAGCCGGACAGCTATCTGGCTTACCTCCCGGATGACCCCGTCTTGAAACGCATTTAGGCTCTCACCATACCTAGCTATTTCAAGCAGGATCTCCGGGATAGCAGAGGGTTGGGTGGGGGGGCCAGTAGGAACCTGCAGAGGTGGGATTTGTGGGCCCACACTGCCAGACCCACTAGGTCCCTCCACCTCAGCCTCAGCCACATAACCTTCCTGTGACTCAAACTGATCACCCCCCTGTGCTGTGTTTTGTGGCAAGCAAATAGAAAAATGTGTGGGAAAAGAGTACAATAAAGAATTAGTTATTATTTTATAAATACAGTTTAAATTGCAGACAAATAAGTGTGTAAACTTACCAGGAAAGTCATGTTCCGTCAGGATCTCAGGCAGGTCCGTGTCCATATTAGACACCCCTTGGCCCTCCTCATAACTGACACAGGGCATCGCCATCTCCTCCAAGTCTGTAAACTCCACAGCGACAGCTGGTCCTCCACCTGTAGCCCTTGAGGCATTCCACTCCGCAGACCTCTTTGCCTTCAGGCGGGATTTGAAGTCGGCCCAACTACATATGTTTGGGGAAATAGGGGCAAAGTAGAGTATTATTATTTCTGGAAATAAATATATAGGACACATGTTCTGCTTTTGTTTGCTATACATAACATCACATGTAACTACATTTTTAAGACTACTTAGCACAGAGAATGGACTGGCAAGATGCACTTACCGTCGTCTAACTTCCTGTGATGTTCTGACGACAGAGCCAACTTCATTCACAGAATGTGTGATGTCCCTCCAGATGCGATCTTTCGTAGCAGCACCCATGTTTTTGGGTCCTCTATGTATTTTGGACATGGCCTGCGTGACCAAAACACGCAACTCCCTCTTAGTGAATGCTGGCTGTCTTTTTTTACGTCTGGAGGTAGCCTGTGAGCTTTCCTCCTGTTGCTCCTCACCATCTTCCTAGTCACTAGCAGCTTCTGTCTGTTGTGCTTGTGTGGCTAATGATGATTCTCCCTCAGTTTGGCCAGTATGTGTGTGTGGCAGGGTATCCCCACTTAATTGTTGGGTCTCAGAAGCTAACATTTCCCGAGTACTGGGTCCTGCCTCTTCCAAATCCGCAGAGGCGGATTCCATCATTCGTCTCTGGCACTCTATGCGTTTTTTTGCCAATGCCATCTGCTGCTGCATAATGCGGTCCATCTCTGCTGCTAATTCCTCACGAGTAGCCATGTTGGAGATGACGTCTGTACGCCCAGGTGTGTGGCGATTTATACCTACGTGCGGCGCGTTCATTCACACAGGTGTACAGTATGCTAATATTGCTACTGATTGTACTGCTTATTTAAGGGCCTGGTTTGCACGCTGTGAGTGTGTTGGTGATGAATGGAGTTTCTGTGTCGTGCGAGAAGGTGCTCTTTTGTACTTTGCAGAGTGAGTAATTTTAGCATTGTCAAGCATACAGTTTTCCGTTTAGTAGCTTTTAGCATATACACCGTATTGCGTATTTTTTGCGAAGTTCCGTTTGTGAGTAGTCCTGCAATCGTCTTGTTGTTAAATGCAAGTATGTTTGTTGGTGCAATGCAGGTGTTTTTCTGTTTTTGTTAGAATATCTGTTTTTAGTTTTTTTTGTTTATTTTGTAAATATTTTTTTTGGCCTAACCTGTACTTTAGTGTTTCTGTTTTGTGAAATAATTTAAAAATGTTGCTCTTAGTCTCATTTTGTGTCTCTTGTAGGTTAATTTATCTGGAGAAGTAATCCGTCTTTATTTTCTGGGCAACTTAGCCTTTATTATTTGGGCCAGTTTCTTACAAAAATCAACAGTGTTGTTTTGTGGAGCAGGTAAGTCCCCTAGGCCTGTGTTTTTGTCTGTTTGTGCTAATGGTCTCTATGTGGTCTTAGTCTCATTTTGTGTCTCTTGTAGGTTTATTTATCTGGAGAAGTAATCCGACTTTATTTTCTGGGCAACTTAGCCTTTATTATTTGGGCCAGTTTCTTACAAAAATCAACAGTGTTGTTTTGTGGAGCAGGTAAGTCCCCTAGGCCTGTGTTTGTGTCTGTTTGTGCTAATGGTCTCTATGTGGTCTTAGTCTCATTTTGTGTCTCTTGTAGGTTTATTTATCTGGAGAAGTAATCCGACTTTATTTTCTGGGCAACTTAGCCTTTATTATTTGGGCCAGTTTCTTTCAAAAATCAACAGTGTTGTTTTGTGGAGCAGGTAAGTCCCCTAGGCCTGTGTGTTGTGGAGTATGTGTGTGTTCAAAGTGTTTTGCTTATGTTTGTCATCAATAATTTTAATTTTTTTATTATTATTTTACCGGATTGATCAGCAAAGTAGTGCTGTTCTTGCCTGTAATAGCTACTAAAGGACTCAATTTTGTGTAGAATGTAGTTTAGATTTATAACATAATTATCATTAGTTATACTTAGGTGTTCGAAAAATTTTTGATGCTCTTATTATATGTGTATGTTTGGTTGGTTTACACATTGATAATTTGTTTGGTTAACCTATGTTTGTTCATACCTTTTAATTTGTGCTTTCCCTTTTTTTACACAATTTATAATTGGTCCGTAATTGAATCCAGAAAAAATGTCGTATGCTCCTGCAGTAAGTTTACACCCAGACAATTTTATTTGGATTAAGGTTGTACATTTGAGTTTTTAAATTGTCTTATTCTCAATATTATTACCTTTATTTTAAGTTGGTGATGTCGGTATTTGTGGCTGCTGAAGCCCTCCCACCCCAACCCACGGAAGCACTCCCACCCCAACCGCCAGCCCGCCAACCACAACCGGCTCCTCATCAACCAAGGCAACGGAGCGTGCTAGGCCACCAATTTTCCGCACCCGTGTCCTACTTTTTGGGATGCCAGATGATGTTGTTGTGCGTAGATACAGGCTGCCACCACATCTAATCCTAGACACTCTCTCCATAATAGAGAGTGATCTGGAGTCTTCAATTCGGTATCCTACAGCAATACCACCATTGACACAATTCCTTGCTGTGTTACATTTTGTGGCCACAGGGTCATTTCAGCATGTTGTTGGAGACCTGGTTGGCATGTCGCAGGGCCAGTTCAGTAAGGTCCTGCGGCGTGTCAGCCAGGCTTTCATAAAGCGTGTGAAGCAATTTATTGCTATGCCTTTGGATGATGGTGCCCTAGATGTGGTGAAGCGGCAATTTGAGGAAGGTGGTAGTCGCTTCCCACATGTTATTGGGGTTGTGGATGGCACACATGTAGCTATTGTGCCACCAAGACATAATGAAGAAATTTATAGAAACAGGAAACTGCTTCATTCTCTGAATTGGTTGTTTGTGGGCCATCCCTCCAGATCCTTTCCCTGAATGCCAAGTTTCCCGGAAACTCGCATGATGCTTATGTCATTAGACAATCAGGGATATGGCAGAGATTAAGATCAAGTCAACGAGCAGACATGTGGTTATTGGGTGAGTTGGCCAACATAATTTCCTGCCAATTTTTATCAATTTTAGGAATATTCTCTTTCTAATTTTTTCTTCTCCTCAAACAGGAGACCGTGGATATCCTTGCACCCCCTGGCTCATGACTCCTTACTGTAATCCCAGGCCAGGACCACAGACGGCATTTAACTCCGCGCTTACTGCCACTAGACAGCTGGTGGAGCGCACAATTGGGGTCCTTAAAGGACGTTTTCGTGTGCTCCACCGCACTGGTGGCAACATCATGTATTCGCCGGAGATGGCAAGTAAAATAGTGGTCCTGTGCGCTATACTACATAACATCGCGGTAAGGAGTCGCGTAGAGCTTCCTCACACAGAGGAATTGCCAGATGAGGAGCCAGGGGTTGTCCGTAGATTCGGTGGGGGGAGTGTTTCACGGAGGGGAAGCCAAGTCAGGGCAAGCATTGTGGAAGAATATTTCAGGTATGGTGTTTTTTGTTTTACTTTTAGAAATTAATACAAAACACTGTATGCTTATGCTCATTTTGGTCCGATGTAATTTGGGTTGGTATTGTAAGGTCATTGTGTAATTATTAGGGTGTGTGGGAATATCTTATTATGTTTTTTAAAAATAACCTTAAACAGGTTAAGCTTACAATGTTTTTTATTTGAATCTAATAATGTGATGTTGCTAAATAGTGTCCTTATTTGTTTTCTTTCATCTAATCCTGTTTTTACTGAAATAAACACCAACAAATGAAACTAAATGTTGGCCACTTTGTGACTGTGCAGCTGAATTATCTCACAAAATGTGGTGAGTACACAGAGTTATGTGTTGTTATTTTTTTTCAAAGTGTGTGTGTGTGTCCGTGTTTGTGT
Source organism: Pseudophryne corroboree (assembly GCF_028390025.1). Taxonomy (NCBI): domain Eukaryota; kingdom Metazoa; phylum Chordata; class Amphibia; order Anura; family Myobatrachidae; genus Pseudophryne; species Pseudophryne corroboree. Next base: position 360,013,483 of record NC_086451.1, read on the forward strand.
GGGTGTTTGCGTTGGGGGTTGTGTGAAAATGTTTTTAATTTTTTTTCTCTTCCGCGACTGCGTATTTCCGCTCTAGCGAACTTACCACTCTGCTCTTCACAGCATTGCAAACATCAATAAAGTTTATTTTAATGACAGCATAGATTTTAGACCAATCACATGCTAACACACACTATAAATATATGCCCAAAAAAGGAAAACGCCATTGCCATGATGCGTGCAGCACCTTTCACCAGGCGGGAGCTCCGCATCCTGGTTGCGGTGATGGACCGCCGCGTAGGCCGCGTAGGGCGATTTATCCCCAATCGGGTTAAGCGCGAGGCCTACGCGGAGGTCCGCCACCTACTCAGGACTCGCGTCCGCAGCAGGCGGACCATCATCCAGCTGGAACGCAGATGGAGTGATCTGCGCAGGAGGACTCCGGAGCTTTTGGCGGAGATCCGCCAGCAAATCCGCCAACTGCGTGCACGCAGTAAGTTACATTACATTATTATAAAAAACTGTGCAAATTTACACTAAGTGGTAGTCTGTAATTGCAACACTGACTGAACTAGTTTAAAAAATATGACAGTGTGTGTGGTTAGGGCAAACAGTACTGACTGTAGCAAAGTTAGTCAAAACAAGTGCATGTTGTTCAAAATTGCTACACAGGCTGGAAACTGTACCACATAACTTGATCAGTGGGGTCAATATAATAAGGTGGCTTGAATAGTGATATGGTGATGTTGCCTATAACAATCATTATGAGTCAATGGAATAGATTCTGTAATTAGCATCACAAATGTAATGTATAATCAGATTGTTTGCTATGGACAACATAAACAGATTTTAAAAAATAAAAAAATAAAATGTTAGCCCTGTGTCTTTTACATGGGACAGAACAGTGTAATTGACAAATGGTGTTTATCAAATTTGACATGCAACACAAAATATAATACATATATCATTCTAGGATGACCACAACGGCAAGCTGATGCAGGGAGGCAACATCATGGCCCTTCTCAGCCCCCCTCCCCTTCTCACTCCCCCTCCCCTTCGCACTCCCTCTCCCCTTCTCAGTCCCCCTCCCCTTCCCAGTCCCCCTCCCCTTCCCAGTCACCCTCAGCTTCCCAGTCCACCTCAGCTTCCCAGTCCACCTCAGCTTCCCAGTCACCCTCAGCTTCCCAGTCCCCCTCAGCTTCCCACTCCCCCTCAGCTTCCCACTCCCCTTCTCAGCCCACCTCTCCTTCTCCTTCTGTGCCCCCTTCTCCTCCTTACCAGTCCCCTTCTCCTTCTCCTTCCAAATCCCCTTCTCAGCCCCCCTCACCCTCGATTGGCCAAACATTCTCTCCGCCCCCCTCGCCCTCACAATCAGACCCACCCTCAGAAAAAACATCCCCAATCCCTCCTCCTTCCCCCATCCCGCCTCCTTCCCCCATCCAGCCTCCTTCCCCCATCCCGCCTCCTTCCCCCATCCAGCCTCCTTCCCCCATCCAGCTGCCTTCACCACCCAGCGAATGGGCAGAAGAAGCCCCTGATGGGCTAAGTGAGAATGTTGCAGAGGAAAGTAAGTGGTTTAACATTTTTAAAATAATGATTAGCTACTTACACTTACAATGTCAAAACATGCCCTGTTGTACTGTTGGAAATGTGCTACCAAGAAAAAATATTTGAGTTATTATTCATGGTGTACATGTTGCATTGATTTTTTTGAGAGTGTCATTATATGTACTGTTTATGTGTGCAATGTTTTGTGTGTCCACTCTAGGTCGACACACATTAGTTCAACAGGGTTGCCAGGACAACATGGTTTATATGTGCTCAGTTTTCAGGCTAACATTTCTACCTGAGTGGAGTTCTCTTTAACATGGGATGTTGCCCATAGCAACCAATAAGATTATACTTGTAATTTGTAAGTCCACTTTTACAAGATAATATGTCTAATTTGATTGGTTGCTATGGTCAACGTCCCATCTTAAATCGAACTCCCGTAGTAGTAAATGTACCCCATGGTGTGGTACACTTTCTTGTAAAAATATTACAAAAAAGATTGCTGAGCAGGCTTGTGTGTTGTTCTGCTACTGATTTATCCTTAAAACAGCCATGATGTAGTCACTTAGGCATTAAAGCAGGCCTGTACAAACTGCGGCCCTCCAGCTGGTGAAAAACTACACATCCCAGCATGCCCTGACACAGCTTTGGCATTCTCTGACCCCAAAACTGTGTCAAAGCATGCTGGTCTATGTAGTTTCACAACAGCTGGAGGCCAGCAGTTTGGACATGCCTGCATTAAAGTGTGCTTTGTGCCTTGCTTGTATAATAAGTAATGTGAATAAGTTATTAATGTTTATGTTGCATCTTAATTTCAGATGTTGCAGTTGGAGATCCCAGAAGTTTTGTGGCCATTCTGGACAACATGCGGCAACACCTGCATGGCTTACTGAGCTGCATTGATGAGCTCCCCAAATTTGCATAATTATATTTTGAGTTCTTTTTTTTTTTACTGATTAAAATATTTTAAAAATAAAAACAAGTTATTTCAAGTTAACCGGGTGTTGTGTTTATTAATGCAAAAAAGGATCAGCAGATTGCCTAGCAGAAATTGATTTCATTAAACATTTCACACATGTAACGTAAGATTTAAAAATTAAATTAAGAAACAGTTAGGAGGGTATTGTCTTAATAAACATGTAAACACCTTCATTCACAAACAACACCTTTACAAAAAAAAAAACATTTAAAACATCTATATTTAAAATTGAAACATTTAAATGTTGATGGCCAATTATGCCAACAAAGTGTTCTTCAGGTATTTTTTGTTGACTTAATTGGTTATGAACATTATCATTCATTACACTAATTGGATTCGTAATTGAGGTGGACTTGTGGACTTTAAACTGAAAGGTGTAATTTAATTTAATAGCAAAAAAACATACTGTATTGTTGTGCGTTTGTCCGCAAAAGTGTGCACTTTTAAGGGAAAATGTGTAAATCTACTAAAACTTCGTATTTTTACGATGAAGTATGTGTTTTTGCAATGGTTTCGCATTGCTGCGATCTCATTTGGCGTACGCCCACTTTGTGTAATACTGCGTACGAAATAGCAAAAATACGTTGGGGGCGGATGTTCGCAATTTTACTAAATTATCGCAACTTTGCGAATATGTTGTGCGAACGAAATACTTAGCGACCAACTCGGAATGACCTCCTATATTTTAAACATGGAGGAACCCAAAGGAAACTTTCGCACTGAGGTCCACAAGGTCTAGAACTGGCCCTTTCACCAATTTAGGATTTTCAAATATTTTTTTCTTTTCGAATGTAACATGCCACCAAATGGTGGGCAGGCCCCCAATTCAGTACAGGAGAGGGGGGGCGCCAAAACATACCCTTACTCCCGGCATCATGGTACCTAGCTACACCTCTGCGTGGGAGTGTTATGTGAGTGTCATAGCCATGCATGCAAGGACAGATCTCTGGCAACTAGCAAGTACAGAAACTAATGATGACAGTTGCAGTGGCCGTTGTAATATAAATGGGTGGCACAGGTTTTCTCTTGCACACGCACAAACCCCCACAGTAAATGGAATGCCACATTAGAATAAGGTAGTAAATCTGGCTAACACAACTACAGCCACTTTGCTTCAACTTACATCTTACGTACTGGCATATCAGCCATGCATTGCGTGTTCCATATGTACGTATATCATGTTTTAAAATCCTGACCGGATGACTCTTTTCTATTTTTGGATTTAGCTGTTCCCTACATTTTTGTGAGGTTACATTTTACACACAGGCATTAGTAAGGCATTAGATACATTAGTATTGATACTAATTTTATTTGATCTAATACATATGTTGAGGGGAAAATATAGGAACGTGCTTAGCCATACGTAATCCTACAACATAATCGGTATCACACCGGACATCACGCACATTTATAGCCCTTCCTAAGAGTCTGCTGCTTAATTCCCCAAATGTTCCTTAGGTGAGATGAGCTCTACATCAGGGCCGCAACTGGGATTTTCGTCCCCCGTGGCAAGGCAGTAATTTGGTGCTCCCCCAAAAAAACAAACAAACAAACAAACAAACAAACAAACAAACCCTGTCAGACTAATATAATCAGATTATCAAAAATGTAAAACAAAAGGTATATTATTGGACAATATTCCCCTATGTGCCCCAAATGCCCTAAGCATCACGTGCACCCCCAGCAGCATGTTCCACTACATGTCCCCCGTGTGTCCCCATACATTGCACTATATCAGTGCACTATATCATAACACTTCATCACTGTACTACATTCCCCTATCCACAGCACAACATCACTATACTACATCACCTACACTCTGAACTACATCACTACACTACATGCCCCTATGCACTGCACTACATACCCTATATGCTACACTATGTGCCTTTATATACTACAATACCTTACTACACTACATAACCTATATGGTACACTACATCACTACACTACATTCCCCTATAAGCTATACCAAATTCCCCTATCTTGGAGGCAAAGCGGAGGTTGATACTTGTTATGATTACACTCAGTTCCGATGGTTTATAGGTGGTGCCTTGTGATGCACACGCAATTACCCACTGCCCAGCATTCTTTTAGTCTCCTGCAGCCAAAGACTTTGCCTATAGCAGACACCTTTCCAGGGTGAATTAGGTCCTCCCCGTACTCAGATGCCCCCAGGCTTTCTGTATATACAAGGCGACTATCGGAGGCTGGGCAGGGGTAAATGCAGTACGGTGAGACGTCACCTGACAACACCTTACTACTATGCTAAGGCACAGACTGAGGAGTGTGTTCTTAATAGAGATGAGCGGGTTCGGTTCCTCGAGATCCGAACCCCCCCGAACTTCACCCATTTTACACGGTTCCGAGGCAGCCTCGGATCTTCCCGCCTTGCTCGGTTAACCCGAACGAGGCCGAACGTCATCATCCCGCTGTCGGATTCTCACGAGATTCATATTCTATATAAAGAGCCGCCATTTTCACTCGTGCATTGGAGATTGAACGGAGAGGATGTGGCAGCATTCTCTCCCTGAAAAGCTACGTAATCTGTGCTCAGTGTGCTGCAAATATCTGTGCTCAGTGTGCTGCAAATATCTGTGCTCAGTGTGCTTAAAATATCTACGTTCTCTGCCTGAAAACGCTCCATATCTGTGCTCAGTGTGCTGCAAATATCTGTGCTCAGTGTGCTCTAATGTGGGGACTGGGGACCACCAGTATATAATTAATTATACTTATAGTAGTACAGTACAGTAGGCCATTGCTGTATCTTGCAGCTCTGTGTCACTGCAAGTATCCATTCCATATCTGTGCTGCATTTTTGTGAGCAGTATATAGTATTACAGTGCAGCATTTTGGTGACCCGATAGCATATAGTTATGTACAGTAGGCCATTGCTGTATCTTGCAGCTCTGTGTCACTGCAAGTATCCATTCCATATCTGTGCAGCATTTTTGTGAGCAGTATATATAGTATTACAGTGCAGCATTTTGGTGACCCAACAGTATATAGTTGTGTACAGTAGGCCATTGCTTTATCTTGCAGCTCTGTGTCACTGCAAGTATCCATTCCATATCTGTGCTGCATTTTTATGAGCAGTGTATAGTATTACAGTGCAGCATTTTGTTGACCCAACAGTATATAGTTGTGTACAGTAGGCCATTGCTGTATCTTGCAGCTCTGTGTCACTGCAAGTATCCATCCATTCCATTTTCTTCCAGTGATTTGGACCAATAATACCATTGATTAGAACGAATAATTCCAGTGATTCTGTCATTTTCTTCCAGTGATTTGAACCAATAATACCATTGATTAGAACGAATAATTCCAGTGATTTTGTCATTTTCTTCCAGTGATTTGGACCAATAATACCATTGATTAGAACGAATAATTCCAGTGATTTTGTCATTTTCTTCCAGTGATTTGGACCAATAATACCATTGATTAGAACGAATAATTCCAGTGATTTTGTCATTTTCTTCCAGTGATTTGGACCAATAATACCATTGATTAGAACGAATAATTCCAGTGATTTTGTCATTTTCTTCCAGTGATTTGGACCAATAATACCATTGATTAGAATGAATAATTCCAGTGATTTTGTCATTTTCTTCCAGTGATTTGGACCAATAATACCATTGATTAGTACGAATAATTCCTGTGATATTGAGGTGTTTGTATCGCTTAGCTTAGCCGTCCAGCGACCACAGTGCACCTCTTTTTCTCTTTTCTTTGCAACATGTGCTGTTTGGGGCCAATTTTTTTAAGTGCCATCCTGTCTGACACTGCAGTGCCACTCCTAGATGGGACAGGTGTTTGTGCTGCCCTCTTGGGTCACTTTGCTTAGTCATCCAGCGACCTCGGTGCAAATTTTAGGACTAAAAATAGTATTGTGAGGTGTTCAGAATAGACTGGAAATGAGAGGAAATTGTGGTTATTGAGGTTAATAATACTATAGGATCAAAATTACACCCAAATTCTATGATTTAAGCTGTTTTTGAGAGGTTTTTGAAAAAAAAACACCCGAATCCGGAAAAAAAATTTCAGGGAGGTTTTGCCAAAACGCGTCCGAATCCAAAACATGGGCGCGGAACCGAATCCAAAACCAAAACACAAAACCCGAAAAATTTCCGGTGCACATCACTAGACTTCTTAACATAAACAAAATGTACATATAATAATGCACAGGGTGTTGAAAGCAACGACACTAAATATATGAATGATTGTGAATGCAACAATTCATAAGATGTAATAAGCAACTTAATAAATATGAAAGCAACAATGCCCAAAGATGTTATAAGCAACTAGACTGGAATTACATGTAACAATGCACAGGATGTATACAATAAAGAAATGCAGGCAAAGCAGTGTCTGTGTGGAGACTCCACAAAAACCTGAATACAAGGCTAGCGAGATCTGATCAGGCAATCAGTCTGGCAAGGTCTCCGAGTCATGGGTATAACATAGACAGACAGGATCTCATTACGAGCTGACAGGTTCAAACTAAAGCAGGAACTATCACCAGCGATTTGGAGAGGCCAGGAAAGGAATATAAATGGTGCTACACCAATCAGAACCCAGTAATCAGAGATAAATGAAAGGACGTGCAGCTGTGCTGCTGCACATCCACAAGACACAGCAAGACTAGTTGCCCAGCAACCCGGGAATACTGCCTGCATCTAGCGTCCTGGGTGCAAGGTGCTCGGCGGCTCCCAGTCCCCCCTTGCTATGTGCAGGGCGGGACCGGGAAGCGCCGGTTGATGGAGGAAGTGTAGCGTCCCAGTCACTAGGCAACGAGCGGGACCTGACTCCTCCATGAGCCGCGCCATGGCTGATAACAATACTATAACTGGGAGCACAGTGCGGATAATAAAGTCTCTTTAAATTCACAACAAAACTGCTGTAGCAATACTCGGTGAGAGTTGGAGGTTGTCCAGGCTCTTAGTTTCCACTATCAAGTGGATAGCTAGCAAAGTGAGCCTTTGCTTTCCATAACATCGGTGACTGCACCAGTTAACAAGCAAAAGCCTGGGGCAGTGTGACCTCTCAATGGTGTGTAGCCGGCAGCTTGATATCGGTTGGTGCTGGGCAGGCAGCCGGGATCATAGCCTGCTGAAAACACAACACCAACAGCTTGCTTCTATAGCTTGCACGGTGCACCACACGGTTGTTGCAGCACTGCATAGCAAAGAAGAGAGTTTAAGACAGTACCTGGAATAGGAGAGATCCCAGGTACTGGAGCTCACCCGCACAGCATCGGAGCCAGCTCAGGGCAGACACTGGAGCAGCACAGCGCTGTCAGTAAAAAAAACCAACAACCCGATCCTCTGTAACTCCTCGGCACCCCCTCACCTTAGGGGGTCCCCCCCACCTAGTGGCGGACCTGCTCTACATCTTACCAATAGGTCCCAGATCTAATGAGAGCAATAAAGGATGTTTTACCTTTCCCTGCAATTACCTAACATCCTTATTAATTAAGTAATCGTTGGCTGATATGTTACATTAAGAAGAATCTAGACCAGTGGTTCCCAAACTTTTTGGAATCACGGTGCTCTAAAGCATCAGAATTTTTTTCACGGCATCACTAGGCCAAAAGTTTTTTATTGAGAAATTTAGGAAGAAATATTAAATTAAGTAAATTGTGTTTATATGTCATCCTTATATTCAATTGTGTGGTGAGGGACAGGATTTGCTTCTGTTTGTACACATATGTTATGATTGACAGCTGCCAGCACTGGTTTTGCCTATTACATTCAGCATAAATATTCTGAGGTGGTCCTGGACCACCAATCCGAGGCACCCCTGCAAGTGTCCTGAGGCACCCCAGGGTACCACGGCACACAATTTGAGAACAGCTGATCTAGAATAAGCATGCTATGTCTGGCTACATATAACAGTTAAGATTTAGAAAGCATTTGTATGATGATCATTATAATGGTTTTTATTTAGTAACGCTTTAAGAACTAATCAATAATTATATATATTTTACAATAAGAGAATTTGAAATCTTTTACCTTGCTTCGGAAAGATGTGTTTTTACAGGATACAGGCTGTGTATGGCTTCAATCAGACAGATTAGGCATGTTTATTGTTAAATTACATTCCCAGTGGAAATGAACTAATGAAGTCTCAAAGCTATGACTTCACCTAAACAGGTGTTTTATGTTTGTGGTTAGCTGCATTTCCTTTGAAAATGTGATCTAAAGTCTACAATGTGTTTGCAAATAACCTGTTATTTTGAGTTCACAGATAACTGTGTCTGATATCAGTCTTTGCTGTTAGTTAAGGCTTTGGAATACAGCCTTCATCTTGAAATACATTTGTAATAAACAACAGCTGCAAATTATGCAAATAATTTAGGACCAGTGGGCTGTTTCCGAGAAATTATTAAACCCAATGACCAACTGTATTTGGAAGGTCCCATGTAATGAACTCCTTCAATAAATGATAATTTTGACATTTTAATTTATAAGATGTTATCTGCTTATTTCTTGGAATGTGGTAGGCATGCTATGCATAATATTGACTGTTCATGAATCTATGTAATTTGTAACAGATAAAAGACCTATATGTTCATGTGCAGCAAAATGCTTTTGGATTCAAAACGGATGTGAATGCATTTTTACAGTGTAATTGCTGGTTTGCTGTAATACTTTTTCTTGGAACATTACGTAAACTTTTACTTGCTTCAAATAATCAACTTTTGTGTGGACAATTAGTTATTTCCTTGTAGTAGATATTTGTGGTAAAATCATTTTTTTAACTCTACTAATGACTCTAAATCAGCTTCATAGAAACACAGAATTTGACGGCAGATAAGAACCACTTGGCCCATTTAGCTGATTTTTTTTAACCTTTTTATAACGTCAATCCTATTTGATTCTTATTTATTTGTACGAATATCAGTATGTCTCTGCTAACTTCATTGCTTAGCACCAGAAACAAGTATCCCCAAATCTGCATTATGCTAGCAAAGAGAACACTGAAAACAGCAGTGAAAGTCAGTCTCAAACTGTTGTTTCAACATGAAAGAAGAAAACATAAAAGAAATAGCTGGTTGGAAGGATAGTTGCAAATTTAGTGACATTGTGATACTAAGCATAATGATATATGCTCCTCACGAGACACAATAAATTGTGTTCAAACAATGGCCCTCATTCCGAGTTGTTCGCTCGCTGCTAATTTTAGCAGAATTGCTAATAGGCTAAAATCCGGCAGTTCTGTGCATGCGTATGCACAGCAGGGCGCACGCGCTAAGCAATTTTACTCAAAACTATGCTATTTTACTCACGGGCGAACAAAGCTTTTCAATTGCTCTGCTGATCGTAGTGTGATTGACAGGAAGTGGGTGTTTCTGGGCGGAAACTGTCCGTTTTCAGGAAGTGTGCTAAAAAACGCAGGCGTGCCAGGTAAAAACACAGGAGTGGCTGGAGAAATGGAGGAGTGGCTGGCCGAACGCAGGGCGTGTTTGTGACGTCAAACCAGGAACTAAACGGACTGAGGTGATCGCAATCTAGGAGTAGGTCTGGAGCTACTCAGAAACTGCAAGGAAATTGCTTTCGTTAGCAATTCTGCTATGCTAAGATACACTCCCAGAGGGCGGCGGCCTAGCGTGTGCAATGCTGCTAAAAGTAGCTAGCGAGCGAACAACTCGGAATGAGGGCCCATATGTGACAGGCAAAAATAAATTGTGTTTTATGTTAAAAGAAACCTAAACTTAGAAATAAAATGCTTTTATTTGTATAAAAAATCTTTTTGATGCTCACATTTACAATACTTTGTAAGACTGGGATGCATATAGGATCCTGGCATTTGGAATCCCGGCCGTCGAGATACCGATGCCAGAATGCCAACACTGCTCGGAATACTGACACCGGGATCCTGACATGGATCAAAATGCCGGCGCCTGTATACCGATACCGAACAAAGGACTGCCGGGACTCTAAAAAAATAAGCCGTGGGAGGGGGTGGAGTTAGGTTAGACTGTGGGAGGAGGGTTAGGGTTAAGCTGCGGGGTAGGGAGGGTTAGGCTGCAGGTAGGTAAGGGGATTAGGGTTTGGCACCCTCCGTGGGAGGTTTAGGGTTAGACTGCGGAGGAGGGACGGTTAGGTTTAGGCTGCGAAAAGGGGGGGACTAGGGTTAGACATCCCCATGGAGGGTTAGGATAAGGCTGCGGGGAGGGAGGGTTAGATTTAGGCTGCGAGAATGGGGGGGCAAGGGTTAGACATCACCGGGGAGGGTTAGGATTAGGCTGCAGGGAGGGAGGGTTAGGGTCAGGCTGTGGGAAAGGTGGATTAGGGTTAGGGGGATTAGGGATCAAGGTTAGCTTACTTAATTAGTAAGTGTCGGATTTTAATCATGGGGATGCCGCTGTTGGTATTTTGACAGCCAACATCTTAAGCGATGGGATATCGTATGCAATCCGTGGAAATAAGATAATTTGCTATAACAATAATATTAGTAATATGAGAGTCTCCAAAATTTCAAACAGGTTTGAAAAGCTGTGAATTAATAAATGTTAATTGGAGCGCTTGTTATATTGAACGCACATTTCTGTAAAAAAAAGAGAGGTTAATATGTAATGTAACAGCTCTTTTGTGAATATGTTTGAGAAGGAGGTGGTTGAAGATTTTGTCAATCCGGAAAATTTTCACAGTCTATAGGTGCGGGTTACTATCCCTGCTATCCCTACCTGACCTGCTCGCGGCTCAGTGTTGAATCAGTCTGACCAGCTGCCGCAGATCTGTCAGGTCCTGTCTTGCCGTTGCTCCGGCTGAAACCTCCTCACTCGGCTTCAGGGTGCGCCAGTGATAGCACACACTGGCGTGACTCCTCCGTTGCTCTCCGTGACTTCTCCAACACGTTGGTTTTACACCCTTTAACAAGGCTTTCGAATGTGTGTTTGAACTTCCTTTTTAAGCTAAAAAAAAGTTATTATTTTCATTAAAACAGGAAATGTAAAAACGGAAGTTTTTAAATAAAAAGCGGCAACCATGTGCCCACTATAGCCTATATAGGACTTATATATATAAAAAAATAACATTTTAAAATTATGGTGTGGTGTTCAATAAAAAAGGGATAATATGAATTTAATTTATTTTAAAATAGTATAAGTAATGGTTTTATTATGGTGGTTTTAATAAAGGAATAAATTAATTATCTAACAAAAAGGCATTAACATCGATTTCTATGTTCAGCCCCTCAGGTTGTAAAGTTCTCAAATAATAGATCCATTTTGTTTCTTTTTTTCTGAGTTCCAGGCAGAAGTCTCCTCCTCTCCAATTGTTTGATATTTTCTGAATCCCTATATACTTCAAACTGGATGGATCGCTGTTGTGGCAATCTTTGTAGTGTTTCGAGACACTATGGGGTATATGCAATTGCAGTCGAATTCCGGCTGGAATTCGACCGTTTTTTAATTCGACACAATTCGACAGTCAGACTCCCCGCCGCCGGGACCCGAATTCGACATATTCAATAAAAAACGGATTCAACAGTCCCGCTGTTTGTTTTTTTGCCAAGTACGTGGATTATAAGGAGAAGAGGACAGATCTACACTGGATTTTGGTGAGTGCAATTTTATTTTCCGTGGATTCTACTTGGAGAAGTGGATCAAGTCGGCGCGTCAACATAGGTAAGTATGTGTGTGTCGGCGTGCATGTATGTAATAAAGTTTTACTTTCACGGTGTGCGTGTACTGTTTGTATTTGGGTATTTTTTTGCAGTAGAACTACAGGTAGCAGCGGGCCCGTTTCCCCCCCGCATGCTGGTACTTGTGGTTCTCCAAGTACCAGCTTGCGGGGGAGGCTTGCTGGGACTTGTAGTTCTGCTACAAAAAACAATATTCTTTTATTTGACACAAGGCTATCAGCCCCCCATCCACCGCCCTTGGATGGGGGGGACAGCCTTGGGCTTCACCCCTGGCCCTTGGGTGGCTGGAGGGGGGGACCCCTTGATTTAAGGGGTCCCCACTCCTCCAGGGTACCCCGGCCCGGGGTGACTAGTTGGGGATTTAATGCCACGGCTGCAGGGACCGGTATAAAAGTGTCCCCCGGCTGTGGCATTATCTCTCCAGCTAGTGGAGCCCGGTGCTGGTGTTAAAAATATGGGGAACCCCTACATCTTTTGTCCCCCGTATTTTTTGCACCAGGACCAGACGCAGAGCCCGGTGTTGGTTGTAAAAATACGGGGGATACCCTGTCAATTTTTTTCCCGTATTTTTACAACCAGGACCGGCTCAAAGAGCCCGAGGCTGGTTATTCTTAGGAGGGGGGACCCCACACATTTTTTTCTTGATTTTTAACCCATTCCCACCCCTTTCCACTGAAAAACATGCTCTGATCTCTCCATATTATTTTAGTCAGTAAAAAAATATATATACTTTTAAAAAATATATTAAATAATACTTGTGGCTCCTAATAGACAATCCAAGTAGATAATCCCTTCTAATATAAATAGATATGCTATTAGCAACAAAAAAAACATGTTTTTAAAAAATTTTATTAGATTCCGCCAGCAAAATGAGGCGGACTGAAATTGACGAAATGACTGTCAAAAAGCACTGTTGTCGAATCGACATTCTTCAATTGAATATACTTTTGTCGAAAAGCTGCATTTTTACCATTGCAGACATGTCGAATTTGACAACTGTCACATTTCAAAAAGTCGAATCTGAAAAGGCCGTTTTTTTTTGTCGAAAAGTACTGTATTGCATTGCCGAATCTTTTTTTGTTGTGTCGAAAATGCCCCGTTTTTCGACATTTGCGGCAATTCGACCGCAATTGCATATACCCCTATGTGTTTCCAAACCCTTGCAAATATTATAAATGTGTTCAGAAATCCTTACTCGTAGTTTCCTTTTTGTCTGTCCAATGTATTGGAATCCACATGGACATTGGAGGAGATAGATCACTCCTTCTGAATCACATGAAATTCTTTCCCTTATTTTGTAAGTTTTTTTTGTTATATTCGATATGAATTCTGAAGTAGAGTTTGTTGATTTGTTTCCAGTGATCTTGCATGGTCGACAATTCAAACAATGGAAATTTCCCTTCTCCTCATCTCGGTTTCTTGTTTCCATCTGTACAAATTTCTGGCCTTTCTGTAAATGATTTGTGGTTTTGCTTTTATGTACGGTAATAATTGTTTGTTTTGTACAGATGGAAACAAGAAACCGAGATGAGGAGAAAGGAAATTTCCATTGTATATAACAATGAATATAACAAAACAAATAAAACGTATAAAATAAGGGAAAGAATTTCATGTGACTCAGAAGGAGTGATCTATCTCCTCCAATGTCCATGTGGATTCCAATACATTGGACAGACAAATTGGAAACTACGAGTAAGGATTTCTGATAGTGATGAGCGGGTTCGGAACCTCGGGATCCGAACCTGCCCGAACTTCACCTTTTTTTGCACGGGTCCGAGCAATTAGGATCCTCCCGCCTTGCTCGGTTAACCCGAGCGCGCCCGAACGTCATCATCCCGCGGTCGGATTCTCGCGAGATTCGTATTCTATATAAGGAGCCGCGCGTTGCCACCATTTTTCACTCGTGCATTGGAGATGATCGTGAGAGGACGTGGCTGGCATCCTCTCAGTTTCTATGTTCAGTGGGCTGCAAATATCTGTGCTCAGTGTGCTGCAAATATCTGTGCTCAGTGTGCTGCAAATATCTGTGCTCAGTGTGCTGCAAGTGCAAATATCTACGTTCTCTGCCTGAAAAATGCTCCATATCTGTGCTCAGTGTGCTGCAAATATATGTGCTCAGTGTGCTAATTGCTTTATTGTGGGGACTGGGGACCAGCAGTGTTATCTAGTAGGAGGACAGTGCCGAGTTTTGCTGACCAGTGACCACCAGTATTATACGTTCTCTGCCTGAAAAACGCTCCATATCTGTGCTGCATTGTAGTACATAGTAGGAGGACAGTGCAGAATTTTGCTGACCACCAGTATAACTATATATATAGCAGTACGGTACAGTAGTCCACTGCTCTACCTCTGTGTCGTCAAGTATACTATCTATCCATACCTGTGGTGCATTTCAGTTTTGCACAGTTTGCTGACCACCAGTATATAATATAACAGTACGGTACAGTAGGCCACTGCTCTACCTACCTCTGTGTCGTCAAGTATACTATCCATCCATACCTGTGGTGCATTTCAGTTTTGCACAGTTTGCTGACCACCAGTATATATAATATATAGCAGTATGGTACAGTAGGCCACTGCTCTACCTACCTCTGTGTCGTCAAGTATACTATCCATCCATACCTGTGGTGCATTTCAGTTTTGCACAGTTTGCTGACCACCAGTATATAATATATAGCAGTACGGTACAGAAGGCCACTGCTCAACCTACCTCTGTGTCGTCAAGTATACTATCCATCCATGCCTGTGGTGCATTTCAGTTTTGCACAGTTTGCTGACCACCAGTATATAATATATAGCAGTACGGTACAGAAGGCCACTGCTCTACCTACCTCTGTGTCATCAAGTATACTATCTATCCATACCTGTGGTGCATTTCAGTTTTGCACAGTTTGCTGACCACCAGTATATAATATATAGCAGCACGGTACAGAAGGCCACTGCTCTACCTACCTCTGTGTCGTCAAGTATACTATCCAGCCATACCTGTGGTGCATTTCAGTTTTGCACAGTTTGCTGACCACCAGTATATAATATATAGCAGTACGGTACAGAAAGCCACTGCTCTACCTATCTCTGTGTCGTCAAGTATACTATCCATCCATACCTGTGGTGCATTTCAGTTTTGCACAGTTTGCTGACCACCAGAATATAATATATAGCAGTACGGCACAGAAGGCCACTGCTCTAACTACCTCTGTGTCGTCAAGTATACTATCCATCCATACCTGTGGTGCATTTCAGTTTTGCACAGTTTGCTGACCACCAGTATATAATATATAGCAGTACGGTACAGAAGGCCACTGCTCTACCTACCTCTGTGTCGTCAAATATACTATCCATCCATACCTGTGGTGCATTTCAGTTTTGCACAGTTTGCTGACCACCATTATATAATATATAGCAGTACGGTACAGTAGGCCACTGCTCTACCTACCTCTGTGTCATCAAGTATACTTTCTATACATACCTGTGGTGCATTTCAGTTTTGCACAGTTTGCTGACCACCAGTATATAATATATAGCAGTACGGTACACAAGGCCACTGCTCTACCTACGTCTGTGTCGTTAAGTATACTATCCAGCCATACCTGTGGTGCATTTCAGTTTTGCACAGTTTGCTGACCACCAGTATATAATATATAGCAGTACGGTACAGAAGGCCACTGCTCTACCTACCTCTGTGTCGTCAAGTATACTATCCAGCCATACCTGTGGTGCATTTCAGTTTTGCACAGTTTGCTGACCACCAGTATATAATATATAGCAGTACAGCACAGAAGGCTACTGCTCTACCTACCTCTGTGTTGTCAAGTATACTATCCATCCATACCTGTGGTGCATTTCAGTTTTGCACAGTTTGCTGACCACCAGTATATAATATATAGCAGTACGGTACAGAAGGCCACTGCTCTACCTACCTCTGTGTCGTCAAGTATACTATCCATCCATACCTGTGGTGCATTTCAGTTTTGCACAGTTTGCTGACCACCAGTATATAATATATAGCAGTACGGTACAGAAGGCCACTGCTCTACCTACCTCTGTGTCGTCAAGTATACTATCCATCCATACCTGTGGTGCATTTCAGTTTTGCACAGTTTGCTGACCACCAGTATATAATATATAGCAGTACGGTACAGTAGGCCACTGCTCTACCTACCTCTGGGTCGTCAGGTATACTATCCATCCATACCTGTGGTGCATTTCAGTTTTGCACAGTTTGCTGACCACCAGTATATATAATATATAGCAGTATGGTACAGTAGGCCACTGCTATAACTACTAGAGATGAGCGGGTTCGGTTTCTTTGAATCCGAACCCGCACGAACTTCACTTTTTTTTCCACGGGTCCGAGCGACTCGGATCTTCCCGCCTTGCTCGGTTAACCCGAGCGCGCCCGAACGTCATCATGACGCTGTCGGATTCTCGCGAGGCTCGGATTCTATCGCGAGACTCGGATTCTATATAAGGAGCCGCGCGTCGCCGCCATTTTCACTCGTGCATTGAGATTGATAGGGAGAGGACGTGTCTGGCGTCCTCTCCATTAGAATAGAGATAGATAGATTAGATAGAGAGAGATTGTGCAGAGTCGCAGACAGAGTTAGTTTACCACAGTCAGTGACCAGTGCAGTTGCTAGTTAACTTTTATTTAATATAATATATCCGTTCACTTCTCTCTGCTATATCCGTTCTCTGCCTGAAAAAAAAAACGATACACAGCACAGTCAGTCACACAGTGTGACTCAGTCTGTGTGCACTCAGCTCAGCCCAGTGTGCTGCACAGTCATCAATGTAGAAATTAAAAGCTTATAATTAATTGTGGGGGAGACTGGGGAGCACTGCAGGTTGTTAGCAGGAGCCAGGAGTACAATTATATTAATTAACAGTGCACACTTTTGCTGCAGGAGTGGTGACCAGTGCCTGACCACCAGTATAGTATTGTTGTATACTACTAATATCTCTTTAAATATCAACCAGTCTATATTAGCAGCAGACACAGTACAGTGCGGTAGTTCACGGCTGTGGCTACCTCTGTGTCGGCACACGGCAGGCAGTCCGTCCAACCAGAATTGTATTATTTATTATTATATACCTACCACCTAACCGTGGTTTTTTTTTTCATTCTTTATACCGTCATAGTGTCATCCTAATTGTTACGAGTATACTACTATCTCTTTATCAACCAGTGTACAGTGCGGTAGTTCACGGCTGTGGCTACCTCTGTGTCGGCACACGGCAGGCAGTCCGTCCGACCAGAATTGTATTATTTATTATTATATACCTACCACCTAACCGTGGTTTTTTTTTCATTCTTTATACCGTCATAGTGTCATCCTAATTGTTACGAGTATACTACTATCTCTTTATCAACCAGTGTACAGTGCGGTAGTTCACGGCTGTGGCTACCTCTGTGTCGGCACACGGCAGGCAGTCCGTCCGACCAGAATTGTATTATTTATTATTATATACCTACCACCTAACCGTGGTTTTTTTTTCATTCTTTATACCGTCATAGTGTCATCCTAATTGTTACGAGTATACTACTATCTCTTTATCAACCAGTGTACAGTGCGGTAGTTCACGGCTGTGGCTACCTCTGTGTCGGCACACGGCAGGCAGTCCGTCCGACCAGAATTGTATTATTTATTATTATATACCTACCACCTAACCGTGGTTTTTTTTTCATTCTTTATACCGTCATAGTGTCATCCTAATTGTTACGAGTATACTACTATCTCTTTATCAACCAGTGTACAGTGCGGTAGTTCACGGCTGTGGCTACCTCTGTGTCGGCACACGGCAGGCAGTCCGTCCGACCAGAATTGTATTATTTATTATTATATACCTACCACCTAACCGTGGTTTTTTTTTCATTCTTTATACCGTCATAGTGTCATCCTAATTGTTACGAGTATACTACTATCTCTTTATCAACCAGTGTACAGTGCGGTAGTTCACGGCTGTGGCTACCTCTGTGTCGGCACACGGCAGGCAGTCCGTCCGACCAGAATTGTATTATTTATTATTATATACCTACCACCTAACCGTGGTTTTTTTTTTCATTCTTTATACCGTCATAGTGTCATCCTAATTGTTACGAGTATACTACTATCTCTTTATCAACCAGTGTACAGTGCGGTAGTTCACGGCTGTGGCTACCTCTGTGTCGGCACACGGCAGGCAGTCCGTCCGACCAGAATTGTATTATTTATTATTATATACCTACCACCTAACCGTGGTTTTTTTTTCATTCTTTATACCGTCATAGTGTCATCCTAATTGTTACGAGTATACTACTATCTCTTTATCAACCAGTGTACAGTGCGGTAGTTCACGGCTGTGGCTACCTCTGTGTCGGCACACGGCAGGCAGTCCGTCCGACCAGAATTGTATTATTTATTATTATATACCTACCACCTAACCGTGGTTTTTTTTTCATTCTTTATACCGTCATAGTGTCATCCTAATTGTTACGAGTATACTACTATCTCTTTATCAACCAGTGTACAGTGCGGTAGTTCACGGCTGTGGCTACCTCTGTGTCGGCAGTCGGCAGGCAGTCCGTCCATCCATAATTGTATTATTATTATAATATATACCACCTAACTGTGGTTTTTTTTTCATTCTTTATACCGTCGTCATAGTGTCATACTAGTTGTTACGAGTATACTACTATCTCTTTATCAACCAGTGTACAGTGCGGTAGTTCACGGCTGTGGCTACCTCTGTGTCGGCACTCGGCAGCCCGTCCATAATTGTATATACCACCTAACCGTGGTTTTTTTTTCTTTCTTTATACATACATACTAGTTACGAGTATACTATCTCTTTATCAACCAGTCTATATATTAGCAGCAGACACAGTACAGTGCGGTAGTTCACGGCTGTGGCTACCTCTGTGTCGGCACTCGGCAGCCCGTCCATAATTGTATACTAGTATCCAATCCATCCATCTCCATTGTTTACCTGAGGTGCCTTTTAGTTGTGCCTATTAAAATATGGAGAACAAAAATGTTGAGGTTCCAAAATTAGGGAAAGATCAAGATCCACTTCCACCTCGTGCTGAAGCTGCTGCCACTAGTCATGGCCGAGACGATGAAATGCCAGCAACGTCGTCTGCCAAGGCCGATGCCCAATGTCATAGTACAGAGCATGTCAAATCCAAAACACCAAATATCAGTAAAAAGCCTCTTTTTTTCTTTGCGTCATGTGCTGTTTGGGGAGGGTTTTTTGGAAGGGACATCCTGCGTGACACTGCAGTGCCACTCCTAGATGGGCCCGGTGTTTGTGTCGGCCACTAGGGTCGCTAATCTTACTCACACAGCTACCTCATTGCGCCTCTTTTTTTCTTTGCGTCATGTGCTGTTTGGGGAGGGTTTTTTGGAAGGGCCATCCTGCGTGACACTGCAGTGCCACTCCTAGATGGGCCCGGTGTTTGTGTCGGCCACTAGGGTCGCTAATCTTACTCACACAGCTACCTCATTGCGCCTCTTTTTTTCTTTGCGTCATGTGCTGTTTGGGGAGGGTTTTTTGGAAGGGACATCCTGCGTGACACTGCAGTGCCACTCCTAGATGGGCCCGGTGTTTGTGTCGGCCACTAGGGTCGCTAATCTTACTCACACAGCTACCTCATTGCGCCTCTTTTTTTCTTTGCGTCATGTGCTGTTTGGGGAGGGTTTTTTGGAAGGGCCATCCTGCGTGACACTGCAGTGCCACTCCTAGATGGGCCCGGTGTTTGTGTCGGCCACTAGGGTCGCTAATCTTACTCACACAGCTACCTCATTGCGCCTCTTTTTTTCTTTGCGTCATGTGCTGTTTGGGGAGGGTTTTTTGGAAGGGCCATCCTGCGTGACACTGCAGTGCCACTCCTAGATGGGCCCGGTGTTTGTGTCGGCCACTAGGGTCGCTAATCTTACTCACACAGCTACCTCATTGCGCCTCTTTTTTTCTTTGCGTCATGTGCTGTTTGGGGAGGGTTTTTTGGAAGGGACATCCTGCGTGACACTGCAGTGCCACTCCTAGATGGGCCCGGTGTTTGTGTCGGCCACTAGGGTCGCTTATCTTACTCACACAGCGACCTCGGTGCAAATTTTAGGACTAAAAATAATATTGTGAGGTGTGAGGTATTCAGAATAGACTGAAAATGAGTGTAAATTATGGTTTTTGAGGTTAATAATACTTTGGGATCAAAATGACCCCCAAATTCTATGATTTAAGCTGTTTTTTAGTGTTTTTGGAAAAAAACACCCGAATCCAAAACACACCGAATCCGACAAAAAAAATTCGGTGAGGTTTTGCCAAAACGCGTTCGAACCCAAAACACGGCCGCGGAACCGAACCCAAAACCAAAACACAAAACCCGAAAAATTTCAGGCGCTCATCTCTAATAACTACCTCTATGTCGTCAAGTATACTATCCATCCATACCTGTGGTGCATTTCAGTTTTGCACAGTTTGCTGACCACCAGTATATAATATATAGCAGTACGGTACAGAAGGCCACTGCTCTACCTACTTCTGTGTCGTCAAGTATACTATCCATCCATACCTGTGGTGCATTTCAGTTTTTGTGCGCAGTATATATAGTAGTAGTCCATTGCTATTGATAAATATATTACTGGCATATAATTCCACACATTAAAAAATGGAGAACAAAAATGTGGAGGGTAAAATAGGGAAAGATCAAGATCCATTTCCACCTCATGCTGAAGCTGCTGCCACTAGTCATGGCCGAGACGATGAAATGCCATCAACGTCGTTTGCCAAGGCCGATGCCCAATGTCATAGTAGAGAGCATGTAAAATCCAAGAAAAAAAAGTTCAGTAAAATGACCCAAAAATCAAAATTAAAATCGTCTGAGGAGAAGCGTAAACTTGCCAATATGCCATTTACGACACGGAGTGGCAAGGAACGGCTGAGGCCCTCTCCTATGTTCCTCATGACTAGTGGGTCAGCTTCACATGAGGATGGAAGCACTCATCCTCCTGCTAGAAAACTTAAAAGACTTAAGATGGCAAAAGCACAGCAAAGTACTGTGCGTTCTTCTAAATCACAAATCCCCAAGGAGAGTCCAATTGTGTCGGTTGCGATGCCTGACCTTCCCAACACTGGATGGGAAGAGGTGGCGCCTTCCACCATTTGCACGCCCCCTGCAAGTGCTGGAAGGAGCACCCGCAGTCCAGTTCCTGATAGTCAAATTGAAGATGTCACTGTTGAAGTACACCAGGATGAGGATATGGGTGTTGCTGGCGCTGGGGAGGAAATTGACAAGGAGGATTCTGATGGTGAGGTGGTTTGTTTAAGTCAGGCACCCGGGGAGACACTTGTTGTCCGTGGGACGAATATGGCCATTGACATGCCTGGTCAAAATACAAAAAAAATCACCTCTTCGGTGTGGAATTATTTCAACAGAAATGCGGACAACTGGTGTCAAGCCATGTGTTGCCTTTGTCAAGCTGTAATAAGTAGGGGTAAGGACGTTAACCACCTAGGAACATCCTCCCTTATACGTCACCTGGAGCGCATTCATCAGAAGTCATTGACAAGTACAAAAACTTTGGGTGACAGCGGAAGCAGCCCACTGACAACTAAATCCCTTCCTCTTGTAACCAAGCTCCTGCAAACCACACCACCAACTCCCTGTAACGATTTCTAGAGTTCTCTGTGTGTGCGTGCTTGGAAAGATGTCAGCTGAAGCCAGGTGAAAATTAAGTAAAGTTTATTGTGGAAAAAGTGGTGGTAAAAATAAATATAAACTGGATGCTTGATTACATGGAACAAAACACGATAAATGGAATATTTCAGGTTAAACATAGATGCAAAATAAACATGAAGAAATCCGGGTTTAAATCAAGCAGGGGAAAAATAACATACCAAAAATGAAGTGATCAGGCAGGAATGGAAACAAACTGCAAATAATAGTCCAGAAATGTAGATGTTGAACTGGCAGGGTAAGAAGTCCAGAAGCAAGGCACATGCGTTTTAGCAAACTGCAGGGAAGTCTCCAAGAAGCAAATAAGGCAGAATCTGGACAGGGTTACTGGAGAGAGCCCAGTCTCACTCCATACGGAACCGCAATGATCTGCAACTAAGTGCCTGTGAGCTGGAGTTAAATAGCAGCAGGGTGTTGGGCTCCAGGTGCACACAATCAGGTAATTACCCTGCAGAGGCAGTGTGCAACTGCCTGAGGCAACAAGTGAGACCCCTAGAGGCAGGAATGAGGTAATGCAAGGCAAAACAAAACACAAATATTCCTAACATTATCCCCCCCTTAAACAGGCGGATTCCAGACGCCTCAAAGTTCACCTTCTCTTCTTTTTTCCTTTTTTCTTTCTGGGTTGCCTAACCCTATTTGAAGGTGTCACAAAGACACTATTAGGCAATACAGGTCCATCAAAAACGAGTCTCGGATCATCCAGAAGCTCACTCTCAGAGTCGGAGCCACCACCCAGCGGTAGAACTGACCTCTTATTTTCCTGGATGGAATCAAGAGCGGATGGTAAACTTGTAGATGTTAAACTTGCCGAGCAATCTGCGTGAACACCTAGAGATACCTGCCCACATCTGAAAAACTGAGGGTGCTCCCCAGACTGCAAAGGCAGGTTCTCAGAGGGGCACACCTTAGTAGATTCATCTAGGAGCGTGAGGACAGTTGGTGGACTGAATCTTTCGGTCACAGCCTTGAGGAAACCGGGCAAATCTTGTAACACTGGATCTCCCTTATCTATAAGACCATTTACCCACTTCAAGGCCCTCCCTCTGAATCTCATACATACGTTAGCAATGATATCAATAGGGGACAAGTCATCAAAACTCAGATAATATCTGAAGAGAGCTAAACAGTGAGAGATATTTCCATAAAAGTAAGGCAGATCCTCGGGCAAATCTTGGATCTCGGGCATGGCAGGCACCTCTATCTGGTGTTGGACAGGCGGAACCCCCTCCTGGGGCTGGACAGGCAGAACCCCCTCCTGGGGCTGGGCAGGCGGAACCCCCTCCTGGGGCTGGGCAGGCGGAACCCCCTCCTGGGGCTGGGCAGGCGGAACCCCCTCCTGGGGCTGGGCAGGCGGAACCCCCGCCTGAGGCTGGACAGGCGGAACCCCCTCCTGGGGCTGGACAGGCGGAACCCCCTCCTGGGGCTGGACAGGCGGAACCCCCTCCTGGGGCTGGACAGGCAGAACCCCCTCCTGGGGCTGGACAGGCAGAACCCCCTCCTGGGGCTGGACAGGCAGAACCCCCTCCTGGGGCTGGACAGGCCTTGGCCGGACCTCTGGCAAGGTGGACACCTCTCGGACCTCTGGCAAGGCGGGCACCTCTCGGACCTCTGGCAAGGCGTGGACCTCTGGCAAGGCGGGCACCTCTCGGACCTCTGGCAAGGCGAGCACCTCTCGGACCTCTGGCAAGGCGTGGACCTCTGGCAAGGCGGGCACCTCTCGGACCTCTGGCAAGGCGGGCACCTCTCGGACCTCTGGCAAGGCGGGCACCTCTCGGACCTCTGGCAAGGCGGGCACCTCTCGGACCTCTGGCGAAGCGGGCACCTCTCGGACCTCTGGCGAAGCGGGCACCTCTCGGACCTCTGGCAAGGCGAGCACCTCTCGGACCTCTGGCAAGGCGTGGACCTCTGGCAAGGCGGGCACCTCTCGGACCTCTGGCAAGGCGGGCACCTCTCGGACCTCTGGCGAAGCGGGCACCTCTCGGACCTCTGGCGAAGCGGGCACCTCTCGGACCTCATGCCGTGAGGCAAGGGCAACGGGGACCTCATGCCGTGAGGCAAGGGCAACGGGGACCTCATGCCGTGAGGCAAGGGCAACGGGGACCTCATGCCGTGAGGCAAGGGCAACGGGGACCTCATGCCGTGAGGCAAGGGCAGCGGGGACCTCATGCCGTGAGGCAAGGGCAGCGGGGACCTCATGCCGTGAGGCAAGGGCAGCAGGGACCTCATGCCGTGAGGCAAGGGCAGCAGGGACCTCATGCCGTGAGGCAAGGGCAGCAGGGACCTCATGCCGTGAGGCAAGGGCAGCAGGGACCTCATGCCGTGAGGCAAGGGCAGCAGGGACCTCATGCCGTGAGGCAAGGGCAGCAGGGACCTCATGCCCGAAGGCAAGGGCAGCAGGGACCTCATGCCCGAAGGCAAGGGCAGCAGGGACCTCATGCCCGAAGGCAAGGGCAGCAGGGACCTCATGCCCAAAGGCAAGGGCAGCAGGGACCTCATGCCCAAAGGCAAGGGCAGCAGGGACCTCATGCCCGAAGGCAAGGGCAGCAGGGACCGACACCCCTCCTGGGGTCGCAGGGCCGGACACCCCTCCTGGGGTCGCAGGGCCGGACACCCCTCCTGGGGTCGCTGGGCCGGACACCCCTCCTGGGGTCGCTGGGCCGGACACCCCTCCTGGGGTCGCTGGGCCGGACACCCCTCCTGGGGTCGCTGGGCCGGACACCCCTCCTGGGGTCGCTGGGCCGGACACCCCTCCTGGGGTCGCTGGGCCGGACACCCCTCCTGGGGTCGCTTGGCCGGACACCCCTCCTGGGGTCGCTTGGCCGGACACCCCTCCTGGGGTCGCTTGGCCGGACACCCCTCCTGGGGTCGCTTGGCCGGACACCCCTCCTTTCGAAATTTGAGCACCACAGTGGCATAACTGAGCAGAATTTGGCACTATGGCAGAATGAGGAAAGCTCTTTTTATGTTTGCGAGCAGGACATAACTGAATAAAATGTCCCGACCTGCCGCAATAAAAACAGAGCTTCTTATCCCTTCTATGTCTCCTTTCTTCCTCAGAGAGACTGGGTCGTGGAAAACTCCAAAACTTGCCTTTGCTTACGCTAGAAAAACAGCAGCCAGAATTGAGAGTACCAGACTGATCTTTTCCCCTTTTTTCCTGCGTCTCCTTAAAGGGAGCAGGTAACCTTACTGAATCTTCAGGCAGAGCAGACAGTATCTCTGAAGATAGGATTTGAATACCCTCCAGTTTCTCTCTGAAATCCACCAGCAATGCAGAACTCAAAAACGGCAAAAACTTGAGAGGCAGGGAACCTTTCTGAAGTGAAGCCATTTTATGAGATTCAGCTGAATCAAAACAAAACTCCTGCACACGTTTATTTTGGCAGATCATTCTGTAACGATTTCTAGAGTTCTCTGTGTGTGCGTGCTTGGAAAGATGTCAGCTGAAGCCAGGTGAAAATTAAGTAAAGTTTATTGTGGAAAAAGTGGTGGTAAAAATAAATATAAACTGGATGCTTGATTACATGGAACAAAACACGATAAATGGAATATTTCAGGTTAAACATAGATGCAAAATAAACATGAAGAAATCCGGGTTTAAATCAAGCAGGGGAAAAATAACATACCAAAAATGAAGTGATCAGGCAGGAATGGAAACAAACTGCAAATAATAGTCCAGAAATGTAGATGTTGAACTGGCAGGGTAAGAAGTCCAGAAGCAAGGCACATGCGTTTTAGCAAACTGCAGGGAAGTCTCCAAGAAGCAAATAAGGCAGAATCTGGACAGGGTTACTGGAGAGAGCCCAGTCTCACTCCATACGGAACCGCAATGATCTGCAACTAAGTGCCTGTGAGCTGGAGTTAAATAGCAGCAGGGTGTTGGGCTCCAGGTGCACACAATCAGGTAATTACCCTGCAGAGGCAGTGTGCAACTGCCTGAGGCAACAAGTGAGACCCCTAGAGGCAGGAATGAGGTAATGCAAGGCAAAACAAAACACAAATATTCCTAACACTCCCTCAGTGTCAATTTCCTCCTTACACAGGAAAGCAATAGTCCTGCCGGCCATGTCACTGTCAAGTCTGACGAGTTCTCTCCTGCCTGGGATTCCTCCGATGCATCCTTGAGTGTAACGCCTACTGCTGCTGGCGCTGCTGTTGTTGCAGCTGGGAGTCGATCGTCATCCCAGAAGGGAAGTCAGAAGACCACTTGTACTACTTCCAGTAAGCAATTGACTGTCCAACAGTCCTTTGCGAGGAAGATGAAATATCACAGCAGTCATCCTGCTGCAAAGCGGATAACTCAGGCCTTGGCAGCCTGGGTGGTGAGAAACGTGTTTCCGGTATCCACCGTTAATTCACAGGGAACTAGAGAATTGATTGAGGTACTGTGTCCCCAGTACCAAATACCATCTAGGTTCCATTTCTCTAGGCAGGCGATACCGAAAATGTACACAGACGTCAGAAAAAGAGTCACCAGTGTCCTAAAAAATGCAGTTGTACCCAATGTCCACTTAACCACGGACATGTGGACAAGTGGAGCAGGGCAGACTCAGGACTATATGACTGTGACAGCCCACTGGGTAGATGTATTGCCTCCCGCAGCAAGAACAGCAGCGGCGGCACCAGTAGCAGCATCTCGCAAATGCCAACTCGTTCCTAGGCAGGCTACGCTTTGTATCACCGCTTTCCATAAGAGGCACACAGCTGACAACCTCTTACAGAAACTGAGGAACATCATCGCAGAATGGATTACCCCAATTGGACTCTCCTGGGGATTTGTGACATCGGACAACGCCACCAATATTGTGCGTGCATTACATCTGGGCAAATTCCAGCACGTCCCATGTTTTGCACATACATTGAATTTGGTGGTGCAAAATTATTTAAAAAAACGACAGGGGTGTGCAAGAGATGCTGTCGGTGGCCCGAAGAATTGTGGGCCACTTTCGGAATTCAGCCACTGCGTGCCGAAGACTGGAGCACCAGCAAACAGTCCTGAACCTGCCCTGCCATCATCTGAAGCAAGAGGTGGTAACGAGGTGGAAATTAACCCTCTATATGCTTCAGAGGATGGAGGAGCAGCAAAAGGCCATACAAGCCTATACAGTTACCTACGATATAGGCAAAGGAGGGGGAATGCACCTGACTCAAGCGCAGTGGAGAATGATTTCAACGTTGTGCAAGGTTCTGCAACCCTTTGAACTTGCCACACGTGAAGTCAGTTCAGACACTGCCAGCCTGAGTCAGGTCATTCCCCTCATCAGGCTTTTGCAGAAGAAGCTGGAGACATTGAAGGAGGAGCTAAAACAGAGAGATTCCGCTAGGCATGTGGGACTTGTGGATGGAGCCCTTAATTCGCTTAACCAGGATTCACGGGTGGTCAATCTGTTGAAATCAGAGCACCACATTTTGGCCACCGTGCTCCATCCTAGATTTAAAACCTACGTTGTATCTCTCTTTCCAGCAGACACAAGTCTGCAGAGGTTCAAAGACCTGCTGGAGAGAAAATTGTCAAGTCAAGCGGAACGTGACCCATCAACAGCTCCTCCTTCACATTCTCCCGCAACTGGGGCTGCGAGGAAAAGGCTAAGAATTCCGAGCCCACCCGCTGGCGGTGATGCAGGGCAGTCTGGAGCGAGTGCTGACATCTGGTCCGGACTGAAGGACCTGCCAACGATTACTGACATGTCATCTACTGTCACTGCATATGCTTCTGTCACCATTGAAAGAATGGTGGAGGATTATATGAGTGACCGCATCCAAGTAGGCACGTCAGACAGTCCGTACGTATACTGGCAGGAAAAAGAGGCAATTTGGAGGCCCTTGCACAAACTGGCTTTATTTTACCTAAGTTGCCCCCCCCCCCCCCCTCCAGTGTGTACTCCGAAAGAGTGTTTAGTGCAGCCGCTCACCTTGTCAGCAATCGGCGTACGAGGTTACTTCATGAAAATGTGGAGAGGATGATGTTCATCAAAATGAATTATAATCAATTCCTCCGTGGAGACATTCACCAGCAATTGCCTCCGGAAAGTACACAGGGACCTGAGATGGTGGATTCCAGTGGGGACGATTTAATCATCTGTGAGGAGGGGGATGTACACAGTGAAAGGGGTGAGGAATCAGACGATGAGGAGGAGGTGGACATTTTGCCTCTGTAGAGCCAGTTTGTGCAAGGAGAGATTGATTGCTTCTTTTTTGGTGGGGGCCCAAACCAACCAGTCATTTCAGTCACAGTTGTGTGGCAGACCCTGTCGCTGAAATGATGGGTTTGTTAAAGTGTGCATGTCCTGTTTATACAACATAAGGGTGGGTGGGAGGGCCCAAGGACAATTCCATCTTGTACCTCTTTTTTCTTTCATTTTTCTTTGCATCATGTGCTGTTTGGGGACTATTTTTTGAAGTGCCATCCTGTCTGACACTGCAGTGCCACTCCTAGATGGGCCAGGTGTTTGTGTCGGCCACTTGGGTCGCTTAGCTTAGTCACACAGCTACCTCATTGTGCCTCTTTTTTTCTTTGCATCATGTGCTGTTTGGGGAGTATTTTTTTAATCTGCCATCCTGTCTGACACTGCAGTGCCACTCCTAGATGGGCCAGGTGTTTGTGTCGGCCACTTGGGTCGCTTAGCTTAGTCACACAGCTACCTCATTGCGCCTCTTTTTTTCTTTGCATCATGTGCTGTTTGGGGACTATTTTTTTGAAGTGCCATCCTGTCTGACACTGCAGTGCCACTCCTAGATGGGCCAGGTGTTTGTGTCGGCCAATTGGGACGCTTAGCTTAGTCACACAGCTACCTCATTGCGGTTCTTTTTTTCTTTGCATCATGTGCTGTTTGGGAACAATTTTTTTAATCTGCCATCCTGTCTGACACTGCAGTGCCACTCCTAGATGGGCAAGGTGTTTGTGTCGGCCACTTGGGTCGCTTAGCTTAGCCATCCAGCGACCTCGGTACAAATTTTAGGACTAAAAATAATATTGTGAGGTGTGAGGTGTTCAGAATAGACTGGAAATGAGTGTAAATTATGGTTATTGAGGTTAATAATACTATGGGATCAAAATGACCCCCATATTCTATGATTTAAGCTGTTTTTGAGGGTTTTTTTGTAAGAAAAACACCCGAATCCAAAACACACCCGAATCCGACAAAAAAATTTCAGGGAGGTTTTGCCAAAACGCGTCCAAATCCAAAACACGGCCGCGGAACCGAATCCAAAACCAAAACACAAAACCCGAAAAATTTCCTATGCACATCACTAATTTCTGAACACATTTATAATATTTGCAAGGGTTTGGAAACACATAGTGTCTTGAAACACTACAAAGATTGCCACAACAGTGATCCATCCAGTTTGAAGTATATAGGGATTCAGAAAATATGAAACAATTGGAGAGGAGGAGACATCTGCCTGGAACTCAGAAAAAAAGAAACAAAATTGATCTATTATATGAGAACTTTACAACCTGAGGGGCTGAACGTAGAAATCGATGTTAATGCATTTTTGTTAGATAATTAATTTATTCCTTTATTAAAACCACCATAATAAAACCATTACTTATACTATTATAACATAAATTAAATTCATATTATCCTCCTTCTTTTTTTTGAACGCCATATCATAATTTTAAAATGTTTTCTTTTTTTATATATAAGTCCTATATAGGCTATAGTGGGCACATGGTTGCCGCTTTTTATTTAAAAACTTCCGTTTTTACATTTCCTCTTTTAATGAAAATAATAAAGTTTTTTTTAGCTTAAAAAGGAAGTTCAAACACACATTCAAAAGCCTTGTTAAAGGGTGTAAAACCAACGCGTTGGAGAAGTCACGGAAAGCAACGGAGGAGTCACGCCAGTGTGTGATATCACTGGCGCGCCCTGAAGCCGAGAGCCGAGGGAGGAGGTTTCAGCTGGAGCAACAGCAAAACAGGACTTGACAGATCTGCGGCAGCTGGTCAGGCTGATTCAACACTGAGCCGCGAGCAGGTCAGGTAGGGATAGCAGGGATAGTAATCCGCACCTATAGACTGTGAAAATTATCCAGATTGACAAAATCTTCAACCACCTCCTGTTCAAACATATTCACAAAAGAGCTGTTACATTACATATTAACCTCTCTTTTTTTACAGGTATGTGCGTTCAATATAACAAGCGCTCCAATTAACATTTATTAATTCACAGCTTTGCCTTTTATATGGAGCTGCTGATATAAATACAGGTTGAGTATCTCTTATCCAAATATTCCGAAATACGGAATATTCCGAAATACGGAATTTTTTGAGTGAGAGTGAGATAGTGAAATCTTTGTTTTTTGATGGCTCAATGTACACAAACTGTTTAATACACAAAGTTATTACAAATATTGTATTAAATGACCCTCAGGCTGTGTGTATAAGGTGTATATGAAACATAAATGAATTGTGTGAATGTAGACACACTTTGTTTAATGCACAAAGTTATAAAAAATATTGGCTAAAATGACCTTCAGGCTGTGTGTATAAGGTATAAATGAAACATAAATGCATTCTGTGCTTAGACTTAGGTCCCATCGCCATGATATCTCATTATGGTATGCAGCTATTCCAAAATACGGAAAAATCCCATATCCAAAATAACTCTGGTCCCAAGCATTTTGGATAAGGGATACTCAACCTGTAAGCGCGGCTATTTTTTTAATGAATTATTAGGTTTGAAAAGCTATCAACTTTCACCAGTGCAACGGCTACTAACATATTTGCAAGACGAAAGATGTATCTGGGCTGCATTTGTGGCATGATTAGAAATAATTCTGGGTTTGTCTGTGAGGTGGGGTTTAGATCTCTGTCCAGGTTTAAGCTATGGCAGTGTTTCCTTACCATATCTTCAATCAGATGGTGATTAGAATTAAACTGTATAATGATTAAAACCTTGTGAACGCCATTATGTTAGACATTTGATATTAAAACTGTTAAAATGTTTAAATTCTATGGCTAAACAGGATTGAAAATGGTTAACTCAACTTGAAAACGGTCAAAACTATCTTACATTTCTAATTACCAATTGCTCAAAGCAGTAGGAAGAGAGAAACAATAGAGAACCAAACAATACATGGCTATTTTGACTATCTCTATTTATAATTGAAAAAGCAATTACCAAGATTCATCAAAA
Organism: Pseudophryne corroboree; assembly: GCF_028390025.1. Lineage (NCBI taxonomy): Eukaryota > Metazoa > Chordata > Amphibia > Anura > Myobatrachidae > Pseudophryne > Pseudophryne corroboree. Next base: position 360,044,498 of record NC_086451.1, read on the forward strand.
ACAAACTCAACACATATTTAAGCACATTTATTCTGCAGGCAAGCATGTCAATTGAAATGCAAAATAAAATGGCCCGCCAGGCTCTTCTTATAACTAATATTATTTTTAATGAAAAATAGCACCTGGAGAGATAAATTGTGCAGTCCTGCTCCTCCAAGACAAATGTCCATACCTTACTCACCCAAAGTTCATACTAAATAGAAAACATTCAAAGCAATGTATTTTGTTTTTGTCAAGTCTTATAATTTATGATTATGCCCTCTAATAACCTACACAATTGTAACCTACAAACAACACATAACCATACTTACTAAGAAAGAAAATATTTTAGGTATCATTCCTTTAAAGGGTAAGAGGAAGTGTGTATGTGACAGATAAGATCACATTGTTTTAGAATTGTGCTGACTTTTAAAAAAAAAATATTCAGCTTATCTATACTTGTTATTGTATGAATTTATGTATCAGGAAATTCCTGATATTTTGTACTTAATTAAAAGAACACATGGTTTTATTTATGTAACTATTTAACCACTATGAGAAATGATTCTTTGCACAATCATTATGATTTGGAATTGCTATTTCTGTGATGATGCTATATTATGGGAGGTATTCAATTAGTGCTGAATTTTGTGCACTTTTCGCCCATTTTTAGGGCAAATTACATTCGTCCTATTCAATGCCCTTGCCAATTCTTCAGTTGGTCGAAAAATCCGGCACTGGTAAAAACCACGTGGATCACCACCGATACACGTGTTTTGTTGAATTTGCAGGCTTTTTGCCTGTTTTTGGGTCCGTTTTTGCCCTTGCCGTTTCAACAAAAAAACCCAGAGAAAAGGCACAGGTGAAAAAGGATTTTAAAAAATGGGTGAAAACGCCCGCTATTGAATACACATGGTTGAATTAGTGCCGTTTTTTTACACCAGTTGAAAAAAAGTCCCTTAATTGAATACCCCCCTATATGTGAGTTCAAGGTGAATTACCCTTGCCTGTCCAGTGAATACACTGTTAAAACTTCAGCAATTAGTATTACAATTAGAAATACAATTACAAATACATTGATATACTAATAGGTGTACTGTATCTATAATGGGTGCACACTTTAAGCACCAAGAACACTGGTTTTCAGAACAATTATAATAGACTCTACAATTTAACATGAAGTGAAACTGAGGTTCTTAGCACAATTTGTGGCCAAAAATGTAGGCACACCTACCACAACCAGATGACCTAATCAGGAGGGTCCCTTACAGCCATAATACTGACATATTATATACATTTATCCAGGTCTAATTTATAATAGTGCCCAATCTAATATGTAGACAGCAAATTCAATGACCCAAACTAAATTAAAATACCTAAGGGTAGGTGCAAGGGAGGATTTAGGGGTCAGACTGCCCCTAGGCACAACATTAGTTTTCCCCCCTTCCTCTTCATCATGTCACTGCCCCCTTCATGTTATGGTGTCCTGGCTGTCAAAACAGCATCAACCCCCCCCCCCCCCCCCTCCACCCACCGCAATTTACTGACCATTGCCCCCCTCCTCACCAGTTATAACACAGAAAATCTAGTAATAAATGGCAAAATATATATATATATCATCTGGCCTCATCTTGCCCTCGGTCTAGCAGGGCTCTCATGCAAGTGAGCATACTGTGTTGCCCACCCATCAAGTGTCACCCCTGGGCACTTTCCTCATGTGCCTAGTGGGAAATCCATCGCTGGCCAGCCGGATTGGGTACTAGTCTAGGTAGATGGCGTCTCGACTTTCAAGTGTACATGCATACATGATTACAGAGTAAAGGGGGTCTAGACTGCACACCCTAATTTTAAACATTAAAAGGTGCTACCTTGCTGAGACTTGTAGTGCCACTACAAGTCTCAACAAAGGAAGCAACTCTGATGTTTAAAATTAGAGTGTGCAGTCTAGCCCCTTTCCCTTTCACTTTGTATCTATAATGGGTGCAAGGTGTGCGGCCCACACCGCACAACTTGCACCTGTTTAATTATACTTACTGGACCCTTCCGGAGCCCCGTGGCAGTGGCCAGTGCTGCAGACATAGGTCACTGGGAAAAATAGCCGTCATGGCCATTCCTCAGTGTTTTGCTCATGCAAAGAGATGTCCACAGGAAAAGGCATCTGTGCCATGTTCTTAGAGACCTGTGCATATGCAGTAGACTCTGGCATAAAGCCAGAGTCTCCTCCCTGCCAGAGAGGAGGGGGCCATACAGAGCATGCACGTGGGGCCTCTCCTTTCTTAAGACACACCTCGATATACATAATTAATAACAAAATAAGTACTTATTAACAGCATTTTGCTTTTATAAGCCAACTTGTCCATTATTTAAAGCTGTAAGCATGTGACTAACAGCTCAACCCGCTCACAGATCTCACTGTCAGCTGCCTCGTAGACTAGGGATGGTCATTCCATCACCAACACAGTGCTAGCAGCAGCTGGGAAGTGGGACACACAAACCTAGATGAAAGACACACAAAGAGTGGCGACCAGACTAGCTAGCGACATGGCAAATGATGTCTCAAAATTACTAGTATAAATACAGTAAGTGTATTGAAATTCAATTATTTTTCAATTTGAATGGTGCCAAGTAAAGATTTGTTCCTCCTCACAGGTCATTATCTATCCAGATATAAAAAGTAGTGTTAGTGGCAAAGGAAACTGCTACAGGATGAATGCTTGGGATCAGAAGTATTATGGATATTGGATTTTTCTATATTATTTTTATATAATCAATGTCAGGTGTAGAGGTGTAGTGAACCATCTTATTCGCATCGCAGACACAAAGAAACACCACTCAAATTTGGGGAGATGTAACTCTTGGAGAGTGATCAAATGCAGAGAGATAAAGTACCAACGAATCAGATCCCAACTGTCATATTTCAAACACAGCCTGTAACATGCCAGTTAGGAGCTGGTTGGCTGGTACTTTATCTCCACCGACTTTATCTCTCTCCAAATCTTAGTAAATAGACTAGTCTGTAACAGGGCAGTTAGGAGCTGATTGTCTGGTACTTTTACTTTTCTCCACTTCATCTCTCTCCGGGGCTTAGTTAGCAAATCTTCCCCAAAGTGTACTAGAGACACTGAGCTGCGACATTAAAAAGGGCAAGAATAGTTTTAAACTCATAGATAGTTGCAGATGAAGCACAATAGGCCTTGGCATGGGAAAAAGCCACAGACGGTGCATTGTAGCACTTGGTATAAAGATTCAAACTCAATTGCATCTGCAACTTTATACAAATGATCGACAAAATCCTTCCCTTGTGTACATCCGTTCACAAGATGCCCACTTGTAGCCCCTGGGAATGCTGTGATACCCATCGATGCATCTTTAAGTATCAACATTGATCACGCCATCGAAACTTGTACCAGTCCTATGGCAAGTACAGTTTCTCCGTCTGACCATCACCTCCTACGCTTGTGGCTGTGCGTTATTGAATGCAGCCGCTTACATTTACACACCCATGACACCCACTGAATCAGGACCTTAATGCATTTCCTGTCCTGAAACTGAGTTTGTCACTCAGATTTCCCAAATAATGTTAAATGAAGTCATTATCCTGAACTTTTGTATTTTCATATACATATTGTTATCCTTTAGGTCTTTGAACTGTCTGACAGGACACATGGGGCCAAATGTAATAGAGTGAGAGTTTCAGAAAGTGAGAGATTTGGTAAGGTTTTTCATTTTTTTTTAAAGTGGTAATCATTTACACTGCAAAACCAGGTTGATCTTGCCGTGTAAATGATTGCCACTTTTAAAAAAAACTGCAAAACTTTACCAAATCTCTCACTTTCTGAAACTCTCACTCTATTACATTTGTCCCTTGAGCTGATTCATGAGCAAAGCAAAATAGAGAAAGTAACTTTGCACCTTGGTTAAACCATGTTGCACTGCAGTTGGGGTAGATGTGAAATGTGCAGAGAGATTTAGATGTCCAAACTGAAATCTAAACTGCAGTGTAAAAATAAAGTGGTCCAGCATTTGTGGGCTACACGCAAAGGCAGCCATTATTTACCCTGCATGCAAATACTGTACATAGATGACAAAATGATTCATAGAGGTTTGAGAATAATTAAACAATCCATCTTTGATGAGGACACAGAACTTTTAGAAGCATGGAAGCAGATCCTAGACTACTGCTTATTTAAATGATTGTTTGTTCTATATTTAACTAACAGATGCAAAGTGAGTGAGTTGGGGGAAAAATGGACTCCTTAAAAGATAAATTGGATGTCAACAAAGATCAGGAGGGGTACGAGGAAAAAGATAGAACTTTAAACAGGAGAGTTGAGGACTTTGAAAAAACCTTAGTAGAAACTAAAAGAAAACAATTCATGCGCGATCAGGAGGATTACAGAAGGGGAAATGAGAGATGTTTTGTGACGTTGAGGGTACGCCAGAACACACGTCTGTTCGCGAGTGTGGGCGGTAACCATGGAGACGCGGACAGGATATTGTATCAGTGAGGGCGGAAGTGTCCGCCCGCAATGAGGACGGGAACCAATGTAGACAATTAGATTTGCATAGCATGCTGGGTACACGTGGAAACGTGTTACCATGGCAACTGTAATCATTAGTCGGAATCAGCTGTTTTTTATTCAATTTCCGGTTTGTTCTTATAAATATCTATGTCAGTATAGCACTCTTGATCCTTGAGAAAGCCCCATTTGCGGGGAGAAACGCGTTGGATGAGTGCTTACAGGTGGTTCCTGCACGATTTGGTTTCTTGAGGTTGGATTTGTGGTTACACCATCTTGCTGGTTAGTGCTGTTTTCGGCCGACGGCCTTATCAGCACTTTCACGGTCCGCTTTGAACCATTGTTGTGTTAAGGTCCACTGTTTGTATATGTGTTTTATATTTTATTCTTTATTAAAGTGTTTTTAAAGTATTACACTTCTGTGGATATTCTTGGAGCCATATATAAAGAAACCGCTACGTGAGGATTCGCATTCCGTTCTGAGTGAGTAACGGTACGCATTGTACTATATACCTTACTTATAACCATTGGGTGGAATGAAAGATACCTTTATGTGTGAAGAACATTCATAATAACTGTGAGTGGGGTACGCCATCCATCTTCTTTGACAGTTGGTTTCCTGGTTGCATTTTGTATATTCAGCATTTAAAGACGTACTACACCATGATGCGTATTTTTACTTTTGTTCACATATATGGTTGATACATCGTATGGAGTGGAAGATCTGATCGTCCCTAGATAACAACAGGAGGAGTCACCCTAGGATTGAACTCTATTTTATACATATGGACTATAAGTATTTTTCCAGTTATTTCATATGAAACCACACTGAGCGCTATTATTTGAGGGGGTTTTTTGTTTACTGAAATGAGAGATGGTTTAAGAAATCTAGAGGTCCATGCTCCCAATCTAAACCTCTTCATAACAACTACAATAACAAAAAAACAAAGAAAAACACACCAGGATTATCCAGTGGATAATCAATTACTAAATTGTTCACCTTATAGAAGGAAAAGAGTAATTCAGTTCAAACAGCATCACCGAGATCTAAATCCAGATTATATATGGGAGCATGTCCCAAAGATAACAGTTCAAACAGAGAAACAAAAAATAGGGATACAGACGGCATTAAAAATAGAAGGCAAAAACATATTCAATACCCCAACAAAACAGATTAGAAAGTTTTGCAGAATTAAAGGAGGAAGAAAATGACAACAGTAAAAGAAGATCAAACAATTATTAGAAAAAACAAATTGGGTATATTCAATCTATCTTCTAAACTACTTAGTCCAGAAGAACATCTCTTCTAGGGGTAGACTATTCCACCCAGGTAATCCTATGCAATGGGCCCAAGATGGCCACCTCAGATGTTACCTTGTTATGGTGGATTACACAACTCTTGGGAGTTATTACCAAAAATGCCTACACCAGTCTTGCATTAGGCTTACTGTCCGCTCAAGGTTTTCTTTTTATGTCTGTGTGGCTTATCTATTGCTGTATTACTTAAATCTTCTGTATTATGTGCATTGTTTTTGATGTGTGTAAAGTGCCTTGAGTCCTGCTGCAGAAAGAGTGTTATATAAATAAAATTATTATTATTATTATTATTATTATTAAATTATTATTATTATTATTATTATTATTATTATTATTGCTAGAGAAAGATATAAACTTCTGCCCTACCGCTGAACCTAATCTGTTTGAATTGTTTGTAGATTCACCGGAACCCTCTGTCGCAGGAAATATTTTTCCTGTCAAAACATTAAAAAAAAAGAAAATAAATACACCACCTATGGTATTGGACCAGAGAGATTCTAATGCTCTGATAAATCTTACTGAACTTCTTAAATGATCTCACACACAAAACCATACCCCCATCAGCACTTCATTACCAAATTCTACAATACCTATGTTTACAGTTAACAGAGACAATTTTAGAAAAAAATCTGATTCTTTTACAGTGTAGCAAAAACAAATATTAACCAATTTTACAAAACTCTGCTACAAGATTTTAAGACTTTTTGCAACAATGAAAAAAAAAGGACTAAAACTAATCTTAATAAATGGAAGAAAACAGCCCAAAAAAGAACGTACAAAGGACAGTTCAGTTGTAATAAAAGGAGCTAATAAGGGCGAGGGACTAGGGTTCACTACGATCTGCCGGCGGCCGGCCTCCCGGCGACCAGCATACCGGCGCCGGGAGGCCGGCCGCCGGCTTACCGACAGTGTGGTGAGCGCAAATGAGCCCCTTGCGGGCTCGCTGCGCTCGCCACGCTACGGGCACGGTGGCGCACTATGCGTGCCACACTATTTTATTCTCCCTCCAGGGGGGTCGTGGACCCCCACGAGGGAGAATAGGTGTCGGTATGCCGGCTGTCGGGCTCCCAATGCCGGTATGCTGGTCGCCGGGAGCCCAACCGCCGGCATACTGAAGACCACCCATTCTGGACAGTACGGATTACATAAAAGAATCATTACAATATTATATTATCTTTCTCACTTGATAGCAGACTTCTAGTCCACAACAGTCCCTATCCTGTTTCATTGTCTAAGATGTCTTGGCTGTTTTGATCTTTTTAGCGAGAACTTTACCCTAACCTTGCTTGAGCTTTCCTTGATTCATTATTAAGAATTCTAAATACAGCGCTAGAAAATGGGGTTATATCTAGAGAGGAGAGGAGGTTTCTTTTTAACACCTTTTCCACCACTTCTATTATCTATAATTGACCAAAATTATGTAAGTCTATTATAGTACCATTCAGAGGTGTAGCGAGGGCGGCGGCGGTGGAGCTCATGCTCCAGGCGCCTGCCTCTAGCAAGGGCGCTGCCGTCCCGCCAGCAGCTAACACTGTTCTGTCGCTGCGCTGTGGGAGGAGGAGGGACGGATGGTCTCAGCTCTCCCCGGCGCCTCTGCCATCAGCACAATAAAGTTTTTTCTTTCTTTTGGGTACAGCGCACGATGTCATGACGTCCATGCAATGTGACTGAAAAACAGGATGAGCCGCCCACCGCCACAGCGATGAGGAGCTCAGGACGAGGTCAAGAGAGGTAAATGTATTTGCTGGGGAGACACGGGGGGAGGAAGCCATGGGGAGACACGGGGAGAGGGTGCAAGCAGCCATACATACGGAGACAAGACACAGGGGGTACAGCAGCCATGGAAAGACACAGGGGGGGAGGAAGCCATGGGGACACACAGGGAGGGGGAGGAAGCCAAGGGGACACACAGGGGGAGAGGCAGCCAAGAGGAGACACAGTGGGGAGGCAGCTTTGGGGATATACAGGGGGAGAGGCAGCCATGAGGAGACACAGTGGGGAGGCAGCTTTGGGGAGATACAGGGGGAGAGGCAGCCATGAGGAGACACAGTGGGGAGGCAGCTTTGGGGAGATACAGGGGGAGAGGCAGCCATGAGGAGACACAGTGGGGAGGCAGCTTTGGGGATATACAGGGGGAGAGGCAGCCATGAGGAGACACAGTGGGGAGGCAGCTTTGGGGAGATACAGGGGGAGAGGCAGCCATGAGGAGACACAGTGGGGAGGCAGCTTTGGGGAGATACAGGGGGAGAGGCAGCCATGAGGAGACACAGTGGGGAGGCAGCTTTGGGGAGATACAGGGGGAGAGGCAGCCATGAGGAGACACAGTGGGGAGGCAGCTTTGGGGATATACAGGGGGAGAGGCAGCCATGAGGAGACACAGTGGGGAGGCAGCTTTGGGGAGATACAGGGGGAGAGGCAGCCATGAGGAGACACAGTGGGGAGGCAGCTTTGGGGAGATACAGGGGGAGAGGCAGCCATGGGGAGACAGTGGGGAGGCAGCTTTGGGGAGATACAGGGGGAGAGGCAGCCATGAGGAGACACAGTGGGGAGGCAGCTTTGGGGAGATACAGGGGGAGAGGCAGCCATGAGGAGACACAGTGGGGAGGCAGCTTTGGGGAGATACAGGGGGAGAGGCAGCCATGAGGAGACACAGTGGGGAGGCAGCTTTGGGGATATACAGGGGGAGAGGCAGCCATGAGGAGACACAGTGGGGAGGCAGCTTTGGGGAGATACAGGGGGAGAGGCAGCCATGAGGAGACACAGTGGGGAGGCAGCTTTGGGGAGATACAGGGGGAGAGGCAGCCATGGGGAGACAGTGGGGAGGCAGCTTTGGGGAGATACAGGGGGAGAGGCAGCCATGAGGAGACACAGTGGGGAGGCAGCTTTGGGGAGATACAGGGGGAGAGGCAGCCATGAGGAGACACAGTGGGGAGGCAGCTTTGGGGAGATACAGGGGGAGAGGCAGCCATGAGGAGACACAGTGGGGAGGCAGCTTTGGGGAGATACAGGGGGAGAGGCAGCCATGAGGAGACACAGTGGGGAGGCAGCTTTGGGGAGATACAGGGGGAGAGGCAGCCATGAGGAGACACAGTGGGGAGGCAGCTTTGGGGAGATACAAGGGGGGTAGCAGCCATGGAAAGACACCCCTTTAGTTTAACCCCACATGTACACCTGAGGGGGGCGCCATAGCACGGATGTCCTCCAGGCACCATGGCTACACGCTACACCTCTGGTACCACTCGGATGCCTATAATTTCTGGAATAAATTCACTCTCATCTAACCTCTTCTTTTATGTTATGTTTTATATTCTTTTACAAGCATGAGTAACAACTTTAAAATCATACATTAAGGATACCAATAATTTCCTCAATAAAATCCAGGCGATATAATAGAAAATTACAAATGCTTTTTTGAGTTCATTGTTGAATCTAAATGTTTCAGTTTGGAATACAATTATTTTTATTTCTTGACACATATTAATTATAGACTATAGGCACAGTAATGGGTACCAGGTTCACCACGAGTTTTGACAACCTCTACATGGGCTACTTTGAGTCCAACCTTGTGGAGGGCGGTCCTTTTGTAGTGAACCTGGTGCTCTATGGTCAGTATATACTGTAGATGACCTTTTCATCATTTTGGATATCACTTTGTAAATTGCACTTTCCTTTGTGGATTATTTGAACTTGAACACATGTCACTTGTCCGTAACTCAAACTTACCACACATACATGATTATTTTTTTGTATGTGATGCTTAATCTAGTAAACACTTAAATTAACATGTCTAATTACAGTAAGCCCACAGATGCAAACAATTATTACAAACAATTACTTGGAATGCTGGTCTTCCATGGTTTAAATTGTTCACTATAACCCATGGAAGACCAGCATCCTAAAAGGATATTTATGCAGAATAAGAAGGATCTATTCTACTCAAGAATGTTTTGATTATCAAGCAATAGATATAGTATGTTAAACCCGTTTAGAGACAGACATTATCAAGAACCATTATTAGAAAAAGCATTGGAAGAGACCAGGGTACCAAACCAAACAGATTTTAATTCTAAGAGAGTAGATAGAACTGAAAGAGTCTCTATTATTTATATCAAAATATAACAAGAACTCTAAAAAAATGAAGAACATTAGAACATAATACAAAAAAATATTTCTTTAGATGTGATATATACTTAAAAATTGCATTCCAGATAAACCTACTATACTTTCTAAAAAGAACATAAACTTGCACAAAAATTTTGCTCCCAGCTACCTTAAAAAATCTATTGACATAAATTAACATCAAAACAACACATAGTTACCTGCAAGACCTGTAGCATTTATCATACAGTCATAGGCGTGCGCACGGGGGGTGCCTGGTGCGCACAGGCAATCCCTAATGTCCGGCTCCCCCCACACGTTATGCCTGCAGCACAGTGACCACCGAGCGCTCCAGCTCATTCCTTTGACCCCCAGCTGCGCCCGCCGCCCGGTCAGGATGGACTGATATGATATATGTGTGGGTGTATTATTTACTTACTGGCCGGCGTCCGCACTGGTTGCACTTATGTTAATACATGTTCCCGGCTCCGCCACACGATGTGACATGATGTCACGCCGTGTGTCCTCCCTCCTGGCCCGCCTGTGCTCTCTCTCCCGGCCCGCCTGTGCTCAGTCTCTCCTGACCGCTCTCTGTCTCTCCTTGTGTGCCACCACAGAGTTCCTCTCAGGTGGACTCAGAGGACTAATTCAGCAGACGGAGACAATACAGCAGAGACTGAGACAGTAAGTCACCCACCGCTCAGTCAGCTCCGCCCACACCTACTGCCTAATACTTGATTGGTTAGGAAGGTGGATGTGGGGGGAGACGAATCAGGAAATGCTGCTAGCTAGTACATGAACGCTGCTTGTCAGTCACAGTCCTGGAACTAGAGTACACCAGCAGCAGCAGGCAGGTAACCGTGTATGGCGCTCTGTGTACGGTCAGCATCGTGTCAGCGGTTCCGCTCCTGTAACGCTGGCAGAGCGAGCTCTGTACTGTATGTAGTGCATACACTGCCGCTGCGAGTGTGTCCGGCAGGGCTGATCTCCATAGGGAGCAGCTACTCGCAGCCTCGTTCTGTTCACTTCATATGTAGCTTCATATTCTCCTGTAGCTGCTGCTACTGTGACACTGAGGGCTGGGGTGGGTCACAGCATCCTGTGGAGCTGGTGCTGACGTGCAATAGCAGCACTCCATATTGCAGCAAAATCAGTAATGGCAACCAAACAATACAGAGTAATTTTTAGCTCTGGTACAGTAGTCATACAGAGATTACTGCCCCACATTGTGCATCACGATTCACTAGTACTATGCACATCACCCGCTGCATTATACTGCATATGTGTCTAGTACAGCGGGCAGTGAGTGTACCTTCTGCTATAAAACATGGTATGCGTTTAACATACCGACCTTCTGGATCCAGGCGGTCTCAATACCGACGCTGGAATCCCGATGGAGGTACAATGCCGCTGCCAGAAAACTGGCGATGTAGGTAATTCTCCCTATGTGGGTGTCCGCGACAGCCATAGAGGGAGAATAGAACCTGTGGCGAGCCACTGTGCCCGCATTGCGGTGATCGCAGCGGGCCTGCAAGGGACTACGTAGACTGCAGTGCTGCAGCTGAGGAGTCTGCCCTGCTCCTGCAGGGGAAAGAAAGGGGGCCAGCCATGGGGAATATACTGTACTGTATATATACAGTATATACATGAAGTCAACCCCCCCCCCTCCAAAAAAAAAAAAAAATAGATCTGTAGGTGCACTCAGAAAATTTATTTAAAAAGAATAGAGAAGAATGGTTACATAAATATATTAGCTGAGCCAAGCATTCAGTAGTTTCCTGAGTGCACCTACAGACCTCATTCTTTTCTTATTTGTAAGTTACTGTATTTATATATAATGAGATTGGTAGCGCCACCTCTCTTTCAGTATTAGCATATAGAAATATAGCTGGGTTAGGGTGTGGGGTAATGTGAATTTCGGCTCACACTGTGTGGGGTAATGTTAATTTGGCTCATACTGTGACTGGTCATTTGAAGTTTGGCTCATACTGTGTGGAGTAATTTTCATTTCAGCTCATACAGTGTGGGGTCACTTGAATTTCGTCTTATACTGTGTGCCGTAATGTGAATTTTGGCTCATACTGTGTGGCGTAATGTGAATTTCGGCTCATACTGTGTGGGGTAATGTGCATTTTGGCTCATACTGTGTGGGGTAACTGAAGTTTGGGTCATATTGTGTCGCGTAATGTGAATTTGGCTCATACTGTGTGGGGTCATTTGAATTTTGGCTAATACTCAGTACCGGCCGGTGATCTCACCATTATGTTTCATTTTATTTCTCTGGAGTGTATGATATATACTTTATTATTAGGAACTAGGGAGAAATTAGATTAAGCCATGTGATTTTATTGAGAGAATGTAAACTAGTGGTAGACATGTCCCTGGGCGGTGCTAAACACACCCAAAAGGCGGTGCTAGAAATTCCCCTCCAGCAGTGCACCCCCTAATAAAATTAGCTGCGCACGCCTATGCATACAGTATGCGGGAAAAATACTGTATCACATGTAGTCATGTTATAAACAGGATTGGTAGGATTTACCGATGATCGGGGTGCCGGCTTTTAAAACGACAACGGCATCCCGATCATCGGCATTCCAGCAGCGGGGCAAGCGCAAAGAGTCTCCTTACATGCTCGCCATGCTGCAGGCTCGCCACGCTCACCATGCTGCGGGCTTGCCAGGCTATGGGCTCGCCACGCTGTGGGCTCTATGGGTGTTGTGGACACCCATGAGTGGGAATAGCCCCTGTTAGATCGGATTCCGGTTGTCGGCATTATAACAGCGGTCGGGATCCCGGCGTCAGTATCCTGACCGCCGGGATCCCTACTGCCGCTGACTTAACTACATACCTTATAAACAATAAAAAAAAAGTTTATTTCCACCAAATAAGGAGAACAATATAGATATAAAACAATTAACTTGTTGTGATACAAATTTAGTAGTATATATTCTCACAATAGTTATATACCATACACATAACTTGGTGCATAGCTGTATTGGGAAGCAATCAGGAGACCGCCTGTCGGGATCTCGACGGTCACAATGCCAACGCTGAAATTCCGACGGGTGGTGAAATGCCGCCACCGGAATACCGGTGCCACAGGATTTTCTCCCTCTATGGGTGAACATGACACCCATAGAGGGAGAATAGAACCTGTGGTGAGCGCAGCGAGCCACTATGTCCACAGCATGGCTGGCGCAGTAAACCCTCAAGGGGCTTTTCAGCGCTCGCCCTGCTGCCGGCATACTGGTTGCTGGGTTCCCACTGTCCGGAACATGACAGCTGGGATCCAGCCGCCGGTAAAACATATGTATTCCGCTGTACTTATCTATTCACAGTTTTGAATACAACTTGTTTTTAATACTTTGTGCCTTTTGTGAATGTTAGTAATTCATTTGAACTCTAAGCAATAAATGAATTTTATGTGATCTTACACTGTTTATAACCTTATTTAATGTCATTAATTGTATTACACGTGCGCTGTTTCCTTCTAATTTATATACTCTGCATGGAAAATCTGAAATGGACTTGCACTAGAGATGAGCGGGTGTGGTTCTTTGAAAACCGGACCCACCCGAACTATGGGATATGAGTCCAGAGACGAGTCTGGCCCGGGTGTGCCACCAGAATCAGATTCCAAAATAAGGCAAAACGTCACGGGTTACCCTGGCGGCTGCCATGACTCCTTCATCCTCAGTCAGTCATCCCTCTTTGATAAGTTTGAGGCCGGACAAATGCCTGATGGCTGGCTGCTGGGTATGTTCCAAGTGTGTTGTTTGTATGTGTGGTAACTTCAACCTCCTAATTTTGTATTTTTTTTCCCCATAAACCACATGTCCTAATGTTGCCTATATCTGTCTTTCAGGTGATGGTGGTTATGGCTGCTACTCTTGGCTCCTTACTCCATTGTCCCAACCTGATTCTCCTGCTGAACACAATTATAATAATGCACATAAGTCCACGCGGAATGTGATAGAAAGATGTTTTGGGGTGCTGAAATCTAGGTTTCGGTGTCTGGATAAGTCTGCAGGGCTTTTGTTGTATAGTCCCTCAAAGGTGACTAGGATTGTGTTCTGCTGCTGTTTTCTTCATAACATGTGTTTGCGACAACATCTGCCACATGTTGTTGATGAAGAAAACAGTCAGCAAGTAGGTGAGTTAGAAACATCTGGAGACAGTGTGAGTACAGATGTAGGGAGGCAGGTAAGGCAAGAAGTGATTATGCGTTATTTTAACGGTAAGTATTATTTAGTCATAAATAACCTTGGCTAACTACTATTCTAAAATGTTTTATAGGTCTTAATTCTGTTTGTGTTGCGTTATTGTTTGTTATTTCTCATGTTGTTTACAGTTAGCCAATAAAATGTATAACTTACACTGTAACTCATTAGCAAATTAAACAATACACATATTGCGTGTGAAAAATTTATTACCTTGAACACAGGCATTTTTTATGAAACAATTCCCAAAACATTATTTTTAAAGTACTATTTGCTGCAGCCTTCAACATTTTTTTTTTTTGTGTGTGTGCTGGGTGCAGAGGATTGGCTTGGTTCGTTGGTCCGGGTTCTGCTGGAGCGTCTTACTGGGGAGGTAACTGGGGTCTGGCTTGGGGTGGTTGTTCCCAGGGACGTGCGGTGAGCTAAATAGCTCAGGAGGCACTGGCTAGCCCCAGAGCCAGATTTACATGCAATTTATGAGCCAAAGTGTACATCTGGGCATTATACACAGGTGCAGCAGTATAAACTCCTTGAAATTTGGTGAGTTTTGATCAGAAATGTGTGGAAAAGTTAGCCAGGTGAGGCACTGCCTCCCCTGCCATAGACTTTTTACTCCAGAGTTTTGGCTATAGAATTATTAGAATAATGCAAATAAGATATTTCTAACATATTCTTTGTATTTTTTTATATACTTTATACAGTCAAAAGTCTGGTGCAAATGTTAGTATGACAGTAAAGACTCTGCCTCACCTGCCTCACCCCACCGCACGTCAGTGGAACTTGTTCCCGAACTTGAGCTTAGTTGGTGTGATGTCAACACATTAAGGCTTTGGCCCAGGTTGTTTAGGCTTGCAATGAGTTGTGTATTAGCAGCAGTGTTGTTGGCAATAATTCGGGAGATGTCGTTTATCAGTTGGTTGTGTTGAATAATTTGAATGAGGGCTTGTTGCTGCTGCTGTTGTTCATCCAGGATTCTGACCAAATTGGCTTGCATTTGGCTGTTGTCTGCCCACATCTGCTCCATTGAATTGGCAATTCTGCCAACCTGAACTATCAGTCTGCCTGAGTTCCGACTGAGTCTAGGCAGATGATGGGGCAGACTGGCAAGGTATTGGGTGTTGGAGTTCAGGCAGGCATAGTGTTGCGCCCAACTACTCCAAAACTCTGGGGCCATTTGTTGCTGGGGTGGTGTTGTGCTCAATTGGGGGCTGTTTGGGGTGGTTGGGTTATGTCCTGCGGCGTGGTTGGCTGGGTAGGATCTATCGCTTGCAGGTGTAGTGTGTGCGTATCCTGCTAGTCACTTTCCTGCTGGTCATCCTCGGCCATGATGGGTGGTTCTGTATGGGGTTGAAGACAGACACTATTTAGTCAATACTTAGCATTGATCTTTTTATAGCTTTACGTCAACATGCATTACTTGTTAATATTCATGTTGGAATTGATAAATAGATTGAGGCCTAACCTTAACTAAGTAGCTCACCTTTTTGTAGAAATCTGTGGCTTCTAACATTCCCTACTCAGTTTAAAAATATTACAGGGAATTGTTGGACTCTGAGCCATAATTAATGTGCGAACACGAAGAACTCTAACAATTTCAAATTAAAACATTTACATATTGTGTATGAAGCTTCCTTTTGTAAAACACACACAATACAATAAATGTGTTGAGCAATACACTCATACATTGTTCAAGGCAGTCAGTGGTCTTGGCAAAACCTTTACAAATATAGTGTGAAAAAAATTAAAATAATAAAATGGTAGCAAATGTCTTAAGGTGGCGTATGTTTAGAACTGGTGATGTTGGCCATGCTAAACAATTGTATTAGATTTAACATTTATGTAGCTGTTTCTACCAAAAAAAAATTAAAAATTTGTTTGCTATGGCCAACATCACATCTGAAAATTAAACCAACAACAAAAAAAATAACCCCCATGTGCTTGGTGTTGGTGATTATTACAAGGATGACTGTTTATTTTTAACACATTTTTTTTGGCTGTGCACAAACAGTGGGGCAGAAGAATTAACCTGGAGAAGGCATAAGGAAGTGATAAACCATTGATATGTGCAAGGTGATAAAGGCACCAGCCAAACAGCTCCAATATGTAAATTAACAGTTAGGATCTGTTTGGCTGCTGCCTTTATCACCTTGCACATATCACTGGTTTATCACTTACTTATGCCTTCTCCAGGTTAATACATCTACCCCACTGTTTTTTACATTATTTCCAATTTTTTTTATGTTTACTTATCAGACAGCTGAGGGGATTGTGGATCCTCGCTTTGCGGACTGGCCAAAATGGCTTGTGGTGGCAGGGACGACTCTGTGGAGATGCGCCGTTGTGGTGGTGAGGATGCTGCTGGAGATTCAGCCTCAAGACGGCGTCTCTTGGTAGGCATCCTATGGAGACTACCCTGTGATGTGCGCCTTAGTGGAGGGGGGTTTGATGAAGAAGGAACTATGTGATAAGATAAACATTAACATTCTGCTTTTCTATGTGTTTTCAGATTATGTGTATAGACTACATTCTTACCTGCATCGCCAGCATCTGCATCTCTTGGCAGTGTGGGTTGTGGCCTGGCTGTGCTGCGTCTCTTTCGTACTGTACAAATATGAAGAATGTCCTTATGAACATAATATTATGTTTATATGTTTATGCAAAATCCTTACTGTGATGTAAACATATGAGTAACCTGATGAGAAGTAAACAAAACTATGCTTATGCTTTTCTGTCTGACTTCATTGGGTGTGTATAGTTCAATTGTGAAACAATTACACAAAACAATCCAGACACAAAGGTGCAGAATTATCAATATTATACTACTTAAAACACAAATGTGGTAGCTTAACACAACCAGAATATTGCTCTGTATTTTTAATTTTTTTGATGCTAACAAACAAACACTACCCCCAAATATATTTGCGAAATTGTAAGCATCAAAAACAAATATGCATGAAAAATCACATCAACCACACAAAGGACAACCAAGAACAACACACAATAACCATAAGTCCATTGAAAATATTTAAATAAATAAAAATTGGAAAAACACATGACTCACACTTCTTTTAAAGACACCAACAACAATTGACTTTTGTATTAAAACACCATAAAAAGCCAAAGGCCACCTGCTAAATTGACAATACAAAGGATAAAAACATAACTATTTGTGATTAAAACTACATCACCAACACATTAGAAGAATAAACCAACTTACAATCACAATTAGCTAGAAGACATTTCAGACAACTAAGGACAAAGCACAGATGTTTAAATTATAAATAAACCAAAAAATAAAACTCACCATCCTGCCTTGGGCGATCCGAATCCCGGACATGAGTCGCACCAACCACTTCTGGCGGAATCAGAGTACGCACAGGCTCCTCCCAATCCTGATATGACGCTCGGAAGGGGTGTCCACCCCCTGTTTGGCGGGCTGATTTAGCCTCCTTAGACATTTAGCCTTGACACGGCGCTTGATGTCGTAGAATCGCTTACGACACGTGTCCTTGGTCCTCCTCACCACACCCTCATTATTAACAGCCGCAACGACCTTCCCCCACAGAACAGTCTTCCTGCGTGACGACACCTTAGCAGCATCATGGCCAGCCAACTGTTGATGATGCCTCATCAGCTCCCGCACCAGAGCCATATTCTCAGCGTAGCTGAATTTAACATTGCGGCCCGTCTTTGTAGTGGTGCGTGGCTGCGGAGCCACAGCACCATCACTGTCAGTATTACTGAAGGCCGCAGCAGCAACCTCCCCCTCCTCCTCACTCACCTCCTCCCTCTCACTCACCTCCTCCACCTCACTCACCTCCTCCACCTCACTCACCTCTGACTGGGACATAATCAGGACAAACAACAAATAACACTGAGAAAAATAAACAGTAAACACACTCCTCCATTACCACTACACACCTCACACCAAAGACACACACACTCACTCACTCACTCACTCACTCACAAACAATGACAATAGACGTGAAAAAAAAAACAATGACAAAAAACTAGACAGTCTTTTAAATAACTACACAACAAGTATGACAAGACTACTTACACACACAGTACAGCACTCAACAATTGACAAAAACCTCCTCAAATCCTCCACAAACGCCAAAAAACTCACCAACTCCGAACACACCTTCCTCTCACCTCTCCACTAGCTAAACCCACGAGGTGCGGAGGGTTGGGGGCGTTTTTATAGTAATGAGCACAGTCACTCCTCCATCACGAATCAAACCAATCACAGACGAGTGACAAAAACGAAACGTAGAAAAAAACCGCGCCCGGAAACGGAAAAACACTGCCGTAACCTAAATGTGATGCAGTCGTAAGAAAACCTCATAACACAGCCGCAAAACCACTAAATCGGCCGCATTCTACCTTACAAAACCACGAATGACATCGACATCGGAAAACACGAAAAATACAAATACGACAGCTTAGTAAATGAGGCGTAACAAATTAAAAAAGTTGCAAATTTACACATTCGATGTCATTCGTGATGAATCTCACTACAAATCGGTACAAATACGAATTTTAGTAAATATACCCCATAGTCTCATGCACGTATTGTATGACACTGTTGGTGAAATTAAACCGCAGTGTTTCATTACTATTACTGACTCATACACTTATTGTGTGACACTGTGGGTGAAGGTGGTACCACAATAAAAAAAAAATCATACTCATCTCATAAACATATTGTACGACACTGTTGGTGAAATTAAACTGTAGCGTTAGATTGTTTTTTAAATTTATTTTACAAAAACAGCTAATATCACATGATTTGGCCTTTTTTTGTACCTAGAGTATTATTTAGCCCAATAACATTAATTTCCAGTACAAACAATAAAATCTATATATTGTACAATATATATTTTTAGATGCTGTAATCACCTGCACAGATTATTTTCAGCCTCAATGTAGGATCAGTTCCTGAAAGATATGTTTAAACTGGCAAAGGTAACTGCATCATCCAGCTTTACGCAAGGTATGTAGTACCATGTAAATGTTTTTGACCAATATTCACAAGTTCACAACTAATTTTTGTATTAATTCAACATATTTCCACTTTATTGCAGACACCGTCGCCGAAAGGGAGTGAAATTGCGCCAAGTCCTGGATGCGGCTCCCTTATATGGAATCCAAAACCTGCAAGATCCAATGCTGGATGAAAACAGTATTATGATTATGATGTAGTCAAAACTGACTGGAAATGAGTGAAGATAAATTATATTGAGGGTAATAATACTATAGGAACAAAAACTGGCCCAAATTCTGTGTTTTTAGCTGTTTTTATGATTTAAAAAATTAAATTAAAATTAAAAATACAGGCAAAACAGGTGTTTGGCAAAACACATACAGATCCAAAACACGAAAGAGATACAGATCCAAAACAAGGACCTCAAACCCAAGATTTGGGCCAGCGTACATCTCTAATTTGCACCCCTTGCATTGCAACATGCAATCCAGATAAATGGTTAATAGCTTTATTTTTTGCTTCGCTTCCTACTCAGAATCAGGCCATTATTCTCTATTCTAATGCATTTCCTCTACTTGTCACTTCACCTGGGATCGTCACCTCCGGCCACCTATTAGACAGGGTGTCTGGGCAGAGGCGTCACCGGGTCTGGTGTCACCCGGTGCGCATTCTGTAGTCCTTGGCATGCCGGAGGTGCGCCTGCAGCTGAAAAGGGGGCATGGTCTAAATTGGAGGGCGTGGCTTCGCGGAAATTCCGATGACATCACTCCGGGGACAGCCCAGCATCCCCGGAGATGCTGGGCTGCCCCTGGAGACTGGGCCTCCTGTAGTGTCTGCTCCTCTTCAATGATAGGAGCAGGTGCTGCAGGAGATTGTCATCCTGCAGCACCAGCTCCTGTCACTGCAATGGAGACAGAATTTTGGTGTCACCGTGCGGGTCACACCCCCCACACACCCCTCCTGATGCCGCTGTGTCTGGGTTAGCTTCCTTGTCAACTCACCATGATAATACATTTACATAGCTATGCCCATTATGACAGGAGTGAAATAAAGTAGAAACCCAGATTTAGTGGTATTTGTTATATTGTGATAATCACTTATCAATCTGGATTCCTCAACCATAAATGAGACCTCTGATATTAATTAGCATTCCACTGACTCCTGCATTGCTGACGGGCTGCTAAAAAAAATCTGATAGGGAATAATTTATTGATAGACCTATCTGCCGGTATACAGTAATTTATTGCTAGACATATGTTTAATAACAACTCTTTAATTAGACTTCATGTCATAACAACATTATTTAGCAACATATTTAATTAAATGTTCCTGTAAAGTTGGCTGAACTACTCAGTGTCCTCAGTGGAACCCTACTACACCCTCAGAGCACTCACAGAACAAGCGAGTTTTCCAATGCAGTTCAATTAAAATGAAAAGTGTCAGAACACTGTCAATAAAATGCCCTGTTCGGAAAAACCCATCATGTATGGATAAAACTTATACCAGTAAATCTTCATGTTTGACATACTGTTATAGCACAATCTAAAAATGATGAGTCTGCAGTATATTATGCCATGATACTGCTGTACACAAAACCCTACCTGAACTTTTCTATTATTGCTGTACATACTGTCACAGGGGGAGATGTACTAAAGCCTTGGAGAGTGATAAGGTGGAGATAAGTACCAGCAAATGAGCTCCTAAACTGCCATGTTACAGGCTGTGTATGAGGTCAGTGTGTGTGGTACTTTATCTCCCTCTACTTTACATCAGTACATCTGCCCTATCTTATCGACAATGTTTCATTCCAATGTTCACATGGAAGAGAACCGTGCCTTCAACACTACTCAAGACAACAGGGCCAATTCATTATCAGGAGGGAAGGGGGGCAAACAAGGGAGTTTCAAGGCATGGGCCGACAGGACCATCACCCTGAGCACCATAGGTGGGAAAGGCACAGTTCTGAGCCCCCAGCCAACTGCTGAACATCTAGTCGAGTCACACTGTAAGTGGCAAAAAATGTTCCCCTGCCCGCTCCTCTCTATGTTATAATCCTCCATAGCAAAAAGATACAAGTCTGCGGGGTAAAGGGCAATGAGACAGGTATGGAAGCGGGGGGGGGGGGGCAGAAAGGTTTGGAGAGGGTGCTTAGGTACAATGTAACGGGAACAGAAAGATATGGTGATGGGGGCTCAGGGGACAATTTAACTGCTATGAAGGGGCCGGGCAGAGATTTGGAGAGAGGGGATTCAAAGGACAATGTAGCTGCTATGGAGGTGTGGGGGCCAGAAAGATCTGGAACGTGGGGTCTCACGGTGCAATGTGGCTGCTATGGGGGTGTCACTGACTCTGTTTAACACTGACATGAACTAAAACATCACAACCATTGAATTAAGGAGAGTCCTGCCCCATCTATGGCAGAGGACCCATAAAGATTTTACATGCCATGGAGGAACAAACTTAAAGACCACATAAACACCATCATACACTACCATAACAGACACATACACACTCCATCATATCAGAATAACAAGTGTGTTAAACACAAATTCATTAGACCCACCTAGATCCCCTACATAGCTAACCCACTGATACCTATACCTACCTTTTCATATTGATCAACCCTATATTCACAAACAAATCCATATACACATGATCAGTGCTGTAACTGTAGTAGGCACCGTTGCTGCTCCATGGCACCTTAATGTGGCTTTTAGGGTATCTGGAATGGCACCCTACAGTCACTAGCACTACTGCAGATGTGTCCACAGCACTGCAGTGCTATACTTACCAGAGCCACTCATAGCATACTTAGGACACATGATCTAGCAGAATAAAACATAACTATTATATCATACAGGCTTATAACTATGCTTTCTGTAATCACACACATATACAACACGCCCCCAAACACAAGTATTAGGAAAGCAAGTGCCAGGAGGATATTGCGGTAGTCAGTGCCAGATTAAGGTCCACATGGGCCTGAAGCTGAGATTTATGAAGGGCCTAATTGTGTGCAGCGGTGGGGGCTGAGACAATTGCTGCAACAGAATGACTGATATGGGGGTGTGACCAGTACTGTAGTCTACAGAGGGTGTGGCCTGTGCTGTGGGTGTGGCTATCTCTATGGAGGGCATAACTGGTGCACACCTTCAACTACTTTATAGTGGAGCTATATCAGGAAAAAAGTTGTTTTTTGTGAAAGGGGGCGATCTGTATTGTCTGACTTTTATTGAGTGCTAGAATAGTTTAAATTAATAAAAAAAGAAACAAAATACCAAATTGTTCACTGTTATTGTCATATTTATGTAAGTATTCATCCCACATTTATAGCCACTGTATTAAATTAATGAATTAAATGCCTTCTTAGTTGCCGTCTTTTTAGAAAATTAAAGAGCTGCAATGGCAATACTGGACCAGGGCAGTAAGGTTTAAAGCCCCGTACAAACTGTGCGATTCGCTCCATGAGCAACATTGCACAGTATGTTCCCTCCAGGCCCAGGCCGCCCAACGTGGGCATACACACTGTGCAATATTGCACAGTGACATCATGCCGTGGCCGGGCCACGCTTGCAGCTTTGGACGATAAGTCCAAATTGAGCTGCATGCACGGCCGACAGCGAGGGTCATTAACGACCCCCGGGAGCGTGCATCGGCTGGCACATGCAGCATACACACTGTGCGATTTCTCAAACGATATTGCTCAGAAAGGTGGAAATTAGCAATATTGTCTGTTTTATCGCACAGTGTATATGCACCTTAACTTACTGCATTGCAGATGTTCATGCGTGAGCTGGTTTGGGCCCTCAGTTTTACTTTTTAATAAAAAAATACAACAAAAATTTTAAAACAAAAATATTTAAGATGATAAAAAAAACAAAAAAAATCTTAAGATATAACAATATATTAAAACAAAAACAAATGTAAACTATCGTTGCCATCCTGAGATAGTGATTATAAAACAAGTAATTTGGCGGTGCAAATACCATTACAATACTAATTAAATAAACTTCTCCATGCAAAGGCTGTGGGGAGCCTTCACATATACTGACTGTAGCATAGTTATCAGTTCCCAGTGGTAATTTTTATTCAGACTTTTGTTTATTATTATTATTATTATTATTATTATTATTATTAAAGATAGCTAACAATTTTTTTAAATAACTTTATTGTTTATGGCAAAGAACAATTATGCCTTTGAAAGATCTACCGCTTGTACATTGAAATGGGTGTAGTAGGTTATGCCGGTGGTCCGGATCCCGGCGTCCAGCATACCGGCAGCAGGGCGAGCGCAAAAGAGCCCCTTGCAGGCATGGTGGCGCATTACGCGTGCCACACTATTTATTCTTCCTCCAGGGGGGTTGTGGACCCCCCAAGAGGGAGAAAAGTTGTCAGTATGCTGGCTGTCCGGATTCCGGCGCTGGTATACTGAGCGTCGGGATCCCGTCAGCCGGCATATCAAATACCACCCCATTGAAATCGCACTCTCTGAAAATGTTCTTAATTTTCAACCTTTGTGTGATTAAATGTTTAGTATAAGACGTATAATACATACAACATCTTAGTGACCACCATATAATACAGAGCATTAGAGTGACTGCCACATAATACGGAAAGCATCAGTGGCCACGATATACACACAGACAACACACTGACTGCCATATAATACAGATAGCATCTCAATGACCACTATGTAATACAGAAAGCATCATTGACAAGCAGCGGCGGTTGCAGCACCGACCACATAGTGGGGAGGGAGGGGAAGGGTGGTGGAATCAGTGTATATAAACATACATGTTGTGGTGAATGCAATATATGTGCTGGCTGGTTATCCCAGGAATTGGCAATACTGTGTGTCTCAAAGTTGCCGTGCAACACCCGGGACTTAGCATTAGGCTTTACTCTCCGCCTAAACCCCTCCAGACGCCAATGAAACCTGCACTGTGTGGTCAGCTACAAATTACAAAATGCATCAGTGACCATAAAATACAGAGTGCATCACAGTGAGTGCCATTTAATATAGAGAGCATACTATACAAAAAACTCCAACAACCACCACAAAATACACAGGTCATCACAGCAACACACTATGTATGACCCTCTGAATGGGATAAATCAGACAGCAAGCTGCAGGCAGATCTATCTATCTATCTATCTATCTATCTATCTATCTATTAGAGATGAACAGGTTCGGTTCCTCGAGATCCGAACCCCCCCCCCAACTTGACCTATTTTACACGGTTCCCTCGGATCTTCCCGCCTTGCTCAGTTAACCCGAGCGCGCCCGAACGTCATCAACCCGCTGTCGTATTCTCACGAGATTCGTATTGCATATAAAGAGCCGCGCGTCGCCGCCATTTTCACTCGTGCATTGGAGATGATAGCGAGAGGACGTGGCTGCGTTCTCTCAGTTTGGGGAGGGAGGGTTAGGTTGGGGGGAGGAAGGGTTAGGTTGTGTCAAATCGACAGTATCTAGGTCGACAATGTTTAGGTCGACCACTATTGGTCGACAGTCACTAGGTCGACAGTGATGGAAGGTCGACAGGGTATCTAGGTTGTTTTCTTTGTACAGTGACCGGGAACCCCAATTAGTGCACCGTGTCCCCTCGCATGGCTTGCTTTGCTCGCCATGCTTCGGGCAAGGTGCCTCGCTCCGCTACTGCTACCTACAGATTACCGTTCCAATCGTAGTCCACGTGGATCGTTAAGTATGAAAAAGTTCAAAAAAAGAAAAAAATTGAAAAACTCATGTCGACCTTTTGACCTGTTGACCTAGCACATGTCGACCTAGGAACCCTGTCGACCTTCCATCGCTGTCGACCTAGTGACTGTTGACCTATAAGGGTTGACCTAGACAGTGTCGACCTTCAGACCGGATCCCGGGTTAGGGTTAGGCGTTGGGATGCCACTGTTGGTTTTCTAACGGCATGCATCCCAATTGCCGGGATCCCGATACCATTCCACAGACCCGTAACTAAACATTTTGGTTCCCCTCACATGACTAGGGACAGTGAGTGCCAAAGGCGTGAACCTAAAAAAGGGGTGTGGTCACACAATAGTATCCCAATTCAAATTTCACAACACAGTAGTGCAACTTTATACACATTACACCACATAGTAGTACCCTTTGTAGTTTGTACACATTATGCTACACAACAATGGTGAATTAATAGAGAGAGAGAGAGAGATAGAGAGAGACACAGACAGAGATGGATGTAGGAGGAAGGCACAGTATGAAGAAAAACATAGCATATGGGGGCAGTAGTGATGGGAACAGCAGGAGATGGGGGGGCAGTAGTGCAGGGGACAGGAGGGTATGAGGGGGCAGTAGTGATAGGAACAGCAGGAGTAGGGATGGGGGGCAGTAGTGCAGGGGATAGGAGGGTATGAGGGGGACAGTAGTGATAGGAACAGCAGATGAGGGAGCAGTAGTGCAGGGGACAGGAGGGTATGAAGGGGACAGTAGTGATGGGAACAGCAGGAGTAGGGGGCAGTAGTGCACGGGACAGGATGGTATGAGGGGGACAGTAATGATGGGAACATCGCGAGTAGGGGGCAGTAGTGCAGGGGACAGGAGGGTATGAAGGGGACAGTAGTGATGGGAACAGCAGGAGATGGGGGCAGTAGTGCTGGGGACAGGAGGGTATGAAGGGGACAGTAATGATGGGAACAGCTAAAGAAGGGGGGGCAGTAGTGCAGGAGACAGGAGGGTATGAAGGGGGCAGTAGTGATGGGAAGAGCTGGAGATGGTAGCAGTAGCGCTGGAGACAGGAGGGTATGAAGGGGACAGTAATGATGGGAACAGCTTGAGAAGGGGGGGGGCAGTAGTGCAGGGGACAGGAGGGTATGAAGGGGGCAGTAGTGATGGGAAGAGCTGGAGATGGGAGCAGTAGCGCTGGGGACAGGAGGGTATGAAGGGGGCAGTAGTGATGGGAACAGCTGGAGAAGGGGGGGCAGTAGTGCAGGGGACAGGAGGGTATGAGGGGGACAGTAGTGATGGGAACAGCAGGAGTAGGGGGCAGTAGCACAGGGGACAGGATTGTATGATGGGGCAGTAGTGATGGGAACAGCAAGAGATGGGAGGCAGTAGCGCAGGGGACAGGATGGTATGGTGGGGGCAGTAGTAATGGGAACAGCAGGAGATGGGGAGCAGTAGCTTAGGGTACAGAAGGGGCAGGAGTGATGGGAACAGCAGGAGATGGGGGCAGTAGCAGATTCTCATGACTCCATTACAGTGTGTCCCTGTCTAGTTAATTGGAGGGCAGAGTTGCAAATGCTGCTCAATACAGGAGAGCGTTCTGCAAGCAGCGCTGTCTGGAGCAAACGGTCGAACTCCAGTGCTGCTTGCTCCCAGTGCAGTAGTAACTGCTGTCACTATCTCCTATAAGTGCGGCTGATGTCCTTCTACTTGATTAGAGTACCTGCTGTCGGTCTGATTGCTCCTTAGTTCCCCGGCTTCATGGGTCCCAGTGGGCATCAGAAGTGCAAGAAGATGCTGAGTGGCTCGTGGCTCTCCACTTCCTTGTTTGCTGGTGGCAGGCCCGTTAAAATAGACATTGCGGCGCCGGTGACTGCTAGTTCCGAGTTCCACATCCAGGCAAACTGCGAGGTGTGCAAGTGATAAGTGTGTGTGTGTGTGTATAAATATATATATATATATATATATACACACACACACTTTAAGCAATAGGGGCCCCATGTGTAAGTCAATAGGGGCCCCCATGTGTAAGTGCCCCAGCCCCCCTGGACATTAATTCACCTCAGCACTCTGGCTGCATATTAACATCTCTGGAAGGACATGACTGAGTGACAGCAGCAGCTGAATTTTCATGACGGAGACTGGAGAAAGCAACTGACTGCACAGGGGGCGGAGCTAATTGGACCTGTGGAAAGAGCTGTGGGCTTCCCTGGGAAAGGGGGTGGCTCCAGGCTCCGTGTGGGCTGGAAGAAGAAGTGGAGCAGTGAATCGAATTTATCATGGTCTGGGCACAGCCTTGGATCAGATGGCATGGGAGAGGAGAGGGAGCACAGCTTCAGAATGCCCAGGGGGCGGAGCTTACCACAGTTTGGGCGGAGCTCAGCACGACCCGTGATCTGAGCTGCCTTCAGGTAACATGGGGGCGGATGTAAATACTGCAGTGCAGGCAGAGCGGAGGGTGTAGGTGGAGCTTTGCCCAGGATGGAGGTGTATGCTGTTGATGAGTGATGACAGGAGAAAGGTATTTCTCCTGTCATCACTGGCTGCCTGTACTGCAGGAGACCCTTTTGGCCTATTTTTAATGGGGGGCCTGGAGCTGCAGCTCCATCTGCCCCATTGTTAATCCGGCCCTGGTGGTAGTGTGTGTGTTTGTGTGTGAGGCCATGGGGGCAGTGTGTGTGAGGATATGGAGGCGGATGCAGAATGTGTGTGTGTGTAAAGATATAGGGGCAGCGTTTGTGTGTTTGCGTGCATAGGGCTATAGGGGCAGTGTGTGTATGTACGTGTGTGTGAAGTCATGGGTGCAGTGTATGTGTGAGGCTTTATGGGCAGTGCATGTGTAATGTCCACCCACAAACAAACACATGACATTTACGGTGACGAAAACTTGAACTAAATTGTGGGGTGCTAGTGTGAATCAGGTTCGGGTGATCAGAGCGGCAGACCTGCTTTACCTCTCAGACACAATGACAACACAAACATAATATAGTATCCAACTCCATTTTATTATCCTAACAAAATTTACAAGTGGCAGGTAAACAGGAAACTGGCGCACAATTGAAGCAGGCTGGTTATGGCTTCTAAATAACAGTCTCAGGTAACCAGCGTTAGCAATACAGGTAGCAGGTAAGCAAGTAACTGGTGCACAATTAAAGCAGGCTGGTTATGGCTTCTAAATAATAGTCTCAGGTAACCAGCGTCAGCAATACAGGTAGCAGGTAAGCAGGAACTTGTGCACGATTAAAGCAGGCTGGTTATGGCTATTAAACGACAGTCTCAGGTAACCAGTGTTAGCAATACAAGTAGCAGGTAAGCAGGTAACTTGTGCACAATTAAAGCAGGCTGGTTATGGCTACTAAACAACAGTCTCAGGTAACCAGCGTCAGCAATACAGGTAGCAGGTAAGCAGGAACTTGTGCACGATTAAAGCAGGCTGGTTATGGCTATTAAACGACAGTCTCAGGTAACCAGCGTTAGCAATACAGGTAGCAGGTAAGCAGGAACTTGTGCACAAATAAAGCAGGCTGGTTATGGCTTCTAAATAACAGTCTCAGGTAACCAGCGTCGGCAATACAGGTAGCAGGTAAGCAGGAACTTGTGCACAATTAAAGCAGGCTGGTTATGGCTTCTAAATAACAGTCTCAGGTAACCAGCGTTGGCAATACAGGTAGCAGGTAAGCAGGAACTTGTGCACGACTAAAGCAGTCTGGTTATGGCTATTAAACGACAGTCTCAGGTAACCAGCGCTAGCACTACAAGTAGCAGGTAAGCAGGTACTTTGTGCACAATTAAAGCGGGCTGGTTATGGCTACTAAACAACAGTCTCAGGTAACCAGCGTCAGCAATACAGGTAGCAGGTAAGCAGGAACTTGTGCACGATTAAAGCAGGCTGGTTATGGCTATTAAACGACAGTCTCAGGTAACCAGCGTTAGCAATACAAGTAGCAGGTAAGCAGGTAACTTGTGCACAATTAAAGCAGGCTGGTTATGGCTTCTAAATAATAGTCTCAGGTAACCAGCGTTGGCAATGCAGGTGGCAGGTAAACAGGTAACTGGCGCACAATTGAAGCAGGCTGGTTATGGCTTCTAAATAACAGTCTCAGGTAACCAGCGTTGGCAATACAGGTGGCAGGTAAGCAGGTAACTGTTGCACAATTGAAGCAGGCTGGTTATGGCTTCTAAATAATAGTCTCAGGTAACCAGCGTCAGCAATACAGGTAGTAGGTAAGCAGGAACTTGTGCACAATTAAAGCAGGCTGGTTATGGCTTGTTAACAACAGTCTCAGGTAACCAGCGTTCCTTAGTAGCGGATAAATGCATTAACATTAGCTTTCACACTGCTGGGCGGAGCTTGCATAAAAAGAACTATCAGTACCAGCATTCCTTAATAGCAGATAAATGCATTAACATTAGCTTTCACACTGCTGGGCGGAGCTTGCATAAAAAGAACTATCAGTACCAGCATTCCTTAATAGCAGACAAATGCATTAACATTAGCTTTTACACTGCTGGGCGGAGCTTGCATAAAAAGAACTATCAGTACCAGCATTCCTTAATAGCAGATAAATGCATTAACATTAGCTTTTACACTGCTGGGTGGAGCTTGCATAAAAAGAACTTGCATCAACATTAGCTTTCA
Source organism: Pseudophryne corroboree (assembly GCF_028390025.1). Lineage (NCBI taxonomy): Eukaryota > Metazoa > Chordata > Amphibia > Anura > Myobatrachidae > Pseudophryne > Pseudophryne corroboree. The sequence continues at coordinate 360,073,956 of NC_086451.1, forward strand.
CACTGCTGGGCGGAGCTTGCATAAAAAGAACTATCAGTACCAGCATGCCTTAATAGCAGATAAATGCATTAACATTAGCTTTCACACTGCTGGGCGGAGCTTGCATAAAAAGAACTTGCATCAACATTAGCTTTCACACTGCTGGGCGGAGCTTGCATAAAAAGAACTATCAGTCCCAGCATTCCTTAGTAGCAGACAAATGCATTAACATTAGCTTTCACACTGCTGGGCGGAGCTTGCATAAAAAAAGAACTATCAGTACCAGCATTCCTTAATAGCAGATAAATGCATTAACATTAGCTTTCACACTGCTGGGCGGAGCTTGCATAAAAAAGAACTATCAGTACCAGCATTCCTTAATAGCAGATAAATGCATTAACATTAGCTTTCACACTGCTGGGCGGAGCTTGCAATAAAAGAACTATCAGTACCAGCATTCCCTAATAGCAGACAAATGCATTAACATTAGCTTTCACACTGCTGGGCGGAGCTTGCATAAAAAGAACTTGCATCAACATTAGCTTTCACACTGCTGGGCGGAGCTTGCATAAAAAGAACTATCAGTCCCAGCATTCCTTAGTAGCAGACAAATGCATTAACATTAGCTTTCACACCGCTGGGCGGAGCTTGCATAAAAAGAACTATCAGGACCAGCATTCCTTAATAGCAGATAAATGCATTAACATTAGCTTTCACACTGCTGGGCGGAGCTTGCATAAAAAGAACTATCAGTACCAGCATTCCTTAATAGCGGACAAATGCATTAATATTAGCTTTCACACTGCTGGGCGGAGCTTGCATAAAAAAAGAACTATCAGTACCAGCATTCCTTAATAGCAGATAAATGCATTAACATTAGCTTTCACACTGCTGGGCGGAGCTTGCATAAAAAGAACTTGCATCAACATTAGCTTTCACACTGCTGGGCGGAGCTTGCATAAAAAGAACTATCAGTCCCAGCATTCCTTAGTAGCAGACAAATGCATTAACATTAGCTTTCACACTGCTGGGCGGAGCTTGCATAAAAAGAACTAGCAGTACCAGCATTCCTTAATAGCAGATAAATGCATTAACATTAGCTTTCACACTGCTGGGCGGAGCTTGCAATAAAAGAACTATCAGTACCAGCATTCCTTAATAGCAGACAAATGCATTAACCTTAGCTTTCACACTGCTGGGCGGAGCTTGCATAAAAAGAACTATCAGTACCAGCATTCCTTAATAGCAGATAAATGCATTAACATTAGCTTTCACACTGCTGGGCGGAGCTTGCATAAAAAGAACTATCAGTACCAGCATTCCTTAATAGCGGACAAATGCATTAATATTAGCTTTCACACTGCTGGGCGGAGCTTGCATAAAAAGAACTATCAATACAACCCTCTCACTAGAACAAGGGGTGCCTACCCTCTGTTTGCACCTAAGCAGGGGCGCAGCTACTGTGGGGTGACCTTCCCCATACTTTACTTAGTTTGTGTGGCACGGGAGTAATGAGGGACGCTCACCCCCTCCACTATACTGCACCTGCAGGCACTATGAAGGAGGTCCTACCCCTCATTAAACAATATGCTCCCCAATGCGGAGTTCATGCAGCGGAAGGGGATAAATAACCTGACCCAAGGGATCTTAGGGGTGTCTACCCCCCTTTTTTCAAATACTATGTCCCCTATTAGCAGAGTTTTTGCAGCGGAGGGCACAACAGGGGCAGAGTTTCTGGCAGCGGAAGGGTTGTTTGCAAGTTCTCACCCATCGCTGCGGCGCTTCTGCCACCTCCGATCCTCCGCATCTTCAGCGTGGCTGTCTGGAGTCTCCCTCCTCAGTCTCCGGTCCGGTCTACTCCTCTTCAGCTGCCGCCGCGCCGTCTCCGGGTCTTCACTCCTCTTGTGCAGCAGACTCCGGTCCGCGCCGTCATCTCTACGCTGGGGTCTTCTCGGGTCCTCGCCGTACTCCAGCCGCCAGGGGTCCTCGCTGGGGTCTTCTTCCCGGGGTCGTCCTTCGCGGTGCCTGCGCGCTTCTCATCTGCCGCTCCTTGGAATCCAGGGGACGGATGTCATCACTGCTCTGCTGGACGGGCTGCGGTTCCTCCGGCCCAGCGCTCCAGTCTCTCAGCAGCGGCGGCTCTTCTCCGCACTCCATCCCCGCTGGCACTGACGCGGCCAGCTCTTCTCCTCAGGCAGGGTCTCCGGCATTCTTCTGGCACTGGTGCTCCGGTCGCTGGTTCTCCCCTCGGCTTCTTCTCTGCGCAGACGGTCCTCACACACTGGCAGGCGGCTCCTGGGGCTACATGGCGACACCTTCCCCAGGTAATCTTCCCATTCCTCCAGGGCTCCTCTGGCAGCGATCCTCCCAGCGCTGCATACTCCAGTCTTCAGGCTCTGGACACTACATGGCTCCACTTCCCCAGGTACATATTCCCATTCCTCCAGGTCTCTCTCTCCTGTGCTGTGAGGCTTCTTTTAAGGGTCCTGGTGCTCCTCCACCTCCCCTCTCCTCTATGATGACTGGCTCCCGGGGCCCCAGCAACAGACTACCCCCTGGTCACTCTGCCCTACAACCCAGGGGACCCAATCAGCTGGGGACATGTTTCCCAGACTTTTTATGTTGCTGGGTAAGAAGTGACAGGACCAGAGAATTGGCGGCAAAATCCCTGTCCCAAGCTGACAGGGTCACATAAAGTTCAGCCCACAATCTACTCTGGGACTTGTAGTTCCACAATGTAAACAAAACAAAAAAAAATCACAAGGGGATCTCCATGGTGCAATAGCTTCAGGGTATTACATTCTTCCCCCCTAAAATTATACGTGTCCTCACGTATACACCTTAACACTATACATCGGTTAACATAAGCCTTGAACTGGGTACAGCTCTGTTGGCAAACAAGTCATTGTGTCTGGAGCACAGGCCCGCCTGCGATTCTCTGATCCTGTTCGTGACGCCAAAATTTTATGTAATGTCCACCCACAAACAAACACATGACATTTACGGTGACGAAAACTTGAACTAAATTGTGGGGTGCTAGTGTGAATCAGGTTCGGGTGATCAGAGCGGCAGACCTGCTTTACCTCTCAGACACAATGACAACACAAACATAATATAGTATCCAACTCCATTTTATTATCCTAACAAAATTTACAAGTGGCAGGTAAACAGGAAACTGGCGCACAATTGAAGCAGGCTGGTTATGGCTTCTAAATAACAGTCTCAGGTAACCAGCGTTAGCAATACAGGTAGCAGGTAAGCAAGTAACTGGTGCACAATTAAAGCAGGCTGGTTATGGCTTCTAAATAATAGTCTCAGGTAACCAGCGTCAGCAATACAGGTAGCAGGTAAGCAGGAACTTGTGCACGATTAAAGCAGGCTGGTTATGGCTATTAAACGACAGTCTCAGGTAACCAGTGTTAGCAATACAAGTAGCAGGTAAGCAGGTAACTTGTGCACAATTAAAGCAGGCTGGTTATGGCTACTAAACAACAGTCTCAGGTAACCAGCGTCAGCAATACAGGTAGCAGGTAAGCAGGAACTTGTGCACGATTAAAGCAGGCTGGTTATGGCTATTAAACGACAGTCTCAGGTAACCAGCGTTAGCAATACAGGTAGCAGGTAAGCAGGAACTTGTGCACAAATAAAGCAGGCTGGTTATGGCTTCTAAATAACAGTCTCAGGTAACCAGCGTCGGCAATACAGGTAGCAGGTAAGCAGGAACTTGTGCACAATTAAAGCAGGCTGGTTATGGCTTCTAAATAACAGTCTCAGGTAACCAGCGTTGGCAATACAGGTAGCAGGTAAGCAGGAACTTGTGCACGACTAAAGCAGTCTGGTTATGGCTATTAAACGACAGTCTCAGGTAACCAGCGCTAGCACTACAAGTAGCAGGTAAGCAGGTACTTTGTGCACAATTAAAGCGGGCTGGTTATGGCTACTAAACAACAGTCTCAGGTAACCAGCGTCAGCAATACAGGTAGCAGGTAAGCAGGAACTTGTGCACGATTAAAGCAGGCTGGTTATGGCTATTAAACGACAGTCTCAGGTAACCAGCGTTAGCAATACAAGTAGCAGGTAAGCAGGTAACTTGTGCACAATTAAAGCAGGCTGGTTATGGCTTCTAAATAATAGTCTCAGGTAACCAGCGTTGGCAATGCAGGTGGCAGGTAAACAGGTAACTGGCGCACAATTGAAGCAGGCTGGTTATGGCTTCTAAATAACAGTCTCAGGTAACCAGCGTTGGCAATACAGGTGGCAGGTAAGCAGGTAACTGTTGCACAATTGAAGCAGGCTGGTTATGGCTTCTAAATAATAGTCTCAGGTAACCAGCGTCAGCAATACAGGTAGTAGGTAAGCAGGAACTTGTGCACAATTAAAGCAGGCTGGTTATGGCTTGTTAACAACAGTCTCAGGTAACCAGCGTTCCTTAGTAGCGGATAAATGCATTAACATTAGCTTTCACACTGCTGGGCGGAGCTTGCATAAAAAGAACTATCAGTACCAGCATTCCTTAATAGCAGATAAATGCATTAACATTAGCTTTCACACTGCTGGGTGGAGCTTGCATAAAAAGAACTATCAGTACCAGCATTCCTTAATAGCAGACAAATGCATTAACATTAGCTTTTACACTGCTGGGCGGAGCTTGCATAAAAAGAACTATCAGTACCAGCATTCCTTAATAGCAGATAAATGCATTAACATTAGCTTTTACACTGCTGGGTGGAGCTTGCATAAAAAGAACTTGCATCAACATTAGCTTTCACACTGCTGGGCGGAGCTTGCATAAAAAGAACTATCAGTACCAGCATGCCTTAATAGCAGATAAATGCATTAACATTAGCTTTCACACTGCTGGGCGGAGCTTGTGACAATGCTAAATTCCTTTGTCGTATAAACAACCCTTTATGAGGTCTAAGAACACTGTACGCTGTTTACTTAAGAAGTACCGTAAGGGTACGCTAGTTGCGTAACGATCGCTCAGCCGTAGGCGAGACGCTCAAGCGTCACGTTCGCTCACGGCCCAGAGATCACAGGCAGGCACGCTATTGGCTGTTGACTAACGTAATGATTCGCTATGGCGTAGCAGACGCTCGAGACCACGAGGAGATCACCAGCGGCGCAGACGCTCACAACGCTATACCTTTATATCTATATTTTTTTAACAATGAAATACACAGTATACCTTAGTGTTGAGACAGGGTGTAAGTGCAACCTGGTGTAACCTGATTAACTACAAAGCTGCTTGAGAGTCACCGACGCTCAAGTGAACACTTAACACTATAAGAAATACACAGATACTTGTTTAGGGTCCAAAGCCTATTATATGTATTATAACTAATATACTTGCAAAAAGGAATCACAGTACAAATGATACACTACAATATAACAGAGACTTCCTAACCAAAATAGCTACACTAGAAATACAATACAATACCAATCTAATACAATACAATACAATACTAGTCAAGGGGAGATATGGGAGAAAAGAGAAGGGAGAGAGAGAGAGAGACGGAGAGAGAGAGAGAGAGATGGAGAGAGACGGAGAGAGAGAGATAGGGAGAGAGATGAGAGAAATGGCTCACAGAAAGACAATGATTACGGAGAGAAACTTACGCACAAGGGTAACGATCGCAAGCGCTTCTGGACAGCCAGCTTCCCGATTATCAGCAATGAGAACCGTTTGATGAGAAGTGCCAGCTGGATGCCACAGGCCCGTCTTTTATGCTACTCACACAATGCAATCCAATGGTCCCTACAATCTCATTGTCCATTGGACGCAGGAATTCGGCTTCGCATTATAACAAAGGTCATAGGTTGATTCATACAGGTGGGCTGTGTTGTATCAGTGGCCTTGGTTATGCAACACAATGGGTGATGACCAACACATTCCTGTCTTCTGGAGAGCTATTGTTTGACGAATACAAAACAGAATCCTGTCTGGGTTTTGTTCTATATTCATGATGTCCACTTTCAGTTGAGACAATGACATCTCAGCCCTCATTCTCCTGGATACAAACCCTAATCCATTCGAAAACACAGGTGTTGGCCCTCCTCATTGAGTCTCAAAGCTCAGTGTAATTAAAGACTATTGTACTCCGTCTGCGGGAAAGATACTGATTTGGAGTACAATTGATCTTCAATTACTATTCCGGTGCTTACCTTATGCATGTAAAGATATGAGGCCCTCCCAACATGCAAACTATTGTTTGGGGGATCTCTGAGGTCAAAGAGCCATTTGAGACCCACTGATACCTGTCTACAACTGTTCAGGTGCATGACTAAGTAAGAACAAATAATAATAAATGGACATAACTTCTTATGTCCATAACTATTCGCACGAGCGATTAATCCGCTCCAAACCAACACCGGAATATTGCTATTTAAATACTCTTCCGATGGGTACCAAACACCACTGTATGACTCCTGTTAGACCCTTCGCACAATACAAAGAGGGATTCCTCCGTTCAGGGACATTCTATATTAACCAAACTTTCAGAATCTATCAAAGGGACCATGATCTATAAAATACATTATTTATAAAAATGTGTAACGAATGAGTCGCACGCTACGACTACATACTCTTTACCGTAAATACGCATACCGAGTGCGAGCGAGTGCACACAGTAGCGGGTATGCGCCTTCACGGGAAAGCGCACGCATGCGCAGCGCGTACCAGGGTGAGGTGCAAATATGGCAATGTGTATAGAAACATTTTTCTGACTTTGACAGTCCACCCTTTGGCAGTCAATAATAACTGCCACCTTCTAAAACATTTCAAAAGGAGAAAAATGTAAGTCGGGGGTTAATTGATTTCCATGGTGGGGTAAGGAAGAAGAGTGGAGCAGGTGTGAAGAGGGTATGACCTAGTGAGAAAGCAGAAGCATGTGTGTATGAGTCCATGTTTGGAGGGTCATGTATCATCGTGCCGTACGTGTGGTAAATCAAGCTTCGAGGTATTGCGAAGTATACATTTGAATTCCTTCTTATCCCGTGGTACAGGTCTGTGGATGGGCTGTCAAACTTTACCGAGCTCATTTCGGCTTTCAGTTGTAACAAAATGGGGATGCACATTTTAGTTGATGATACATGAATGGGGGAAGTATGTGGTTGCTGATATCTGTGCCTGTATTCCCTATCGACTATGTGTGTCATTACCTGAGGGTTGTAGAAAGGAAGAAAAGACATAATTACGGTAAATGCGGTGGTATTCTATGTCAGGGAAATGTACATCTGTTGTTGAAGTTTTGTTCGGTATCTGTTGAGAGTCGTCTTCTTTGCGCTGTATTGCTCCTTGGGCATGAGCAAATAGCTTTGTCAGTGCCATCAGATTTACAAAAAATGTTGGGCTAGCGTGAGTTTAAAAATACTAGGGAAACTGGGGATCCATGGCAAAGTTCATCAAGTGTCCATATCATAGGTTGTCAAAACTTCATCTTTGGTGCTTGTCTGTTGTCTGTATAGCGTCTCGTCAACTTCCTCGTCCAAGGGGGTCTTTGTATCTTGGAGAAAAAGCAGAAAAACAGGTGAAAGAAACGGACCTTATAATCGCATTTTCATCACATCATGGTTTCTATCATTGGGTCATAAATCAAATCCAGGTTAATTACAGTTTCCTCACTCCTCAAGCTCATCACTTTTGTACTTTGTTTGCACCTCATTAAAGCCTGCCCGCATCTAAATATCAATCCAATAAATATAACAAAACCTAAGATACATAGTAGAAACTTTCCAACATAAAATACGAGAGAAAAGAGAAGGGAGAGAGAGACTCCTTGAGCCCAGTCTCCCAAACCGGAGAACCAATTTCGCGGGTTCAACCATGACACCCAACTAGTCAGCTCATTACCTACAGCAGCAAGGGTGAGATTGTGTTTTCGGCGAAATTCCCACTTTAATTGGAGAATATCGTCCATCTTTTGGTCTATGACCTCTACCGGATCCTCGGTGCTATTTGTGATATACGTGCAACACTTTATACCGTACTGTGTTGCCAATGTAACACAATATCCGCCTGTTACTGCTGTAAGATAATTAAGAACCATCCTATGCTGAACTAGTTCTGTTTTGTAGGCTTGAAGTTCTCTTCCAGTGTATCTAAACGTGTCATCATACATTTCAGTGATATTATCTAACAAATTTGCAAGCGCAGAGATGTATCTATAATTCATCACTCCTCGAGCGGTACGAGTGAAATCTAACGCCACCAGAACCTGAATCCCGGTGGATTCATGGATTAGATCAGAGGCCGGATGCTCTAACCTTTCTGACAGGTGTCTTTTAACTCGGTGCTCGTAATGAGTGTGAGTATAAGGAGCTTGGGCACCACGGTGTATGTCTTTCATTTTGTCATGTGTTACAGTCATCACTTCAGGCAATACTTTTCCAATATAACACAATCCTTCAGAGTTTGGGGCAAGCCACTTGTACGCCTTTCTCCCGCATATGAAATATGCATCATCGGGGAGAACATATGGGACGGAGAAGGACATGGCCATATTACAAACCTTCCAGGTGAAATCTCCTGACCCTAATTCTTCCATCTGCTTAATGCACGTATCAGACTGTACGATATGTGCACAGTATCCTGGTGATACTTCTCCAACTCTAGTAATTCTATTTCCTAGGGTGTATCTATACCGGAAAGATTTTCCTCTACTGGCTATGTGGCGTACAAGCTCTGTATCTGTAGGCATTCTATCTGCTCTATGCGAGAAGGTCATGGTTAAGTTGCTCCATGACACTTCCCAATTTCCCGGCTTTCGGGGATTGGAGATGTTGAAACATAAGAGGGACCTATCCACATGGTATTGGTGGAGCTTCAAACTAGGAGGGCTGGAGATATTAAACCTCCTGTCCACCGGTCTCCCACCATTTAGCTCAAGTACCTCCCCTACCGTTAAAGGAAATGGTACTAGCCCTGATTTACTATGACCCTGAGGTACTTGAGAGCATACCCAACAATCTGTTTTATTTAACACACTACCCACTAAGGAGTGATAGTCACTCAATGGATGCCGGTCCATATGGATATTAAAACTGGATTGGCATTATAGTTACAGAGCCTACAGATACAGTTTTCTTTTTTAACTAACAATCCTTCAAAGAAAATGTTTACAGATAACATGGTTGTTAGATCGTGCCCGGTACTCGCCTTTGCTTGGTGATTGGGTTGCTATTGGAAATTTACACCTCCGTCTCAGTCATCAGGACCTTTCTGGATCCTTTCTCGACCTCACTGGTACTCTCACCGAAACAGACTGCTCTGGTCAATATCATGGTTAACGGGAAAATCCATATCACAGTCTCTTGGGGCAAGTCCATCTTACAGGAGGAGAAAAGAAGAAATTTGTAAAGGGGGTATAAGAAAACAGTTTGAGGGGGAGAGAACTTGTTACGATAATAAGTTCTCTCGTCTTGTTGTTCTTCTTGTTCTGCTGTCCTCTCAAAGGTGCTGTCTCTCAGTCTTCCAAACGAACATTCTGGTGATGCAATATTCCCTTCCTAACCGACGATCTTTCTGTAAGGAGCAAAAATCTGGCATTACCATTGGTCCAACTGAGGGGTGACATAGCATCTTTAAACCATGGAAACATGAGTGAGAAGAGAGAGAAAACACAAAAAAAACAAAAGAGATAGAGAACAATTCATGTGCATATATACATTACATAACTCGACAATAACCATCAATAAGAAAAGAGAAACAAAACATTTTTTTAAACATTGTCAACATTTAAGAAAACATTGTTAGCATTAGAAAAACATTGTCAGACTTATTAGGCTGTCATATCTACGTGTCTAATGGTCTCCTTGAGCAGTTCCTCCCCACCAGCACCTGCATTACTCCACTGTCTGTATCTGGCCAGAAATACATTGTGGCGGAGGTCATGCTGGGGTTTGGTAGACTTCTGCAAGGACCAAGTGGATATGCAATGTGTGAATTCTTACCACTACTCGTCAGAGATGGGGATAGAGAGAGAGAGAAAAAACATTTTTCACAAATACATTTACAACTTTTCACCTGGTCATTCCTGTGTCTTCAGTGAATGACCTCCCACTTTGTTAACCGTTACCTCAGGCTTACCATCCGTCGTATGCTCATCTTTCTTGACTACCTATCATGGGTGTGGCTCAAAATTCCTCCTATCTGATCTCTGATTATAATGGTGTGTGTTGTAATTTTGCTCATTTCTTGGTCTAGGGGGTCTAACTTTATGTGGGTTATTACAGTTGTTGGCATAATGCCCTTCTCTTCTACAGTGGTAACAGATCCTTGGCTTTCTCCAAGTGTCAGTGAACTGGGGTCTTGGCTGATTTGATGCCTCCTCAAACGCTTGGATGCTCATCACCATCAACCGCTTTCCCTGTACCTACCTGATTCCTTGGATACCATGATTATGTCGTTGTCTAGGGAGTTGATATACCTTCTGTGAATCTTTGATCATACAGTTAGATCTTTCCTAGGATCTGGGTAATCAGATATGATAGATCTCAATTCTGTCCGGGACCAGGGATGGCGCATTGCACTGTCCTTGACGGGAATGGTTCCCTGATCGCCAGTCTTCCCATTGGGGACTGTGATCACCCTGACAGGACTAAACTCAATTACATCACCTTGTTTTGGTCTTATAATATGGGGTACATTTGTTTGTGCGTGATATAAAACATTGTACGTACCTGTGGACACGACCTCACCTGACCCTCCGTTAGGGGGTTTGATTATTGCCTTTACCAATTTGGTCGCGTCCACCTGGATGTCTTGTAGGATGGCTTCTGGAAGAGGTGTCGACATTGTTCTGGGCTCACTTTCTTGTTTGTATTCCTGGGGAAAGTTTGACATGGGGTGCAACTTGCATAGGTTAATAGTTGTACATTCAACAGTATTACAATAATCATTGTTACATTTATTACACTTATTCTTATGATCTATACTACAGTTGCTAAGAGCGTTTTTATTGTTCAACCTTGTGCTTTTCTCCGCAACCACAATCCTCCCTGATGCCATGTCTCTCTTCTCAAGATAAGAGTCAGAAAAGTCAATTGACTCTCTTTGTAATTCACCTTCCTGTTGCCATAACTGCAAATAATCATAATGTTTGCGTCGTCTCTTTGTTGGTTCAATGAGACATATCCTCCTCCTTAAATTTTGTAACACTTTTGGGCTAAAGCTGTCTATATTTGGGAACTTCTCCCCATCATGTACAGTCATTCTTTCTCATTCATCACATAAAACTTCTGTGTGACTTCCATGTTTCTCACACATTATGTACCTGGCCGATCCTACTGGACGGTCTTCTGAATCAACCCGAACCGAGGTTGATCGCCCCCTACCTGAACAACTGGCCCCCATAATCTGCAGGTGTTGCTTACTACTCCTATGATCTTTATATCACGGTCTTCAGCGAACCCTTACAGCAAACCAAATTATTCAAAATAGGCCGGCGGTGGCGGTTTACCGAGTACCCCACTCACTCGCCCACCTCGACCAATACGACCTGATCACACCGATATGCTGCTGGCGTACTCGATACAGGGCCCTACCAGAAACCTTCTGTTTACTGGAACATACGAGGGTTACCCGCAGGACACTTACTCTTTCCAGTAAAGGTGGGGTTGTTAGATAGTTCCTGAGTGACCAGCGAACTTCCCTTTAAAAATAAAAAATTACACAAATCACGTCAGAATGTACAAATAGCGTTTGTGACCACTTTACTCTAATGGTATTAGGTCAGATTACTAACTACTGCACACAATTACGTGCGGTACAATCGTTCAGTACATAAGCACTACCTGTTATGTACTGAGAGATCAATGGAATCGAAAATTGCGGCTGCGAATTCCTTCAGCCAGAGCTTCCAATGGCCTATATGGGTTTTAGCACCAACCCCCGGGGTTGTGCTTCTTGTACCTTTATAGCGGACCTTCTTGTACCTTATGACCTCCTGGTCTTGTTACCTTGTGACCTCCTGGCCTTGTTACCTTGTGACCTCCTGGTCTTGTTACCTTGTGATCCGCTATACTCTAATGCTCATATTTTATTTAACCAAGGATGCCTCCTTAGCCACCGTATATGTCACTTACACGTATGTCCTACCCGATTTCTTTTTGGTTCAACCTCTAAGTTATATAAACTTATGTAATAAAAACACACTCACTCAACACATGTACACTTTCGTTTCTATATCTATTTCTGCGCAGAAATTTTCTTTAGCCCAGCTGTGTTACCAATTAGGAGCAGGATCTGTTAAACTAAATTTCAGATTTCCAAAAATAGACTTGCGTTATTTACCGCGTCGCGTTATCTACCGCTTTGCGCTAATTATCGCTTTATCGTGACTTGAGCTACGTGGGCGTAACCGGACGCTACGTTGCGTAATGAACGCTGCGTGCGTCGGCCTTTGGATTGCGTACGCTAGTCTTTGTTAGAGACACGTGTACGCAAAACAAAGATCCACCGTAACACAATATACTTTTATCAATGTAAATGATCCCTGATCATCTACCGCGTACCCCACTGGCTTTGCCTTATCTCCCAGGCAAACCTGTGTGTTTGTCTACACTTTTAACTATTACCTCTATTCTTAAACTATGAAATAACAGCAAGTCTCTTTTAGCACTTTTCTTTCAACTATAAAACTGGCAAACAGGATAGTGATATACGAAAAATGAAATACACAGATGGAAAAGAAATGCAGATATATATATGTATGCGTGCGTATATACGCAAGACAGAAGAAAAATAAACAGTTTTTTTTTTAAAAACACAAGCGTTTTGTTCTTACCTCTGGTTCCCGGATTCCTTCAGCACTCTTTATCTAAGCAAAGCAGACGCTTATCCCGTCAGCACTGCGAGACAACCTCCCGCCCTTTGCTGAGGGATAATGTCTGCTGATCTACCTAGTGCAGATATGTGAAGGACTGGACGGCCCCCAATTGACAATGCTAAATTCCTTTGTCGTATAAACAACCCTTTATGAGGTCTAAGAACACTGTACGCTGTTTACTTAAGAAGTACCGTAAGGGTACGCTAGTTGCATAACGATCGCTCAGCCGTAGGCGAGACGCTCAAGCGTCACGTTCGCTCACGGCCCAGAGATCACAGGCAGGCACGCTATTGGCTGTTGACTAACGTAATGATTCGCTATGGCGTAGCAGACGCTCGAGACCACGAGGAGATCACCAGCGGCGCAGACGCTCACAACGCTATACCTTTATATCTATATTTTTTTAACAATGAAATACACAGTATACCTTAGTGTTGAGACAGGGTGTAAGTGCAACCTGGTGTAACCTGATTAACTACAAAGCTGCTTGAGAGTCACCGACGCTCAAGTGAACACTTAACACTATAAGAAATACACAGATACTTGTTTAGGGTCCAAAGCCTATTATATGTATTATAACTAATATACTTGCAAAAAGGAATCACAGTACAAATGATACACTACAATATAACAGAGACTTCCTAACCAAAATAGCTACACTAGAAATACAATACAATACCAATCTAATACAATACAATACAATACTAGTCAAGGGGAGATATGGGAGAAAAGAGAAGGGAGAGAGAGAGAGAGACGGAGAGAGAGAGAGAGAGAGATGGAGAGAGACGGAGAGAGAGAGAGAGAGAGAGAGAGATAGGGAGAGAGATGAGAGAAATGGCTCACAGAAAGACAATGATTACGGAGAGAAACTTACGCACAAGGGTAACGATCGCAAGCGCTTCTGGACAGCCAGCTTCCCGATTATCAGCAATGAGAACCGTTTGATGAGAAGTGCCAGCTGGATGCCACAGGCCCGTCTTTTATGCTACTCACACAATGCAATCCAATGGTCCCTACAATCTCATTGTCCATTGGACGCAGGAATTCGGCTTCGCATTATAACAAAGGTCATAGGTTGATTCATACAGGTGGGCTGTGTTGTATCAGTGGCCTTGGTTATGCAACACAATGGGTGATGACCAACACATTCCTGTCTTCTGGAGAGCTATTGTTTGACGAATACAAAACAGAATCCTGTCTGGGTTTTGTTCTATATTCATGATGTCCACTTTCAGTTGAGACAATGACATCTCAGCCCTCATTCTCCTGGATACAAACCCTAATCCATTCGAAAACACAGGTGTTGGCCCTCCTCATTGAGTCTCAAAGCTCAGTGTAATTAAAGACTATTGTACTCCGTCTGCGGGAAAGATACTGATTTGGAGTACAATTGATCTTCAATTACTATTCCGGTGCTTACCTTATGCATGTAAAGATATGAGGCCCTCCCAACATGCAAACTATTGTTTGGGGGATCTCTGAGGTCAAAGAGCCATTTGAGACCCACTGATACCTGTCTACAACTGTTCAGGTGCATGACTAAGTAAGAACAAATAATAATAAATGGACATAACTTCTTATGTCCATAACTATTCGCACGAGCGATTAATCCGCTCCAAACCAACACCGGAATATTGCTATTTAAATACTCTTCCGATGGGTACCAAACACCACTGTATGACTCCTGTTAGACCCTTCGCACAATACAAAGAGGGATTCCTCCGTTCAGGGACATTCTATATTAACCAAACTTTCAGAATCTATCAAAGGGACCATGATCTATAAAATACATTATTTATAAAAATGTGTAACGAATGAGTCGCACGCTACTCTTTACCGTAAATACGCATACCGAGTGCGAGCGAGTGCACACAGTAGCGGGTATGCGCCTTCACGGGAAAGCGCACGCATGCGCAGCGCGTACCAGGGTGAGGTGCAAATATGGCAATGTGTATAGAAACATTTTTCTGACTTTGACACTTGCATAAAAAGAACTTGCATCAACATTAGCTTTCACACTGCTGGGCGGAGCTTGCATAAAAAGAACTATCAGTCCCAGCATTCCTTAGTAGCAGACAAATGCATTAACATTAGCTTTCACACTGCTGGGCGGAGCTTGCATAAAAAAAGAACTATCAGTACCAGCATTCCTTAATAGCAGATAAATGCATTAACATTAGCTTTCACACTGCTGGGCGGAGCTTGCATAAAAAGAACTATCAGTACCAGCATTCCTTAATAGCAGATAAATGCATTAACATTAGCTTTCACACTGCTGGGCGGAGCTTGCAATAAAAGAACTATCAGTACCAGCATTCCCTAATAGCAGACAAATGCATTAACATTAGCTTTCACACTGCTGGGCGGAGCTTGCATAAAAAGAACTTGCATCAACATTAGCTTTCACACTGCTGGGCGGAGCTTGCATAAAAAGAACTATCAGTCCCAGCATTCCTTAGTAGCAGACAAATGCATTAACATTAGCTTTCACACCGCTGGGCGGAGCTTGCATAAAAAGAACTATCAGGACCAGCATTCCTTAATAGCAGATAAATGCATTAACATTAGCTTTCACACTGCTGGGCGGAGCTTGCATAAAAAGAACTATCAGTACCAGCATTCCTTAATAGCGGACAAATGCATTAATATTAGCTTTCACACTGCTGGGCGGAGCTTGCATAAAAAAAGAACTATCAGTACCAGCATTCCTTAATAGCAGATAAATGCATTAACATTAGCTTTCACACTGCTGGGCGGAGCTTGCATAAAAAGAACTTGCATCAACATTAGCTTTCACACTGCTGGGCGGAGCTTGCATAAAAAGAACTATCAGTCCCAGCATTCCTTAGTAGCAGACAAATGCATTAACATTAGCTTTCACACTGCTGGGCGGAGCTTGCATAAAAAGAACTAGCAGTACCAGCATTCCTTAATAGCAGATAAATGCATTAACATTAGCTTTCACACTGCTGGGCGGAGCTTGCAATAAAAGAACTATCAGTACCAGCATTCCTTAATAGCAGACAAATGCATTAACCTTAGCTTTCACACTGCTGGGCGGAGCTTGCATAAACAGAACTATCAGTACCAGCATTCCTTAATAGCAGATAAATGCATTAACATTAGCTTTCACACTGCTGGGCGGAGCTTGCATAAAAAGAACTATCAGTACCAGCATTCCTTAATAGCGGACAAATGCATTAATATTAGCTTTCACACTGCTGGGCGGAGCTTGCATAAAAAGAACTATCAATACAACCCTCTCACTAGAACAAGGGGTGCCTACCCTCTGTTTGCACCTAAGCAGGGGCGCAGCTACTGTGGGGTGACCTTCCCCATACTTTACTTAGTTTGTGTGGCACGGGAGTAATGAGGGACGCTCACCCCCTCCACTATACTGCACCTGCAGGCACTATGAAGGAGGTCCTACCCCTCATTAAATAATATGCTCCCCAATGCGGAGTTCATGCAGCGGAAGGGGATAAATAACCTGACCCAAGGGATCTTAGGGGTGTCTACCCCCCTTTTTTCAAATACTATGTCCCCTATTAGCAGAGTTTTTGCAGCGGAGGGCACAACAGGGGCAGAGTTTCTGGCAGCGGAAGGGTTGTTTGCAAGTTCTCACCCATCGCTGCGGCGCTTCTGCCACCTCCGATCCTCCGCATCTTCAGCGTGGCTGTCTGGAGTCTCCCTCCTCAGTCTCCGGTCCGGTCTACTCCTCTTCAGCTGCCGCCGCGCCGTCTCCGGGTCTTCACTCCTCTTGTGCAGCAGACTCCGGTCCGCGCCGTCATCTCTACGCTGGGGTCTTCTCGGGTCCTCGCCGTACTCCAGCCGCCAGGGGTCCTCGCTGGGGTCTTCTTCCCGGGGTCGTCCTTCGCGGTGCCTGCGCGCTTCTCATCTGCCGCTCCTTGGAATCCAGGGGACGGATGTCATCACTGCTCTGCTGGACGGGCTGCGGTTCCTCCGGCCCAGCGCTCCAGTCTCTCAGCAGCGGCGGCTCTTCTCCGCACTCCATCCCCGCTGGCACTGACGCGGCCAGCTCTTCTCCTCAGGCAGGGTCTCCGGCATTCTTCTGGCACTGGTGCTCCGGTCGCTGGTTCTCCCCTCGGCTTCTTCTCTGCGCAGACGGTCCTCACACACTGGCAGGCGGCTCCTGGGGCTACATGGCGACACCTTCCCCAGGTAATCTTCCCATTCCTCCAGGGCTCCTCTGGCAGCGATCCTCCCAGCGCTGCATACTCCAGTCTTCAGGCTCTGGACACTACATGGCTCCACTTCCCCAGGTACATATTCCCATTCCTCCAGGTCTCTCTCTCCTGTGCTGTGAGGCTTCTTTTAAGGGTCCTGGTGCTCCTCCACCTCCCCTCTCCTCTATGATGACTGGCTCCCGGGGCCCCAGCAACAGACTACCCCCTGGTCACTCTGCCCTACAACCCAGGGGACCCAATCAGCTGGGGACATGTTTCCCAGACTTTTTATGTTGCTGGGTAAGAAGTGACAGGACCAGAGAATTGGCGGCAAAATCCCTGTCCCAAGCTGACAGGGTCACATAAAGTTCAGCCCACAATCTACTCTGGGACTTGTAGTTCCACAATGTAAACAAAAAAAAAAAATCACAAGGGGATCTCCATGGTGCAATAGCTTCAGGGTATTACACATGTGTGTGTGTTTGTGTGTATAGAGCTATAGGGGCAGCATGTGTGTATTACAATAGGGGTAGCGTGTGTGTATGTGCAAAGTAGAGATGTGCACTGGCCCAAATCTCGGGTTTTGGGTTCTTGTTTTGGATCTGTTTTTGTTTTGCCTCTAACTCCCTTGCGAGTTTGGGATCCATAGTTTAAAAAAGAATAATCATAAAAACAGCTAAAATCGCAGAATTTGGAACTGTTTTTAGTCCTACAATATTATAACATTAATTTCCACTCATCTCAGGTCAATTTTGACCACCTCACAGCTCACAATATTGTTTTCATCCAGTTTAGGCCAAAAGGTTGCACTGAGGCAGCTGGATGACTAAGCTAAGCAACAGCAGTGGGCGGCACTAACATGTGGCCCTTAAACTTCCATTACACCCCCCCCCCCCCTCTGCCCGCAGGAGCAGCGGGCACACAAAAAAGGGGATGTGGCCTAATTTAAAGGGACATGACCTCGTGGATCTCTTCTCCTTCGCTCCGGGGGCATGTCCAGCTTCCCCGAAGATGCTGGCTGTCCCCAGAGACTGGGCAGTGTGCTGTGGCGGTTCTTATCTGTGACAGGAGCTGAGTGCTGCAGGAGATTATCACACTGCACCACTCGGCTCCTGTCACTGCAGAAGAGCTGGCACTTTGGTGTCACCCCTTCTGTGGGTGACACCTGGGTGCGGGCCTCACCCCCCACACCCACCTTCTGACGCCACTGGGTTGAAGATGTGTGGTAAAGCTGTGTAGCAGCATATTTGTGTTGGATGTGACACACCAACAGCACTATGGGTCTTGGCAGTAATGGGAGAAAGGAGAGGCCCTTTAACTGTTGTGAAACTACACATCCCAGTATGCCCTGCCACAGATTTAGCAATCCCTAATAACAAAACTGTGGTAGGGCATGATGGTACTCAGTGGTGGGCTGGGCAGGGGGGCAGAGTGCCACCTGCCCCTCGGGCCACTACAATTTTAGAATTTCAGGGCCGCATGGCTGCGGTCTGCTCCTGCTCCAGCTGTAATGCCAGACAGCAGGGCTAACTAAAAAAATTGTGTGCTAGTGGCTCTACCAATGTGGACATTTAGTATAAGGGGCACAACTACTGTGGGCATTAAGTGTAACCAGCACTACTACTGTCGCCATTTTGTGTGTAAATGGTACTATTATTACTACTGTGGGCATTAAGTATAAGGGGCACAATTTTTGTGGGGATTTTGTGTGTAAACGACACTACTACTTTGGACCAACTACTATGGATGCTCCTTGTTTTGTTCATATGTTTGTAACTCCAGTCATCAGGACACAGAGACATGTGAGTTCACTGCTGTGCTGTTTTTATTCCATCACCAACTCCAGACACACTGCACACTGGACCACCCACTTCCCAGCATCCCCT
This sequence comes from Pseudophryne corroboree, assembly GCF_028390025.1. Taxonomy (NCBI): domain Eukaryota; kingdom Metazoa; phylum Chordata; class Amphibia; order Anura; family Myobatrachidae; genus Pseudophryne; species Pseudophryne corroboree. The sequence continues at coordinate 360,092,835 of NC_086451.1, forward strand.
GGTCCCAGGGACCATCACTGAAGATTCAGGCTTACACATATTAGTAAGGGAGTGTCTACAAATATTAAGCATTCTAATACACTAACATCACATCCTCTTTTCTTTAAAGATAAGCCCTGTACGCTTCAATGCAACAATTAATAACGTCATATTAAGAACATCATCTAACACGTTTCAATGAGTCTCTCAGGTCTGCGTATTTCCCTTTTGGGTCTTTCATACACAGTCTGTGTTTCATCGACCATGTTGGACCTTTCTAGAATCGTGGTTTGTTCACCATTATGAGGATCATCATACATGTCAGATGAAGGGTATTCTTCAGTCATGTTGTCTTCATTATGGTTAGGTTGAGATCTTAAATCCACCCAATTTCTTCTTACTTCCGTTCCACGCTCTGTACGTATAGTATAAGATCTTGGTGCTACTTGTGCTTGCACAATAACTTTCTGCACCCAAATACCTTTCTCGTGATCTCTGAGACGGACTTGGTCACCCGATTTTAGATCAGATAAGCTTTTTGCTCGCCTGTCATGGAACAGTTTCTGTTTCACCTGTTGACGTTCCTTACTCAGTCTGACCAACTCTGAGTTATGTGTATTAAGCAGTTCATCATGTATCGGGAGATTTGCTCTAATCCTCCTTCCCATCAGCATTTGTGCAGGAGACAGTCCATTCTGTAAAGGTGTACTGCGGTAGATGAAAAGACTTTTGTAGAAATCTTCTTTACCTTCTTGAGCTTTTTTCATGAGACTCTTTACAGTTTTTACTGAACTTTCCACCAACCCATTTGAGCGTGGATAGTGGGGACTTGACGTAGTAAGGGCAAATTCCCACTCATCAGCAAATTGTCTAAATTCAGCACTGGAAAACTGAAGACCATTGTCAGTGAACACTTCCATAGGTACACCATGCCTTGCAAAGATTGACTTTATGCAATTGGTTACGGCTTTACTAGTAGTTGTATGTAGTGTCTTCACCTCAGGGTAGTTAGAGTAATAATCAGTCACGACAATGTACGTTTTCCCATTACAATCAAACAAATCTGCGCCAACTTTCTGGTACGGTCTCTCTGGCACTGCGTGAGGACTCAGTGGCTCGACTTGTTGTTTCGGTCTATGCGTAAGACATAATTCACATGTAGCTGTAGTCTGTGCTATGTCTTGGTTCATTCTTGGCCAATACATAACTTCATGCGCTCTCCGCTTACATTTTTCTTCTCCTAAGTGGCCTTCATGTATCTTGCACAGCATAGTTTGTCTTAGTCGTGCAGGTATGACAAACCTATTGCCTTTGTAAATAATACCATCGACAACTGTAAGGTCACTGCGGTACATCCAATAATCATGGATAGACAGCGGGCACGCATGTTTTTCTGCTGGCCAACCTTTCAGAATGATATCTTTCAACACTTTCATTGTGTCATCTGTCTCAGTTTCTTTCCTAATCTGTTCTTGTCTTGCAAGAGACACTGGTAGAGAAGCTATGATCAAATTAACATAGGCTTCTATCTCTTCATCCATCAGACTTTTGGAACCTTCACTTTTGTCCACAGCACGAGAAAGTGTATCAGCACTGTACATGTATTTGCCGGGACAGTACAGCAAGTGTAAATCATATTTCTGTAGTCTGAAAAGCATTCATTGAATTCTCATGGGACAGTCATGTAATGATTTAGTCATGATAGCTACCAATAGAAAATATAAAGACAATTCAGCGCTAAAAACTAGTTAGGTGTATATTAGAAAATTTATTAAGAGCATGCATCATCAATTTCATACATACTGGTATATATACTGTTGCAACAAGTATTAATAAAAAAATATAAAAATATGTGGTACAAATACCACAATTAAAATATAGGGCCAAAATCAACACTGCTAATTTTTGAAAAAAAATCTTGAGATGCTGGGTGTATTGTGAGAAGCCTTATCCTAGGGAAACATTTTTTGTACGGTGTTACCAGTTCACTGTAGTGAGTCCTCCAGTCAGTTAGCACTCCGTAAAAAAGGAGATCCTCTCACTTGTTTTAGTTGTCCCGTGCTGGTACTGATAGGGGAATTGGACCATAGCAGGGTCTTGATGTAGTTGTCTTTCACCTTGAAAAAGCTGCGCTAGCAGTGAAACGCGTTGGTGATAAGACTGGGACTCTTATATTACAAGATATGCCTGCTATCCGAATACTGGGAACGGTGATTCTTAAAGGACAACTCCTGGGAAGACAACCAATCACCAAAAGTTGGGCTCTTATATGGCCTCAGGCTCATGCTGCCTTCAGCTAATCTTAAATGTACAAAGCTTTGAGCTGGCCTCATCTAGCTTAAAGGGAATGACAATCTCGTTCACAGTTAAAGGGACAATCCATTATTTTCTTATCTGCACTGCAAAGTTCAATGCAATCCACAAAGAATTCATCTGTTTGTTTAACAGCATGCACATTGATTGTTTCACTTTTCATTTTACAGCATTTGGCAAAGTGATTAAGTCTACCACATTTCATGCAGGTTTTACCATAAGCCGGGCACATTTTAGGATTGTGAGCATTTCCACATCTACTACACATTTCCTTATTAGACTGTGGCTTAGACTGCTTCATTCTTGAGAATGGAGGTTTGTTTGCCTCTGTTTTCTGCACTACATGTACATCAGCTTCCTTGTGTAATGTTTTGGCTTGAAATCTAGTTATTTCTGCAGATCTACACATAGTCACTGCCTTGTCTAGTGTTAGGTCTTGCTCTCTCAGCAGTCTCTCTCTTAGTCCATTATCAGGTATTCCACAGACAATACTATCTCTAATCAGTGAATCCTTTAAATCACCAAACTCACAGGTTTTACTGAGTGATTGCAGCTCTGTAACATACTGATCAAATCCATCTACAGACTTCTGATCACATGTGAAAAACTTATAGCTTTCATATGTCACATTTTTCCTTGGCACAAAGTAATCTTCAAACTTTTGCATTATAGAAGATAGCACCATATTCTGCCCCTCAGCAAACTACTATAAATGTCCAGCACATCCCCTCCTATCACATGGAGGAAAATGGATGACTTAGTTTTGTCAGCCTCTGTATCAGCTCCACATGCAGCAAGATATATATTAAACCTTTGCTTAAATCCTTTCCAGTTTTCAGACAAGTTACCAGACATCAGCATGCCGGTTGGAGGAGCCAGTTTATCCATGGTTACTCACTGGTTGAAGAGAGGAGCACACGGCAGGCTTTGCAGACACTGAGTATCACAGCCTTACAGACTTCTGCAAGATTCTTTCACACTCTGAGAGCACTAGCAGTCCAAGTTAAACTTCTTCTGACACCATGTTTTGTTCATATGTTTGTAACTCCAGTCATCAGGACACAGAGACATGTGAGTTCACTGCTGTGCTGTTTTTATTCCATCACCAACTCCAGACACACTGCACACTGGACCACCCACTTTCTAGCATCCCCCTGGTCCCAGGTACCATCACTGAAGATTCAGGCTTACATGTATTAGTAAGGGAGTGTCTACAAATATTAAGCATTCTAATACACTAACATCACACTCCTGCTGCCGCAGAACCGCCTGCTACTGCTACTCATAGTACTGCATCACCAACTACTACTGCGGTACCTACATATGGGATGCAGTTAATACCGGCATCTCCATCCTACCCACCCACAATCCCTACAGTCAGCATGCAGACTAACAGGGGCAATTTTCATTTGTGGGTGTCCACGACACCTACGACACACTGATACATATTGTCTCTATTCAGAATTATTAATCCTTAATTTAAATCTAAATAATATAGACCGTTATTACAATTACCCCTTTCCAGGTCGACACGGGTCAGTGTGCAATGTGAAAGGGTCCCATGAGAATTCCCGGGTCACCTGACCCGGTAATTCAACGTGGGTAATAAGAAGGGTTATTCCCAGGTTGAATACCAGGTCAGTGGCAGCGGATTCCCAGTGCGATGCGACCGGGGACCAGTTTACTACATGGGGAGAGGTGGCGTGGAGATGAGCTCATCTCCCAGCGCCGCCTCCACCCCAGCCCCCACTGCCGGCTCCGCCCCCCACCGCTATGGCAACTGACCTGGCATATTGCCAGGTCGGAAAGTCAGAGCAGAGGCTCCAATGCCGGATTCCACACGGGAATGACCCGTTTTCAGTTCCCGGATGGGATACTGCATTGGAGACCTGAAAGGGGTATAATATTGTAGTGGTGATTACTGTTTAGATTATTAATGCATTGAATAAAATTGGCCTATCAGCTCATGTTTATTATAGATTAACCTTATAACACTTATGTGTTGGTTTAAAAAAAACAAAAAACTGTTGTTATATTTGTCATTTAAAATAAACTGAACGGAGATCTTTATTACAGTGTGATGAACTTTACTGGAATTCTTTCAAGACACATTAGTCATACAATAAACACCATTAGCACTTTTCTATGAAGAGGCATCTCTGCTGATAATCCTATCTTGCTTGGAGGACAATTTATGGCTCTTAGTGGAACATTTTCCTCAATTAAATTCAACCAACCAACCAATAATCACATATACAAACGCTCACATCCTTACTGTTACTGTTATGGCTGTAAAGTGATGGTTTGTGGCTTTTATTTGTCCTATTGGTAAAAGGACACAGGGTGTCATTCAGATCTGATCGCTGGGCTGCGATTTTTGCTGTCCTGTGTTCAGATTGTCGCCGCCTACAGGGGAAGTGTATATTCGCTGTGCAATGTGTAGCCGAGCTGCTTAAATTCAGTCTGTGCAGTCTCTGCGCAGCCCAGGACTTACACCTACAGTGCGATAGAATCAGGCTGATCGGGGCCGGAGCTGACGTCAGACAACCTCCCTGAAAACACTTGGGCACGCCTGCGTTTTTCCGAACACTCTCAGTAATGGTCAGTTACCACCCACAAACGGCTTCCTCTTGTCAATCACCTTGTGAAAGCCCGTACGAATTGATTTTTCGCACTATCCTGATGCTGACCGGCGATACCTGTTGTTGTCTGACATGCGTGTACATTGCAGTGCATACGCATGCGCTGTTATAACCTGATTTCCCACTGTGCAAAAACGCACAGCAGCGATCAGATCTGAATGACCCCCACAGTTGCTTCTTAATAAGCTGTAGCCTACCTGCTAAATCTCTGCATCTTGTATTTCTGCTGGGAAATATGGGCCTAAAGCAGACTGTACTACCAGCAGTGGTGCAAGTAGAAATTTTTCCTTAGTGGTACTGATAGTAAAAGTGGGCGTGGTCACGTGTCATGAGGGGGCGTGATCACACAAAACTAGGGGAGTGGCTACATAACAATAAGGGCATGGCCATATTATGTCACACACCGTAATGCCCCTTACACATTATGCCACACACCGTAATGTCCATTACACATTATGCCACACACCGTAATGCTTATTACACATAATGCCACACACCGTAATGCCCATTACACATTATGCCAGACACCATAACACCCATTACACATTATGCCACACACAGTAATGCTCATTACACATTATGCCACACACCGTAATGTCTTACATATTATAACACACACTGTAATGCTTATTACACATTATGCCACACACTGTAATGCCCATTACACATTATACCAGACACCATAACACCCATTACACATTATGCCATGCCACACACAGTAATGCTCATTACACATTATGCCACACAGTAATGTCTTACATATTATATCACACACCGTAATGCCTATTACATATTATGCCACACACAGTTATGCTACTGACACCATTTTATGTCCCACACACAAAAATCCCCCTTAAAAATGATGCCCCATTGGTGTGCTGGCGGTACTGAGTACCACCACCATATTTCTTACTGGTACTCCGTACCACCCTGTACCATACTGCTTTCAGCACTGACTACCAGCTGTAATGTATTATGTCTGAAATGACTGTGTATATATATAGAGAGAGAGAGAAAAGGGGCACCTATGCAGACTTACGTGGTTCTGGCACTTATTCCAGCCTGCACCTGCAGAAGCAGGACACGGGAGGAAAGGCCAAGTACAATGAGGGCATGTTCGCACAATTGCAAACACAAGCAGATCAGGTGGATGTATACACCTGAGAAAGGCGGATTACTTGCGTGTGTTCATGGGAAGGTCCAAATAGCAGATAGTGATTATCATGATCGCCATTGCTAGCACTAGGGGACTTCTTATTGGAGCTGCTTCAGTAGAGGAAGCTATTTTGAAGTTTACACTAAACATCAATATTTTTTAGAACTCCTTATGCACAGAAGTTGCACTGCGCATGTGTAGGTCTGGGTGTGCAATGTCGCTCACAGTGCCCCAGTGCTAGAGCATGATTGACATGGTCTGGTTTGGGGGTGGCAACGGGCAGCATTACAGAAAAAGGGAGCGTATCGGCCCCATTTTCTGGTCGTGCTGAATCCAGTGGGTGTGGCTGGCCCCAGCAGCGTGATTTACCTGAACATGTCAGATAGTCACGCAGTTGATCTGACATGTGGAGCAGTGCATTAGCGTTTATATATTGGGTGCAATATGTGCAGTGCACACAGGCATCTGGGTCCAGGGGGGCCCACACCGCACACACTGCACCCATATTTTAATACTCACCTTTCTGGAGTCCAGCGCTGGGCACTGCTCTCACAGCAAAAATCGCAGCAAAAATGGCCGCCGCACATGCGCAGTAGTCAAATTGGTCTCCGGAACATGGCAGGCGCCATGTTTCCGGAGACCAGCGTATGCGCAGTAGACTCTGGTATATTGCTGGAAACTACTGCACCATGTAGAAGAGGGGGCCCACCCGGAGGTGCACATGGGCCCCGTCTGTTAAAGCACCCCTGGAGCAGTGGATCAGAGAAGCTGGCAGGGGGGCGTGTCTTTTTACCCGAGATGCCTCCCGTGGCATTTTCATATTGCCACAATGACAAAGCAGCAGCAGCAATAGCGCCCACCTCTGAATAAGCCCCATCATCACTCTGCAATGATTGTTAGTATCCAGGGTCGTTTCAACAGAGGAGGGGTCCCGTATGCATCTAGACCAATTTAACTACTGTGCATGCGGCCATTTTGGCGAAGATTTTTGCTGTGGTTGCAGTGCCCAATGCTGGACTCTGGAAAGGTAAGTATTCAAATATGGGGCCTGTACTGCACCCATTATAAAAACGCCAATGTTAGTATCCTTGTTGCACAGTATATATTATAATAGTGTATATATTAACTGTGCTGTTTTTTTTTTGTTTTTTTTTACTAAACTGGCATAATTGCCAATTTATGTTTATTCTAGCAAAAATAAATTGTTCTGCGCTTTGGGGTGCAATTGCTACCAAGTCTACATCACCCTGATGTAATATCCCTTTTCCACTAAAAACCCAGGTCTGACCTGGGTAACTGAACACAATTTCAAGCCGCGTCACAGCAGCTTGAAACCCCATTCACCTTTGACTCTGCAGATATCCGGGACATACACTGTGAGATCTCTCACAGTGTATGGCACCTGACATCGGCGCTCCACCCCTGGAGAGACATTTTCCTGTTCCTTCCTAGATGACGTAACAGGGTAAATGTTCATCTGTCAGCCGCGGTAGGGCATACACTGCCTGATGCAGCCAACAGGACAGTTACAAAATATTGAATTGGACAGAAATGCTGGGTGATCTGGCATGTCCGACCGATCTATATTTTGGGATTGGTTGCCTTCATACACGCAGCAAATGATCTGGCCAATTCGCAGATATCTGTTGGATCAGCCAGATAATCGTAGCGTGTATGGTTTGAAAATAATATTTATGATTTCACTAAAAATGATGGGTACATCATCAGTAAATAGTAACTGATGAATCGGGGTGTACTGATGTGGTCAGTGTGATTAATTGTGAGAATTGATCCATAGCTTTCATTCACATCGTTCTGATGAGGATAGAAAGAATGTGTTTTTTTCTCATCTTGTTCATATTTTGCTATAAAATGTCTTTAAGTTATTGTTGCCTAATCCAAACTCACTTATTATTTTGCATGCTCATACACCAGACAATTGCTTGATTACATTTTCTATATTCTGTTGTGATGTTATGACATTGTTCTGGTTATAGTCATTATCTGGTCACTCATTCTCAAATCTATGGCCCTCATTCCGAGTCGTTCGCTCTGTATTTTTCATCGCATCGCAGTGAAATTCCGCTTAGTACGCATGCGCAATAATCGCACTGCGACTGCGCCAAGTAATTTTACAATGGAGATAGTATTTTTACTCACGGCTTTTTCTTCGCTCCGGCGATCGTAATGTGATTGACAGGAAATGGGTGTTACTGGGCGGAAACAGGCCGTTTTATGGGCGTGCGGGAAAAAACGCTACCGTTTCCGGAAAAAACGCAGGAGTGGCCGGGGAAACGGGGGAGTGTCTGGGCGAACGCTGGGTGTGTTTGTGACGTCAAACCAGGAACGACAAGCACTGAACTGATCGCAGATGCCGAGTAAGTCTGAAGCTACTCTGAAACTGCTAAGTAGTTTGTAATCGCAATATTGCGAATACATCGGTCGCAATTTTAAGAAGCTAAGATACACTCCCAGTAGGCGTAGGCTTAGCGTGAGCAACTCTGCTAAATTCGCCTTGCGAGCGATCAACTCGGAATGAGGGCCTATATTTACAAACATAAGGGAGCAGCATATAAAACACACATTCCTAAAATTATGACCATGTTTATGAGTCATATGTACCGTTATAATTTGTACCAACTAGAGATGTGGCGTTCGGTTCTCCAGAAATCCGAATCCATCCGAATTTGGTGAAATTGTGACCCAAACCAAAACCTGGTCTGGATCTCCTGAGGAGATCCAAACCAAGTCCGATCATCCTGTGGTACAGAATTCGGATTTTAAATACGAATTTCAGGTTTTTTATTTCAAAATGTACATGATTTGAGCTGTTTTTATCAAATTGTATAATATTTTTATCAATAAATGTTTTCATCAATTTTAAAATGAACCAAAACACTTGAAGGCAATTTTGGGGGGGTTGGGGGCGCATACATCTCTAGTATGAACCGGTAAACCCTAGTGCAATGCAGGGATGTGCGGTGAGCTAAAAGGCTAAGGAGGCACTAGCTAGCACCAGAACCAGTCACTGGTGCAATATCCAGAGAATTGTTTAAATGTTGATAAAGAATTCAGAATCGGTAATTGTGACAAATTCTCAAACAGTCCAGTACTGTGGGAATGTGCTTTGTTTTAGTAGGATTATGTGATGGAACATGTCCAACTGTTTATCATATTTTAAAAATAATTTATGTTTACAACCAAAATTTTCTACTTACACGAATACAACATTAGAGAGATCCGGGATTCCATCTGTAATGTTTCAAATATTTCCTACTGTATATGTCTCACTCAATAGCGGATTTACCACTATGCAAATAAAGTGGCCTCTTAGGGCCTGGAGGGTCCCAAGGGGCCCGACAGAGCTGTGTAAAGGAGTATGCATCTTTCCTGCAGGCCCTGGCAGACTGTCAGCACATTGATTGGACTGTGACAGCTGCAAAATGCCTGCTCTGCCTCCACTGTGTTTGGGAGAGGAGCTGAGAAGATAGATGGGGTATTGGTAGATTAGGGTGTCAGCGGGTGAGGGCAGGTTGGTTGATGGTGGAGGGGGCTGGTTTTCGGGTGTGGTCAATCAACAAAATGTAGACCGCTATGTTGGGCAAATCATTTAGGGCCACTAATTTTTAAACCTGGGTGATAAGATAGACATGTTATTGTTACTTATTACAGTGATAGAAAATCTAGTTTCGCCCTCTGGAGCCACCACCGGACACCACTAAATGAAAACTTTAATAAATAGGTAGAAACCTTATCCTATTAAATAGGGCTTTTCTTAATAATTATGCACTTTTGACAGAGCAATAAAAATAAGTGTATCACAGTAACACTGCACTGTCAGGATTCACTTTACAGACTGAAATATTCATGTCTCAGACACCCTAAAGATCACAACCACCTGACATATTTCATCAAGTACCTTTTTTTTTATATTGTGGCCAACACACTGCAAAATGATTGTTTTGATTGGCACATGGAGTACTATGTGCTCTTAAAAAGCAGAGTTTCTATTAAGGTTAGTAGCAAAGCAAAAATAAAGTACATTTGCTCATCGGTAAGTCACTTATTACATGAATCTGCAGCATAGAGCGCCCCACCCCTAACTCGAAGGAAGCATATTTTAAGTAGGAAATTTTAAACAGAAATACTATTCAAAGTAAAACACCCCTAAACTTCTCACATTGTAAATTTGCCTACACTCCCCATGCTTCTTCCTCATGCTTTGCTGCTAACTATAAATAACTGCTCTATTTATGAATGAGGGCCAGATGTACTTACCCCTAAAATGCGATAAAACCCCTGAAAATGCCGTTTCAGGGGTTTTGCCGCATTTTTTATATGTACCAAGCATTCCGGAGCTTGGTCCCGGTGTGTATCACTATCATTGGGTGGAGTACAATGTGTATACGCAGACTGATATCTAGCATGCACATTAGACATTAGGCCCTCACTTTAGGCTGCCGGCAACACAGGGGAGGATGCCACCGAGGAGAGGGAACACAACGGCCAAGCAAGTTATGTTTAATACCGAATTCATATTTCTTACTGTGCAGCAAGTAATGAGTATTAGTGCTAAATGAAGCTCTGAGTCCCTTGAAAGATCATATGTGATTGCAAGGGCTATTATGCGATAACTTCCACATGCAATGCATAAGAAAGCTCATGATGTTTATCAAGGATAACTGTCCTATTATGGGTATCCAGTCAGCCAGATTTGTACGTTTGAGAGTCTTTTGGATCAATCCTTCCTGCCCAGTATTTCACTGCTGGCCTTGCTTCATCTCCATGACAACAAGGTCACTGATAAAGTCCAGAACAACCCCCTTTGTTATAACCCCAGAAAAATGATGACTCCTATTACACCATATTGGTGTAGTGGTTAGTATTACTGCCTCACAGCACTGAAGTCATGAGTTTAATTCCTGACCAAGGGCCTGAATCAGAGATGGACGCAGGAGAGGGGACACTTTCAGAATCCCAATTATCATGGATCTGCAGCTGTGCATGGCCTGTCCTGCGCAAAATGGGAATCGCAAAATTGCTCATAGTTCCCCTTTGTCGCTGCCTGATTGGCAGGCTGTGGCATTGAAGGGGTAAGGAAGAGGAGGGTGAGGCCTGCTTTCCTGGAAATGTTTTTAGCGAGGGGAGAGTCCAGGGTCTGCGTGTCACCAAACAGACTTCTTGGCCTTGCAGACCCCCTCCCATTGGTCACCTGAGGCTTACTGAGCTGGCCATCTGCATGAACATCAAACACCGATAGCTGCGATGTTGGATCCCAGCTTGCAACGTCGGTCATAGTGCTGGGATCTCAGTTACATGCAGGAAGCGTATCCTGCAGGTTTCTCCTTCAAATCAGATGGAGAATCAAAGATGAATCAGGCCCCAAAGCCCATCCCTGTCTTGAACTTGTATGTTATCCCCATGTTTGTGTGGATTTCCCTCCTGTTGCTCCGGTTTTCTGCCACACTCCAAAACATACTGATGGATTAATTGACTGTTGTTAATAAATGAAAGCTAGTGTGGATGTGTGTCCATATATTAGTGAATATAGATTGTAAGCGCCACTGGAGCAGGGACTGATGTGCAGGACTGAAATATTCTCTGTAAAATGCTGTGTACTGTAACATATATATATATATATATATATATGTGCACTAGATAAAGAATTGTTACTGCACCTGTCTCTGTTGGGCAATACTGATTTCCAAGATTGGCCAGCCAACCCTTTGTCCGCTAGACTGAGGTGGTCATCAGCACGATTGCTGGCTTGGTGGATATGTCTGCCCACAATGACCTCTTGTAGGTATAACCTCTTTCATTCATTATGGCATTATAAAATAGGGATCACAAATAGCAAACTATATTTAACTTATTCCTATGCACCAAAACTCACTAACCCAGTGAGAGGTGACCCTTCTAAATGTCACATTCCCAGAGCAGCCTGGGAGTTGAGAAGGGAAGCCCTCCCGCCCTGTACCCCAACTAATAGTACAGCCACTGGGGATAAACAGGGATAAGAGGACTATACTAGAAAGGAGGGGGGGGGGGAGGAGGTAGGCTCACACCAGGACTTTCCCCACCTGCAGGGGCTCTTCCCTCCACACAAGAATCCTGGCTCCGCAATGGCACACCTGGGATGCAAAGCACTGCACTGGGCTGCACTGTCCGTGTCTGCCTCATGATAGGGGAGTGTTGCTTCAGCCGGTACACAAATGTGCTCACTCCATACTGGGGGCACCTTGTCACCCAGGCCTCACTCACACATCTGAGTAACCCTAAGGCTACTCAGGATGTCCTGCAAAATCCCGCTGCCGGGGCCAGTAAAGCACTGGGTTTGGCACGCCCAGAAAACAGAGCTAACATGTCTACATTTTCTGGAGTGCTCACATCAACCCCAGCAAATGCCAGCAGCAAGTCAATCATACTGTTGCTTTTGGGGCACTGTGACCGCCATTGCAGAAACAGATCTGCACGTTCGCTGTGTGGCTCATATGGAGGGGAAAAAAAACATTGGAGGTTTATGCAAATACCGAAATCTCTTCCTCTATCTCCCTCTATAGTAGACACACACAACTGGCCTTTGGGGAAGGTGTATGAGGTGATAAGTGTTATATGCGCTATAACCAGTACTAGCTGACACTTACATTGAACATCGGTATATATGAAAGCAGATAATGTAAAGAAAATCACTTTTCTCTACAGTATCTGCAAACATCTAGTGATTTCGCTGTCACTATACTAATGTATGGCGATGGAAATCATGCAGGTATTACTAAAAAACAAGTGCACTTTTGTGGCTTATCGTTTTTCACGTCGGCAGGCTTCCCTGCTGGTATGTGTACTGTGCGGCGGCACCCAAGACGGTCAGTCTTCACGCAGTTTAATGATGGGCCATAACTTATAGGCCAGTGCTCTGGGCTTGCCACCCAGGATAACAGCTGCCAGTCAGCCCCTGCGTAGAAACGTGAATCAGGCCCACTGTACAAACGGAAAGTGTAAATATCTGATTTGGCTAAAGCAAAATGACTTTACATTTTATCTATTACTAACAATTACATTATGGATAATTCGGATTGTTAAGAGTTTTGGAGTATTAGTTTCTGTAGTTTTATTTATGAAAACAATGAGAATATTAAATTCTATAGAAATTAATTGATATGTTCACTTATTTAACTTTTTAGATATAGCTATTACCACTTTTGCTATTTGTGTGTATCTAATAAATGTGACGTGATAAAGAAAATCTGGTTTTGCCACTGAATTAGGCGAAATACACATGTTCACACTAGAGATGAGCGGGTTCGGTTCCTCGGAAACTGAACCCGCCCGAACTTCAGTTTTTTTTACACGGGTCCGAGCGACTCGGATCTTCCCGCCTTGCTCGGTTAACCCGAGCGCGCCCGAACGTCATCATCCCGCTGTCGGATTCTCGCGAGGCTCGGATTCTATCGCGAGACTCGGATTCTATATAAGGAGCCGCGCGTCGCCGCCATTTTCACACGTGCATTGAGATTGATAGGGAGAGGACGTGGCTGGCGTCCTCTCCGTTTATAGAGAGTGAGACTACTAGAGTAGAGAGAGACACAGTATTATTTACTTTAGTAATTTTGGGGAGCATTAGGAGGAGTACTACTACTTGCTGAAGTGATAGTGTGACTGTATATCTGACTTGTGGGGGAGACAGTGGGGAGCAGTTAGAGTCTGAGAGCAGGAGTACATATTTTAACGTACAGTGCACACTTTTGCTGGCACTCTGCTGCCAGAGTGCCACACTGCCATTGTGACCACACTGACCACCAGTATATATTGTGATTGTCTGCTTAGGAGTACTACTTGCAAGTTGCTGATAGTGTGACCAGTGACCTGACCACCAGTTTAATTAATCACCACCAGTTTAATATATATATATATATATATATATATATAATTGTATATAATATATATATAATTGTATATGTATACCACCTACCCGTGTTTTTTTTTTTTTTTCTTTCTTCTTGATACATACTACTATAGTAGCTTACTGTAGCAGTCTGCGGTGCTGCTGAGCTGACAGTGTCCAGCAGGTCCGTCATCAGTCATTACATAATAAATATATATACCTGTCTGGCTGCAGTACTAGTGATATTATATATATATATATATATATATATTAATTTCATCTCATTATCATCCAGTCTATATTAGCAGCAGACACAGTACGGTAGTCCATGGCTGTAGCTACCTCTGTGTCGGCAGTCGCTGGTCCATCCATAATTGTATACCACCTACCCGTGGTTTTTTTTTTTCTCTTTCTTCTTGATACATACTACTATAGTAGCTTACTGTAGCAGTCTGCGGTGCTGCTGAGCTGACAGTGTCCAGCAGGTCCGTCATCAGTCATTACATAATAAATATATATACCTGTCCGGCTGCAGTACTAGTGATATTATATATATATATATATATATTAATTTCATCTCATTATCATCCAGTCTATATTAGCAGCAGACACAGTACGGTAGTCCACGGCTGTAGCTACCTCTGTGTCGGCAGTCGCTGGTCCATCCATAATTGTATACCACCTACCCGTGGTTTTTTTTTTTCTCTTTCTTCTTGATACATACTACTATAGTAGCTTACTGTAGCAGTCTGCAGTGCTGCTGAGCTGACAGTGTCCAGCAGGTCCGTCATCAGTCATTACATAATAAATATATATACCTGTCCGGCTGCAGTACTAGTGATATTATATATATATATATATATATATATATTAATTTCATCTCATTATCATCCAGTCTATAATAGCAGCAGACACAGTACGGTAGTCCACGGCTGTAGCTACCTCTGTGTCGGCAGTCGCTGGTCCATCCATAATTGTATACCACCTACCCGTGTTTTTTTTTTTCTCTTTCTTCTTGATACATACTACTATAGTAGCTTACTGTAGCAGTCTGCGGTGCTGCTGAGCTGACAGTGTCCAGCAGGTCCGTCATCAGTCATTACATAATAAATATATATACCTGTCCGGCTGCAGTACTAGTGATATTATATATATATATATATATTAATTTCATCTCATTATCATCCAGTCTATATTAGCAGCAGACACAGTACGGTAGTCCACGGCTGTAGCTACCTCTGTGTCGGCAGTCGCTGGTCCATCCATAATTGTATACCACCTACCCGTGGGTTTTTTTTTCTATTTCTTCTTGATACATACTACTATAGTAGCTTACTGTAGCAGTCTGCGGTGCTGCTGAGCTGACAGTGTCCAGCAGGTCCGTCATCAGTCATTACATAATAAATATATATACCTGTCCGGCTGCAGTACTAGTGATATTATATATATATATATATATTAATTTCATCTCATTATCATCCAGTCTATATTAGCAGCAGACACAGTACGGTAGTCCACGGCTGTAGCTACCTCTGTGTCGGCAGTCGCTGGTCCATCCATAATTGTATACCACCTACCCGTGTTTTTTTTTTCTCTTTCTTCTTGATACATACTACTATAGTAGCTTACTGTAGCAGTCTGCGGTGCTGCTGAGCTGACAGTGTCCAGCAGGTCCGTCATCAGTCATTACATAATAAATATATATACCTGTCCGGCTGCAGTACTAGTGATATTATATATATATATATATTAATTTCATCTCATTATCATCCAGTCTATATTAGCAGCAGACACAGTACGGTAGTCCACGGCTGTAGCTACCTCTGTGTCGGCAGTCGCTGGTCCATCCATAATTGTATACCACCTACCCGTGGTTTTTTTTTCTCTCTTTCTTCTTGATACATACTACTATAGTAGCTTACTGTAGCAGTCTGCGGTGCTGCTGAGCTGACAGTGTCCAGCAGGTCCGTCATCAGTCATAACATAATAAATATATATACCTGTCCGGCTGCAGTACTAGTGATATTATATATATATATATATATATATATATATATATATATATATTAATTTCATCTCATTATCATCCAGTCTATATTAGCAGCAGACACAGTACGGTAGTCCACGGCTGTAGCTACCTCTGTGTCGGCAGTCGCTGGTCCATCCATAAGTATACTAGTATCCATCCATCTCCATTGTTTACCTGAGGTGCCTTTTAGTTGTGCCTATTAAAATATGGAGAACAAAAATGTTGAGGTTCCAAAATTAGGGAAAGATCAAGATCCACTTCCACCTCGTGCTGAAGCTGCTGCCACTAGTCATGGCCGAGACGATGAAATGCCAGCAACGTCGTCTGCCAAGGCCAATGCCCAATGTCATAGTACAGAGCATGTAAAATCCAAAACACCAAATATCAGTAAAAAAAGGACTCCAAAATCTAAAATAAAATTGTCGGAGGAGAAGCGTAAACTTGCCAATATGCCATTTACCACACGGAGTGGCAAGGAACGGCTGAGGCCCTGGCCTATGTTCATGGCTAGTGGTTCAGCTTCACATGAGGATGGAAGCACTCAGCCTCTCGCTAGAAAAATGAAAAGACTCAAGCTGGCAAAAGCACCGCAAAGAACTGTGCGATCTTCCAAATCCCAAATCCACAAGGAGAGTCCAATTGTGTCAGTTGCGATGCCTGACCTTCCCAACACTGGACGTGAAGAGCATGCGCCTTCCACCATTTGCACGCCCCCTGCAAGTGCTGGAAGGAGCACCCGCAGTCCAGTTCCTGATAGTCAGATTGAAGATGTCAGTGTTGAAGTACACCAGGATGAGGAGGATATGGGTGTTGCTGGCGCTGGGGAGGAAATTGACAAGGAGGATTCTGATGGTGAGGTGGTTTGTTTAAGTCAGGCACCCGGGGAGAGACCTGTTGTCCGTGGGAGGAATAGGGCCGTTGACATGCCTGGTGAAAATACCAAAAAAATCAGGTCTTCGGTGTGAAAGTATTTCACCAGAAATGCGGACAACATTTGTCAAGCCGTGTGTTGCCTTTGTCAAGCTGTAATAAGTAGGGGTAAGGACGTTAATCACCTCGGAACATCCTCCCTTATACGTCACCTGTAGCGCATTCATAATAAGTCAGTGACAAGTTCAAAAACTTTGGGCGACAGCGGAAGCAGTCCACTGACCAGTAAATCCCTTCCTCTTGTAACCAAGCTCACGCAAACCACCCCACCAACTCCCTCAGTGTCAATTTCCTCCTTCCCCAGGAATGCCAATAGTCCTGCAGGCCATGTCACTGGCAATTCTGACGAGTCCTCTCCTGCCTGGGATTCC
This sequence comes from Pseudophryne corroboree, assembly GCF_028390025.1. Classification (NCBI taxonomy): domain Eukaryota; kingdom Metazoa; phylum Chordata; class Amphibia; order Anura; family Myobatrachidae; genus Pseudophryne; species Pseudophryne corroboree. The sequence continues at coordinate 360,110,137 of NC_086451.1, forward strand.
TCCGATGCATCCTTGCGTGTAACGCCTACTGCTGCTGGCGCTGCTGTTGTTGCTGCTGGGAGTCGATGGTCATCCCAGAGGGGAAGTCGTAAGCCCACTTTTACTACTTCCACCAAGCAATTGACTGTCCAACAGTCCTTTGCGAGGAAGATGAAATATCACAGCAGTCATCCTGTTGCAAAGCGGATAACTGAGGCCTTGACAACTATGTTGGTGTTAGACGTGCGTCCGGTATCCGCCGTTAGTTCACAGGGAACTAGACAATTTCTTGAGGTAGTGTGCCCCCGTTACCAAATACCATCTAGGTTCCACTTCTCTATGCAGGCGATACCGAGAATGTACACGGACGTCAGAAAAAGACTCACCAGTGTCCTAAAAAATGCAGTTGTACCCAATGTCCACTTAACCACGGACATGTGGACAAGTGGAGCAGGGCAGGGTCAGGACTATATGACTGTGACAGCCCACTGGGTAGATGTATGGACTCCCGCCGCAAGAACAGCAGCGGCGGCACCAGTAGCAGCATCTCGCAAACGCCAACTCTTTCCTAGGCAGTCTACGCTTTGTATCACCGGTTTCCAGAATACTCACACAGCTGAAAACCTCTTACGGCAACTGAGGAAGATCATCGCGGAATGGCTTACCCCAATTGGACTCTCCTGTGGATTTGTGGCATCGGACAACGCCAGCAATATTGTGTGTGCATTAAATATGGGCAAATTCCAGCACGTCCCATGTTTTGCACATACCTTGAATTTGGTGGTGCAGAATTTTTTTAAAAACGACAGGGGCGTGCAAGAGATGCTGTCGGTGGCCAGAAGAATTGTGGGACACTTTCGGCGTACAGGCACCACGTACAGAAGACTGGAGCACCACCAAAAACGCCTGAACCTGCCCTGCCATCATCTGAAGCAAGAAGTGGTAACGAGGTGGAATTCAACCCTCTATATGCTTCAGAGGTTGGAGGAGCAGCAAAAGGCCATTCAAGCCTATACAATTGAGCACGATATAGGAGGTGGAATGTACCTGTCTCAAGTGCAGTGGAGAATGATTTCAACGTTGTGCAAGGTTCTGCAACCTTTTGAACTTGCCACACGTGAAGTCAGTTCAGACACTGCCAGCCTGAGTCAGGTCATTCCCCTCATCAGGCTTTTGCAGAAGAAGCTGGAGGCATTGAAGGAGGAGCTAAAAGGGAGCGATTCCGCTAGGCATGTGGGACTTGTGGATGGAGCCCTTAATTCGCTTAACAAGGATTCACGGGTGGTCAATCTGTTGAAATCAGAGCACTACATTTTGGCCACCGTGCTCGATCCTAGATTTAAAACCTACCTTGGATCTCTCTTTCCGGCAGACACAAGTCTGCTGGGGTTCAAAGACCTGCTGGTGACAAAATTGTCAAGTCAAGCGGAACGCGACCTGTCAACATCTCCTCCTTCACATTCTCCCGCAACTGGGGGTGCGAGGAAAAGGCTCAGAATTCCGAGCCCACCCGCTGGCGGTGATGCAGGGCAGTCTGGAGCGACTGCTGATGCTGACATCTGGTCCGGACTGAAGGACCTGACAACGATTACGGACATGTCGTCTACTGTCACTGCATATGATTCTCTCACCATTGAAAGAATGGTGGAGGATTATATGAGTGACCGCATCCAAGTAGGCACGTCAGACAGTCCGTACTTATACTGGCAGGAAAAAGAGGCAATTTGGAGGCCCTTGCACAAACTGGCTTTATTCTACCTAAGTTGCCCTCCCACAAGTGTGTACTCCGAAAGAGTGTTTAGTGCCGCCGCTCACCTTGTCAGCAATCGGCGTACGAGGTTACTTCCAGAAAATGTGGAGAAGATGATGTTCATTAAAATGAATTATAATCAATTCCTCCGTGGAGACATTGACCAGCAGCAATTGCCTCCACAAAGTACACAGGGAGCTGAGATGGTGGATTCCAGTGGGGACGAATTGATAATCTATGAGGAGGGGGATGTACACGGTGATATATCGGAGGATGATGATGAGGTGGACATCTTGCCTCTGTAGAGCCAGTTTGTGCAATGAGAGATTAATTGCTTCTTTTTCGGTGGGGGTCCAAACCAACCCGTCATTTCAGTCACAGTCGTGTGGCAGACGCTGTCACTGAAATGATGGGTTGGTTAAAGTGTGCATGTCCTGTTTATACAACATAAGGGTGGGTGGGAGGGCCCAAGGACAATTCCATCTTGCACCTCTTTTTTCTTTCATTTTTATTTGCGTCATGTGCTGTTTGGGGAGTGTTTTTTGGAAGGGCCATCCTGCGTGACACTGCAGTGACACTCCTAGATGGGCCAGGTGTTTGTGTCGGCCACTAGGGTCGCTTATCTTACTCACACAGCTACCTCATTGCGCCTCTTTTTTTCTTCTTTGCGTCATGTGCTGTTTGGGGAGTGTTTTTTGGAAGCGCCATCCTGCGTGACACTGCAGTGCCACTCCTAGATGGGCCAGGTGTTTGTATCGGCCACTAGGGTCGCTTATCTTCCTCACACAGCTACCTCATTGCGCCTCTTTTTTTCTTCTTTGCGTCATGTGCTGTTTGGGGAGTGTTTTTTGGAAGGGCCATCCTGCGTGACACTGCAGTGCCACTCCTAGATGGGCCAGGTGTTTGTGTCGGCCACTAGGGTCGCTTAGCTTACTCACACAGCTACCTCATTGCGCCTCTTTTTTTCTTCTTTGCGTCATGTGCTGTTTGGAGAGTGTTTTTTGGAAGGGCCATCCTGCGTGACACTGCAGTGCCACTCCTAGATGGGCCAGGTGTTTGTGTCGGCCACTAGGGTCACTTAGCTTAGTCATCCAGCGACCTCGGTGCAAATTTTAGGACTAAAAATAATATTGTGAGGTGTGAGGTATTCAGAATAGACTGAAAATGAGTGGAAATTATGGTTTTTGAGGTTAATAATACTTTGGGATCAAAATGACCCCCAAATTCTATGATTTAAGCTGTTTTTTAGTGTTTTTTGAAAAAAACACCCGAATCCAAAACACACCCGAATCCGACAAAAAAAATTCAGTGAGGTTTTGCCAAAACGCGGTCGAACCCAAAACACGGCCGCGGAACCGAACCCAAAACCAAAACACAAAACCCGAAAAATTTCAAGTGCACATCTCTAGTTCACACGCCAGATGCAGAGACAATTTTAGTGTTATTATACACATTATTATACACATTTGGAAAAGTAGGATTGTACAGTAACTGCATCCTGACCAACAGGGTGAGAGCCCTTGATGTAGGCAATATAGAAATAAAAATGTGTCCTTGTTACTAATGATATATCCCACATACAGTAGCAGTACTGAAGTAACACATTTGTTCAGTCATAAGCTCACTACAATAGTCCCAACTGGGTTCTAGAGCAGTCATTACAGCCAGAACGCATCATAATGGGGCTCAGGCTTATAATGCTGACAGGCTGTAATTGTCTCCTTTGATAGGTAGTTATTGGAGGAAAAGCACTTTGGATTGGTGTGCTCGCATATTAATTTGTTATATATACTGTACATATATAGCTTATTATATTTTCAACAGCATCAGCGCTCATTTAACCACCAGAAGGTAAGTGGACTCCTCAGTTCTTTCTATTATTTTTACTAAGCAGAAAAAAATATATTTCGGTTTATTCTTTATTACTCTTGCATATGACCCAGATCTTTATCTATTGGATGCAATTCCGCAGTTACTGGCAAAGCTGATTATCAACATTGTCCGGCTGGTATATAGACAGTAACTAGAGAAAACCCAGAAGGTAGAGGCGTTCCAGTCCCTGCCTAATCTGAATCACTGGTACAATACAACATACGGTGCCTGAATATACAGATACAGTATTGAATATCCTTATGTTGTGTATAGACCAGAGGTTCCCAAACTGTGTGCCGTGGCTCCCTGGGGTGCCTCGGGACACTTGCAGGGGTGCCCTGGGTTGATGGTCCAGGACCCATTGAAATTATTCATGGTCAATATAATAGGCAAAACCAGTGCTGGTGGCTGCCAGTCATAAAATATGTGGCCAAACAGAAGCAAATATTGTCCCTCACCACACAACTGATCCTAAGGATGACATATAAACGCGATCTACTTAATGTAATATTTCTTTCTAAATTTCTCAATAAGAAATTTATGTCCTAGGGGTGCCGTGAAAAAAATTCTGATATTCTAGGCCGCCGTGATTCAAAAAAGTTTGGAAACCACTGGTATAGAGAATATAAAGGTGCCAGTCTGTCTTATTATACTTATTGTCTATATTACCAATACTCCCCATGTTAAGGAAACCGCGCTGCTGTTTTTAGGATTTGAATAGGGAATTGGTATGTGTAGCATGGCTGTAACTGAGATGAGTAATTCTCCTATGTGTTTCTTTCCTGCACAGCGATGACACTGACTGCAGATAATCTGCTCATTATATCGATATGCAGTGCCGTCTGTGCTATAGCACTCATTGCATTCATTCTATACATTTTCATTCGGTGAGTTACTAACATATTTTACAGATTGCATTATGGTTTATTTACTTACTGTAAATTCAGCTGTTTCTTGCTCGCTATGTATGATCTCTGATTGTCCCTCTCTTCTTTTTTTGCAGGTGCAGGAAAATGTGTAGAATAGCGTCCGACATAGAATCTGCCGTTGCCATTAAGAAAGGTAACAATAATTAGATAGAGGCTCTACATTATAATGAGGAGATATAGTCAAATGTTTGACAATAACAATGTCGACATAGTGTTGACACTGCAATGTTGACTATGCTATAGCCACCTTTTAAAAGACACATCTATCATATAGCAATTACTAAAATTAAGTTTCCTGATTGTCTTTTTTCCACAGATCAAATGGCAGCACCATTACCCTCAACCCTACCACCCCCACCCACCTCACTATCCCTCCCACCTTCAACTTCATCCCCACTACCCACACCCTCAGCATCCCCACTACCCACACCCCCAGCATCCCCTCTCCCCATACCCCGAGCATCTCCTCTACCCATACCCCCAGTATCCCCTCTACCCACATCCCCACTACCCTCTCTCCAACCCGAATACGCTTATCTCAACTGCTCCCCTTCTTCCTACCCCTTATGCCTTAATGCAGCTCAGCCCTTTCACTATAGCCCTTTCCCCTGCCTCATTATGTCAGTTATATCAGACATATAAGCGTAAGGGTTTACCCTTCCCCCTTCCCCACTCCAAAACCCCTCCCCATCACCACCACCTTGTGTGTCGTGTCTGTCTCCTTCCCATAGATGTTGACCAACATCAACAGCTACAAGCTGTCTCCAAACTCCTCACCATTACCAACACCACCGCTACCTGTTCAAACACCACAGGAGAGAATAACAGCTAGCATGAAGACAATGGCAACAGGCCAAAAGAGCAAATGCCTGCTGTCAAGAGTTACTGGACAATTAAGTTCTGCACTAAGTGGCCTCGATGTTCCTTGTGGCACAAGCGAGATGGAGAAAAATAACCACGTGCTTCTCCTCCTGCAGCCTCTGGTAATGGCTCCACGTACAAAACTGTATCTATTGAATGAATGATGGCAATACAAACACTGGTCATATATCCAATAATTGGCAGAAATAATCCAATCATTCTGCAGTGCAGGAAGCAGGAAAGAAAATGAGGAGTAGATGGAGACGCCCCCTCACAGAGTACAGCAACACCAGATTTTTTCATTTCTAAATAAACAAAACTAAGTGAAATGTTTCTTCATGTTCTTCACTAAGCTACACACCCTGTATGTTACATGTAGCTAAATATATATTTTCAAGGTGCAATGATCAAAAAAGGGTTTTCTGCTCAAATGTCCTGAAAGTAGGAAATCACAGGTGCAGTGGGTATATAGGCAGGCCCAGCGCTACCCACTCAGCGAAGGGATGCAGAGCAGGTAGGTGCCAGGCTGCAGAGGCGCTCTCCCTGCTCTGCATCCCTGCTGCTGTACATGACTGTTGCTGCCAGCAGCCGCTGGGCCTGTCATACTGTATGTGACAGACAGCGGCGCTGGCAGCTGTGTGGACAATGCTACGGACTGCAAATTGGACCGTGGAGCTGATGTTACAGCACACGTGTGTAGCGCGGCGCCTGTAAAGTGTCACTTGGGATGCGGTGGGCAGGAGCTGGCACTCAAGCAGTAGCAAGGGAAGGAATACACTTCCCCATCTGCATGTTCCACTGCCGTGGGCCGACAACAGCGCAGCCGCTTAAGCATCCAGTTGCTGTCACACGCTGTGTCCAGAATTGGCTCACAAAGCCTCCACTCCCGCGTATTGTGGAAGTGCTGCTTACTGGTTCAGCCCAGTGCGGCGCCCGCCACTGCTGATGGGACCTCTGGGGCACACCACGTAATTTCACCTACTTTGGTGGTTGAGATGCTGAGCAGCTTCTGAACTGGGAAACCCTCTGTCCCCCAACCACTCGCTCCCCCCTCCCTCAGTAGCGGCCTGAACTGAACTGGGTGAAAAAGGGGCAGGGCGCATGCTGACCATGCCACCCGGAACATCACACGCTCACGCTGTCTTGTCACGCCCCCCTGCAAGCCACGTCCACTCCAACGGATATCTCCAGTTGCCATTAGCAACAATTCAGCTCCTTCCACGGTGAGTTATCAGTGACATGTATGTTATATATACCATAGTAATGGCGATCTATGGGGCATAGTTGGTGGGGCATACATTTTATTTAGAACAATCAAGGTACACTGATCTCCTCTCAGTCAGTTATAGTAGAGCAGGCCAGGATTCAGCATCCTCCCCAGTAAGATTGCAGCAAGCTCCACCCCCTTATGCCCCTCAATGTCTCATATTGCTGCTGAGGCCAGCCACGCTGTCCCCATCCGTGACCGCCATAAAGCCCCCACAGCTGCAGTCGTTGGCACACAAGAGGAAATGCGCTCTCCTGGCCCCAAAGCAGCATCGCGGGCAGAGACAGGCAGCACTAGAATACCCACTTGATCTTGTGAGATCGCAGACACCCGGAAGTCTCACTGTACCTCCCTCCCTTTGTGTTCTGTTACTTTGTCACACACCCCTCTATGTCGTGTCTCCCCCCCCGTGTTCTGTCACTGTGTCACACACCCCTCTATGTTCTGTCCATGTCACTGTGTCACCCCCCCCCCCGTTTTCTGTCCTAGTCACCATGTCACACACACCCCCTCTGTGTTCTGTCCTAGTCACTGTGTTACCCCCTACCCCATCTATGTTCTGTCCCAGTCGTTGTGTCACCTTGATAATGTGTCAAACCCCCCATGTTCTCTCGTAGCCACTGTGCCCCCTCTCCTGGTTTCCTAGCAGACCACACCACTTTTATGAAACGCATGCCTTTGTAGAGTACAGATGGAGTCATGAAAATCGTTGCTCCATCTGCAACTGAGTGCGCCCTTTGAGGTGGACTCCCGGGCACGAATGGGACGCGCGTGCATCATAGATGTATGTAGGCCTCACTCATTACATGATTTGTACGAGTCATTTACACAGAACCAGATCATTATGCTGCCATGTCTGTGAGAGAGACTGGTCTGTATACCCACACTGCATACACAACATGCTATAAAGATTATGGATAATTTAGAATAAGATGCAGTGTAAACGTCAACATATTGCGTCCACATTAAGAAGTATGACATGGACGCCAAGGTTACCTGGATGTGAGAGGGCACCAGTGGAGGTGCTGAGGAGTGGGTACCAGGGACAAATAAGATTATGCATTAAGCACCCTGCAGCACAGTCATTGGACTAGATGCATGCGGGTAAAAAAACATTTTTACTGCATTTACCCGTTAGTACATCCCGCCACTATCCCCAATTCACATTATGACAGGAAGTGACTGTTTGGGGATGGTAACAGTGAGTGGCAGCAAAAAGGCAGGCGTGTCATGGCAGATTTCGGGGGGTGTATCTGCCTTCAGCTGCAATCTTGTAAGTAGATGAACATGGCACCAGTGTTGCTACTACTGCAGCCAGTCTGCCTAGCCATAAGGCTACCTATGCAGCCACCAGCCCATGGAGGTTATTCCGAGTTGATCGCTTGCTAGCTACTTTTTGCAGCCGTGCGAACGCATAGTTGCCGCCCACTGGGGAGTGTATATTTGCTGTACAAGGGTGCGATTGCATGTGCAGCCGAGCGGTACAAAAATAGTTTGTGCAGTTTCTGAGTAGCTCAGAACTTACTCACCCCTCGCAATCACTTTAGCCTGTCCGAACCCGGAATTGACGTCAGACACCTGCCCTGCAAACGCTTGGATGCACCTGCATTTTTCCAAGCACTTCCAGAAAACAGTCGATTGCCACCCACAAACGCCCTCTTCCTGTCAATCTCCTTGCAATCGGCTGTGCGAATGGATTCTTCATTAAATCCATCGTACAGCAATGATCCGCTTTGTACCTGTACGATGCACCTGCGCATTGCGGCGCATACACATGCACAGTAGTGACCTGATCGCTGCACGGCGAAAAACAGCAGCGTGCGATCAGTTCGGAATGACCCCCCCATGTTCCATGTTATTGTGTATAGGCTGTGTATGGACAGTCACGTAGTTGATATAATGCTGCGTCTTCAGATGGAGCAGTGCATTTGCGTTTCTATAATGGGTGCAATGTGTGCAGTGCACACGGGCATCTGGGTCCAGGGGGGCCCCACTGCACACACTGCACCCATATTCATGGCACCAGTGTTGCTAATGCCACAGCCAGTCTGCCTAGCCATAGGGCTACCTATGTAGCCAGCAGCCCATGGGGGTCATTCAGACCGGATCACACGCTGGTTTTTTTGCATTAATACGATCAGGTCAGAACTGTGCATGCATATGCACCGCAATGCACTGGCGCGTCGCACAGGTACAAAGTGAATTATTGCTGTGCGATGGGTTTTATGAAGAATCCATTTGCACAGCTGATCGCAAGGAGATTGACAGGAACAAGGCATTTGTGGGTGGCAAATGACCATTTTCTGAAAGTGTTTGGGAAAACGCAGGCGTGTCTAAGCGTTTGCAGGGCGGGTGTCTGATCTCAATTTCGGCCCCGGACAGGCTGAAGTGATCGCAGCGGCTGAGTAAGTTCTGGGCTACTCAGAAACTACACAAAATTTAGTTGTACCGCTCGGCTGCACATGCACAAAGCTAAAATACACTCCTCGGTGAGCGGCGACTATCTGATCGCAGGACTGAAAAAAACTGCTAGCGAGCGATCAGGTCTGAATTAGGCCCCATGTTCCTTGTTATTGTGTATAGGCTGTGTATGGGTAAGCTGTAAGCTGTTATGAATGAGGTTGCGATGGCTCCGGTGGGCATCCTTCTTTTCTGGGCGGCAGCTTTACTTGCGATGATTAGCAATTCCGTAACCTAACAAATTGCAGCTGCTTAGGCAAGTATGTACAAACATGAATTAGGCCCACCGTGTCCCCAATTCATATTAATCTACATTACTGTGCCCTTTGTTCATACTGTGCAACATTAGAGTGCCCTCCAGTTCAGATTGTGCCACGGTATAGTGCCCCAGCTGTTATTATGTAACATTATAGTGCCCTCCATATTACAATGAGGAGAGCAGATTATGACACATTACAGTGGCCTCCAGTTCAAATTATGCCACATTACAGTGACCCATAATTGCCGACACTCCCGCATTCTGCTGGAGGCTCCCGTTCTGCCGGCTAGTCTCACGCTCCCCCAGTAAGCCTATTCAATGCCCCAGAATCCCCCAGCTCTGTGTGATATTCGGGCCACGCATGCGCGAGTCTGGACGTGATGGCAGTGGAGTTTGACTGCTGGCCTAGCACTGCGGGCAGCGCCGCCGTACTGAGCAGACCATACTAGTGCATTGCGGCGGCAGCAGTAGTAGCAGCAACGGGTCCCCCCCCCTCTCCCCCCCAGCACATAGTGAGCCGCTGGCAGTTGGCAGGGGAGTGAGGTGGGAAGTGACCTGGCACGGGAAGATTGAGTTTGGAGGCTGCTGGTGCTGGGAGCTTAAAGGAGAAGCTGGAGAAAGGAGTGCCTGGTCCCATGGGGAGTGACTGTGATTCTACGCAGGGGGAGTTAGGGCAAATATATATATACTTCAGTTGCTGGTCATTTACAATGGTATATGCAGATGCAAATTTCCAGTGTTTAATGTCTAGTAAAACAGTGCTCCAGAGTGAGGGCCTGGATTGTGCCTGAAATATTGTTTGTTTTATTTGGGGTTTAGCATTAACAGAACAGATATGTGTATTTAAACTCTGAGGGGTATATTTACTAACATTTGTAATTTTCGGAAAAAGGTCAAAGTTCAATCACGAAAGACATCGAAAGTGTAAAACTGCAACTTTTTGAATTTATTACGCCTAATTTACTAAGCTGTCGTATTCGGATTTTTCATTTGTTCCGATGTCGATGTCATTCGTGTTTTTTTCCCGTTTTTTACGGCAGTGATTAGCAAAACACTGCCGACTTTATCACAATGAATCTCGGCCGGATCTGTGTGATCCGTGCTGGGGTTCATTTTTTTTTTTTTTTTTTAAATAAACACTGTAAAACTTAAAAAAAAATTGCGTGGGGTCCCCCCTCCTAAGCATAACCAGCCTCGGGCTCTTTGAGCCGATCCTGGTTGCAGAAATATGGGAAAAAAAATGACATGGGTTCCCCCATATTTAAGCAACCAGCATCGGGCTCTGCGCCTGGTCCTGGTTCCAAAAATACGGGGGACAAAAAGAGTAGGGGTCCCCCGTATTTCTAAAACCAGCACCGGGCTCCACTAGCTGGACAGATAATGCCACAGCCGGGGGTCACTTTTATATAGTGCCCTGCGGCCGTGGCATCAAAAATCCAACTAGTCACCCCTGGCCGGGGTACCCTGGGGGAGTGGGGACCCCTTCAATCAAGGGGTCCCCCCCCCCAGCCACCCAAGGGCCAGGGGTGAAGCCCGAGGCTGTCCCCCCCATCCAATTGGCTGCGGATGGGGGGCTGATAGCCTTTTGTGAAAATGAAAAGATATTGTTTTTAGTAGCAGTACTACAAGGCCCAGCAAGCCTCCCCCGCATGCTGGGAACTTTGTAGTCAGCGGTTGACCGAAAGTGACCTCACCGCTGACCACAAAGTTCCCACCATTGGTTACAATGGAGCGCATAGGCGCTACATTGTAACACTGCCGTGTGCCGCCTGTCAGACAGTACAGGAGCACACAGCCGATCAGGAGGGTGCTACAACGTGGCGCTCCCTGATTGGCTGAAGAAACCCACTTAGACATCAGTCAGAGTGGGTTTCTGGCATTCGGGGAAAGGGGGCCCATGTGAAAACATGGGTCCCCTTTCAGTGCGTGGCTCGGCTCTCCGTTTTTTTTTTTAATCAAGTACGTGGATTACAAATGGATGCTACGAGGAGCCTGGGACCCTGGAGCTGGTGAGTAGAATTTATTCAACAGGTACCCCTTGGATTCTACTGGAGAAGAGGACCGATCCTCGTGTGAACATAAGGTAAGTATGTATGTATGTTTGTGTGGATGTATGTAATAATAAGAATTTACTTACCGATAATTCTATTTCTCGTAGTCCGTAGTGGATGCTGGGGACTCCGTCAGGACCATGGGGATTAGCGGCTCCGCAGGAGACAGGGCACAAAAGTAAAAGCTTTTAGGATCAGGTGGTGTGCACTGGCTCCTCCCCCTATGACCCTCCTCCAAGCCTCAGTTAGGATACTGTGCCCGGACGAGCGTACACAATAAGGAAGGATTTTGAATCCCGGGTAAGACTCATACCAGCCACACCAATCACACTGTACAACCTGTGATCTGAACCCAGTTAACAGCATGATAACAGCGGAGCCTCTGAAAAGATGGCTCACAACAATAATAACCCGATTTTTGTAACAATAACTATGTACAAGTATTGCAGACAATCCGCACTTGGGATGGGCGCCCAGCATCCACTACGGACTACGAGAAATAGAATTATCGGTAAGTAAATTCTTATTTTCTCTGACGTCCTAAGTGGATGCTGGGGACTCCGTCAGGACCATGGGGATTATACCAAAGCTCCCAAACGGGCGGGAGAGTGCGGATGACTCTGCAGCACCGAACGAGAGAACTCCAGGTCCTCCTCAGCCAGGGTATCAAATTTGTAGAATTTTGCAAACGTGTTTGCCCCTGACCAAGTAGCAGCTCGGCAAAGTTGTAAAGCCGAGACCCCTCGGGCAGCCGCCCAAGATGAGCCCACCTTCCTTGTGGATTGGGCATTTACAGATTTTGGCTGTGGCAGGCCTGCCACAGAATGTGCGAGCTGAATTGTACTACAAATTCAACGAGCAATCGTCTGCTTAGAAGCAGGAGCACCCAGCTTGTTGGGTGCATAAAGTATAAACAGCGAGTCAGACTTTCTGACTCCAGCCGTCCTGGAACATATATTTTCAGGGCCCTGACAACGTCTAGCAACTTGGAGTCCTCCAAGTCCCTAGTATCCGCAGGTACCACAATAGGTTGGTTCAGGTGAAACGCTGACACCACCTTAGGAAGAAACTGGGGACGAGTCCGCAGTTCTGCCCTGTCCGAATGGAAAATCAGATATGGGCTTTTGTAAGACAAAGCCACCAATTCTGACACTCGCCTGGCCGAGGCCAGGGCCAACCGCATGGTCACTTTCCATGTGAGATATTTAAAATCCACAGATTTGAGCGGTTCAAACCAATGTGATTTGAGGAATCCCAACACTACGTTGAGATCCCACGGTGCCACTGGAGGCACAAAAGGGGCTGTATATGCAATACTCCCTTAACAAACGTCTGGACTTCAGGAACTGAAGCCAATTCTTTCTGGAAGAAAATCGACAGGGCCGAAATCTGAACCTTAATGGACCCCAATTTGAGGCCCATAGACACTCCTGTCTTCAGGAAATGCAGGAATCGACTGAGTTAAAATTCCTCCGTGGGGGCCCTCCTGGCCTCACACCACGCAACAATTTTTCGCCAAATACGGTGATAATGTTGTGCGGTCCCCTCCTTCCTGGCTTTGATCAGGATAGGAATGACTTCCTCCGGAATGCCTTTTTCCTTCAGGATCCGGCGTTCAACCGCCATGCCGTCAAACGCAGCCGCGGTAAGTCTTGGAACAGACAGGGTCCCTGCTGAAGCAGGTCCCTTCTTAGCGGCAGAGGCCATGAGTCCTCTGTGAGCATCTCTTGAAGTTCCGGGTACCAAGTCCTTCTTGGCCAATCCAGAGCCACGAGTATAGTTCTTACTCCTCTCCGTCTTATAATTCTCAGTACCTTGTGTATGAGAGGCAGAGGAGGGAACACATACACTGACTGGTACACCCACGGTGTTACCAGAGCGTCCACAGCTATTGCCTGAGGGTCTCTTGACCTGGCGCAATACCTGTCCAGTTTTTTGTTCAGGCGGGACGCCATCATGTCCACCTTTGGTCTTTCCCAATGGTTCACAATCATGTGGAAGACTTCCCGATGAAGTCCCCACTCTCCCGGGCGTCGGAATGAACACTGCTGACAGTGCTATCACCTGATTTTCCGCCCAGCGAAGAATCCTTGCAGTTTCTGCTATTGCCCTTCTGCTTCTTGTGCCGCCCTGTCTGTTTACGTGGGCGACTGCCGTGATGTTGTCCCACTGGATCAATACCGGCTGACCTTGAAGCAGAGGTCTTGCTAAGCTTAGAGCATTGTAACTTGCCCTTAGCTCCAGTATATTTATGTGGAGATAATTCTCCAGACTTGATCACACTCCCTGGAAATTTTTTTCCCTGTGTGACTGCTCCCCAGCCTCTCAGGCTGGCATCCCTGGTCACCAGGACCCTTCCTGAATGCCGAATCTGCGGCCCATTAGTAGATGAGTACTTTGCAGCCACCGCAGAAGAAACACCCTTGTCCTTGGAGACAGGGTTATCCGCTGATGCATCTGAAGATGCGATCCGGACCATTTTTCCAGCAGATCCCACTGAAAAGTTCTTGCGTGAAAACTGCCGAATGGAATCGCTTCGTAAGAAGCCACCATTTTTCCCAGGACCCTTGTGCAATGATGCACTGACACTTTTCCTGGTTTTAGGAGGTTCCTGACTAGCTCGAATAACTCCCTGGCTTTCTTCTCCGGGAGAAACACTCTTTTCTGGACTGTGTCCAGAATCATCCCTAGGAACAGCCGATGTGTCGTCGGAAACAACTGCGGTTTTGGAATATTTAGAATCCACCCGTGCTGTCGTAGAACTACTTGAGATAGTGCTACTCCGACCTCCAACTGTTCTCTGGACCTTGCTCTTATCAGGAGGTCGTCCATTTTCTTTGAAGAAGAATCATCATTTCGGCCATTACCTTGGTAAAGACCCGGGGTGCCGTGGACAATCCAAACGGCAGCGTCTGAAACTGATAGTGACAGTTCTGTACCACGAACCTGAGGTACCCTTGGTGAGAAGGGCAAATTGGGACATGGAGGTAAGTATCCCTGATGTTCCGGGACACCCTATAGTCCCCTTCTTCCTGGTTCGCTATCACTGCTCTGAGTGACTCCATCTTGATTTGAACCTTTGTAAGTGTTCAAATATTTCAGATTTAGAATAGGTCTCACCGAGCCTTCTGGCTTCAGTACCACAACATAGTGTGGAATAATACCCCTTTCCTTGTTGTAGGAGGGGTACTTTGATTATCACCTGCTGGGAATACAGCTTGTGAATTGTTTCCAATACTGCCTCCCTGTCGGAGGGAGACGTTGGTAAAGCAGACTTCAGGAACCTGCGAGGGGGAAACGTCTCGACTTTCCAATCTGTACCCCTGGGATACTACTTGTAGGATCCAGGGGTCCTGTACGGCCCCAGCGTCATGCTGAGAAACTTGGCAGAAGCGGTGGAGGGCTTCTGTTCCTGGGAATGGGCTGCCTGCTGCAGTCTTCTTCCCTTTCCTCTATCCCTGGTTAGATATGACTCTTATGGGGACGAAAGGACTGAGGCTGAAAAGACGGTGTCTTTTTCTGCAGAGATGTGACTTAGGGTAAAAACGGTGGATTTTCCAGCAGTTGCCGTGGCCACCAGGTCCGATGGACCGACCCCAAATAACTCCTCCCCTTTATACGGCAATACTTCTTTGTGCCGTTTGGAATCTGCATCACCTGACCACTGTCGTGTCCATAAACATCTTCTGGCAGATATGGACATCGCACTTACTCTTGATGCCAGAGTGCAAATATCCCTCTGTGCATCTCGCATATATAGAAATGCATCCTTTAAATGCTCTATAGTCAATAAAATACTGTCCCTGTCAAGGGTATCAATATTTTTAGTCAGGGAATCCGACCAAGCCACCCCAGCTCTGCACATCCAGGCTGAGGCGATCGCTGGTCGCAGTATAACACCAGTATGTGTGTATATACTTCTTAGGATATTTTCCTTGAGGACGGCCCTATCTGGAGACGGTACCGCCACTTGTTTTGATAAGCGTGTGAGCGCCTTATCCACCCTAAGGGGTGTTTCCCAACGCGCCCTAACTTCTGGCGGGAAAGGGTATACCGCCAATAATTTTCTATCGGGGGAAACCCACGCATCATCACACACTTCATTTAATTTATCTGATTCAGGAAAAACTACAGGTAGTTTTTTCACACCCCACATAATACCCTTTTTTGTGGTACTTGTAGTATCAGAAATATGTAACACCTCCTTCATTGCCCTTAACAAGTAACGTGTGGCCCTAAAGGAAAATACGTTTGTTTCTTCACCGTCGACACTGAAATCAGTGTCCGTGTCTGTGTCTGTGTCGACCGACTGAGGTAAATGGGCGTTTTAAAGCCCCTGACGGTGTTTGAGACGCCTGGACAGGTACTATTTTGTTTGCCGGCCGTCTCTGTTGACATTATTTATCACGTAATTCCTTGAATAAGCCATCCATTCCGGTGTCGACTCCCTAGAGAGTGACATCACCATTACAGGCAATTGCTCCGCCTCCTCACCAACATCGTCCTCATACATGTCGACACACACGTACCGACACACAGCACACACACAGGGAATGCTCTGATAGAGGACAGGACCCCACTAGCCCTTTGGGGAGACAGAGGGAGAGTTTGCCAGCACACACCAAAAACGCTATAATTATACAGGGACAACCTTTATATAAGTGTTTTTCCCTTATAGCATTTTAATATATATAGTCATATCGCCAAATAAGTGCCCCCCCTCTCTGTTTTAACCCTGTTTCTGTAGTGCAGTGCAGGGGAGAGCCTGGGAGCCTTCCCACCAGCATTTCTGTGAGGGAAAATGGCGCTGTGTGCTGAGGAGAATAGGCCCTGCCCCCTTTTCGGCGGGCTTCTTCTCCCGTTTTTCTGAGACCTGGCAGGGGTTAAAAACATCCATATAGCCCCCAGGGGCTATATGTGATGTATTTTTAGCCAGAATAAGGTACTATCATTGCTGCCCAGGGCGCCCCCCCCAGCGCCCTGCACCCTCAGTGACCGCTGCTATGAAGTGTGCTGACAACAATGGCGCACAGCTGCAGTGCTGTGCGCTACCCTATGAAGACTGAAAAGTCTTCTGCCGCCGGTTTCTGGACCTCTTCATTTTTCGGCATCTGCAAGGGGGTCGGCGGCGCGGCTCCGGGACGAACCCCAGGGTGAGACCTGTGTTCCGACTCCCTCTGGAGCTAATGGTGTCCAGTAGCCTAAGAAGCCAATCCATCCTGCACGCAGGTGAGTTCACTTCTCTCCCCTAAGTCCCTCGATGCAGTGAGCCTGTTGCCAGCAGGACTCACTGAAAATAAAAAACCTAACAAAACTTTTACTCTAAGCAGCTCTTTAGGAGAGCTACCTAGATTGCACCCTTCTCGGCCGGGTACAAAAATCTAACTGAGGCTTGGAGGAGGGTCATAGGGGGAGGAGCCAGTGCACACCACCTGATCCTAAAAGCTTTTACTTTTGTGCCCTGTCTCCTGCGGAGCCGCTAATCCCCATGGTCCTGACGGAGTCCCCAGCATCCACTTAGGACGTCAGAGAAAAATCTTTACTTTCAAGGTGTGTGTGTCTTGTCTTTTTTTGGGTAATTTTTTAGTAGTAGTACTACAGGTACCAGCGGGCCCGTTTTTCCGCCGCATGCTGGTACTTGTGGTTCTCCAAGTACCAGCATGCGGGGGAGGCTTGCTGGGCCTTGTAGTACTGCTACTAAAAACAATATCTTTTCATTTTCACGAAAGGCTATCGGCCCCCCATCCGCAGCCAATTGGATGGGGGGGACAGCCTCGGGCTTCACCCCTGGCCCTTGGGTGGCTGGGGGGGGGACCCCTTGATTGAAGGGGTCCCCACTCCCCCAGGGTACCCCGGCCAGGGGTGACTAGTTGGATTTTTGATGCCACGGCCGCAGGGCACTATATAAAAGTGACCCCCGGCTGTGGCATTATCTGTCCAGCTAGTGGAGCCCGGTGCTGGTTTTAAAAATACGGGGGACCCCTACTCTTTTTGTCCCCCGTATTTTTGGAACCAGGACCAGGCGCAGAGCCCGATGCTGGTTGCTTAAATATGGGGGAACCCCTGTCAATTTTTTCACCATATTTCTGCAACCAGGATCGGCTCAAAGAGCCCGAGGCTGGTTATGCTTAGGAGGGGGGACCCCACGCAATTTTTTTTAAGAAAATAACCACTTTCCCACCCCTTCCCACTGATATACATGCACGGATCTCATGGATCCCTGCATGCCTATACAATCACGGATTAAAAAAGCAGGTCTGTTTTTTTTTAGCACTTTTTTACGAGTTGTTTTTTTTTTTGCTTTGCACTTCTTAGTAAATTACCGAGATTCATACTTAAACAGCCGCGTTTTGACCGATGGTGTATTCATTCGTATTTTTTTTGTTGGACTTCCAAAAAATTACGAATGCCCTCATCACTGCCGTGATTATTGCTTAGTAAATTACCGAGATGACACTTTGATGAAAAAACGGCATCTCGGTCAAAATCGGGACCTTAGTAAATATACCCCTGAGTACCTTTTTTTCCATATGTGACTTTTTTTTAACATGTTTATACTGTTTGCACAGATTTTAGCTGGACAAGGTGTGCATTAATATTGGTCAATACTGTAGATACTGCATACTTGGTTTGTGTACACAAGATGACAGGGGATCTGGTCAGGATCCCGGCAGTGAGAATACAGACATTGTTCAGAATGCCGGCATCCCGACATGGATTGAAATGCCAGCGTTGGGATCCCGAACCCTGGAATCCTGGTTGAGGTCTCCGGAGGGAGGTTAGGTTTAGTCTGCGGTAGAACCCTGGGATTTAGGACAAAAATCAACCGTGATTCGATCCTAGGAATGGAAGCTCCAATCCCAGGGATTTTGGGATCAGGCGGTCCTTTGTTTTTTTAATGCCGGGCAGCATTGAGCACCCTCAGGAGGCTCAGACGCTGCCTGGCTTCCCTTATGCAGCGTGACGTGAAGTCAGATGTCACACTGCGCAGCCAGCCATTCGCCACCCGCTGCACAGACATCACCGAACCGGAGGAAGTTACCCACCTTCCCAGGTACCATGGAGATAAGTTACAGTATATGTGCGATGTGGGGCTGTGCGGGGGCGGGGCACACACAGGAAACATGTGCACTGCAGGGGAGGCAGATGTAACATGTGCAGAGAGAGTTAGATTTGGGTGGGTTATTTTGTTTCTGTGCAGGGTAAATACTGGCTGCTTTATTTTTACACTGCAATTTAGATTTCAGTTTGAACTCACCCCACCCACATCTAACTCTCTCTGCACATGTTATATCTGCCCCCCCCCCCCTGCACTGCACATGGTTTTGCCCAACTGCTAAAAAATTTCCTACTGCGATCAACTCAGAATTACCCCCCATGTGCACTGCAGGGGAGACAGATATAACATGTGCAGAAAAAGTTAGATTTGGGTGGGTTATTTTATTTCTGAGCAGGGTAAATACTGGCTGCTTTATTTTTACACTGTAAATTAGATTGCAGATTGAATACACCCCACCCAAATCTAACTCTCTCTGCACATGTTATATCAGCGCTCAGCAATGTGCTGAGCGAGGGGGAAAGCCGACGGGGGGGCACTCACTTCACACAACGGTGAAGTGAGCGACCCGCTAGATTAAGATTGCATGCAGGCTCAATCTAGCATCGGCGAAAGCGATGCGCGGCCACTATCGCTGGAGGGCATACACACGGCAGATCCGTGTTTAAAATCTAAGCAATCTAGCAAGAATGCTTAGATTTTAAGCACGGATCTTTCCGTGTGTACCGCCCTTAACACTCACTGAATTAGATTTTTCAAAGCTTACTGGTAGCAATCCTAATAACAAGAACACCTGAGGGTGAATGGTGTGTGTGTTGGAACAAAGGAGAGTAATACCTACACATTTAGATCTGAACTGACTTAACCATTTATTTAGGCATACAGTACTGGTGAGTCTTGTGAAAGGCAAACCCTGAGATGAAATAACATATATATATATATATATATATATAAATCCACAAAGTTATATATATATATATATATATATACTGTATATATATGTATATAAACATATATTCACGCTGGTTATATTTAGTGATGTGCACCGGAAATTTTTCGGGTTTTGTGTTTTGGTTTTGGATTCGGTTCCGCGGCCGTGTTTTGGATTCGGACGCGTTTTGCCAAAACCTTCCTGAAATTTTTTTGTCGGATTCGGGTGTGTTTTGAATTCGGGTGTTTTTTTTACTAAAAACCCTCAAAAACAGCTTAAATCATAGAATTTGGGGGTCATTTTGATCCCATAGTATTACTAACCTCAATTACCATAATTTCCACTCATTTCCAGTCTATTCTGAACACCTCACACCTCACAATATTATTTTTAGTCCTAAAATTTGCACCGAAGTCGCTGGATGGCTAAGCTAAGCGACACAAGTGGCCGATACACAAACACCTGGCCAATCTAGGAGTGGCACTGCAGTGTCAGGCAGGATGGCACTTCAAAAAAATTGTCCCCAAACAGAACATGATGCAAAGAAAAAAAGAGGTGCACCAAGGTCGCTGGATGGCTAAGCTAAGCGACCCAAGTGGCCGACACAAACACCTGGCCCATCTAGGAGTGGCACTGCAGTGTCAGGCAGGATGGCACTTCAAAAAAATACTACCCAAACAGCACATGATGCAAAGAAAAAAAGAGGCGCAATGAGGTAGCTGTGTGACTAAGCTAAGCGACACAAGTGGCCGACACAAACACCTGGCCCATCTAGGAGTGGCACTGCAGTGTCAGGTAGGATGGCACTTCAAAAAAATAGTCCCCAAACAGCACATGATGCAAAGAAAAAAAGAGGCGCACCAAGGTCGCTGTGTGACTAAGCTAAGCGACACAAGTGGCCGACACAAACACCTGGCCCATCTAGGAGTGGCACTGCAGTGTCAGACAGGATGGCACTTCAAAAAAATAGTCCCCAAACAGCACATGATGCAAAGAAAAAAAGAGGTGCACCAAGGTCGCTGTGTGACTGAGCTAAGCGACACAAGTGGCCGACACAAACACCTGGCCCATCTAGGAGTGGCACTGCAGTGTCAGGCAAGATGGCACTTCAAAAAAATTGTCCCCAAACAGCACATGATGCAAAGAAAAAAAGAGGCGCACCAAGGTCGCTGTGTGACTAAGCTAAGCGACACAAGTGGCCGACACAAACACCTGGCCCATCTAGGAGTGGCACTGCAGTGTCAGACAGGATGGCACTTCAAAAAAATAGTCCCCAAACAGCACATGATGCAAAGAAAAAAAAAGGTGCACCAAGGTCGCTGTGTGACTAAGCTAAGCGACACAAGTGGCCGACACAAACACCTGGCCCATCTAGGAGTGGCACTGCAGTTTTCTAGCGAGAGGATGAGTGCTTCCATCCTCATGTGAAGCTGAACCACTAGCCATGAACATAGGCCAGGGCCTCAGCCGTTCCTTGCCACTCCGTGTCGTAAATGGCATATTGGCAAGTTTACGCTTCTCCTCAGACGCTTTTAATTTTGATTTTTGGGTCATTTTACTGAACTTTTGTTTTTTGGATTTTACATGCTCTCTGCTATGACATTGGGCATCGGCCTTGGCAGACGACATTGCTGGGATTTCATCGTCTCGGCCATGACTAGTGGCAGCAGCTTCAGCACGAGGTGGAAGTGGATCTTGATCTTTCCCTATTTTACCCTCCACATTTTTGTTCTCCATTTTTTAATGTGTGGAATTATATGCCAGTATCAATAGCAATGGCCTACTACTATATATACTGCGCACAACTGAAATGCACCACAGGTATGGATGGATAGTATACTTGATGACACAGAGGTAGGTAGAGCAGTGGCCTTCCGTACCGTACTGCTATATATACTGGTGGTCACTGTCAGCAAACTGCAAAACTAAAATGCACCACAGGTATAGAATCTAGATGGATAGTATACTTGACGACACAGAGGTAGGTAGAGCAGTGGCCTTCCGTACCGTACTGCTATATATACTGGTGGTCACTGTCAGCAAACTGCAAAACTAAAATGCACCACAGGTATAGAATCTAGATGGATAGTATACTTGACGACACAGAGGTAGGTAGAGCAGTGGCCTTCCGTACCGTACTGCTATATATACTGGTGGTCACTGTCAGCAAACTGCAAAACTAAAATGCACCACAGGTATAGAATCTAGATGGATAGTATACTTGACGACACAGAGGTAGGTAGAGCAGTGGCCTTCCGTACCGTACTGCTATATATACTGGTGGTCACTGGTCAGCAAAACTCTGCACTGTACTCCTCCTATATAATATACTGGTGGTCCCCAGTCCCCACAATACAGTAGTGTGAGCACAGATATATGCAGCACACTAAGCACAGATATGGAGTGTTTTTCAGGCAGACAACGTATACTGGTGGTCACTGGTCAGCAAAACTCTGCACTGTACTCCTCCTATATAATATACTGGTGGTCCCCAGTCCCCACAATAAAGCAGTGTGAGCACAGATATATGCAGCACACTGAGCACAGATATGGAGTGTTTTTCAGGCAGACAACGTATACTGGTGGTCACTGTCAGCAAAACTCTGCACTGTACTCCTCCTATATAATACAGCTGCTCCCCAGTTCCCACAATTAAGCAGTGTGAGCACAGATATATGCAGCACACTGAGCACAGATATGTAATGTTTTTCAGGCAGACAACGTATACTGGTGGTCACTGGTCAGCAAAACTCTGCACTGTACTCCTCCTATATAATACAGCTGCTCCCCAATCCCCACAATTAAGCAATAAGCACAAATATTTTTGCATCAAGAATTCACACCTCAATATTGTTTTTAGGCCTAAAAGTTCACCGAGGTAGCTGTATGACTAACCTAAGCGACACAAGTTTGTGGCACAAAGACCTGGCCCATCTAGGAGTGGCACTGCAGTGGCAGACAGGATGGCAGATTTAAAAAATAGGCCCCAAACAGCACATCATGCAAAGAAGAAAAAGAGGTGCAATGAGGTAGCTGTATGACTAAGCTAAGCAACACAAGTGTGCGGCACAAATATCTGGCCCTTCTAGGAGTGGCACTGCAGTTGCAGACAAGATGGCACTTAAAAAACTAGGCCCCAAACAGCACATCATGCAAAGAAGAAAAAGAGGTGCAATGAGGTAGCTGTATGACTAAGCTAAGCGACACAAGTGTTCGGCACAAACACCTGGCCCATCTAGGAGTGGCACTGCAGTTGCAGACAGGATGGCACTTAAAAAAACTAGGCCCCAAACAGCATATCATGCAAAGAAGAAAAAGAGGTGCACTGAGGCAGCTGTATGACTAAGCTAAGCGATACAAGTGTGCAGCACAAACAACATGGGACGTGCTGGAATTTGCCAAGATGTAATACATGCACAATATTGGTGGCACAGGAGAGCGTACTCCTAAACCACACACACACACACACACACACACACACACACACACGGCAAAGCCTGTAAAATGAATATGGATAATAATAACCCTTTTATTTGGAGCTATTATAATAATATGCAGCACAGGCGAGCGTACCCCTACACCACACAGGGCAAACCCTGTAAAAATTATTTGGATAATAATATAAATAATGTATATAAGCCTTTTATTTGGAGTAAATAATATACAGCACAGGACACCACCACTGGACTTATGGCAGCACAAGACACCACCACTGGACTGGACTTATATGTCCACATGTCAATCTGCGCTAAATCAGTGGTGGCGCCCCCGCAGCCCTGCGCCCCCAAGCCACCGCATGGGCTGCGGGGGCAGTAGTTACGCCACTGGAAGATTACGTTTTGCCTCGTTCTGGTTTCCGACTTAGGCGGGAAAACCCAAGCCTGACTCCGATCCAGGCTCGGGCAGTGAAGTCCGGTAGGGTTCGGTTCTCAGGGAACTGAACCCGCTCACCTCTAACAATAAGTGTACACAACTAGAGAATAAAGTCTTATGTGTGAAATGACTTTTTCGGCTATATTTGTCTTGTTTTCCAGAAATGGATGACAAAACAATATTATAAAGAAACCTTTGTTTTGCAAGTAAACAAACAGAAAAAATTGAGGCTTCTCAATATCTAGGGTCCTCTGTAGCCAGACTGTGTAATATTCATGTCCCTCAGAGGGCCTGAAAAGATAATAGACTAATGTCTGAAAGAATAACCAACAGAGAGCAACAGCTACTTTGTAATTTTTTTATTTTTTTGGGTGGGATGGGCGCTGTTGCTAGGTGGCAATCCTATAAACCCCCATCACCTGATGAATGCCCCCCTCCTGACAGAACTTAAGTCAACCAATCCAACCACACCCACCAGTAAATAAAGACAGAGACTTGTGTAAGGGGAAAGTAAGGTCAGCTTTATTTTTTAAAACTAAACTAACTAACTATAATACTAACATGGAAGAGTAAGAAAGGAAACCAGGAAAAAACACTGGTTTGCAGGTATCTATGATCTGCAAACTGGATTTGTTCTAGGGAACAGGCTTGCCACCTAGCAACAGCAGGTGAGTTAGGCAGCAAGCCTCCCGAAAACGCTGAGGGAGAGAAAGTGAAAGAGTTTTCACCTCTCTCCCTCAAAGCTCCAGTGGTGGGCGCGTGCGTGCGCGGTCATGTGCACGCTGCGTCACGTGCACGCGCGCGGCCACGTGAGCGCGCGCCCCCACCGCTGGTTAGATTTTTCGGAAGCTCACTGGTGACAAACCTGTCCCCAAAGCATATATGAAGGCAGTATAACCTTCAGGCTTAATTTCACCTGGATTAGACACTGTAAGAAAAAAACCACAAACAGGAAGTGCCTTGAAACCAGGAATGATTTATTTAAACTGTAAACTGACAGCCCTATGGCAACAGTTGGGTTATGGCAATGGGTTTACGAACTGAATGTTTTGTTTACGAAAGTAGTAGGAACGAAACTTGAAACATGTAGAGCCTGGAGCCACATTCTGCTTAATTCTTAAAGGAAGGACAACATCTACTTCTGATCTTTATTGGCAGCTGCTTGCGGCTTCTTTTGGTCCCTTGGTCTGCCTTAGGGAAGAAAAGTGGGATATTATTATCCAGTAGAGTTCTCGAGAAGAAACAACAGACCTAGCTACATTGGTGTAAATCAATGGTGGGTCGGGTGGGAGCTGTTGCTAGGTGGCAACCCTGTTCCCTAGAACAAATCCGGTTTGCAGATCATAGATTCCTCCAAACCAGTGTTTTGTTCTTCGGGAGGCTTGCCACCAAGCAACAGCAGGTGGGTAGATTACCACATACCTGGTGGTTGCTCTGAGAAACTTGATCTTTTGTAGATCGGTTGGTCTCCAATAGTGTCTTGCAAAAGTACGTGTGGAGGACCATCTTGCCGCTAACATGATTGACTGCAGCAGAATGCCTTTAGCAGCTGCTCTTGTTGCAGCTGCTCCCCGAAGGGAATGGCTTTTAAAACGGTCTGTATCAATTCCTGCTTCCCTCATAGAGGTTACTATCCATCCCCTAATTGTTGTGGATTTAGCGGGACGATAGGGTTTTCTACAGGTGATGAAAAGCTGGGTGATATTGTCCCTAATAGGTGAGGTTAGGGAAAGGTAGGTTGATAAGCATGCGGCTACGCATAGATTAGGTTCTAAGGTATCTTGTATAATATCAAATTGTACTATTGGGGTATTGAACGAAGAGGTTTTTGTATGTCCCTTGAGGATGATATGGTATCCTGTTGGGGTGCACGATAGCCATGGGTCTGAGATGTGAATGAGGGTAAGTTCGGCCCCTCTTGCTGCTATAGCCAGCGCTAGTAGGGATGCCAGTTTGCGAGAAAGTATACTGATGTTAGCGTCTGCTTCCCATGAAGCCAGGAATGATAGGAATGGTTCAATGTCCCAGGTATTAGAATATTTTGGTTGGATGGGCCTAGAGAGGTGAATACCTCTGAGTAGGCGGATGCAGAGTTTATTGTGAGTTAGGTTTGGAATCATAATGGCCAAAGCAGAACAATACGATCTTATTGTAGCCGAGGCTAGGCCAGCTTGATATTTAGAGGCCAGAAAGTCTAAAGCTAAATGGAGTAGTGAACCCCAAGTAGATGAATTTTATTGAGATCTCCAGAGATCAAATTCTATGATAATTGTGCAATATCTAGCTCTAGTGCGGGGTCTTAAGGAAGCGTTAATTAGTGCTTTTGTGGGAGATGCTAGAGAAAGGTCAGTTAACAGCCCAGTGATATTTCCATCCACATGCACTGGGGAAGAATCTCCAGTATGTCGGGAGTTCCCTGGAAGCATTCCCTGGACAGTCCCAGTGGAATTTTGGGGCCTATGCGTAGTTGGCTGATTAGTGGAAACCAAACTCTGGATGGCCACAGAGGGTACACTAGCACTATCTGGGGTACCCGGTCTTCCCTGATTTTTTTAAGGACTTTTAGTAGAAGGGTCGGGGGAGGGAATGCATAAGGGTGAGGGATGTCCGTCCATGGGAAGGACTTCGCATCCATTTTCCATACTCCTTTGGTCCATATTCTGGATACGAAGCATGGGATCTGAGCATTTGTGGGATTGGCGAAGAAGTCTATTTCTAATTTTCCGAAACTATCTATTATTTTTAGACTTTTTAGTGCCACGGAGTTTAGGGAAATTTTCTCACGGGATAACGAGTCTGCCAGTTCATTTAGTTGACCCGGGATATACGATTCGAGAAGGATGATGTCTCTTTGGGTTGCCCATTGCCAAATTTCTAGGGCTTCTCTGCAAAGTGATATTGACTTGGTGCCTCCCATTTTGTTTATGTACGACACCGCTGTTGTGTTGTCCAAACATAGTTGTATGCAAGTGTTCGTCATGTGTTTGGGAACTAGGGCTTTTAAAGCTAGTTTTGCCGCCCGTAGTTCTAAAATGTTTATGAACAGTTGGGATTCCTCGGCCGACCAAGTGCCCCTGACTGCTCTTTCTTCTGAGAAGCCTCCCCATTCTGTTAGAAACACGTCTGTGGTTATTGTCATGGAGGGTGGGGGGTCTAGGAGAGGTCGAGGAGGAGGAATCGGAAGACTGTTCCATTGGGACAATTCTGTCTTCGCTCTCTATGACAGGAATATCATATCTGTCCAGGTGTATTGGGTATGAATTAGGGATCTGAGAAGACCCTGCATTTCTCTGCATAGTAGGGGTGCGGTTCGAAACCCTGGGGATGTCACAATCATCTTCCCAATGATTTTCGCTAAGTCCCGAAGTGACAGTGTGCGTTTGTTTACAGTTTTTTGTACGAAAAGTTTTGTGTGTAGCCATTTATCTGGTGGGACCGCTAGAGAGAAAGAATGGGTGTCCAGATCGAACCCCAAAAATGTTAATGTTCTGGTTGGGGTAAGGATGGACTTCTGGGTGTTCAGAGTGAAGCCCAAACTGGATAACAGGGAGAGGGCTAGTTCTCTGTGTTTTAGAATAGTATTGAGGTCCGGGTGTACTATTAATATATCGTCTAGGTAAACGATGCAGAGTACGCCCTGCTGGCGCATATGGGATATTACCGATTTCATGACCCGTGTAAATGTATAAGGTGCACAGGAGAGGCCAAATACCATGACAGTCCACTGATATATACTGCCTTTCCAAGCGAATCTGAGAAACCGCCTGTGATTGGGGTGAACCGATATAGAGTGGAAAGCTTCTTTTAAATCTATTTTTATGCAGAAGCAGTCCCTTGTGAGTAGAAATGGGATGTCTGTGATACCCTCCATACTAAACCTTTTTGGTTTTAGGTAACGGTTCAGCCCTCTGACGTTTAACACTGGTCTTACGGAACCATCATGTTTGATTATTGGAAACAGGTGACTTATCCAGCCCGAAACTGCTGGATTTGCTGGTTCTATTTTCCCCTGAAGCAGGGCTATTGTAAGTACCTTGTCTAGTTGAGGACTGCAATTCCTTGAACAAGGAATATGGCGTATCTGGCGTGGGAACCGAATTAGGGGAAGGTTCAGGACGAGCCGAATTGTTCTCATTAACCATTTGTCTGTTGAAATCATTTGCCATTCTGTAAAAGCTTGATTGAGTGTTTTGTGTGGAACAGGATGTGTGGGTATGCTTACCGAAATTGCGTCCTCTCTTGGAGTTGTTCCAGGTGTTTGAGGACGATGCTCTAGGGGCGTCATTTGTTCTGTTACCGAAGCCTCCTGTCTGGGCTCTTCTTGTGCCTTGGAAGTCTCGGGTCGGACCTGTGGCTCTAGAAGTCCGGCCCCCTTGGGGAAAGGGCTTTTTGAAATGCTCATTGCCTTTTTTGAGGTCAGAGAAAGATTTACGGGCCTTGTGTCGTATTTTTACTTCCTCAATGAATTGGGGCCCGAAAAGGTCAGCGTTATCCAAGTTAGGGAATTCTAGTGACCTTGGAGCTAGATCTGCTTGGCCTGCGGTAGTAAGCCATCTAGATCTGCGGATATTTGTAATGTGATTAAAGGTTTGGCCTATAATCAGCGTTGCCCTGCTAATGGCCTTAAGTAGAGCAAGCTTGGATGCCACTAGTGAGTCTATGGAGATGCTTAATTCCCCTTCTCTTTCTGCTTTGTCAAGTACATACAGGAGGGGTCCGGCTGCGTCCGCTATTTTATACTGTATCTTTCTAAAAGAGCAGTCAGTGGGGTCGATATATATCTTTTTTCACCCACTATTGATGTTAGAGCTGGGTCAATGCCCGTGGCAAATAGTGCAGGGACGTCTGGTAACCCTGTATAGGAGCGTAACACTAGCTCATCTTCTTTAATCAGTGTTGCCCTAAATGCCAGCTGAGCAAACTTCTGGACTTCAGACTCATGCTTTAGTGCCCAGTGCGCAGCATATAATTTAGGTGGAGGGGTTTTCCCCGCTAGAACCACCCTGGCCATTTGCATATCGCTAAATTCCCCACGCTGGGAAGAAGCGGATGATCTTGTCACTTCCTCAGATTCCCAGTCTACTCAGGAAGAGGTGCCTTGTTCCCTATGGGAAGAATGTGGCTGTCTGGTAGGTGACCCCATATACTGAGAGCGGGTACCTTTGGGCTGCCTGCTACGGACAGGAATATTTTGCCAGCTACGGGCAGAAGTAGTGTGCCTGCTCCGAGCACTGTTAGGTTTTCTGCTACGGACAATACCGTAAAATGGGGGAATTTCACCTGAACAGGTCCCCTTATCGTAAGACTTGCTTTTGTCTGTCTTTTTTATTTTTTTTCTTGTGTGCAAAAGGGGTCCCTGTGCTGGGGGATAACCCTTCATGCTGCTGAGGTGATTTTCTTATCTCAGAATCAGAGGAGTCAGACTCAATAATACTTCTGGCTGACTTCGTCTTTTTTCTTTTTGTAAATATTTCTTTAGATGAGGAAGAAGATGAGGAGGAGTGTGTTCGTGCCCTTTTAAGGGCTCTTCCCCCCCCTATACTGCCAGCCATGGAGGACAGAGACAGTGAGTCTGTAGCTGATACAAAAACGCTGTCCTCCATGCCAGCGCTGACAGAAAAATCTAACGAGCGGTGGGGGTGCGCGCTCACGTGACAGTGCGCGTGCCCGTGACCATGGGCGCGCGCGCCCGCCGCTGGAGCTGTGAGGGAGAGAGGTGAAAACGCTTTCACTTTCTCTCCCTCAGCGTTTTCGGGAGGTTTGCTGCCTAACCCACGTGCTGTTGCTAGGTGGCAAGACTCCCGAAGAACAAAGTGTGGTGGCACGGAAAGAACGGCCCCCACAGTGCAATGTCACCAACCTCACACCACCTCACCAAGCCTCCTCCAGAAACATAAACCTTTCTTTGCCCAGAGGTAAGGCATCCCAGGTCGGGTGTTTAGTCACCTACATGCATATAAAATGCATTCCATCCTAATAAACCCCCCATCACCTGATGAATGCCCTCCTCCTGACAGAACTTGGGTCAACCAATCCAACTGCACCCACCAGTAAATAAAGACACAGAGACTTGTATAAGGGGAAAGTAAGGTCAGCTTTATTTATTTAAAACTAAACTATTTAATGATTTAACTGACTAGCATATCTATATAACTATAATACTAACATGGAAGAGTAAGAAAGGAAACCAGGAAAAAGAATGGTGGCACAGAAAGAACGGCCCCCACAGTGCAATATCGCCAACTGCATACCCACCTCAATTTTCCACGGGGGGGCAACCAGCCAGCCCCATGACCCTGCTCGAGGTATCCACCTCCCACCCCAATGACACAATAACATGAGGCCCACCTGGACCAGGGTATAATCAGTCTAAGATATGTATTGAAGGGGAGAGCACCTCAAGCCCACAAACAGATGGCAACTGCAACCGTTCTTTCCCGCCACGAAAGCCGACACCAACAACATACAACTACACAAGGGAGGGAGGTTGGGTAACGTCCACCATGAAAAATTTCCCTAAAATGGATGCCTGCAGCAATCAGAGAGGACCTGAAACCCCACCTCCTATCTCCAATTCTATAGGCTAAAACCAACCTCACACCACCTCACCAAGCCTCCTCCAGAAACATTAACTCTTCCTTGTCCAGAGGTAAGGCATCCCCAGGCTTGTGTGTTTAGTCACCTACATGCATATAAAATGCATTCCATCCTAATTCCCTAGAACAAAGGAAGTTTGCAGGTCATAGATTCCTGCAAACTACTGCTTGTTCGTCGGGAGGACTGCCACCTAGCAACAGCTGGTGGGCAGACTACCACACACCTGTTGGTTGTTCTGAGAGACCTATTCTTTTCTTTATCATAAGTCTCCAATAATGTTATGTGCATGACCACATTAATGACAAATGAGTCTTGTATATAATTATTTGTAAGGGAAGACCTTCTGAGGTGCCTTCATTTTGCTAACTCCTCTCAAAAGTGGCCTTTGAGTAGTGTCATATCCATTGAAGTTGAGGGTATAGCAGTGTGTGAGGTAAATTTCCCTTCAAGCTAATTGCCAATGCACGTGCAAATGATCAGCTTGCAGCGTGCATGATAGCTTGACATGGCAAGACCTTGAAGCAGCTTTGGAAGCAGTGTCACCCAGTAAAGAGAGGTCTTTAAATTGGGAAATATCAATACCAGACACTATCATGTGACAATATATTCTGTAGGGTGGAGGGTTTAGCTGTACAGAAAGGTTTTGTAAACTTATAAATAATTGCTGTATATTGTAACAAGTGGGGTAAGAGCAAGGTAAGTAGATAAACAGGAGACAATGTAATGGTTTGGTTCTTTATCATCTTTACTTTTTCTAATTCTACTAAGAATTCTACATAAGAGATGTTTTGGTATGACCCTTGAGAATAGTTTGGTACACTTTTGGGGTGAGAAATGGTTTTGAGAAAACTAATAGGGTAAGCTCAACTCCACTTATTTGCAAATGCTAAAGTCACGGCCGAAACTAGGGGGGGGGGCGCGCTAAGGGGTCACGTGACCCGGGCGCTGAATTTGATTTCTGGCAGGCTCCCTCAATCAGCTGCTCCTCCATCCCCGCCCGCCCCGATCACCTCCCGCAGCCGTCATGGTAAGTGCACCGTCCATCCTGCCACTGCAGCAAGTCTCCCTCCCTCTGCCTTCCTGCCCAGCAACAGCTCCTGCAAATCCTCCCACCCACCCGGCTGCCTGCCTGCAGCAGCTGGCTCCCTCGGCCAGCTGCTCCTCCATCTCTGCTTGCCGCGATCACCTCCCGCAGCCACCATCATGGTAAGTGCACCGCAGGGACGTGCAGTCAGGGGAGGCAGGGGAGGCAGTGCCTCCCCTGTCATAAATGATTAAAATAATAGAAAGAATATACTTATGACACATATGATGTGTCATAAGTATGTGCTTAGACTTTATATTACTGTAATCATCTTTTTATATTAAAAAAAACGGTTTTACTTCTGAATCGGAGGCACCGCTTTCGGTGCCTCCCGCTGGCTATATGAGAGGGCCGGAAGCGGGGGGCGGGGCCAGGCATCGGGCAGTAAAAGCCCATTACAAAAAGCCCTGCAAGCGGCACCTCTAGGAGTGCCGCTTTGACAAGGGGCGTGCTTTCAGATATGAGAGCACGCCCCTGTCACTGAATGATTGGGCAGTGGCAGCAGGGGTGGATTGTACTGTCAGAATAGCAATCCACCCCCCTTCCCGGGCTGACTGCCGCAAACAATGTCCACCCCCCTCCCGATCTTACACCAAGGGATGCCGATTGTGACCCCCCCCCCGAAGTTTACCGGAGACGGAGGACTTCAAGGCAGCAGAGCAGGCTCACTCACTCACTGTAATGTGCACGCAGCTGCAGCACAGCCTCATTATACGTATGTGGAGGCTGGGCTGACTGAACTGTAGGGGGAGCTGCAGAGTCACTTCACCCGGCCAGCTCCTCTCAGGCAGTTCCCATGGGCCTTTGAGAGTTCAGAGGTCGGGTGAGGAAGTGTTTCTGCAGCAGGTCCGTGTCTGGCATGCTGGAGGGGGGATGGCTGATCGGGTAAGTACGTAGTCCCTGTCTTTTCTCCTCATGCCTGTTTCTCTCTCCATGTGTCTAGCTGTTTCTCTCCCTCTCTCTGTGTCCCTCTCTCTGAGTCCCTTCCCAAACCAGTCTCCCTCCCCATATCACTCTCTTCATGTCTGTGTGTGTCTCTCCCTGTTTCTGTCTCTCCTGGTGTCTGTCTCTCCATGCCTCTCTCCCTCCATATGTCAGTCTCTATCTCTCGCCCCTACCAAAAATGATGAAAGAGCACACAATAGAATAACTGGATTAAGCCTTCAGGGGTCCTGGGGCACTGAAAACAGGGGGGCCCGCTTCCCTGATGTCAGGATTTAATAACCTTCTCTCACCCCCACCTCATAAAATATGTTTAATGATTCCCCTTCAGAGTCCCGCTCCTCAGTGCCTTCTTGGAGGATGTCTCCACCCCCAGTTGTCTTTTGTGCAGTGCGTCTACTCGACACTAACGCTGCAGACGGAGGGGAGACGATCAAGCCTGTGGGCACAGACTCAGGGGCAGGGCTGTTACAAGACATACCCAGTGCGAACAGTAACCCCCCTTAAATAACTGAAAAATGTAGTACACCAACAAAGAGGTGTGGTCCAACTGCAAAGAACGTAGCCACACACAGCCACATTCACATATGCACACACACGCAAATGCACACAGCCACTTTCACATATGCACACACACGCAAATGCACACATCCACATATGCACACACACGCAAATGCACACAGCTACATTCACATATGCACACACACGCAAATGCACACAGCTACATTCACATATGCACACACACGCAAATGCACACAGCTACATTCACATATGCACACACGCAAATGCACACAGCTACATTCACATATGCACACGCAAATGCACACAGCCACATTCACATATGCACACACACGCAAATGCACACAGCCACATTCACATATGCACACACACGCAAATGCACACAGCCACTTTCACATATGCACACACACGCAAATGCACACAGCTACATTCACATATGCACACACGCAAATGCACACAGCTACATTCACATATGCACACACGCAAATGCACACAGCCACTTTCACATATGCACACACGCAAATGCACACAGCTACATTCACATATGCACACACACGCAAATGCACACAGCCACTTTCACATATGCACACACACGCAAATGCACACAGCTACATTCACATATGCACACACACGCAAATGCACACAGCCACTTTCACATATGCACACACACGCAAATGCACACAGCCACTTTCACATATGCACACACACGCAAATGCACACAGCCACTTTCACATATGCACACACACGCAAATGCACACAGCCACTTTCACATATGCACACACACGCAAATGCACACAGCTACTTTCACATATGCACACACACGCAAATGCACACAGCTACTTTCACATATGCACACACACGCAAATGCACACAGCCACTTTCACATATGCACACACACGCAAATGCACACAGCCACTTTCACATATGCACACACACGCAAATGCACACAGCCACTTTCACATATGCACACACACGCAAATGCACACAGCTACTTTCACATATGCACACACACGCAAATGCACACAGCTACTTTCACATATGCACACACACGCAAATGCACACAGCCACTTTCACATATGCACACACACGCAAATGCACACAGCTACATTCACATATGCACACACACGCAAATGCACACAGCCACTTTCACATATGCACACACACGCAAATGCACACAGCTACTTTCACATATGCACACACACGCAAATGCACACAGCTACATTCACATATGCACACAGCCACTTTCACATATGCACACAGCCACATTGGCACATTGAGGCCAGTGTCCCAAACACTAAACGAAGCACTTGTTAGTGTCTGAGCTGGGTGTGTGCAGTACAGCCTGTGCCCAGCACTCTCCCTCATCAGTCCACTCTGTTGCTCCTCAGAGTCCCTCACCTAACACCACGAGCTGGAGCTGATGCTGCGATGGGAGTTTGGGACAGAGACAGATCGCAGGGCAGTGAGGAGGCGGGCACACTTCTGTCAATCCTCGCCTCCTCCTCCACTCTAATGAATCCTGTGTACTGGGAAAGGGGCTTAGACACCGGCCACGGCACGCAGCCTTGTAAGGGACTGTATTGCTGGCAGCGGGCATCCCGGGCGTTTCCACGTGTCACCCGCCCTCCAGTAGAACATCAAGGGTGTAGCCGTAGGGGATTATTCTATTTCTCTCCAGGCTCCGACACGGGCACAGCTCTCCCAGCAGCTGCCGCTGCTGCTGGGAGTGCTGTTGCTGGCGGTGGAACCTGTAGACAGTAGAATGGTCAGTGGACAGCAGCTTAGACCTGGAGGGCCCGGGGTACTTACCCCCTGGGTCCCCTCTTAATCCGGCACTGGAATAACCTATAATAATATAAAAGTTGGCATGGTTAATATATTAAAACACTTTCATTTGGCAAATATCTCATGTATATCACAGAAATAGTAAAGTGACAATCTCAGTGGGTTCATAAAATGGACAGGGGGGAGGAATTACGTAGTGGGTAGGAGGTCCGC
This sequence comes from Pseudophryne corroboree, assembly GCF_028390025.1. Classification (NCBI taxonomy): domain Eukaryota; kingdom Metazoa; phylum Chordata; class Amphibia; order Anura; family Myobatrachidae; genus Pseudophryne; species Pseudophryne corroboree. The sequence goes on from NC_086451.1 coordinate 360,144,566, forward strand.
AGCTGGTCAGGGTACTAGTAGTGAATAAAGTCCCTGTACCCGTGGAACCAGCAGATGAATAGGTTAAAATATAGTGAGGGAGTCAAGCATAAACATAAAGACAAAAATTCCCGTATATGTCACAATGGCAGAGTATGTAGATTTGCTAGTAAGTTGGTTCATGATAAGGAAGAACAGGAGCGGCTTGCGCTATTATGAGTAAGAAATAATTCTATTATGTGGTATTGACACTTTTTAGTAGGGGATTTTAAAAGGCACTAATATTGTTTTTAAACGTGGGTTTCTTTTTTAATGTTTGTAGCTGATATTAGCACCTTATAGTGATATGCACTAAGATGTAACCAGTTCTTGATCCGCACTGCATGTGCTTGTAATACAAGGTTCACAGATGTATTGTTGTTGTTATGGAGTTTAGCTAGCGTCTCCATGGTAACGCGGCATACTCCCGCAACGTCACTTCCGGCGGAAGTGGACGCAGCCGGCGGTGCCGGGCGGTGAGAACGGCGGCGAGACCAGGGGAGACGCCAGGTGATTGGGTGTGAGGTGGGGGGTAAGTACTTCGTTTAAGTATTTAAATGTTTTTTGTGCAGTGTTTACACATATCCTGAAGAAGGGGAACTGGTCCCCGAAACGTTGATTTCTCTGTTTGCACTATTACAAGAATTTGTGACAGCCTCTGAGTGCCGCCTCGTTTGTGACCGCCATATTCTGGGGGGCCTCACCAAAGCTCTCCACGGAGGAAGGCACCGGAGCGAGACATATCCCTGAGTGGATATTTGGAGTGCCGGGGCAATAAGGTACAATATTAGGATACACACTTGTTTTCATAGTGAGTCTCCCAGCCCAAGGCACCCTCCTGCTTAAGACTTTAACAGAATTCACTATCTCCAGGACATCTACACTTGCAACACCTGAGCACTGCTTTGGGAGATTGCGAGCTAAGCAACCCCTAGCTCATTTTGTTTACTGCACTAATTGAAATAAGCACTATTCAGTACAAGAGTGGGAAAAGGAGCAGGTACTGTCTTACACCCCTGTTTGCACATCTGTTTTACACATTTAGCACTAGCACTTTGTGAAGCGCAATATGGCTGTCTCTGCTCCGGATCATAATGATTTTATGGCTTTTTTATTACATTGTGATACACACGAAACACTGAGTTTCTCTGATTTAGAGGCGGAAGCTATTTTACATAAAGAACCAGCTTTTAGTGAAAGCATTGCGACAACAAATGATGAAGCCTTTAAAATGTTATTACGGCTTAAGAAGCGGGAACTTGATTTCCAATACCACGGACGGACATTATCAGATTATTACCGTGCAAAACAATTACCCAGAGGTTTTAGGGTGCACAATGTACCTACCATTGGACGATACAATATGGAGTTTTGCAAAAAGTGGGTGTCGGTGCTGAATAAGTGCTCAATGGACTTAATATTGTTGGTGATAGAAGAGTCCAACAGAGAGTGCGAGAAGACCAAGGTCCAAATTGCCAGTTTTGAGCACGAACATACGGAGCTCCTGGCATCCTCGGAGTCCAAACAGTGGATGGACAAATTAAAAGACCAGGTAGACACATATAGGACCAATCTGATTAAATTTAAGAAAGAGAAGCTCTGTAAGGTACAGATGGACTACGCGCACCACAGGGTTTACACATGGTTGGGCAACTCCTCAAACACGCAAAATAGGCCCAGGCCCTTTCGGGGCAGGAGGGACAGGAGAGGCATGGCCCCTAACATCACCTCAGCGAGCGATTCTGACGACACCCGCAGGTCAACATCAGCTTCTTCTCAACGTGAGACCCCTTTAGAGCCAAGAACCCGTGCAGGACTGGCTGCACGGGACCGAAACGACTCTATACGAGGCGAGGGGGACAAAATAAGCGGCAAAAGCAAACCGAAGGCTCCAAAAGCGAAGAAACGGTAATTTTCAATCTCTCTTCAACACCTTTGACACCAGCCGAAGAGAGAGTATTGAATAAAGGCTTATCTTACGTACCTACCAATTTTGGCAATGAGTTTCAGCAGAAAGTGAATTTTTACAAACTGCACCGCACTTTAAAGTTAAAGGAATTTTATAGCAAACAACCTCCACAAGCCATGAAGGCCACCTTACCACAAAGAGTTTTACAATTGGGCCCCAAGTCACGGTTTGACCCGACCACACAGAATGCATCATTAAAAACATTCCACAGGATGCTGGAAACCCCTGATAAGAAGAGTGAGACACGCAGATTTCATAACCTGCAGCATGAGGAAAGAGGGGCTCTGAAGGCACTGAGTGAAAGAAAGGATATAGTGATCCGCGGAGCGGATAAGGGTGGCTCCGTGGTGATCCAAAGTACTCCTGACTACACGAATGAGTGTTTGAGACTTCTCAGTGACATTAATACCTATGGTAAACTGGCAAAAGACCCTTCCCAGACTTTTAAGGCTGAACTGATTCAGCTCTTGGAGCAAGCCAAAACCGAGGGGATCATCACGGCTGATGTATTTACAAGATTGTGTCCAGATTTCCCAGTCACGCCAATTTTTTATACGATCCCCAAAATCCACAAAGACGCACAGAGGCCTCCGGGTAGACCTATCATCTCTGCCCGGGGGTCTCTGTGCGAGCCTGTGGCGATTTACCTGGATTGCTTTTTACAGCCATGTATACAGGGCACGAGCACACATCTTAAGGATTCCAGTACCCTATTAAGAAAATTTCATTCCATTGAGCTGGTACCACCTGACACAACGATGGTAACCATCGATGTTACCAGCTTATATACCTGTATCCCACACCAACAGGGGGTCAATGCAGTGAGACGGTTAATCACAGGTAACGCATTGTATACTGGGCCAGATATAGATTTCTTTATAGAGCTGCTTCAGTTCACCTTATCCCATAATTTCTTCATCTTTGATGGGCAGTTTTACATACAGCGAACGGGGTGTGCCATGGGATCTTCCGTGGCACCCTCGTTCGCTAACGCCTTCATGTGGGAGGTGGAACGTCAACTGTTTTTGGCCGAGCTAACGATATCTAACCGGTTGTTCATCTACTACCGATATATAGATGACGTATTAATCTTTTGGCGAGGCGAAGTGCAGGATTTAGTGTCCCTTATTGATAGGCACAATACATCAGACAGTCCTGCCAAATTTACGATGAGTGTGAGTCAATATGAAATGTGCTATTTAGATATCCTTATTAAGCTCCAGGAAGGCAGAATTGAAACGTGCTTATATAAGAAACCTACGGACCGTAACACGGTTTTGAGGTACGATAGTTTCCATCCAACCTCAACCATTAGGGGACTGCCTTATTCACAATTTCTGCGGGTCTGCAGGACCAACACAAATGTTGAGGTCAGAAACAAACAACTTGATGAAATGGAGGGCAGACTTCGGGACAGGGGCTTTCCCTCAAAACTGCTAAGTAAGGCCCGTCAAAAGGCCACAGCAAGAAGGAGAGAAGATACTCTCCAAACAACACCACCCAAGGATATCACCAGCAGTATCCCCTGGGTGAGTGCATATGATGTCAACAGTGGACAAGTTAAGAAAAGGATGAAAGGTTTGTGGCCGATAGTCACATCGGATCCCGATCTGACAATCTTTAAGAGTAAGCGCATTATGCCAAGCTATACCAGAGGGCGCAGTATAAAAGATCTTGTCGTCAAAACCGACATGGCCAAATTGAAAGCAGCCCCCACCCACCACTTTTTAAGTAGAAAAAACGGGTGCTTTAAATGCACGGGCTGCACGACGTGTGCGCATATGTCTCCAGGAGACAGTATTGCTCACCCGTTCTCCGGAAAAAGTTTTAAGATCAGGTGGCCCTTAACGTGTAGTACCAAGTTTGTTATATACGCCATTATATGCCCGTGTGGCCGGTACTACATAGGGAAGACCGAGTGCCAGTTTAAAGTGCGCATGGCTCAGCATAGACAAGCGATTAGGAACGCTTTGGCGACGGGCAGTGGTGAACAGCCAGTCGCCAAGCACTTTGTCGAGTTCAGACACAGCATGGCCACATTTAAACATCGAATTATTGACCACGTGCCAGAATCCCCCCGTGGGGGAAATAGAGGTAAAAAGCTCTTACAGTTAGAGTCCATGTGGATTCACAGACTACAAACCCTGAAACCTGGAGGCTTGAATGAAAATTTGGGCCTCATTAATTTTCTTTAGTTCTACCTCTGGAGGTAGATTTTAGACGCCAGGGGGTTGGGTAGCATTAGTCGTGGGACAGTTTTCATCTCAGTGGGTTCATAAAATGGACAGGGGGGAGGAATTACGTAGTGGGTAGGAGGTCCGCAGCTGGTCAGGGTACTAGTAGTGAATAAAGTCCCTGTACCCGTGGAACCAGCAGATGAATAGGTTAAAATATAGTGAGGGAGTCAAGCATAAACATAAAGACAAAAATTCCCGTATATGTCACAATGGCAGAGTATGTAGATTTGCTAGTAAGTTGGTTCATGATAAGGAAGAACAGGAGCGGCTTGCGCTATTATGAGTAAGAAATAATTCTATTATGTGGTATTGACACTTTTTAGTAGGGGATTTTAAAAGGCACTAATATTGTTTTTAAACGTGGGTTTCTTTTTTAATGTTTGTAGCTGATATTAGCACCTTATAGTGATATGCACTAAGATGTAACCAGTTCTTGATCCGCACTGCATGTGCTTGTAATACAAGGTTCACAGATGTATTGTTGTTGTTATGGAGTTTAGCTAGCGTCTCCATGGTAACGCGGCATACTCCCGCAACGTCACTTCCGGCGGAAGTGGACGCAGCCGGCGGTGCCGGGCGGTGAGAACGGCGGCGAGACCAGGGGAGACGCCAGGTGATTGGGTGTGAGGTGGGGGGTAAGTACTTCGTTTAAGTATTTAAATGTTTTTTGTGCAGTGTTTACACATATCCTGAAGAAGGGGAACTGGTCCCCGAAACGTTGATTTCTCTGTTTGCACTATTACAAGAATTTGTGACAGCCTCTGAGTGCCGCCTCGTTTGTGACCGCCATATTCTGGGGGGCCTCACCAAAGCTCTCCACGGAGGAAGGCACCGGAGCGAGACATATCCCTGAGTGGATATTTGGAGTGCCGGGGCAATAAGGTACCATATATATATATATATATATATATATATATATATATATATATATATGTTAATGAGGGGTACTACTGTGCAGTGTAATGAGAATAAGTTTGCACCTTAATCCTAGTTTCGGCCCTGCTAAAGCTAAGAGGTAAGCCAGTGTCTTAGAAATAGACATAATAGATAATAAGGAACTCAAGGTAGTCAAAAAAAAAGGAAAGGTAATCTGCAAGTTAGATAATATTTCCACAGGCAGGTTTATTGCTTTTAGAAATATGTTCCTTTCTATGATCTCTTGCAAAATGTTCAAATCTGCCATGCAAAGGAACATTAAAAGATTTTCTTCATTCTGTTATGTAGGACATAGCTGTCATATTGTCCAGAGTAGATCTAGAGCCTTGTGGTGGTCATTCCGAGTTGATTGCTAGCTGCCGTTGTTCGTAGCGCAGCGATCAGGCAAAAAAATCGTCACTTTTGCGCATGCGTATGGTGTGCACTGCGCACGCACGACGTACTTTCACAGAATCCGATGCAGTTTTACACAAGCTGGAGCGATGCTTTTCAGTCGCACTGCTGATCGTTGAGTGATTAACAGGAAGTGGATGTTTCTGGGCAAAAACTGACCGTTTTCGGGGAGTGTGTGTAAAAACGCAGGCGTGCCAGATAAAAACGCAGGAGTGACAGGGGAAACGGGGGAGTGGCTGGCCGAACGCAGGGCGTGTTTGTGACATCAAAACAGGAACTAAACAGACTGAAGTGATCGCTAGCTAGGAGTAAGTCTCGAGCTACTCTGAAACTGCACAATCTTTTTTTTGTAGCAATGCTGCGATCCTTTCGTTCGCACTTCTGCTAAGATACACTCCCAGAGGGCGGCGGCTTAGCGTTTGCACTGCTGCTGAAAGCAGCTAGCGAGCGAACAGCTCGGAATGAGGGCCAGTGTGTCTAGAGATGTTAAAGAGATGCAACAGTTATTTACCATCTCTCAGTACCTCTCTAAGGTACCTTTAGAAAGGCTATTTTCTTCTGTGACAATTCTCCTTGTATGGATCTTTGTTGGGAGAAGTTATCCTATCCCAGATGAGACATATTTGATGTTATCATTAAAATCAGTAGAGGGTCTAATGCGGGCCTGTAATTTGGAAATTGGCAGAGAATTCCTGTTGGATATCTCCCATATGACATGGGAAGATAGGTATGCTTGACTAGCAGTGACAGATTTTTAAGAAAACCTGAGGAGAGCTAGTGAGTTCCTGCTTAGGAAAGAAAATGTGTAAGAGAGATCTCCCTTAGTGCCGCTAAATCATTGAGAGAAATTGTTGGCTTTGGCAAGAAAGTCAGAACCAATCTCTCTATTGCTCCCCATTTCTTTGGAGGAGGCAGGTTCTATTATCCAAAGCATGTACTGGAAAGAAGGGATGCTTTATCATGATTCAACCTTAGGGATCTTGCCTGTAGATGCCGCTGCTCTGTTGACTGCCCTATTATAGCAGTTTATGATAAAGGCCAATTCTATTATGAAAGATACTGTTAAGTCCCTGTGGTGTATGATTTTAGCAAATTGTTTATGTATACCACTCTCTAGACTCCATATGGTTGGAGAAATGTGGTGACTACTGTTCCAATAGGTAAATTATAAGGTGTGTTTCAGAAGCAAAATAACATGACAGGACACTGGAATAAAAGCATTTTTTCCAATAAAATTGTAACCTACTGTTGTATAGATGTATGGAAATTGGAAGGAAAGCATTCTGGAGATCTATTTTAATGCATAATCCATTCTGGTTTAGTAAAAAGAAAATGCCATGCAAACTCTCCACACGGAATCTTATGGGTTTTGAAAAACTGTTTTGCACTCTTACATTTAATACTGGTCTGAATGACAAATGTTAATTTTTATTTTATGTATTTATATTTGACTAGGTGCTTCATCGCGCCCTACGGGCGCTCTTCACACCGTCACAAGGGGCTACGCCCCCTTAACCCTTGCATGCCTTTCTGGGGTTCAATATTTGTATTATATGGAGTATTACCTGCATTCCTTTGTTAGTGGTTAAATATTGCACAATGAAAGGGCGTGCGATGGTGAAGGAGGCACAGCCCCTTGCGACGGCGTGAACAGTAGGGGGTCTGGAGGCGCCGTGGGTAGGGGAGGGGCAGGTACGGGTGGTGCGGTGGATGGGGAAGGGGGTCTGGAGGCGCTGCAGGTGGTGGAGGGGTAGGTGCGGGGGTGCCATGGGTGGGGGAGGGGTGGGGGAGGGGGGGGACCGCAGATGGAGGAGGGTGTCTGCAGATGCTGCGGGTGGAGGGGGGCAGGTGTGGGGGAAGACATATATGGGGGGTGGATGGTGGAGGAGGTCTGGAGGTGCTGTGGGTGGTGGGGGAGTGGGAGCCACGGGTGGTGTAGGGGTTCTGGAGGCACAGCGTGTGGGGGAGGGGTGGAGTGCCGCATGTGGTGGAGGGGAAGGTGCGGAGGTGTGGTGCATTGAGGAGGCGTCTGGAGGCGCTGTGGGTACTGTACCTGCCAAAAAGGTAGTTGGAGGGCATGCAGTAACAGGGCCAGGACAGGAGTGACAGGGTCAGAACAGGGGTGACAGAGCCAGGATAGGGATAACAGGGCCAGCATAAGGGTGAAAGGGCCAGGATAAGGGTGACGGGGCAAGGCCAGGGGTGACAGGGACATGACAGAACACAGGGCACGGGAGAGATTGGTAATAGGGACAAAACAGTGGTGACAGACAGATGTGTCTTACCGGAGTCACTGCTGCTGGCTGCTGCTGTTCCACTCTAACCTGTTGGGATCTGCTGCTGGTGGAGACTTGGCATGGCTGACGCTCTCAGGCTGGAGTCCTGCTTCCTCTGCCCGTCGGCATCCCTCCCCCCCTCCTCAGTCACACACCGTAGACCTCGCGCAGCTGCCGGGCACTGTGGTAAGGGGTGACTGGTACCCCCAGGAGACGCTGCGGCTGGAGGGAGGAGGGGGTCAGAGCCTGCAAGCAGCTCGGACTTCTGCAGCGCTACCCGCTAGCTAAAGTACGGAACCTGCACAGCAGCAGGTGCCCCACAAAACTGCAGCTAAGAAGTGTGGAGTGTGCTAGAAAGTGACGCTCCTCTGCGCCAGAGAGCCCCTGCTGAGTATGCTGATGTGGGGGGTCAAGCACACAGTGAGCCGGTGCCCGTCTGTCTGTCCGGCATACCCCCTCACACACCCCCATACCTCCCAACTGTCCCGGGGTTCCGGCAGCAGAGCCGGATATAGGGGGAGGGCCAGGGGGTACGTACCATGGACCCCACAGTTTTAGGGGACCCCCGGCTGGAGTAGCTCTGTCCCAGCTCAGAAGCTCCCCCGTCCTGCCAGTAACAGCGGCAGCATTGTACTATAGTCAGCACACGCTGCTGCGTGTTGGCAGGTCTGTGGTGGTGCAGGGAGGCAGCAGTCTCCCTGCTTTCTTCTGCCTGTGCGGGTGTGTAGGGGGGAGCAACCACCCCCTCTGGATTTAGCCTTAGCTTAGGGGCCAAAATTCCATACAAAAAAAAATCCCGGAATTTGAATAAGGGGGCATGGCCACGCGTCCCGCGATTAGGCCACGCCCCCAGCCCCACAGCAGGCACAGCCATGAGATATGGCTCGGCTGTCTCAAGTGCCCTGGGCCCCCTGGACTCATAATCAGCCCCTGGGGGCATGCCAGCAGCTCACAGAGCGCTGGGCATGACCCCTCACTGACGAAAACGGGGGCCCTCCCGTGAAGCCACGCCCTTTTTCGCTGACCACGCCCCTTTTCGCCGAGAGAGTGTGTGTGTGTGTGTGCCCTCCTTCTGCCTGAAGAAAGCTGGGAGGTATGCACCCCTGTCTGCCTGAAGAAAGCTGGGAGGTATGCACCCCTGCCTGTGCCATTCCCATACCATCTGCTTCTGCTCCTCGTCTCCTATAGATTTGCCCAGATCTGTGACTCATTTGACTAACTCCGCCCAGTGTTGTGACTCCGCCCAGCGTTAGCAAATGAAGCACAAAATCACAGATCTGGGCTATTATATAGGAGATAGGGAAGTTATGACTAGGGAGGCCAATCCCGGGATCGGGATCGGCGGGATCCCGGGATTTGGGCCCAAAAATGCCGGGATTTGAATCCCGGGATAGGACCTTCCAGTCCCGAGATTCAAGGGATTACAGTGCGCATGTGCGGGACGGTGGGTGTAAGTAATAACACTTACTATTAGGCGGGCGGCCGCGGCAGCCATGGACAAGCTGAATGCGGCGGCACTTCAAATGTAGCGCCGGCCGCCAGCCAATCAGAGCTGGTGGCTCGGCAGCCAATCAGGGAAGCTGCCGCAGCCAATCAGGAGCCACTGCTGCGGCCGCTTCCCTGATTGGCTGCCGGTCCGCCAGCTCAGGTTGGCTGGTGGCCGGTGCTTCATTTGAAATGCTGCCGCGTTCAGTGAGTCCATGGCTGCCGCGGCCGCCCGCCTAATAGTAAGTGTTATTACTTACACCCACCCTCCCTCCCGCGCCGCTACCAACCCTCCCGCGCCACTACCTACACCCTCCCTCCCGCACCACTACCTACACCCACCCTCCCGCACCGCTACCTACCCCCTCTCTACCTCCCGCACTGCTACCTACACCCTCCCTACCACCCGCACCACTACCTACACCCTCCCTCCAGCGCTGCTCCCTAAAACCTTCACTAGTCCCTACTGCAATCCCGGAATCCCGGGATTGACCGTTTTTCAATCCCGAATCCCGGGATTGAAAAAACGGCCCGGGATTGGCCTCCCTAGTTATGACTGATCAGCTATGCAAAAATGGGTTTTCCATCTCTAATTTGTTCTAGTCGAAGAATGGTTTGCAATATATCATTCAGACGGGACTGCATATCAAATGGTGTACTGTATATGCCTTTGATTAGAAATTAAATGAATGGCAAGTTGACTTGACACCAAGTTGTATTGTCTTTAGCCATTTTGTCTGTGGTAAACTCTCATTACTAAAGTCTAGCTCTGGAAGCACAATGCACAAAGGGCTGCATACAGTATGTTCACCTTGAGTTCTAGGCTTCAGCAACACAAAGGACCTGTGAACCATATAACAAGACATTACTTCTGACAGAAACTCTTGTCCATCCAGATCTACGTATGAGAGACTAGAATAGTCCAGATACTTTGGTCCTAGTTTTGATATGCCTGCTCTAGTGAGCGATGATACCAGGGACGTGCAGTCAGGGGAGGCAGGGGAGGCAGTGCCTCCCCTGCCATTAATGATTCAAATAATATAAAGCAGATACATATTCTGTGTCATATGTATCCACTTTATATTATTATAATCATTGTAGGCCATGTAATTAGTTTGGGAGGCACTAATAGCTAGTGCCTCCCGTAGCCAGTGGAAACGGGGACAAAGCGGGGGCGGGGCCATGCGCTGGGCTGTAAAAGCCCATTACAAAAGAAGGGGAATGCGGCACATATACAAGTGCCTCGCTGGCAGGGAAAGCACGCCCCTGCTAGCGAGGCACCAGTGATTGGACAGCGGATCCAGTGCTGATCCTCTGGTCCAATCACATAGACGCGGCCAGGAGAAGCGACGGGACCCGACAGGTACTGCTGCGGCGGAGCCCGGACACCGGGATGCGGCGCTGACTTAAGAGCGGCTCCCCCCTCCCTGCCTCCTTACTCACGGCACAGCACTGTCCTTGTTGCCGCTGCCGGACCGGCGCCTGTCACCCACAGGCAGAGCGGAAGACACAGAGCAGCAGCAGCAGTACATGGAGCAGGGGGGAGAGCGGAATACATGGGGCGCACCAGCAGCGGTATAGGGTATAGGGTGAGAGCGGAACGGCAGATCTGTCTACTGTGTCCCTCCCTCCTCCTAACTAAAGTGTGTTCCATGTCCCCCCCTCCTCCTAACTAAAGTGTGTTCCATGTCCCCCCCTCCTAACTAAAGTGTGTGCCGTGTCCCCCCCTCTAACTAAAGTGTGTGCCGCGTCCCCCCTCCTAACTAAAGTGTGTGCCATGTCCCCCCTCTAAATAAAGTGTGTGCCGTGTCCCCCCCTCCCCCTCCCCCTACTAACTAAAGTGTGTGCCATGTCCCCCCCTCCTAATTAAAGTGTGTGCCATGTCCCCCCTCCTAACTAAAGTGTGTGCCGTGTCCCCCCTCCCCCTCCTAACTAAAGTGTGTGCCGTGTCCCCCCCTCTAACTAAAGTGTGTGCCGTGTCCCCCCCTCCCCCTACTAACTAAAGTGTGTGTCATGTCCCCCTCTCCTAACTAAAGTGTGTGCCATGTCCCCCCTCTCCCTCCTAACTAAAGTGTGTGCCGTGTCCCCCCTCTAACTAAAGTGTGTGCCATGTCCCCCGCTCCCCCTCCTAACTAAAGTGTGTGCCGTGTCCCCCCTCTAACTAAAGTGTGTGCCATGTCCCCCCCTCCTCCTCCTAACTAAAGTGTGTGCCGTGTCCCCCCCCTCTAACTAAAGTGTGTGCAGTGTCCCCCCCTCTAACTAAAGTGTGTGCAGTGTCCCCCCCTCTAACTAAAGTGTGTGCCATGTCGTCCCCCCAGGCACATAAAGATGGGATCCAGACCCAGCACACAGTCAAGAGCTTTGCCGGTGGTGAGCGAAAACCACACTGTCAGCTCCGAGTCCTGTCCTGCACAATCACTGATAGAGACCCACGTGTGACAGACTGAAGAAGTGAGGAGGCACTGTTCATATCTGGTAAGTGACGGTTGGGGAGATTTAGAGCATTTGTTTGTTCTAATCTATTTTTTAGGCCCCTGTCCTCACCCTCCCTGTAACTCCCTCTTCAGTACTACTGCCCTTACCCTCCCTGTAACTCGCCCCTCATGATCCCTCTAACTCCTTGTCAGCGTCCCTATCCTCACCCTTCCTCTAACTCCCTGTCAGCATCCATGCACTCACTCTCCCTATAATACTCTATGAGCGTCCCTGCCCTCACCCTCCCCGTCAGCATTCCTGCCCTCACCCTCCCTGTATCTCCCCCTCAGCGTCCCTGCCCTCACCCTCCCTGTATCTCCCCCTCAGCGTCCCTGCCCTCACAATCCCTGTATCTCCCCCTCAGCGTCCCAGCCCTCACCCTCCCTGTATCTCCCCCTCAGCGTCCCTGCCCTCACCCTCCCTGTATCTCCCTCTCAGCGTCCCTGCCCTCACCCTCCCTGTATCTCCCCCTCAGCGTCCCTGCCCTCACCCTCCCTGTATCTCCCCCTCAGCGTCCCTGCCCTCACCCTCCCCGTCAGCTTTCCTGCCCTCACCCTACTTGTATCTCCCCCTCAGCGTCCCTGCCCTCACCCTCCCCGTCAGCTTTCGTGCCCTCACCCTCCCTGTATCTCCCCCTCAGCGTCCCTGCCTGCATACAGTGTAATGTGAATAAGATTGCGCTACAGTGTGGCGTAATTTGAATTGGAGGTACTGTTCTCAGGTGCTATTGTGTCCACGCCCCTTCCTTGGGAGACCACACCCCTCTTTTGTGATGCATGCTGTCCCTTTATGAGTTAAGTTAGGGAGGGCACCGAACACCCTTGCATCGGCCCTGAGCGGCGCCTACACTCTGGCCTGCACACACATATCAAGTGAGAGAGGGGGCAGATGGAGATATATATGTGCCTCCCCAGCCAAAGACCTCACCGCACGTCACTGGATGATACTATTCTAAAGTTTGTAAAATAGTTAACTGCTTGTCCCACAATGCATTAGCCCTGCTGATAATTTTTAGAAAGGAGCAAGAAAAAGTGTATCCAGGGAGCATACAGATTATCCTTCCTTTCTGCCTAGCCAAGGACATATAGCAGAGGACCTGCTGCAACTATAATTTTACTAGTTTCTCTAACGTCCTAGTGGATGCTGGGAACTCCGTAAGGACCATGGGGAATAGCGGGCTCCGAAGGAGGCTGGGCACTCTAGAAAGATCTTAGACTACCTGGTGTGCACTGGCTCCTCCCACTATGACCCTCCTCCAAGCCTCAGTTAGATTTCGTGCCCGGCCGAGGTTGGATGCACACTAGGGGCTCTCCTGAGCTCTTAGAAAGTTATAGTCTTAGAATTTGTTATTTTCAGTGAGACCTGCTGGCAACAGGCTCACTGCAGCGAGGGACTAAGGGGAGAAGAAGCGAACTCGCCTGCTTGCAGCCGGATTGGGCTTCTTAGGCTACTGGACACCATTAGCTCCAGAGGGATCGACCGCAGGCCCAGCCTTGATGTTCGGTCCCGGAGCCGCGCCGCCGTCCCCCTTACAGAGCCAGAAGCAAGAAGATGGTCCGGAAAATCGGCGGCATGAAGACTCTGTCTTCACCAAGGTAGCGCACAGCACTGCAGCTGTGCGCCATTGCTCCTCTCACACACTTCACACTCCGGTCACTGAGGGTGCAGGGCGCTGGGGGGGGCGCCCTGAGGCAGCAATAAAAACACCTTGGCTGGCTAAAATACCTCAATATATGGCCCCAGGGGCTATATATGAGGTAAATACCCCTGCCAGAATTCCATAAAAAACGGGAGAATAGGCCGCGAAAAAGGGGCGGAGCCTATCTCCTCAGCACACTGGCGCCATTTTTCCCTCACAGCTCGGCTGGAGGGAAGCTCCCTGGCTCTTCCCTGCACAGTAAGAGGGAAAAGAGAGGGGGGGCATTAAAATTGGCACTGTATACAGTATATTATATAAAAGCTATTAGGGACATAACTCAGTTAGTCCCTGTATATATATAGTGCTCTGGTGTGTGCTGGTATACTCTTACTCTGTCCCCCCAAAGGGCTTTTGTGGGTCCTGTCCTCGTTTAGAGCATTCCCTGTGTGTCTGCGGTGTGTCGGTACGGCTGTGTCGACATGTTGAATGAGGAGGCTTATATGGTGACAGAACAGAGGCCGATATATGTGATGTCGCCCCCTGTGGGGCCGACACCAGAGTGGATGGATAGGTGAAAGGTATTAACCGACAGTGTCAACTCCTTACATAAAAGGGTGGATGACGTAACAGCTGTGGGACAGCCGGCTTCGCAGCCCGTGCCTGCCCAGGCGTCTCAAAGGCCATCAGGGGCTCAAAAACGCCCGCTCTCTCAGATGGCAGACACAGATGTCGACACGGAGTCTGACTCCAGTGTCGACAAGGTGGAGACATATACACAATCCACTAGGAACATCCGTGACGTGATCCCGGCAATAAAAAATGTGTTATACATTTCTGACTTTAACCCAAGCACCTCTAAAAATGGGTTTTAGGTTTGGGGAGAAAAAACAGGCAGTGTTTTGTTCCCCCATCAGATGAATAAATGAAGTGTGTGAAAGCGTGGGTTCCCCCGTTAAGAAACTGGTAATTTATAAAAAGTTACTGATGGCGTACCCTTTCCCGCCAGGTGGATAAGTTACGCTGGGAGATATCCCCTAGGGTGGATAAGGCGCTCACACGTTTGTCAAAAAAGGTGGCACTGCCGTCTTAGGATACGGCCACTTTAATAGGTACCTGTTGATAAAAAACAGGAGGCTATCCTGAAGTCTGTATTTACACACTCAGGTACTAGACTGAGACCTGCAGATAGTGCTGCTGCAGCGTGGTCGGTGACCCTGTCAAACAGGGATACTAGTTGGCAAACATAAAAACATATTAAAGACGTCGTCTTATATATGGGGGATGCACAGAGGGATATTTTGCCGGCTGGCATCCAAAATAAATGTAATGTCCATTCTGTCAGGAGGGTATTAGAGACCTGTCACTGGACAGGTGATGCTGACTTAAAAAGCGCATAGAGAGCCTTATAAGGGTGAGGAATTATTTGGGGATGGTCTCTGGGACCTCGTATCCACAGCAACTGCTGGGAAGAAATAATTTTACCTCAGGTTTCCTCACAGACAAAGGTACAGTCCTTTCGGCTTCAGAAAAGCAAGCGGGTCAAATGGCGCTTCCTTTCTGTACAGAGACAAGGGTAGAGGGAAAAAAGCTGCACCAGTCAGCCTGTTCCCAGAATCAAGATTCTTCCCCCGCCTCCTGTGAGGCCACACCATGACGCGGGTGCTCCACAGGTGTAGCCAGGTACGGTGGGGGGCCGTCTCAAAAATTTCAGCAATTAGTGGGCTCGCTCACAGGTGGATCCCTGTTTCTTTCAAGTAGTGTTTCAGGGGTACAAGCTGGAATTCGAGATGTCTCCCCCCAGCCGTTTTCCTAAAATATGCCTTGCTGACAACTCCCTCAGGCAGGGAGGCTGTGTTAGAGGCAATTAATAAGCGGTATTCCCAGCAGGTAATACTCAAGGTGCCCCTACTTCAACAAGGACGGGGTTACTATTCCACACGGGTTGGGGTACCGAAACCGCATGGTTCGGTGTGACCCATTTTATATTTAAAATCCTTGAACACAAAAATTCAAGTTCAAGATGGAATCGCTCAGGGCGGTTATTCCAAGCCTGGACGAGGGGGATTACATGGTATCCTGGGACATCAAGGATGCTTACCTGCATGTCCCCATTTACCATCCTCGCCAGGAGTACCTCAGATTTGTGGTACAGGATTACCATTACCAAGTCCAGACACTGCCGTTTGGACTGTACATGGCACCGAGGGTGTTTTATCAAGGTAATGGCCGAAATGTTGATACTCCTTCAAAAAAAAGGGAGTTGTAATTATCCCGTACTTGGACAATCTCGTTATAAGGGCGAGGTCCAAGGAGCAGTTGGTAGTCGGGGTAGCACTATTTTGGAAAGTGCTACAACAGCATGGTTGGATTCTAAACAGTCCAAAGTCACAGCTGGTTCCTATGACACGTCTACTGTTCCTGGGGATGGTTCTGGACATAAACCAGAAATAGTGTTTCTCCCGGAGGAGAAAGCCAAGGAGTTGTCATCTCTAGTCAGAGACCTCCTGAAGCCAAAATAGGTAGCGGTGCATCATTGCACGCGAGTCCTGGGAAAAATGGTAGCTTCCTACG
The DNA here is from genome assembly GCF_028390025.1 of Pseudophryne corroboree. NCBI lineage: Eukaryota > Metazoa > Chordata > Amphibia > Anura > Myobatrachidae > Pseudophryne > Pseudophryne corroboree. The sequence goes on from NC_086451.1 coordinate 360,160,565, forward strand.
AAGCAATCCCATTAGGCAGGTTCCATACAAGAACTTTTCAGAGGGACCTGTTGGACAAGTGGTCCGGATCGCATCTTCCGATGCATAGGCTGATAACCCTGTCTCCAAGGACCAGGGTATCTCTACTGTGGTGGCTGCAGAGTGCCCATCTTCAAGAGGGCCGCAGGTTTGGCATACAGGACTAGGTCCTAGTGACCATGGATTCCAGCCTTTGAGGCTGGGAGGCAGTCACACAGGGAAGAAATTTCCAGGGACTTTGGTCAAGTCAGGTTATTTCCCTACACATAAATATTCTGGACCTGAGGGCCATTTACAATGCCCTGAGGCCGGCAAGGCCTCTGCTTCAAAACCAGCCGGTACTGATCCAATCAGACAACATCACGGCAGTCGCCCATGTAAACCAACAGGGCGGCACAAGAAGCAGGATGGCGATGGCAGAAGCCACAAGGATTCTCCGATAGGCGGAAAATCATGTGTTAGCACTGTCAGCAGTGTTCATTCCCGGAGTGGACAACTGGGAAGCGGATCTTCTCAACAGACACGACCTCCACCCGGGAGAATGGGGACTTCCTCCAGAAGTCTTCCAATAGGATTGTACACCATTGGGAAAGGCCACAGGTGGACATGATGGCGTCCCGCCTCAACAAAAAGCTATAAAAGATATTGCACCGGGTCAAGGGACCCTCAGGCGATAGCTATGGACGCTCTGGTAACACCGTGGGTGTACCAGTCGGTTTATGTGTTCTCCCCTCTGCCTCTCATACCAAAGGTACTGAGAATAATAAGAAGGCGAGGAGTAAGAACGATACTCGTGGATGGCCAAGAAGAGCTTGGTACCCAGAACTTCAAGAATTTATATCAGAGGACCCATGGCCTCTGCCACTCAGACAGGACCTGCGGCAGCAGGGGCCCTGTCTGTTCCAAGACTTACCGCGGCTGCGTTTGTCGGCATGGCGGTTGAACGCCGGATCCTGAAGGAAAAGGGCATTCCGGAGGAAGTCATTCCTATGCTTACTAAAGCCAGGAAAGAGGTTACAGCAACTCATTATCACCGCATATGGCGAAAATATGTTGCATGGTGTGAGGCCGAAAGGGCCCCAACAGAGGAATTTCAACTAGGTCGATTTCTGCATTTCCTGCAAGCAGGAGTGACTATGGGCCTTAAATTGGGTTCCATTAAGGTACAGATCTCGGCTCTGTCGATTTTCTTTCAAAAAGAACTAGCTTCAGTACCTGAAGTTCAGACATTTATAAAAGGAGTGCTGCAGAGTCAGCCCCCGTTTGTGCCTCCTGTGGCACCTTGGGATCTCAACGTGGTGTTGAGTTTCTTAAAATCACATTGGTTTGAACCACTAAAAACCGTGGATCTGAAATATCTCACGTGGAAGGTGGTTATGTTATTGGCCTTGGCTTCTGCCAGGCGAGTATCAAAGTTGGCGGCTTTGTCTTGTAAAAGCCCTTATTTGATTTTTCATATGGATAGGGCAGAATTGAGGACTCGTCCCCAGTTTCTCCCAAAGGTGGTGTCAGCGTTTCACCTGAACCAGCCTATTGTGGTGCCTAGGCTACTAGGGACTTGGAGGACTCCAAGTTGCTAGACGTTGTCAGGGCACTGAAAATATATGTTTCCAGAACGGCTAGAGTCAGAAAATCTGACTCGCTGTTTATCCTATATGCACCTAACAAGCTGGGTGCTCCTGCTTCTAAGCAGACTATTGCTCGTTGGATTTGTAGTACAATTCAGCTTGCACATACTGTGGCAGGCCTGCCACAGCCAAAATCTGTCAATGCCCATTCCACAAGGAAGGTGGGCTCATCTTGGGCGGCTGCCCGAGAGGTCTCGGCTTTACAACTTTACCGAGCAGCTACTTGGTCAGGGGCAAACACGTTTGCAAAATTCTACAAATTTGATACCCTGGCTGAGGAGGACCTGGAGTTCTCTCATTCAGTGCTGCAGAGTCATCCGCACTCTCCCGCCCGTTTGGGAGCTTTGGTATAATCCCCATGGTCCTTACGGAGTTCCCAGCATCCACTAGGACGTTAGAGAAAATAAGAATTTACTCACCGGTAATTCTATTTCTCGTAGTCCGTAGTGGATGCTGGGCGCCCATCCCAAGTGCGGTTTATCTGCAATACTTGTACATAGTTATTGTTAACTTAATCGGGTTATTGTTGAGCCATCTGTTGAGAGGCTCTATTGTTTCATACTGTTAACTGTGTTTCATATCACGAGTTGTACGGTGTGATTGGTGTGGCTGGTATGAGTCTTACCCGGGATTCAAAATCCTTCCTTATTGTGTACGCTCGTCCGGGCACAGTACCTAACTGAGGCTTGGAGGAGGGTCATAGTGGGAGGAGCCAGTGCACACCAGGTAGTCTAAGATCTTTCTAGAGTGCCCAGCCTCCTTCGGAGCCCGCTATTCCCCATGGTCCTTACGGAGTTCCCAGCATCCACTACGGACTACGAGAAATAGAATTACCGGTGAGTAAATTCTTATTTTTTCCTCAGTTTTATTTGAGAAATCAGCAGTTTATTACACAATAATGCATTAAGAGCTGCATCAAAAACTGGGAGAAGAGAATTGGCATATCAAGCAGGCCTATGAGAATCCTCAGCGCTATATAATATTATTTTCTAAGTGTAGACTTGAATGCCTGTTTAGAATTTCCATGCACCTCAGATTGCAAATGCAAAGCCCAGTGTGAGGATGGAGTATAGGTTTGGCATAGGTGTCCTGGCAGCTAGAGCCACCCCTGCGATCTGGTATTAGGATTCCCATTCAGAAGTGTTGAATTTATTAGGAAGTGAAAGTTTTAATGACATTGGCCAGCAGTCACATTATCTCTTATTCAGAGATGGGTTTCTACTTTCTAATGTTTTTGTCGACTACAGGTAATATCAGGGAACTTTGGTGGTCATTCCGAGTTGTTCACTCGGTGCCGATTTTCGCTATATTGCGATTAGTCGCTTACTGCGCATGCGCAAGGTTCGCAGAGCGCATGCGCTTAGTTATTTTACTCAAAAGTTAGGTATTTTACTCACGGCATAACGAGGATTTTTCATCGTTCTGGTGATCGTACTGTGATTGACAGGAAGTGGGTGTTTCTGGGCGGAAACTGGCCGTTTTCTGGGCGTGTGCGAAAAAACGCTTGCGTTTCTGGGAAAAACGCGGGAGTGTCTGTAGAAACGGGGGAGTGTCTGGGCGAACGCTGGGTGTGTTTGTGACGTCAAGCCAGGAACGAAACTGACTGAACTGATCGCAGTGTAGGAGTAAGTCTGGAGCTACTCAGAAACTGCTAAGAAATTTCTATTCGCAATTCTGCGAATCTTTCGTTCGCAATTCTGCTAAGCTAAGATACACTCTCAGAGGGCGGCGGCTTAGCGTGTGCAATGCTGTTAAAAACAGCTAGCGAGCGAACAACTCGGAATGAGGGCCTTTGTGTATGTGCCTCAGCTGACGGCCCTGGGAGGATTTATTTATTGATTTTAGTGGCAACATCAGTCTTGAACATGTGCCTACCTCAGACACTGGTTTATTATGATCCATTTTTTACCTCAGAGTCAGGGGGATTATTATTTCCTCACAACTACTGTACTACGTGAGGAGAAGGATGATGATAATAACGCAGTGACAAACCTCTGTGTGTGTCATTTTTGTATATTCATGCCTGATACAGTCAGAGGCGAAATATGCAGTATATCTGTGACAGAAACCAGCGCTGCATTATCTATCATCGGTCTCTGACAGAAAGCTCCTCAGTGCCCAATGTGACTTTAAAGACACAGCTGTCCTAATCCCTTCCTCGGACTCTGCATCTACCACAGAGGGGATATGGGCCCTTGGGTCGACTCAGCTTAGGTCGACAGTCATTAGGTCAACCATGGAAGGTCGACATGTTTTAGGTCGACAGGGACAATAGGTCAACATGGTCATTAGGTTGACAGGTCAAAAGATCGACATGGGTTTTTGGACTTTCTTTGACGTTGTTTTCTTCGTAAAGTGAGGGGGAACCCCAATTAGTGCACCTTGTCTCCTCGCATGGCTCGCTTTGCTCACCATGCTTCGGGCAAGGTACCTCGCTGCGCTCGGCACAGGTTACCATTCTCAATTGTAGTCCACATAGATCGTCAAGTATGAAAAAGTCCAAAAAATTGAAAAAAAGTGAAAAACTCATGTCAACCTTTTGACCTGTTGACCTAGTACATGTCGGCCTAATGACCATGTCGACCTATTGACCATATCATCCTAATGCATGTCGACCTTCATTGGTCGACCTAATGACTGTCAACCTAAGCTGTGTCGACCTAACGAACGTATCCCCACGGAGGAGGAACTTGAGGATTAAGCAATATGGGAAGGACCAGCAATGGGTTTGTCATGAGAGTACCCTTTAATCATATTTCGGGTCTTCACTTGCTGCCAGCTCCGGGCAGAGGTATATTGCCAGCTACGGGCAGTACTTGGACAGGTTAGGTTTGCCTGCTACAGGCAGTTTCAGGGAGTGATAAAATAGATTGGCCTAAACAGGCATCCCTGTGAGAAATCCATATTATTTGTATTTATTTAGTTATATTTGATACGAACAAACTTACCATAATATGGAGAAAGACCTGAATGATTAGCTCAGAGTTGTACCTCAGAATGTGAATTGGCCATCAGGTATTATTTCTGAAGGATTTCTCATAAACCTCCTAATGATAATGTGTGGAACTCCATTCTAAAAGTAAAACATTCTATACCCTTAATACCATGAAATAATGACACGGAGACTTGAATTTGGCAGAAAATTGTTAGCTATTTATTGTACCCTAACCATTAGAAAAAAACCTGTAAAGTAAAAATTAAGTTAACATGCCTATTCAACCGACATATGGTGGCAGAAAAAAGAACGGCTATAACCCACTGAAGAAGATAACCTCAGAACATTAAAAACCCAAACAATCCTAATCTACCACAAACCATACATAGGTAATAGGTGCCCGACTCAGACCTCCACGCTGACTGCCCACCCTGATGGGTGATGACGCTGCCCCCTGATGGGTGATCTAGCGGCCTTAAAAGTCAATGGAGGTGAGTGCACCTAAACCACACCAATACTGTAAAAACTGTGACTAACAAGTCAAACTATAACCTGACGTTCTTTTCTGCCAACAAATAGTCAACGATAAACCACAACCCAAAGCCAAGACACTCCGCGCCAAAACATCTACCTAATGGGGTGGGAGGGCGGGAAGGCAAACTAGCAGAGAGAGACCCCTAGATGACCTATACCACCCTATATATGCTGATCCCTCCCCTATCTACCATTGGCTGTACTTTTCATAACCCCTTATGTCCACACCCATCACAGGAGGTTTATCTCTCTCCATTCCTATGCCTGTCATTTCGTTCTCCTTCCTTCTGATAAATGCTGTGTCCCAGATGAGGGAGTAGTGGACACTTATATCCATTTTTGCAATATATAAGGAAATAACAGGGTGTCAGCCAGAGAGACTGAGACTGTGCCTTCATCCTTCAGTGCTGAAGAAAAATCTGATTCAGTGAGTGTAAAGGTGGGTACACAGTGATGAGCGGGTTCGGTTCCTCGGAAACCGAACCCCCCCTCGAACTTCACCCATTTTACATGGGTCCAAGGCATACTCGGATTCTCCCGTATGGCTCGGTTAACCCGAGCGCGCCCGAACGTCATCATCCCACTGTCGGATTCTCGCGAGATTCGGATTCTATATAAACAGCCGCGCGTCGCCGCCATTTTCACTCGTGCATTGGAAATGTTAGGGAGAGGACGTGGCTGGCGTCCTCTCCGTTTATTAATAATATTTGTGCTTATTGCTTAATTGTGGGGACTGGGGAGCAGCTGTATTATATAGGAGGAGTACAGTGCAGAGTTTTGCTGACAGTGACCACCAGTATACGTTGTCTGCCTGAAAAACACTCCATATCTGTGCTCAGTGTGCTGCATATATCTGTGCTCACACTGCTTAATTGTGGGGACTGGGGAGCAGCTGTATTATATAGGAGTAGTACAGTGCAGAGTTTTGCTGACCAGTGACCACCAGTATACGTTGTCTGCCTGAAAAACACTCCATATCTGTGCTCAGTGTGCTGCATATATCTGTGCTCACACTGCTTAATTGTGGGGACTGGGGAGCAGCTGTATTATATAGGAGTAGTACAGTGCAGAGTTTTGCTGACCAGTGACCACCAGTATACGTTGTCTGCCTGAAAAACACTCCATATCTGTGCTCAGTGTGCTGCATATATCTGTGCTCACACTGCTTTATTGTGGGCACTGGGGACCACCAGTATATTATATAGGAGGAGTACAGTGCAGAGTTTTGCTGACCAGTGACCACCAGTATACGTTGTCTGCCTGAAAAACACTCCATATCTGTGCTCAGTGTGCTGCATATATCTGTGCTCACACTGCTTTATTGTGGGCACTGGGGACCACCAGTATATTATATAGGAGGAGTACAGTGCAGAGTTTTGCTGACCAGTGACCACCAGTATACGTTGTCTGCCTGAAAAACACTCCATATCTGTGCTCAGTGTGCTGCATATATCTGTGCTCACACTGCTTTATTGTGGGCACTGGGGACCACCAGTATATTATATAGGAGGAGTACAGTGCAGAGTTTTGCTGACCAGTGACCACCAGTATACGTTGTCTGCCTGAAAAACACTCCATATCTGTGCTCAGTGTGCTGCATATATCTGTGCTCACACTGCTTTATTGTGGGCACTGGGGACCACCAGTATATTATATAGGAGGAGTACAGTGCAGAGTTTTGCTGACCAGTGACCACCAGTATACGTTGTCTGCCTGAAAAACACTCCATATCTGTGCTCAGTGTGCTGCATATATCTGTGCTCACACTGCTTTATTGTGGGCACTGGGGACCACCAGTATATTATATAGGAGGAGTACAGTGCAGAGTTTTGCTGACAGTGACCACCAGTATATATAGCAGTACGGTACGGAAGGCCACTGCTCTACCTACCTCTGTGTTGTCAAGTATACTATCCATCCATACCTGTGGTGCATTTCAGTTGTGCGCAGTATATATAGTAGTAGGCCATTGCTATTGATACTGGCATATAATTCCACACATTAAAAAATGGAGAACAAAAATGTGGAGGTTAAAATAGGGAAAGATCAAGATCCACTTCCACCTCGTGCTGAAGCTGCTGCCACTAGTCATGGCCGAGACGATGAAATGCCATCAACGTCGTCTGCCAAGGCCGATGCCCAATGTCATAGTAGAGAGCATGTAAAATCCAAAAAAAAAAGTTCAGTAAAAATGACCCAAAAATCAAAATTGAAAGCGTCTGATGAAAAGCGTAAACTATATGCCATTTACGACACGGAGTGGCAAGGAACGGCTGAGGCCCTGGCCTATGTTCATGGCTAGTGGTTCAGATTAACATGAGGATGGAAGCACTCATCCTCTCGCTAGAAAAATGAAAAGACTTAAGCTGGCAAAAGCAGAGCAAAGAACTGTGCGTTCTTCTAAATCACAAATCCCCAAGGAGAGTCCGATTGTGTCAGTTGCGATGCCTGACCTTCCCAACACTGGACGGGAAGAGCTTGCGCCTTCCACCATTTGCACGCCCCCTGCAAGTGCTGGAAGGAGCACCTGTAGTCCAGTTCCTGATAGTCAAATTGAAGATGTCACCGTTGAAGTACACCAGGATGAGGATATGGGTGTTGCCGGCGCTGGGGAGGAAATTGACAAGGAGGATTCTGATGGTGAGGTGGTTTGTTTAAGTCAGGCACCCGGGGAGACACCTGTTGTCCGTGGGACGAATATGGCCATTGACATGCCTGGTCAAAATACAAAAAAAATCACCTCTTCGGTGTGGAATTATTTCAACACAAATGCGGACAACAGGTGTCAAGCCGTGTGTTGCCTTTGTCAAGCTGTAATAAGTAGGGGTAAGGACGTTAACCACCTAGGAACATCCTCCCTTATACGTCACTTGGTCCGCATTCATCAGAAGTCAGTGACAAGTACAAAAACTTTGGATGACAGCGGAAGCAGTCCACTGACCACTAAATCCCTTCCTCTTGTAACCAAGCTCCTGCAAACCACACCACCAACTCCCTCAGTGTCAATTTCCACCTTACACAGGAAAGCCAATAGTTCTGCAGGCCATGTCACTGGCAAGTCTGACGAGTCCTCTCCTGCCTGGGATTCCTCCGATGCATCCTTGAGTGTAACGCCTACTGCTGCTGGCGCTGCTGTTGTTGCTGCTGGGAGTCGATCATCATCCCAGAGGGGAAGTCGGAAGACCACTTGTACTACTTCCAGTAAGCAATTGACTGTCCAACAGTCCTTTGCGAGGAAGATGAAATATCACAGCAGTCATCCTGCTGCAAAGCGGATAACTCAGGTCTTGTCAGCCTGGGTGGTGAGAAACGTGGTTCCGGTATCCACCGTTAATTCAGAGGCAACTAGAGACTTGTTTGAGGTACTGTGTCCCCGGTACCAAATACCATCTAGGTTCCATTTCTCTAGGCAGGCGATACCGAAAATGTACACAGACGTCAGAAAAAGAGTCACCAGTGTCCTAAAAAATGCAGCTGTACCCAATGTCCACTTAACCACGGACATGTGGACAAGTGGAGCAGGGCAGACTCAGGACTATATGACTGTGACAGCCCACTGGGTAGATGTATTGCCTCCCGCAGCAAGAACAGCAGCGGCGGCACCAGTAGCAGCATCTCGCAAACGCCAACTCGTTCCTAGGCAGGCTACGCTTTGTATCACCGCTTTCCATAAGAGGCACACAGCTGACAACCTCTTACGGAAACTGAGGAACACCATCGCAGAATGGCTTACCCCAATTGGACTCTCCTTGGGATTTGTGACATCGGACAACGCCAGCAATATTGTGCGTGCATTACATCTGGGCAAATTCCAGCACGTCCCATGTTTTGCACATACATTGAATTTGGTGGTGCAGAATTATTTAAAAAACGACAGGGGCGTGCAAGAGATGCTGTCGGTGGCCCGAAGAATTGCGGGCCACTTTCGGCATTCAGCCACCGCGTGCCGAAGACTGGAGCACCACCAAACACTCCTGAACCTGCCCTGCCATCATCTGAAGCAAGAGGTGGTAACGAGGTGGAATTCAACCCTCTATATGCTTCAGAGGATGGAGGAGCAGCAAAAGGCCATTCAAGCCTATACATCTGCCCACGATATAGGCAAAGGAGGGGGAATGCACCTGACTCAAGCGCAGTGGAGAATGATTTCAACGTTGTGCAAGGTTCTGCAACCCTTTGAACTTGCCACACGTGAAGTCAGTTCAGACACTGCCAGCCTGAGTCAGGTCATTCCCCTCATCAGGCTTTTGCAGAAGAAGCTGGAGACATTGAAGGAGGAGCTAAAACAGAGCGATTCCGCTAGGCATGTGGGACTTGTGGATGGAGCCCTTCATTCGCTTAACCAGGATTCACGGGTGGTCAATCTGTTGAAATCAGAGCACTACATTTTGGCCACCGTGCTCGATCCTAGATTTAAAACCTACCTTGTATCTCTCTTTCCGGCAGACACAAGTCTGCAGAGGTTCAAAGACCTGCTGGTGAGAAAATTGTCAAGTCAAGCGGAACGTGACCCGTTAACAGCTCCTCCTTCACATTTTCCCGCAACTGGGGGTGCGAGGAAAAGGCTAAGAATTCCGAGCCCACCCGCTGGCGGTGATGCAGGGCAGTCTGGAGCGAATGCTGACATCTGGTCCGGACTGAAGGACCTGCCAACGATTACTGACATGTCGTCTACTGTCACTGCATATGATTCTCTCACCATTGAAAGAATGGTGGAGGATTATATGAGTGACCGCATCCAAGTAGGCACGTCAGACAGTCCGTACGTATACTGGCAGGAAAAAGAGGCAATTTGGAGGCCCTTGCACAAACTGGCTGTTTTTTACCTAAGTTGCCCACCCTCCAGTGTGTACTCCGAAAGAGTGTTTAGTGCAGCCGCTCACCTTGTCAGCAATCGGCGTACGAGGTTACTTCCAGAAAATGTGGAGAAGATGATGTTCATCAAAATGAATTATAATCAATTCCTCCGTGGAGACATTCACCAGCAGCAATTGCCTCCAGAAAGTACACAGGGATCTGAGATGGTGGATTCCAGTGGGGACGAATTAGTAATCTGTGAGGGGGATGTACACAGTGAAAGGGGTGAGGAATCGGAGGATGATGATGAGGTGGACATCTTGCCTCTGTAGAGCCAGTTCGTGCAAGGAGAGATTGATTGCTTCTTTTTTGGTGGGGGCCCAAACCAACCAGTCATTTCAGTCACAGTCGTGTGGCAGACCCTGTCGCTGAAATGATGGGTTCGTTAAAGTGTGCATGTCCTGTTTATACAACATAAGGGTGGGTGGGAGGGCCCAAGGACAATTCCATCTTGCACCTCTTTTTTCTTTCATTTTTCTTTTGCATCATGTGCTGTTTGGGGACAATTTTTTTGAAGTGCCATCCTGTTTGACACTGCAGTGCCACTCCTAGATGGGCCAGGCGTTTGTGTCGGCCACTTGTGTCGCTTAGCTTAGTCACACAGCGACCTCGGTGCGCCTCTTTTTTTCTTTGCATCATGTGCTGTTTGGGGACAATTTTTTTGAAGTGCCATCCTGCCTGACACTGCAGTGCCACTCCTAGATGGGCCAGGTGTATGTGTCAGCCACTTGTGTCGCTTAGCTTAGTCACACAGCGACCTTGGTGCGCCTCTTTTTTTCTTTGCATCATGTGCTGTTTGGGGACAATTTTTTTAAAGTGCCATCCTGCCTGACACTGCAGTGCCACTCCTAGATGGGCCAGGTGTTTGTGTCGGCCACTTGTGTCGCTTAGCTTAGCCATCCAGCGACCTTGTTGCACCTCTTTTTTTTCTTTGCATCATGTGCTGTTTGGGGACTATTTTTTTGAAGTGCCATCCTGTCTGACACTGCAGTGCCACTCCTAGATGGGCCAGGTGTTTGTGTTGGCCACTTGTGTCACTTAGCTTAGCCATCCAGCGACCTCGGTGCAAATTTTAGGACTAAAAATAATATTGTGAGGTGTGAGGTGTTCAGAATAGACTGAAAATTAGTGGAAATTATGGTTATTGAGGTTAATAATACTATGGGATCAAAATGACCCCCAAATTCTATGATTTAAGCTGTTTTTGAGGGTTTTTTGTAAAAAAAAACACCCGAATCCAAAACACACCCGAATCCGCCAAAAAAAATTCAGGGAGGTTTTGCCAAAACGCGTCCGAATCCAAAACACGGCCGCGGAATCGAATCCAAAACCAAAACACAAAACCCGAAAAATTTCCGGTGCACATCACTAGTACACATTGGCCGATATATCAGCCGTTCTCTTGAACGGCCGATATATCGCGGGTCTGTCGGCCAGTGTGTACGGCCGATATGTTTACAGACATATTGCGTCAGCCCCGCAGCACAGCCGACGGCCAATATATCTACCGATATATTGGCGCTTCGCTGTGTGGCGCATCCATAGATATATCTGCCGATCAATTGATCGGCAGATATATCTGTCAGTGTGTACCCACCTTTAGCCCCGCCCAGCTGCTAGTGTGCATGTGACCGGTGCACAACCTAGCCTGCTGGGCAAGTGCAACTTCACTGTTAGTGACGGCAGGTTAGTGATTTAAAAATTTCACTTCCCTGCCTTACAGCGGAAAATCCGTATGCTTACTACATAACCCACCAGCTGTTGCTAGGTGGCAAACCTCCCTACGGACAATTATATATGCACTTGGCTAAAACCCACTGTTTGGTAAATGACATACTGCGTTAAGGCAGTTTTTAGGGTACAGTACCTAAAACTCTTTCAACACACCTAGTTGTATACAGATGGGTCTCAATTCATTAGTACATAATCAGTGAAAAACAATAGGGTTTCAATATTGCTACGTGTGCGTGTGTGTGTGTGTGTGTGTGTGTGTGTGTGTGTGTGTGTACCTTGATACTGAACCCACTGTCTGTGTGTAGGGTGGCACTAACCCTTGTGGGTGTGTATGGTGACAATGACCCCTGTGTGCCACTGCAGGGCAGCCCTCTGAGTGACACTAGGCATGCCCATAAGTGGAGCTAGACACGCCCTTTAGGCGGAGCTTGACATGCCCCCTCAGCGGCATGAAGTGCGAACTCTCATGCCATAGAGAATTTCCCTGAAACTGGTTTCCAAAAGTAGGTAAGTATGCTGTGATCCCTTACCATTATGACATCCACTACACACCAGGGACGTGCAGTCAGGGGAGGCAATGCCTCCCCTGTCATTAATTAATAAAATAATACAAAGTAGATACTTATGACACATATTCTGTGTCATAAGTATTAGAGATGAGCGGGTTCGGTTTCTCTGAATCCGAACCCGCACGAACTTCATGTTTTTTTTCACGGGTCCGAGCGACTCGGATCTTCCCGCCTTGCTCGGTTAACCCGAGCGCGCCCGAACGTCATCATGACGCTGTCGGATTCTCGCGAGACTCGGATTCTATATAAGGAGCCGCGCGTCGCCGCCATTTTCACACGTGCATTGAGATTGATAGGGAGAGGACGTGGCTGGCGTCCTCTCCATTTAGATTAGAAGAGAGAGAGAGAGAGAGAGAAATTGACCTGATTTACTGGAGCTTAGGAGTACTGTAGAAGTGTAGAGAGTGCGGAGTTTACTAGTGACTGACCACAGTGACCACCAGACAGTGCAGTTTTATTTAATATATCCGTTCTCTGCCTGAAAAAAACGATACACACAGTGACTCAGTCACATACCATATCTGTGTGCACTGCTCAGCCCAGTGTGCTGCATCATCTATGTATATATATCTGACTGTGCTCAGCTCACACAGCTTATAATTGTGGGGGAGACTGGGGAGCACTGCAGTGCCAGTTAATAGTTATAGGTTATAGCAGGAGCCAGGAGTACATATTATATTAAAATTAAACAGTGCACACTTTTGCTGCAGGAGTGCCACTGCCAGTGTGACTGACCAGTGACCTGACCACACTGACCACCAGTATAGTTAGTAGTATACTATATTGTGTGATTGCCTGAAAAAGTTAAACACTCGTCGTGTGACTTCACTTGTGTGGTGTTTTTTTTTTTATTCTATAAAAAACTCATTCTGCTGACAGACAGTGTCCAGCAGGTCCGTCATTATATAATATATACCTGTCCGGCTGCAGTAGTGATATATATATATTTTTTATATCATTATTTATCATCCAGTCGCAGCAGACACAGTACGGTAGTTCACGGCTGTAGCTACCTCTGTATCGGCACTCGGCAGTCCGTCCATAATTGTATACCACCTACCCGAGGTTTTTTTTTTCTTTCTTCTTTATACATACATACTACTACATCTCTTTATCAACCAGTCTATATTAGCAGCAGACACAGTACGGTAGTTCACGGCTGTAGCTACCTCTGTGTCGGCACTCGGCAGTCCGTCCATAATTGTATACCACCTACCCGTGGTTTTTTTTTCTTTCTTCTTTATACATACATACTACTACATCTCTTTATCAACCAGTCTATATTAGCAGCAGACACAGTACAGTACGGTAGTTCACGGCTGTAGCTACCTCTGTGTCGGCACTCGGCAGTCCGTCCATAATTGTATACCACCTACCCGTGGTTTTTTTTTCTTTCTTCTTTATACATACATACTACTACATCTCTTTATCAACCAGTCTATATTAGCAGCAGACACAGTACGGTAGTTCACGGCTGTAGCTACCTCTGTGTCGGCACTCGGCAGTCCGTCCATAATTGTATACCACCTACCCGTGGTTTTTTTTTCTTTCTTCTTTATACATACATACTACTACATCTCTTTATCAACCAGTCTATATTAGCAGCAGACACAGTACAGTACGGTAGTTCACGGCTGTAGCTACCTCTGTGTCGGCACTCGGCAGTCCGTCCATAATTGTATACCACCTACCCGTGGTTTTTTTTTCTTTCTTCTTTATACATACATACTACTACATCTCTTTATCAACCAGTCTATATTAGCAGCAGACACAGTACAGTACGGTAGTCCACGGCTGTAGCTACCTCTGTGTCGGCACTCGGCAGTCCGTCCATAATTGTATACCACCTACCCGAGGTTTTTTTTTCTTTCTTCTTTATACATACATACTACTACATCTCTTTATCAACCAGTCTATATTAGCAGCAGACACAGTACAGTACGGTAGTTCACGGCTGTAGCTACCTCTGTGTCGGCACTCGGCAGTCCGTCCATAATTGTATACCACCTACCCGTGGTTTTTTTTTCTTTCTTCTTTATACATACATACTACTACATCTCTTTATCCACCAGTCTATATTAGCAGCAGACACAGTACGGTAGTTCACGGCTGTAGCTACCTCTGTGTCGGCACTCGGCAGTCCGTCCATAATTGTATACCACCTACCCGAGCTTTTTTTTTCTTTCTTCTTTATACATACATACTACTACATCTCTTTATCAACCAGTCTATATTAGCAGCAGACACAGTACAGTACGGTAGTTCACGGCTGTAGCTACCTCTGTGTCGGCACTCGGCAGTCCGTCCATAATTGTATACTAGTATCCATCCATCTCCATTGTTTACCTGAGGTGCCTTTTAGTTGTGCCTATTAAAATATGGAGAACAAAAATGTTGAGGTTCCAAAATTAGGGAAAGATCAAGATCCACTTCCACCTCGTGCTGAAGCTGCTGCCACTAGTCATGGCCGAGACGATGAAATGCCAGCAACATCGTCTGCCAAGGCCGATGCCCAATGTCATAGTACAGAGCATGTCAAATCCAAAACACCAAATATCAGTAAAAAAAGGACTCCAAAACCTAAAATAAAATTGTCGGAGGAGAAGCGTAAACTTGCCAATATGCCATTTACCACACGGAGTGGCAAGGAACGGCTGAGGCCCTGGCCTATGTTCATGGCTAGTGGTTCAGCTTCACATGAGGATGGAGGCACTCAGCCTCTCGCTAGAAAAATGAAAAGACTCAAGCTGGCAAAAGCAGTAGCACCGCAAAGAACTGTGCGTTCTTCGAAATCCCAAATCCACAAGGAGAGTCCAATTGTGTCGGTTGCGATGCCTGACCTTCCCAACACTGGACGTGAAGAGCATGCGCCTTCCACCATTTGCACGCCCCCTGCAAGTGCTGGAAGGAGCACCCGCAGTCCAGTTCCTGATAGTCAGATTGAAGATGTCAGTGTTGAAGTACACCAGGATGAGGAGGATATGGGTGTTGCTGGCGCTGGGGAGGAAATTGACCAGGAGGATTCTGATGGTGAGGTGGTTTGTTTAAGTCAGGCACCCGGGGAGACACCTGTTGTCCGTGGGAGGAATATGGCCGTTGACATGCCTGGTGAAAATACCAAAAAAATCAGCTCTTCGGTGTGGAGGTATTTCAACAGAAATGCGGACAACAGGTGTCAAGCCGTGTGTTCCCTTTGTCAAGCTGTAATAAGTAGGGGTAAGGACGTTAACCACCTCGGAACATCCTCCCTTATACGTCACCTGCAGCGCATTCATAATAAGTCAGTGACAAGTTCAAAAACTTTGGGTGACAGCGGAAGCAGTCCACTGACCAGTAAATCCCTTCCTCTTGTAACCAAGCTCACGCAAACCACCCCACCAACTCCCTCAGTGTCAATTTCCTCCTTCCCCAGGAATGCCAATAGTCCTGCAGGCCATGTCACTGGCAATTCTGACGATTCCTCTCCTGCCTGGGATTCCTCCGATGCATCCTTGCGTGTAACGCCTACTGCTGCTGGCGCTGCTGTTGTTGCTGCTGGGAGTCGATGGTCATCCCAGAGGGGAAGTCGTAAGACCACTTTTACTACTTCCACCAAGCAATTGACTGTCCAACAGTCCTTTGCGAGGAAGATGAAATATCACAGCAGTCATCCTGCTGCAAAGCGGATAACTGAGGCCTTGGCATCCTGGGTGGTGAGAACCGTGGTTCCGGTATCCATCATTACTGCAGAGCCAACTAGAGACTTGTTGGAGGTACTGTGTCCCCGGTACCAAATACCATCTAGGTTCCATTTCTCTAGGCAGGCGATACCGAAAATTTACACAGACCTCAGAAAAAAAGTCACCAGTGTACTAAAAAAGTGAAGCTGTACCCAATGTCCACTTAACCACGGACATGTGGACAAGTGGAGCAGGGCAGGGTCAGGACTATATGACTGTGACAGCCCACTGGGTAGATGTATGGACTCCCGCCGCAAGAACAGCAGCGGCGGCACCAGTAGCAGCATCTCGCAAACGCCAACTCTTTCCTAGGCAGGCTACGCTTTGTATCACCGGTTTCCAGAATACGCACACAGCTGAAAACCTCTTACGGCAACTGAGGAAGATTATCGCGGAATGGCTTACCCCAATTGGACTCTCCTGTGGATTTGTGGCATCGGACAACGCCAGCAATATTGTGTGTGCATTAAATATGGGCAAATTCCAGCACGTCCCATGTTTTGCACATACCTTGAATTTGGTGGTGCAGAATTATTTAAAAAACGACAGGGGCGTGCAAGAGATGCTGTCGGTGGCCAGAAGAATTGCGGGACACTTTCGGCGTACAGGCACCACGTACAGAAGACTGGAGCACCACCAAAAACTACTGAACCTGCCCTGCCATCATCTGAAGCAAGAAGTGGTAACGAGGTGGAATTCAACCCTTTATATGCTTCAGAGGTTGGAGGAGCAGCAAAAGGCCATTCAAGCCTATACAATTGAGCACGATATAGGAGGTGGAATGCACCTGTCTCAAGCGCAGTGGAGAATGATTTCAACGTTGTGCAAGGTTCTGCTGCCCTTTGAACTTGCCACACGTGAAGTCAGTTCAGACACTGCCAGCCTGAGTCAGGTCATTCCCCTCATCAGGCTTTTGCAGAAGAAGCTGGAGACATTGAAGGAGGAGCTAACACGGAGCGATTCCGCTAGGCATGTGGGACTTGTGGATGGAGCCCTTAATTCGCTTAACAAGGATTCACGGGTGGTCAATCTGTTGAAATCAGAGCACTACATTTTGGCCACCGTGCTCGATCCTAGATTTAAAGCCTACCTTGGATCTCTCTTTCCGGCACACACAAGTCTGCTGGGGTTGAAAGACCTGCTGGTGAGAAAATTGTCAAGTCAAGCGGAACGCGACCTGTCAAAATCTCCTCCTTCACATTCTCCCGCAACTGGGGGTGCGAGGAAAAGGCTCAGAATTCCGAGCCCACCCGCTGGCGGTGATGCAGGGCAGTCTGGAGCGACTGCTGATGCTGACATCTGGTCCGGACTGAAGGACCTGACAACGATTACGGACATGTCGTCTACTGTCACTGCATATGATTCTCTCACCATTGAAAGAATGGTGGAGGATTATATGAGTGACCGCATCCAAGTAGGCACGTCACACAGTCCATACGTATACTGGCAGGAAAAAGAGGCAATTTGGAGGCCATTGCACAAACTGGCTTTATTCTACCTAAGTTGCCCTCCCACAAGTGTGTACTCCGAAAGAGTGTTTAGTGCCGCCGCTCACCTTGTCAGCAATCGGCGTACGAGGTTACATCCAGAAAATGTGGGGAAGATGATGTTCATTAAAATGAATTATAATCAATTCCTCCGCGGAGACATTGACCAGCAGCAATTGCCTCCACAAAGTACACAGGGAGCTGAGATGGTGGATTCCAGTGGGGACGAATTGATAATCTGTGAGGAGGGGGATGTACACGGTGATATATCGGAGGATGATGATGAGGTGGACATCTTGCCTCTGTAGAGCCAGTTTGTGCAAGGAGAGATTAATTGCTTCTTTTTTGGGGGGGGTCCAAACCAACCCGTCATATCAGTCACAGTCGTGTGGCAGACCCTGTCACTGAAATGATGGGTTGGTTAAAGTGTGCATGTCCTGTTTTGTTTATACAACATAAGGGTGGGTGGGAGGGCCCAAGGACAATTCCATCTTGCACCTCTTTTTTTCTTTTATTTTTCTTTGCGTCATGTGCTGTTTGGGGAGGGTTTTTTGGAAGGGACATCCTGCGTGACACTGCAGTGCCACTCCTAAATGGGCCCGGTGTTTGTGTCGGCCACTAGGGTCGCTTATCTTACTCACACAGTCAGCTACCTCATTGCGCCTCTTTTTTTCTTTGCGTCATGTGCTGTTTGGGGAGTGTTTTTTGGAAGGGCCATCCTGCGTGACACTGCAGTGCCACTCCTAGATGGGCCCGGTGTTTGTGTCGGCCACTAGGGTCGCTAATCTTACTCACACAGCTACCTCATTGCGCCTCTTTTTTTCTTTGCGTCATGTGCTGTTTGGGGAGTGTTTTTTGGAAGGGCCATCCTGCGTGACACTGCAGTGCCACTCCTAGATGGGCCCGGTGTTTGTGTCGGCCACTAGGGTCGCTAATCTTACTCACACAGCTACCTCATTGCGCCTCTTTTTTTCTTTGCGTCATGTGCTGTTTGGGGAGGGTTTTTTGGAAGGGCCATCCTGTGTGACACTGCAGTGCCACTCCTAGATGGGCCCGGTGTTTGTGTTGGCCACTAGGGTCGCTAATCTTACTCACACAGCTACCTCATTGCGCCTCTTTTTTCTTTGCGTCATGTGCTGTTTGGGGAGGGTTTTTTGGAAGGGACATCCTGCGTGACACTGCAGTGCCACTCCTAAATGGGCCCGGTGTTTGTGTCGGCCACTAGGGTCGCTAATCTTACTCACACAGCTACCTCATTGCGCCTCTTATTTTCTTTGCGTCATGTGCTGTTTGGGGAGGGTTTTTTGGAAGGGACATCCTGCGTGACACTGCAGTGCCACTCCTAAATGGGCCCGGTGTTTGTGTCGGCCACTAGGGTCGCTAATCTTACTCACACAGCTACCTCATTGCGCCTCTTATTTTCTTTGCGTCATGTGCTGTTTGGGGAGGGTTTTTTGGAAGGGACATCCTGCGTGACACTGCAGTGACACTCCTAAATGGGCCCGGTGTTTGTGTCGGCCACTAGGGTCGCTAATCTTACTCACACAGCTACCTCATTGCGCCTCTTATTTTCTTTGCGTCATGTGCTGTTTGGGGAGGGTTTTTTGGAAGGGACATCCTGCGTGACACTGCAGTGACACTCCTAAATGGGCCCGGTGTTTGTGTCGGCCACTAGGGTCGCTAATCTTACTCACACAACTACCTCATTGCGCCTCTTTTTTTCTTTGCGTCATGTGCTGTTTGGGGAGGGTTTTTTGGAAGGGACATCCTGCGTGACACTGCAGTGCCACTCCTAGATGGGCCCGGTGTTTGTGTCGGCCACTAGGGTCGCTAATCTTACTCACACAGCTACCTCATTGCGCCTCTTATTTTCTTTGCGTCATGTGCTGTTTGGGGAGGGTTTTTTGGAAGGGACATCCTGCGTGACACTGCAGTGACACTCCTAAATGGGCCCGGTGTTTGTGTCGGCCACTAGGGTCGCTTATCTTACTCACACAGTCAGCTACCTCATTGCGCCTCTTTTTTTCTTTGCGTCATGTGCTGTTTGGGGAGGGTTTTTTGGAAGGGACATCCTGCGTGACACTGCAGTGCCACTCCTAGATGGGCCAGGTGTTTGTGTCGGCCACTAGGGTCGCTTAGCTTAGTCATCCAGCGACCTCGGTGCAAATTTTAGGACTAAAAATAATATTGTGAGGTGTGAGGTATTCAGAATAGACTGAAAATGAGTGGAAATTATGGTTTTTGAGGTTAATAATAATATGGGATCAAAATGACCCCCAAATTCTATGATTTAAGCTGTTTTTTAGGGTTTTTTGAAAAAAACACCCGAATCCAAAACACACCCGAATCCGACAAAAAAAATTCGGTGAGGTTTTGCCAAAACGCGGTCGAACCCAAAACACGGCCGCGGAACCGAACCCAAAACCAAAACACAAAACCCGAAAAATTTCAGGCGCTCATCTCTAATAAGTATCTGCTTTAGGCTGTGTATTATTTTAATAATTTTTGCCCTATAAAAAAAACGTTTTAAATTAGTTTCGGAGGCACCGTTCTCGGTGCCTCCCGTTGTCAGTATGAAAAGGCCGTAAGCGGGGGGCGGGGCCAAGCACTTGACAGAGAAAGCCTGTTTACAAACGCAGCAGAAGCGGCACCTAACAGTGGTGCCGCTTTGACAGGGGCGTGATCTCAGTCCTTCCCCTGTCACTGGGGAAGATGTGATTGGGCAGTGGGCTGGGCAGGGCCGGTCCGATCATAACTTCAGGACCTGGTCCAGGCTGCCGCTGCGTACGACGCGGGCACAACATTTAGGAGGGCACCGCTGGCCAACTTACCCTGCTGCAGTAAGTATATGCGTGCGCACGGGGCTGCCTGGTGCGCACAGGCACCCCCCTCTCACACGCCTGCTCCGGTGCTGCCAATAATTGATGTGTGTGTGTGTGTGTGTGTCCCCCGCACCCCCGCACGGCGCACGGAATCCTCGAGTCCTTCCTCAGCCTCCACGCTCCTGGCGACCCGTCCCTGGTGTAAGGCAGCTAGAGCAGAGGAGAGCTGCTTGTCATGAGCAGGAGGAGCCGGCAGAGCGGGACACACGGCGGGAGCCTGGCGGCTCCTGTGTATGGCTGCTCTCCAGTCTAGGGAGGGAGCGACGGCGGCCGGGACTCGGGAGCTACAGGAAGCAGGTGACATTAATGTTTATCTGCCGGCTTCTTACTAGCACTGCTCCCATCCGCCCCCCCCAGCTCAGCACCACTGCTTCCATCTTGCCATGCACCAATGCTACCATCCTGCCCCCCTGCCCTGCACCAATGCTTCCATCCTGCCCCCCCCTGCTTCTCACCACTACTTCCATCCTACCCTCCCTGTTCCGCACCACTGCTCCCATTCTGCAGCCCTGCACTACTACTACTACTACTCCTATCGTGCCCCGCACCACTACTCCTCCTATCGTGCCCCGCACCACTACTCCTCCTATCGTGCCCCGCACCACTACTCCTTCTATTGTGCCCCGCACCACTACTCCTCCTACCGTGCCCCGCACCACTACTCCTCCTATCGTGGCCCGCACCACTACTCCTCCTATTGTGCCCGCACCACTACTCCTCCTATCATGCCCCCTTGCCCCACACTACTCCTCCTCCCCCTATCTTACCCCCTGAGCCACATTACTATTCCTCCTATCCTGCCCCCTTCTCCACACTACTCCTCCTACTCAGCACTACTCCTCCTCCTCCTAAACTGCTCCTTTGCCCCACACTAATGTTCCTCCCATCTTACCCCCCTGCTCTGCATTACTCCTCCTCCTATCCTGCCCCCTGCTCTGCACTACTCCTCCTATCCTGTCCTCGTGCTCCGCACTACTACTCCCATCCTGCCCCCTGATCCACACTACTACTCTGCCTCAATGTACTGTGCAATGTGACCCGATGATGTCACACCACACGAACGGCCACCTGCCCGTGTTCTTCTCCTATGCCCACAAACTCCACTGATGAGGAGGAGGTGGAGGAGCTGCATACAGCGTCCTGTCAGTGGGAGTGAGCCATAAACTACTACAGCCTGCAGGGAATGGGGGGGGGGGGGAGTGAGGGCCAGGGGGGATATAATAGAACTAGTAATAAATTATTAATAATGCAGTGAAGGGAGTGGAGAATGAAGGGAGGTGGAGGCTGAAGGACACAGAGTGAAAGGGGTGGGGCAGGCTGAGAGACAGTGAAGGACGGGTAACTGAGAGGCATAGAGGGAAGAATGGGAGAGTCAGAGGCACAGAGTGAAGGGGGTAGGATGAGAGACAAAGTGAGGGGTATTGCGAGAGATTCAGATGGGAGATGATGGTGTGACTGAGAGACGACGCAGGGAGATGATGGTGCGGCTGAGAGTCGATGCAGGGCGGAGATGTTGTGGCTTAGAGATGTATGGAAGGGTTGATGGTGTGGCTGAAATATGTAATGCAGTTAATGAGGTAAATTTTCTATTGCTGCTTATTTTAGTGACGGAAAAGCACTTACAGTAGCACCACAATTTATAAATAAAACAAAGCAGATAAAGTATAATGAAGGGGGTAGCCAGATCGCTTGAAGAGGTGGTGCGGCATCATCCAAGGTGTGCGGTGTTTGGGAGTAGATGCTCAATTGCATTATCGTGCTGGTGGAGAGACTTGCCCACTTTTCCTCGGGCTGTGACTGCCACCCTATTTTCGGCAGCCTCCCGGCTGTTCCAGGAGAGTAGGTAAGTATGATTTGTGCATATGCAGTGGAACTGAAAGCAAAGACTTGCGCTATATTTTGCTTGTGTTGAGTTTTTCCTTTTATTGATGATTATGTACTGTACTTACCGAGATTATTACAATCAATTTTGTCACAGTTGGTGATACAGGTGCAGGCAGAGGAGCAGCAGTCTCCCCTACCCACTGCTGCTGCTGACAAGAAGAGGGGGGGGGGGGGACTCGGGGGAGACTCGGGTGAGAGGCGGCAGACCCGGCTCCGGGTATATCTCTGCGCCTCTGCTGATAGATAAGACAGTGGTCTATCTTCGACAGAATCTCACCAAAGAGAGGGATTTTCACCATTTCATTCCCAGAGTACTTAGTACACTCGCCTTATTTGTAATAATTATCGAGCAAGCATATAAAGGGATGCTTGGGTACGTGCCATACTTGCCTACTTTTGAAAAAGCATTTCAGGCGGATTGTGACAGTAACACTCATCAGCATGGACGTAAACTGTACTTCTACATGTGAGAGGCGTGTCATCAAAATGACTTATGGGTAAATGTATTACCCATTGTTATGGGGGAGAAGCGGTATCAGCGCAAGTTATGTGCGCTATATATGAAGGCAGCGGTGTCTGTAGGGTGACAGGGGCGCTGTCCTTATCGCCGCTACTATCTAAAAGATTGCAGGCCGATAAGCGTGGGCAATGTATGACCGTTCCGACACCTCCAGCTGTCGATTTTGACAGCTGCAAGTGGCGATGCCCATAGACCACAGCAGGGACAGAGCTGTCCCCAGCTGTGGCGGGTGCCGTCTCCGAAGTGCGCAGGGGATCTCGCGTGAGTAGCAGGCACACTGGAGCCAGCCGGGACAGGGAGACACAGCGCTTCAGCACTGAGCTTTCACTCCCCCGCTTCAGCAGACAAGATGCTAGTACATCTTGTCGATGTCCCTTCCTGTTTCGCCTCGGTAATGAGGTGAAGCAGGAAGTGTTATGCCGCTATAATACATTTACCCCTTAAATCTAAATGTAAGTGAGCGCCAAAGTCAGTAAGATTTACTTCTTAAATAAAAGACACTGATATTTTGCAGCAGCATTCGTTCATATATTTTCTTTTATTGTGTGTGTATTGTATGAAATGTAAGTGCCACGAGAAACCTTATTTAAAGTGCATGTAGCCATAGGGATCTGTGTGCCTTATTACTAGTGATGTGCGCCAGCCAAAATCATGGGTTTTGGATCTGTATTGCATCTGTATTGGTTTTGCCAAAACCGCCCTTGAAGGTTTTGGATCTGTATATATATATATATATATATTTTTTTTTAAATCACATAAAAAATTAAAGTTACAGAATTTTGGCCTGGTTTGGGGCCTAATTTGGACCTGCTCGCAGCAACAAAATAGTTCTTTAATGGGCAAAACCATGGCCCTCATTCCGAGTTGTTCACTCGCAAGCTGCTTTTAGCAGCATTGCACTAGTGATGAGCGGGTTCGGTTCCTCGGAATCCGAACCCGCCCGAACTTCAGGTTTTTTTACACGGGGCCGAGCGACTCGGATCTTCCCGCCTTGCTCGGTTAACCCGAGCGCGCCCGAACGTCATCATCCCGCTGTCGGATTCTCGCGAGGCTCGGATTCTATCGCGAGACTCGGATTCTATATAAGGAGTCGCGCGTCGCCGCCATTTTCACACGTGCATTGAGATTGATAGGGAGAGGACGTGGCTGGCGTCCTCTTCGTTTAGACTAGAGTACTAGAGAGAGACACAAATTTTGGGGAGCATATTATTAGGAGGAGTACTACTTGCTGCTGATAGTGTGACCAGTGACCACCAGTTTAATTAATCCGTTCTCTGCCTGAAAAAAAACGATACACAGTGTGACACAGTCACATACCATATCTGTGCTCAGCCCAGTGTGCTGCATCATATGTAATACTGTATATCATTATCTGACTGTGCTGAGTGCTCACTGCTCACACAGCTTAATTGTGGGGGAGACTGGGGAGCAGTTATAGCAGGAGTACATATTTTAAGTACAGTGCACACTTTTGCTGCCAGAGTGCCACTGCCAGTGTGACTGACCAGTGACCACTGACCACCAGTATTGTGATTGTCTGCTGACCACCAGTATATTGTGATTGTCTGCCTGAAAAAGTTAAACACTCGTCGTGTGGTGTTTTTATAAACGCATTCTGCAGACCGTGTCCAGCAGGTCCGTCATTACATAATATATACCTGTCCGGCTGCAGTACTAGTGTGATATATATATATTTTAATTTTATCTCATTATCATCCAGTCTATATTAGCAGCAGACACAGTACGGTAGTCCACGGCTGTAGCTACCTCTGTGTCGGCAGTCGCTCGTCCATCCATAATTGTATACCACCTACCCGTGTTTTTTTTTTTTTTCTATCTTCTTGATACTAGTAGCTTACTTTAGGAGTCTGCAGTGCTGAGTCTGACAGACAGTGTCCAGCAGGTCCGTCATTACATAATATATACCTGTCCGGCTGCAGTACTAGTGTGATATATATATATTTTAATTTTATCTCATTATCATCCAGTCTATATTAGCAGCAGACACAGTACGGTAGTCCACGGCTGTAGCTACCTCTGTGTCGGCAGTCGCTCGTCCATCCATAATTGTATACCACCTACCCGTGGTTTTTTTTTTTTCTATCTTCTTGATACTAGTAGCTTACTTTAGGAGTCTGCAGTGCTGAGTCTGACAGACAGTGTCCAGCAGGTCCGTCATTACATAATATATACCTGTCCGGCTGCAGTACTAGTGTGATATATATATATATTTTAATTTTATCTCATTATCATCCAGTCTATATTAGCAGCAGACACAGTACGGTAGTCCACGGCTGTAGCTACCTCTGTGTCGGCAGTCGCTCGTCCATCCATAATTGTATACCACCTACCCGTGGTTTTTTTTTTCTATCTTCTTGATACTAGTAGCTTACTTTAGGAGTCTGCAGTGCTGAGTCTGACAGACAGTGTCCAGCAGGTCCGTCATTACATAATATATACCTGTCCGGCTGCAGTACTAGTGTGATATATATATATATATATTTTAATTTTATCTCATTATCATCCAGTCTATATTAGCAGCAGACACAGTACGGTAGTCCACGGCTGTAGCTACCTCTGTGTCGGCAGTCGCTCGTCCATCCATAATTGTATACCACCTACCCGTGTTTTTTTTTTTTCTATCTTCTTGATACTAGTAGCTTACTTTAGGAGTCTGCAGTGCTGAGTCTGACAGACAGTGTCCAGCAGGTCCGTCATTACATAATATATACCTGTCCGGCTGCAGTACTAGTGTGATATATATATATATTTTAATTTTATCTCATTATCATCCAGTCTATATTAGCAGCAGACACAGTACAGTAGTCCACGGCTGTAGCTACCACTGTGTCGGCAGTCGCTCGTCATCCATAAGTATACTAGTATCCATCCATCTCCATTGTTTACCTGAGGTGCCTTTTAGTTGTGCCTATTAAAATATGGAGAACAAAAATGTTGAGGTTCCAAAAATAGGGAAAGATCAAGATCGACTTCCACCTCGTGCTGAAGCTGCTGCCACTAGTCATGGCCGAGACGATGAAATGCCAGCAACGTCGTCTGCCAAGGCCGATGCCCAATGTCATAGTACAGAGCATGTAAAATCCAAAACACCAAATATCAGTAAAAAAAAGGACTCAAAAATCTAAAATAAAATTGTCGGAGGAGAAGCGTAAACTTGCCAATATGCCATTTACCACACGGAGTGGCAAGGAACGGCTGAGGCCCTGGCCTATGTTCATGGCTAGTGGTTCAGCTTCACATGAGGATGGAAGCACTCAGCCTCTCGCTAGAAAAATGAAAAGACTCAAGCTGGCAAAAGCACAGCAAAGAACTGTGCGTTCTTCGAAATCCCAAATCCACAAGGAGAGTCCAATTGTGTCGGTTGCGATGCCTGACCTTCCCAACACTGGACGTGAAGAGCATGCGCCTTCCACCATTTGCACGCCCCCTGCAAGTGCTGGAAGGAGCCCTCACAGTCCAGTTCCTGATAGTCAGATTGAAGATGTCAGTGTTGAAGTACACCAGGATGAGGAGGATATGGGTGTTGCTGGCGCTGGGGAGGAAATTGACAAGGAGGATTCTGATGGTGAGGTGGTTTGTTTAAGTCAGGCACCCGGGGAGACACCTGTTGTCCGTGGGAGGAATATGGCCATTGACATGCCTGGTGAAAATACCAAAAAAATCAGCTCTTCGGTGTGGAAGTATTTCAACAGAAATGCGGACAACATTTGTCAAGCCGTGTGTTGCCTTTGTCAAGCTGTAATAAGTAGGGGTAAGGACGGTAATCACCTCGGAACATCCTCCCTTATACGTCACCTGCAGCGCATTCATAATAAGTCAGTGACAAGTTCAAAAACTTTGGGCGACAGCGGAAGCAGTCCACTGACCAGTAAATCCCTTCCTCTTGTAACCAAGCTCACGTAAACCACCCCACCAACTCCCTCAGTGTCAATTTCCTCCTTCCCCAGGAATGCCAATAGTCCTGCAGGCCATGTCACTGGCAATTCTGACGAGTCCTCTCCTGCCTGGGATTCCTCCGATGCATCCTTGCGTGTAACGCCTACTGCTGCTGGCGCTGCTGTTGTTGCTGCTGGGAGTCGATGGTCATCCCAGAGGGGAAATCGTAAGACCACTTTTACTACTTCCACCAAGCAATTGACTGTCCAACAGTCCTTTGCGAGGAAGATTAAATATCACAGCAGTCATCCTGCTGCAAAGCGGATAACTGAGGCCTTGGCATCCTGGGTGGTGAGAAACGTGGTTCTGGTATCCATCATTACTGCAGAGGCAACTAGAGACTTGTTGGAGGTACTGTGTCCCCGGGACCAAATACCATCTTGGTTCCATTTCTCTAGGCAGGCGATACCAAAAATGTACACAGACCTCAGAAAAAGAGTCACCAGTGTCCTAAAAAATGCAGTTGTACCCAATGTCCACTTAACCACGGACATGTGGACAAGTGGAGCAGGGCAGGGTCAGGACTATATGACTGTGACAGCCCACTGGGTAGATGTATGGCAGCGGTGGCCAACCTGTGGCTCTTGAGCCGCATGTGGCTCTTTCTTTATTCAAATGTGGCTCCCAACACTCTAAATCATGTGACCACAACAGATACAGAAACCGCTGCACTCCAGCCAGACACGCAGCAGCACTACAGGGACTGAAAACTGAAGGAGTCAGATACTAGAGGTGAGACACCCACAAGCAAACAGAGGACACATTAGGGACTGCTGCAATGGCACGAGTTGATGGGTGGGCTGTAGTGATACATGAGGGTGGGCTAGAGTGACACATGGCAGAGCTGGCTGGAGAGACACAGGAGGGTCCTGGCAGGAGTGACGTTGGAGGGTGCTGGAAGTAGTGACACATGGGAGATATGGCTGGAGTGACATAGGAGGGTGGTAGCAGGAGTGACACATGGGAGAGCTGGCTGGAGTGACATAGGAGGGTGGTAGCAGGCGAGACACATGGGGGTGCTGGCTGGAGTGATATAGGAGGGTGGTAGCAGGAGTCACACATGGGGGAGCTGGCTGGAGTGACAGGAGGGTGCTGGAAGTAGTGACACATGGGAGATATGGCTGGAGTGACATAGGAGGGTGGAAGCAGGAGTGACACATGGGAGAGCTGGCTGTAGTGACATAGGAGGGCGGTAGCAGGCGAGACACATGGGGGTGCTGGCTGGAGTGATATAGGAGGGTGGTAGCAGGAGTCACACATGGGGGAGCTGGCTGGAGTGACAGGAGGGTGCTGGAAGTAGTGACACATGGGAGATATGGCTGGAGTGACATAGGGTGGTAGCAGGAGTCACACATGGGGGAGCTGGCTGGAGTGACAGGAGGGTGATGGAAGTAGTGACACATGGGAGTGCTGGCTGGAGTGACATAGGAGGGTGGTAGCAGGCGAGACACATGGGGGTGCTGGCTGGAGTGATATAGGAGGGTGGTAGCAGGAGTCACACATGGAGGAGCTGGCTGGAGTGACAGGAGGGTGATGGAAGTAGTGACACATGGGAGTGCTGGCTGGAGTGACATAGGAGGGTGGTAGCAGGCGAGACACATGGGGGTGCTGGCTGGAGTGATATAGGAGGGTGCTGGAAGTAGTGACACATGGGGGTGCTGGCTGGAGTGACAGGAGGGTGCTGGAAGTAGTGACATATGGGGGTGCTGGCTGGAGTGATATAGGAGGGTGGTAGCAGGAGTCACACATGGAGGAGCTGGCTGGAGTGACAGGAGGGTGATGGAAGTAGTGACACATGGGAGTGCTGGCTGGAGTGACATAGGAGGGGGGTAGCAGGAGTGACACATGGGGGTGCTGGCTGGAGTGATATAGGAGGGTGCTGGAAGTAGTGACACATGGGGGTGCTGGCTGGAGTGACAGGAGGGTTCTGGAAGTAGTGACACATGGGGGTGCTGGCTGGAGTGATATAGGAGGGTGGTAGCAGGAGTCACACATGGAGGAGCTGGCTGGAGTGACAGGAGGGTGATGGAAGTAGTGACACATGGGAGTGCTGGCTGGAGTGACATAGGAGGGGGGTAGCAGGAGTGACACATGGGGGAGCTGGCTGGAGTGACAGAAAGATGTTGGCTGGAGTGACACATGGGGGAGCTGGCTGGAGTGACACAGCAGGGTCTTGGCAGTAGTGACACATGGCTGGAGTGACACATGGGGAGCTGAAGTTTATTATGTGAATCTGTCTTTTTCAATTATTTTTTGTGAAAATGGCTTTTTTCAATGGATCTGGCTTTAAAAAATTTATTTTATGTCGTTCTGGCTTTTTCAATGTATTTTATACCAGGGGTGTGGTCTAGCAGGCACGAGGCCACATTCCATTTTTGCATGCGCGCCATCAGCTCGATGTCGGCTCTTTGACGTACCTAACAAGGTTTTTTGGCTCTTTGTCACTGACTGGTTGGCCACCCCTGATGTATGGACTCCCGCCGCAAGAACAGCAGCGGTGGCACCAGTAGCAGCATCTCGCAAACGCCAACTCTTTCCTAGGCAGGCTACGCTTTGTATCACCGGTTTCCAGAATACGCACACAGCTGAAAACCTCTTACAGCAACTGAGGAAGATCATCGCGGAATGGCTTACCCCAATTGGACTCTCCTGTGGATTTGTGGCATCGGACAACGCCAGCAATATTGTGTGTGCATTAAATATGGGCAAATTCCAGCACGTCCCATGTTTTGCACATACCTTGAATTTGGTGGTGCAGAATTATTTAAAAAACGAGAGGGGCGTGCAAGAGATGCTGTCAGTGGCCAGAAGAATTGCGGGCCACTTTCGGCGTACAGGCACCACGTACAGAAGACTGGAGCACCACCAAAAACGCCTGAACCTGCCCTGCCATCATCTGAAGCAAGAAGTGGTAACGAGGTGGAATTCAACCCTATATATGCTTCAGAGGTTGGAGGAGCAGCAAAAGGCCATTCAAGCCTATACAATTGAGCACGATATAGGAGGTGGAATGCACCTGTCTCAAGCGCAGTGGAGAATGATTTCAACGTTGTGCAAGGTTCTGCTGCCCTTTGAACTTGCCACACGTGAAGTCAGTTCAGACACTGCCAGCCTGAGTCAGGTCATTCCCCTCATCAGGCTTTTGCAGAAGAAGCTGGAGACATTGAAGGAGGAGCTAACACAGAGCGATTCCGCTAGGCATGTGGGACTTGTGGATGGAGCCCTTAATTCGCTTAACAAGGATTCATGGGTGGTCAATCTGTTGAAATCAGAGCACTACATTTTGGCCACCGTGCTCGATCCTAGATTTAAAACCTACCTTGGATCTCTCTTTCCGGCACACACAAGTCTGCTGGGGTTCAAAGACCTGCTGGTGAGAAAATTGTCAAGTCAAGCGGAACGCGACCTGTCAACATCTCCTCCTTCACATTCTCCCGCAACTGGGGGTGCGAGGAAAAGGCTCAGAATTCCGAGCCCACCCGCTGGCGGTGATGCAGGGCAGTCTGGAGCGACTGCTGATGCTGACATCTGGTCCGGACTGAAGGACCTGCCAACGATTACGGACATGTCGTCTACTGGCACTGCATATGATTCTCTCCCCATTGAAAGAATGGTGGAGGATTATATGAGTGACCGCATCCAAGTAGGCACGTCAGACAGTCCGTACTTATACTGGCAGGAAAAAGAGGCAATTTGGAGGCCCTTGCACAAACTGACTTTATTCTACCTAAGTTGCCCTCCCACAAGTGTGTACTCCGAAAGAGTGTTTAGTGCCGCCGCTCACCTTGTCAGCAATCGGCGTACGAGGTTACTTCCAGAAAATGTGGAGAAGATGATGTTCATTAAAATGAATTATAATCAATTCCTCCGTGGAGACATTGACCAGCAGCAATTGCCTCCACAAAGTACACAGGGAGCTGAGATGGTGGATTCCAGTGGGGACGAATTGATAATCTGTGAGGAGGGGGATGTACACGGTGATATATCGGAGGATGATGATGAGGTGGACATCTTGCCTCTGTAGAGCCAGTTTGTGCAAGGAGAGATTAATTGCTTCTTTTTTGGTGGGGGTCCAAACCAACCCGTCATTTCAGTCACAGTCGTGTGGCAGACCCTGTCACTGAAATGATGGGTTGGTTAAAGTGTGCATGTCCTGTTTATACAACATAAGGGTGGGTGGGAGGGCCCAAGGACAATTCCATCTTGCACCTCTTTTTTCTTTAATTTTTCTTTGCGTCATGTGCTGTTTGGGGAGTATTTTTTGGAAGGGCCATCCTGCGTGACACTGCAGTGCCACTCCTAGATGGGCCAGGTGTTTGTGTCGGCCACTAGGGTCGCTTATCTTACTCACACAGCTACCTCATTGCGCCTCTTTTTTTCTTTGCGTCATGTGCTGTTTGGGGAGTGTTTTTTGGAAGGGCCATCCTGCGTGACACTGCAGTGCCACTCCTAGATGGGCCAGGTGTTTGTGTCGGCCACTAGGGTCGCTTAGCTTACTCACACAGCTACCTCATTGCGCCTCTTTTTTTCTTTGCGTCATGTGCTGTTTGGGGAGTGTTTTTTGGAAGGGCCATCCTGCGTGACACTGCAGTGCCACTCCTAGATGGGCCAGGTGTTTGTGTCGGCCACTAGGGTCGCTTATCTTACTCACACAGCTACCTCATTGCGCCTCTTTTTTTCTTTGCGTCATGTGCTGTTTGGGGAGTGTTTTTTGGAAGGGCCATCCTGCGTGACACTGCAGTGCCACTCCTAGATGGGCCAGGTGTTTGTGTCGGCCACTAGGGTCGCTTAGCTTACTCACACAGCTACCTCATTGCGCCTCTTTTTTTCTTTGCGTCATGTGCTGTTTGGGGAGTGTTTTTTGGAAGGGCCATCCTGCGTGACACTGCAGTGCCACTCCTAGATGGGCCAGGTGTTTGTGTCGGCCACTAGGGTCGCTTAGCTTAGTCATCCAGCGACCTCGGTGCAAATTTTAGGACTAAAAATAATATTGTGAGGTGTGAGGTGTTCAGAATAGACTGAAAATGAGTGTAAATTATGGTTTTTGAGGTTAATAATACTTTGGGATCAAAATGACCCCCAAATTCTATGATTTAAGCTGTTTTTTAGGATTTTTTGAAAAAAACACCCGAATCCAAAACACACCCGAATCCGACAAAAAAAATTCGGTGAGGTTTTGCCAAAACGCGGTCGAACCCAAAACACGGCCGCGGAACCGAACCCAAAACCAAAACACAAAACCAGAAAAATTTCAAGTGCACATCTCTACATTGCACACGCTAAGCCGCCGCCTACTGGGAGTGAATCTTAGCTTTTCAAAATAGCGAACGAAAGATTCGCAATATTGCGAAAAGACTTCTCTGGGCAGGTTCTGAGTAGCTCGAGACTTACTCTTCCAGTGCGATCAATTCAGTGCTTGTCGTTCCTGGTTTGACGTCACAAACACACCCAGCATTCGCCCAGACACTCCTCCGTTTCTCCAGCCACTCCCGCGTTTTTCCCAGAAACGGTAGCGTTTTTTCACACACTCCCATAAAACACCAACTTCCTGTCAATCACATTACGATCATCAGAACGAAGAAAAAACCTCATAATGCCGTGAGTAAAATACCAAACTTCTTAGCAAATTTACTTGGCGCAGTCGCACTGCAGACATTGCGCATGCGCATTAGCGACTAATCGCTCCGTTGCGAGAAAAAAATAACGAGCGAACAACTCGGAATGACCACCCATGTGCACTGCAGGTGGGGCAGATATAACATGTGCAGAGAGAGTTAGATTTGGGTGGGGTGTGTTCAAACTGAAATCTAAATTGCAGTGTAAAAATAAAGCAGCCAGTATTTACCCTGCACGGAAACAAAATAACCCACCCAAATCTAACTCTCTCTGCAAACGTTATATCTGCCCCCCCTGCAGTGCACATGGTTTTGCCCATTAGAGAACAACTTTGCTGCTGCGATCAGGTCTGAATTAGGCCCTTCGTTCCTACAGTATGAGGGCGGGATGTGCTAAACGGAAAATGCAGTAAAAACACAATTTTCTGGGATTTTACCATTCTCATATGGAGGGCTGGCAACAAAAATCTTGGGGCCCCATACAGTGATATCGCTGGGGCCCCTTCAAATATCTATATATAAATAAATATATATATATATATATATATATATAACAAATATAGACAGGGGTAAGCGCTGGTTATTGCTTTGAGATATCAATGAACAATAAAAACCACAAATGTGTTTGTAAAATCAAGTGCATAAGAATAAATGCTTAAAAAGTCACTAGGTCCTCCTTCAAATTTTCACGGACCGCTGCTCCCCTTTGATCAATCCGATTCCCACGGATGTAATGTATCTGTTAAAAAAGCATATATAGGGGGCGCGCCATAGTGCATAAAAGTATTTAATAAAAATAGACAGACGTACAGAATAAGATTAAACTCGTACCGCAAGGTAACCTGTGTGGGCTGGTTACCACATGATTTCACAATAATCTCCCGACAAAGGCTGGAACCAGAAGTCACCTAGTCCGTTTTGGAATCCTCACCTCGCCGTTAGCTGCTGCCTTTTGAGGGCCGCGAGTAGGAACACATCAGCCGTGGACTTCGAGATTCAACAGCCCCAGCGAGTACATGCGTCAATTAGCTCCGCCTTAACGCGTTTCGTCATCGACTTCGTCACGGCTGATGTGTTCCTACTCGCGGCCCTCAAAAGGCAGCAGCTAACGGCGAGGTGAGGATTCCAAAACGGACTAGGTGACTTCTGGTTCCAGCCTTTGTCGGGAGATTATTGTGAAATCATGTGGTAACCAGCCCACACTGGTTACCTTGCGGTACGAGTTTTATCTTATTCTGTACGTCTGTCTATTTTTATTAAATACTTTTATGCACTATGGAGCGCCCCCTATATATGCTTTTTTAACAGATATATATATATATATATATATATATATATATATATATATATATGCAACGGAATTTGCTGCGCTATATAAGAAACTGAGAAATAAAAATATATAGATTTATTTATACAAATATATTAATATGTATATCTCTCCTTCCTCCCCCATACACCCCACACTCTGTCTCTCCCCAATGACTCCATGCAGCATTTCCAGCTGCCCACATCAACCCAAAGCCCTGTATCCCCTCACCAAGCCACTCTTACCCATGGGACAGACTCACCAGACCTGAACAAAGCACAGCAGGTACCATTCGGCCCTCACAGCCCACCAGAAGAGGCCGGCACAGGGCATTGGAATCCTGGACAGCAGATCTGCTGCCATGTCCTGTAACTGCCTTCAACAGAGCTGGACCCAGAAGAGCGAGTTTACACTCGCGCTGCACAATCAATGTGTGACTACAGCTCGCTGCCCTATTTGGACAACATGGCTCACATCCCTGCCAGGTATTAAATGGCATATCCCTGGGGCCCTTCTGATCCTTGGGGCCCGATACAGATGTCCCCTTTGTCCCCCTCCCCCCCTGTCATCAGCCCTGCTCATATGCAGCATGCCCCGTCCGCCCGCCTATGGGCTGCTTTCCACATCCTGCCGCCGCATGCAGCCGGCGAGCACCACACACAGCGCCCCCTCACCTCCTGCTTGCAGTTCTCAGCAGATGCCCGTGCCCAGCCACCTGGTCCTCAGCAATCCCAGATCCCTTGATCTTCACCCTATGGGGGCAGGGGGGTTGGAGGTGGAGCCCATACACAGAACCCTGTCCCTCCGCTTCCGCCCCCCAAGGCTGCACTGTCTGAGGGCCTGAAACAGCTACAGGTGTGTCGGCAGATGATCGCAAAGGACAGCTCTTATCGGGGAGAGCTGTCCTTTGCGATACTAATTGCATATGTTACTATATATACGATTAGTATGTAGGCGAAGGGTGGCGGAATATTCCGCCACACGTTAGTACATCTCGCCCTTATTGACCTCAACATTCATTTCCACTCATTTCCAGTCAATGTTGACCACCTCACAGCTCACAATATTGGTTACACCCAGTTTAGACCAAAAGGTTGCACTGAGGTAGCTGGCTGACTAAGCTAAGCGACAGAAGTGGGCAGTACAAATATGTGGCGCTCAAACTTCCAACATGGCACATCTGGAAGTGGCACTGCAGTGGCAGACAGGGTGGCAGTTTAGTAGGGTGGTATTCATGTGACCGCCGGTCAGCTGACCGACAGTCACATGACCTCCTCCACCATCCCGACGGCTCACTATTCCGATGGTCAATAGGGACTATTTCCACTCGTGGGTGTCCACGACACCCATAGAGTGGGAATAGAACTCGTGGCGACCGCAGGTCGCCACCGAGCCTGCAGCATGGCGAGCGCAGCGAGCCAGCAAGGGGCTTGCTGCACTCACCCCTCCCCGCCGGGATCCCGGCGTCGGTATGCTGCAGGGATCCCAGCGTCAGTAAGCTGACCGGCGGTCTCCTTACCGCCGGTCAGCCGTACTACACCCGTTTAGTAAACTATGCAAAAAAATAACTCCAAACAGCACATAATGCAAAGAAAAAAAGAGGCGCACCAAGGTCGCTGTGTGACTAAGCTAAGCGACACAAGTGGCCGACACAAAGACCTGGCCCATCTAGGAGTGTCAGACAGGATGGCACTTCAAAAAAATAGTCCCCAAACAGCACATGATGCAAAGAAAAAAAGAGGCGCAATGAGGTAGCTGTGTGACTAAGCTAAGCGACACAAGTGGCCGACACAACCACCTGGCCCATCTAGGAGTGGCACTGCAGTGTCAGACAGGATGGCACTTCAAAAAAGTAGCAGGCGCACTGGAGCCAGCCGTGACAGGGAGACACAGCGCTTCAGCACTGAGCTTTCACTCCCCCGCTTCAGCAGACAAGATGCTAGTACATCTTGTCGATGTCCCTTCCTGTTTCGCCTCGGTAATGAGGTGAAGCAGGAAGTGTTATGCCGCTATAATACATTTACCCCTTAAATCTAAATGTAAGTGAGCGCCAAAGTCAGTAAGATTTACTTCTTAAATAAAAGACACTGATATTTTGCAGCAGCATTCGTTCATATATTTTCTTTTATTGTGTGTGTATTGTATGAAATGTAAGTGCCACGAGAAACCTTATTTAAAGTGCATGTAGCCATAGGGATCTGTGTGCCTTATTACTAGTGATGTGCGCCAGCCAAAATCATGGGTTTTGGATCTGTATTGCATCTGTATTGGTTTTGCCAAAACCGCCCTTGAAGGTTTTGGATCTGTATATATATATATATATATATATTTATTTTTTTTTAAATCACATAAAAAACTAAAGTTACAGAATTTTGGCCTGGTTTGGGGCCTAATTTGGACCTGCTCGCAGCAACAAAATAGTTCTCTAATGGGCAAAACCATGGCCCTCATTCCGAGTTGTTCACTCGCAAGCTGTTTTTAGCAGCATTGCACTAGCGATGAGCGGGTTCGGTTCCTCGGAATCCGAACCCGCCCGAACTTCAGGTTTTTTTACACGGGGCCGAGCGACTCGGATCTTCCCGCCTTGCTCTGTTAACCCGAGCGCGCCCGAACGTCATCATCCCGCTGTCGGATTCTCGCGAGGCTCGGATTCTATCGCGAGACTCGTATTCTATATAAGGAGCCGCGCGTCGCCGCCATTTTCACACGTGCATTGAGATTGATAGGGAGAGGACGTGGCTGGCGTCCTCTCCGTTTAGACTAGAGTACTAGAGAGAGACACAAATTTTGGGGAGCATATTATTAGGAGGAGTACTACTTGCTGCTGATAGTGTGACCAGTGACCAACAGTTTAATTAATCCGTTCTCTGCCTGAAAAAAAACGATACACAATGTGACACAGTCACATACCATATCTGTGCTCAGCCCAGTGTGCTGCATCATATGTAATACTGTATATCATTATCTGACTGTGCTGAGTGCTCACTGCTCGCACAGCTTAATTGTGGGGGAGACTGGGGAGCAGTTATAGCAGGAGTACATATTTTAAGTACAGTGCACACTTTTGCTGCCAGAGTGCCACTGCCAGTGTGACTGACCAGTGACCACTGACCACCAGTATTGTGATTGTCTGCTGACCACCAGTATATTGTGATTGTCTGCCTGAAAAAGTTAAACACTCGTCGTGTGGTGTTTTTATAAACGCATTCTGCAGACAGTGTCCAGCAGGTCCGTCATTACATAATATATACCTGTCCGGCTGCAGTACTAGTGTGATATATATATATTTTAATTTTATCTCATTATCATCCAGTCTATATTAGCAGCAGACACAGTACGGTAGTCCACGGCTGTAGCTACCTCTGTGTCGGCAGTCGCTCGTCCATCCATAATTGTATACCACCTACCCGTGGTTTTTTTATTTTTTCTATCTTCTTGATACTAGTAGCTTACTTTAGGAGTCTGCAGTGCTGACAGACAGTGTCCAGCAGGTCCTTCATTACATAATATATACCTGTCCGGCTGCAGTACTAGTGTGATATATATATATATATTTTAATTTTATCTCATTATCATCCAGTCTATATTAGCAGCAGACACAGTACGGTAGTCCACGGCTGTAGCTACCTCTGTGTCGGCAGTCGCTCGTCCATCCATAATTGTATACCACCTACCCGTGGTTTTTTTTTTCTATCTTCTTGATACTAGTAGCTTACTTTAGGAGTCTGCAGTGCTGAGTCTGACAGACAGTGTCCAGCAGGTCCGTCATTACATAATATATACCTGTCCGGCTGCAGTACTAGTGTGATATATATATATATTTTAATTTTATCTCATTATCATCCAGTCTATATTAGCAGCAGACACAGTACGGTAGTCCACGGCTGTAGCTACCTCTGTGTCGGCAGTCGCTCGTCCATCCATAATTGTATACCACCTACCCGTGGTTTTTTTTTTCTATCTTCTTGATACTAGTAGCTTACTTTAGGAGTCTGCAGTGCTGAGTCTGACAGACAGTGTCCAGCAGGTCCGTCATTACATAATATATACCTGTCCGGCTGCAGTACTAGTGTGATATATATATATATTTTAATTTTATCTCATTATCATCCAGTCTATATTAGCAGCAGACACAGTACGGTAGTCCACGGCTGTAGCTACCTCTGTGCAGGCAGTCGCTCGTCATCCATAAGTATACTAGTATCCATCCATCTCCATTGTTTACCTGAGGTGCCTTTTAGTTGTGCCTATTAAAATATGGAGAACAAAAATGTTGAGGTTCCAAAAATAGGGAAAGATCAAGATCGACTTCCACCTCGTGCTGAAGCTGCTGCCACTAGTCATGGCCGAGACGATGAAATGCCAGCAACGTCGTCTGCCAAGGCCGATGCCCAATGTCATAGTACAGAGCATGTAAAATCCAAAACACCAAATATCAGTAAAAAAAGGACTCAAAAATCTAAAATAAAATTGTCGGAGGAGAAGCGTGAACTTGCCAATATGCCATTTACCACACGGAGTGGCAAGGAACGGCTGAGGCCCTGGCCTATGTTCATGGCTAGTGGTTCAGCTTCACATGAGGATGGAAGCACTCAGCCTCTCGCTAGAAAAATGAAAAGACTCAAGCTGGCAAAAGCACAGCAAAGAACTGTGCGTTCTTCGAAATCCCAAATCCACAAGGAGAGTCCAATTGTGTCGGTTGCGATGCCTGACCTTCCCAACACTGGACGTGAAGAGCATGCGCCTTCCACAATTTGCACGCCCCCTGCAAGTGCTGGAAGGAGCACCCGCAGTCCAGTTCCTGATAGTCAGATTGAAGATGTCAGTGTTGAAGTACACCAGGATGAGGAGGATATGGGTGTTGCTGGCACTGGGGAGGAAATTGACAAGGAGGATTCTGATGGTGAGGTGGTTTGTTTAAGTCAGGCACCCGGGGAGACACCTGTTGTCCGTGGGAGGAATATGGCCATTGACATGCCTGGTGAAAATACCAAAAAAATCAGCTCTTCGGTGTGGAAGTATTTCAACAGAAATGCGGACAACATTTGTCAAGCCGTGTGTTGCCTTTGTCAAGCTGTAATAAGTAGGGGTAAGGACGTTAACCACCTCGGAACATCCTCCCTTATACGTCACCTGCAGCGCATTCATAATAAGTCAGTGACAAGTTCAAAAACTTTGGGCGACAGCGGAAGCAGTCCACTGACCAGTAAATCCCTTCCTCTTGTAACCAAGCTCACGCAAACCACCCCACCAACTCCCTCAGTGTCAATTTCCTCCTTCCCCAGGAATGCCAATAGTCCTGCAGGCCATGTCACTGGCAATTCTGACGAGTCCTCTCCTGCCTGGGATTCCTCCGATGCATCCTTGCGTGTAACGCCTACTGCTGCTGGCGCTGCTGTTGTTGCTGCTGGGAGTCGATGGTCATCCCAGAGGGGAAGTCATAAGACCACTTTTACTACTTCCACCAAGCAATTAACTGTCCAACAGTCCTTTGCGAGGAAGATGAAATATCACAGCAGTCATCCTGCTGCAAAGCGGATAACTGAGGCCTTGGCATCCTGGGTGGTGAGAAACGTGGTTCCGGTATCCATCATTACTGCAGAGGCAACTAGAGACTTGTTGGAGGTACTGTGTCCCCGGTACCAAATACCATCTAGGTTCCATTTCTCTAGGCAGGCGATACCGAAAATGTACACAGACCTCAGAAAAAGAGTCACCAGTGTCCTAAAAAATGCAGCTGTACCCAATGTCCACTTAACCACGGACATGTGGACAAGTGGAGCAGGGCAGGGTCAGGACTATATGACTGTGACAGCCCACTGGGTAGATGTATGGACTCCCGCCGCAAGAACAGCAGCGGCGGTACCAGTAGCAGCATCTCGCAAACGCCAACTCTTTCCTAGGCAGGCTACGCTTTGTATCACCGGTTTCCAGAATACGCACACAGCTGAAAACCTCTTACGGCAACTGAGGAAGATCATCGCGGAATGGCTTACCCCAATTGGACTCTCCTGTGGATTTGTGGCATCGGACAACGCCAGCAATATTGTGTGTGCATTAAATATGGGCAAATTCCAGCACGTCCCATGTTTTGCACATACCTTGAATTTGGTGGTGCAGAATTATTTAAAAAACGAGAGGGGCGTGCAAGAGATGCTGTCGGTGGCCAGAAGAATTGCGGGACACTTTCGGCGTACAGGCACCACGTACAGAAGACTGGAGCACCACCAAAAACGCCTGAACCTGCCCTGCCATCATCTGAAGCAAGAAGTGGTAACGAGGTGGAATTCAACCCTATATATGCTTCAGAGGTTGGAGGAGCAGCAAAAGGCCATTCAAGCCTATACAATTGAGCACGATATAGGAGGTGGAATGCACCTGTCTCAAGCGCAGTGGAGAATGATTTCAACGTTGTGCAAGGTTCTGCTGCCCTTTGAACTTGCCACACGTGAAGTCAGTTCAGACACTGCCAGCCTGAGTCAGGTCATTCCCCTCATCAGGCTTTTGCAGAAGAAGCTGGAGACATTGAAGGAGGAGCTAACACAGAGCGATTCCGCTAGGCATGTGGGACTTGTGGATGGAGCCCTTAATTCGCTTAACAAGGATTTACGGGTGGTCAATCTGTTAAAATCAGAGCACTACATTTTGGCCACCGTGCTCGATCCTAGATTTAAAACCTACCTTGGATCTCTCTTTCCGGCACACACAAGTCTGCTGGGGTTCAAAGACCTGCTGGTGAGAAAATTGTCAAGTCAAGCGGAACGCGACCTGTCAACATCTCCTCCTTC
The DNA here is from genome assembly GCF_028390025.1 of Pseudophryne corroboree. Taxonomy (NCBI): domain Eukaryota; kingdom Metazoa; phylum Chordata; class Amphibia; order Anura; family Myobatrachidae; genus Pseudophryne; species Pseudophryne corroboree. The sequence goes on from NC_086451.1 coordinate 360,200,998, forward strand.
ACATTCTCCCGCAACTGGGGGTGCGAGGAAAAGGCTCAGAATTCCGAGCCCACCCGCTGGCGGTGATGCAGGGCAGTCTGGAGCGACTGCTGATGCTGACATCTGGTCCGGTCTGAAGGACCTGCCAACGATTACGGACATGTCGTCTACTCGCACTGCATATGATTCTCTCCCCATTGAAAGAATGGTGGAGGATTATATGAGTGACCGCATCCAAGTAGGCACGTCAGACAGTCCGTACTTATACTGGCAGGAAAAAGAGGCAATTTGGAGGCCCTTGCACAAACTGGCTTTATTCTACCTAAGTTGCCCTCCCACAAGTGTGTACTCCGAAAGAGTGTTTAGTGCCGCCGCTCACCTTGTCAGCAATCGGCGTACGAGGTTACTTCCAGAAAATGTGGAGAAGATGATGTTCATTAAAATGAATTATAATCAATTCCTCCGTGGAGACATTGACCAGCAGCAATTGCCTCCACAAAGTACACAGGGAGCTGAGATGGTGGATTCCAGTGGGGACGAATTGATAATCTGTGAGGAGGGGGATGTACACGGTGATATATCGGAGGATGATGATGAGGTGGACATCTTGCCTCTGTAGAGCCAGTTTGTGCAAGGAGAGATTAATTGCTTCTTTTTTGGTGGGGGTCCAAACCAACCCGTCATTTCAGTCACAGTCGTGTGGCAGACCCTGTCACTGAAATGATGGGTTGGTTAAAGTGTGCATGTCCTGTTTATACAACATAAGGATGGGTGGGAGGGCCCAAGGACAATTCCATCTTGCACCTCTTTTTTCTTTAATTTTTCTTTGCGTCATGTGCTGTTTGGGGAGTATTTTTTGGAAGGGCCATCCTGCGTGACACTGCAGTGCCACTCCTAGATGGGCCAGGTGTTTGTGTCGGCCACTAGGGTCGCTTATCTTACTCACACAGCTACCTCATTGCGCCTCTTTTTTTCTTTGCGTCATGTGCTGTTTGGGGAGTGTTTTTTGGAAGGGCCATCCTGCGTGACACTGCAGTGCCACTCCTAGATGGGCCAGGTGTTTGTGTCGGCCACTAGGGTCGCTTATCTTACTCACACAGCTACCTCATTGCGCCTCTTTTTTTCTTTGCGTCATGTGCTGTTTGGGGAGTGTTTTTTGGAAGGGCCATCCTGCGTGACACTGCAGTGACACTCCTAGATGGGCCAGGTGTTTGTGTCGGCCACTAGGGTCGCTTAGCTTACTCACACAGCTACCTCATTGCGCCTCTTTTTTTCTTTGCGTCATGTGCTGTTTGGGGAGTGTTTTTTGGAAGGGCCATCCTGCGTGACACTGCAGTGCCACTCCTAGATGGGCCAGGTGTTTGTGTCGGCCACTAGGGTCGCTTAGCTTACTCACACAGCTACCTCATTGCGCCTCTTTTTTTCTTTGCGTCATGTGCTGTTTGGGGAGTGTTTTTTGGAAGGGCCATCCTGCGTGACACTGCAGTGCCACTCCTAGATGGGCCAGGTGTTTGTGTCGGCCACTAGGGTCGCTTAGCTTAGTCATCCAGCGACCTCGGTGCAAATTTTAGGACTAAAAATAATATTGTGAGGTGTTCAGAATAGACTGAAAATGAGTGGAAATTATGGTTTTTGAGGTTTATAATACTTTGGGATCAAAATGACCCCCAAATTCTATGATTTAAGCTGTTTTTTAGGATTTTTTGAAAAAAACACCCGAATCCAAAACACACCCGAATCCGACAAAAAAAATTCGGTGAGGTTTTGCCAAAACGCGGTCGAACCCAAAACACTGCAGCGGAACCGAACCCAAAACCAAAACACAAAACCCGAAAAATTTCAAGTGCACATCTCTACATTGCACACGCTAAGCCGCCGCCTACTGGGAGTGAATCTTAGCTTTTCAAAATAGCGAACGAAAGATTCGCAATATTGCGAAAAGACTTCTCTGGGCAGGTTCTGAGTAGCTCGAGACTTACTCTTCCAGTGCGATCAATTCAGTGCTTGTCGTTCCTGGTTTGACGTCACAAACACACCCAGCGTTCGCCCAGACACTCCTCCGTTTCTCCAGCCACTCCCGCGTTTTTCCCAGAAACGGTAGCGTTTTTTCACACACTCCCATAAAACACCAACTTCCTGTCAATCACATTACGATCATCAGAACGAAGAAAAAACCTCGTAATGCCGTGAGTAAAATACCAAACTTCTTAGCAAATTTACTTGGCGCAGTCGCACTGCAGACATTGCGCATGCGCATTAGCGACTAATCGCTCCGTTGCGAGAAAAAAATAACGAGCGAACAACTCGGAATGACCACCCATGTGCACTGCAGGTGGGGCAGATATAACATGTGCAGAGAGAGTTAGATTTGGGTGGGGTGTGTTCAAACTGAAATCTAAATTGCAGTGTAAAAATAAAGCAGCCAGTATTTACCCTGCACGGAAACAAAATAACCCACCCAAATCTAACTCTCTCTGCAAATGTTATATCTGCCCCCCCTGCAGTGCACATGGTTTTGCCCATTAGGGAACAACTTTGCTGCTGCGATCAGGTCTGAATTAGGCCCTTCGTTCCTACAGTATGAGGGCGGGATGTGCTAAACGGAAAATGCAGTAAAAACACAATTTTCTGGGATTTTACCATTCTCATATGGAGGGCTGGCAACAAAAATCTTGGGGCCCCATACAGTGATATCGCTGGGGCCCCTTCAGATATCTATATATACATATATATATATATATATATATATACGCAACAGAATTTGCTGCGCTATATAAGAAACTGAGAAATAAAAATATATAGATTTATTTATACAAATATATTAATATGTATATCTCTCCTTCCTCCCCCATACACCCCAGACTCTGTCTCTCCCCAATGACTCCATGCAGCATTTCCAGCTGCCCACATCAACCCAAAGCCCTGTATCCCCTCACCAAGCCACTCTTACCCAGGGGACAGACTCACCAGACCTGAACAAAGCACAGCAGGTACCATTCGGCCCTCACAGCCCACCAGAAGAGGCCGGCACAGGGCATTGGAAACCTGGACAGCAGATCTGCTGCCATGTCCTGTAACTGCCTTCAACAGAGCTGGACCCAGAAGAGCGAGTGTAAACTCGCGCTGCACAATCAATGTGTGACTACAGCTCGCTGCCCTATTTGGACAACATGGCTCACATCCCTGCCAGGCATTAAATGGCATATCCCTGGGGCCCTTCTGATCCTTGGGGCCCGATACAGATGTCCCCTTTGTCCCCCCCCCCCCCCCCCTGTCATCAGCCCTGCTCATATGCAGCATGCCCCGTCCGCCCGCCTATGGGCTGCTTTCCACATCCTGCCGCCGCATGCAGCCGGCGAGCACCACACACAGCGCCCCCTCACCTCCTGCTTGCAGTTCTCAGCAGATGCCCGTGCCCAGCCACCTGGTCCTCAGCAATCCCAGATCCCTTGATCATCACCCTATGGGGGCAGGGGGGTTGGAGGTGGAGCCCATACACAGAACCCTGTCCCTCCGCTTCCGCCCCCCAAGGCTGCACTGTCTGAGGGCCTGAAACAGCTACATGTGTGTCGGCAGATGATCGCAAAGGACAGCTCTTATCGGGGAGAGCTGTCCTTTGCGATACTAATTGCATATGTTACTATATATACGATTAGTATGTAGGCGAAGGGTGGCGGAATATTCCGCCACACGTTAGTACATCTCGCCCTTATTGACCTCAACATTCATTTCCACTCATTTCCAGTCAATGTTGACCACCTCACAGCTCACAATATTGGTTACACCAAGTTTAGACCAAAAGGTTGCACTGAGGTAGCTGGCTGACTAAGCTAAGCGACAGAAGTGGGCAGTACAAATATGTGGCGCTCAAACTTCCAACATGGCACATCTGGAAGTGGCACTGCAGTGGCAGACAGGGTGGCAGTTTAGTAGGGTGGTATTCATGTGACCGCCGGTCAGCTGACCGACAGTCACATGACCTCCTCCACCATCCCGACGGCTCACTATTCCGATGGTCAATAGGGACTATTTCCACTCGTGGGTGTCCACGACACCCATAGAGTGGGAATAGAACTCGAGCCTGCAGCATGGCGAGCGCAGCGAGCCAGCAAGGGGTTTGCTGCACCAACCCCTCCACGCCGGGATCCCGGCGTCGGTATGCTGCAGGGATCCCAGCGTCGGTAAGCTGACCGGCGGTCTCCTTACCGCCGGTCAGCCGTACTACACCCGTTTAGTAAACTATGCAAAAAAATAACTCCAAACAGCACATAATGCAAAGAAAAAAAGAGGCGCACCAAGGTCGCTGTGTGACTAAGCTAAGCGACCCAAGTGGCCGACACAAAGACCTGGCCCATCTAGGAGTGTCAGACAGGATGGCACTTCAAAAAAATAGTCCCCAAACAGCACATGATGCAAAGAAAAAAAGAGGCGCAATGAGGTAGCTGTGTGACTAAGCTAAGCGACACAAGTGGCCGACACAACCACCTGGCCCATCTAGGAGTGGCACTGCAGTGTCAGACAGGATGGCACTTCAAAAAAATAGTCCCCAAACAGCACATGATGCAATGAAAAAAAGAGGCGCACCAAGGTCACTGTGTGACTAACCTAAGCGACACAAGTGGCCGACACAAACACCTGGCCCATCTAGGAGTAGCACTGCAGTGTCAGGCAGGATGGCACTTCAAAAAAATTGTCCCCAAACAGCACATGATGCAAAGAAAAATGAAAGAAAAAAAGAGGTGCAAGATGGAATTGTCCTTGGGCCCTCCCACCCACCCTTATGTTGTATAAACAGGACATGCACACTTTAACGAACCCATCATTTCAGCGACAGGGTCTGCCACACGACTGTGACTGAAATGACTGGTTGGTTTGGGCCCCCACCAAAAAAGAAGCAATCAATCTCTCCTTGCACAAACTGGCTCTACAGAGCAAGATGTCCACTTCATCATCCTCCTCCGATTCCTCACCCCTTTCACTGTGTACATCCCCCTCCTCACAGATTATTAATTTGTCCCCACTGGAATCCACCATCTCAGATCCCTGTGTACTTTCTGGAGGCAATTGCTGGTGAATGTCTCCACGGAGGAATTGATTATAATTCATTTTGATGAACATCATCTTCTCCACATTTTCTGGAAGTAACCTCGTACGCCGATTGCTGACAAGGTGAGCGGCTGCACTAAACACTCTTTCGGAGTACACACTGGAGGGAGGGCAACTTAGGTAGAATAAAGCCAGTTTGTGCAAGGGCCTCCAAATTGCCTCTTTTTCCTGCCAGTATACGTACGGACTGTCTGACGTGCCTACTTGGATGCGGTCACTCATATAATCCTCCACCATTCTTTCAATGGTGACAGAAATCTATGCAGTGACAGTAGACGACATGTCAGTAATCGTTGCCAGGTCCTTCAGTCCGGAACAGATGTCAGCACTCGCTCCAGACTGCCCTGCATCACCGCCAGCGGGTGGGCTTGGAATTCTTAGCCTTTTCCTCGCACCCCCAGTTGCGGGAGAATGTAAAGGAGGAGCTGTTGACGGGTCACGTTCCGCTTGACTTGACAATTTTCTCACCAGCAGGTCTTTGAACCTCTGCAGACTTGGGTCTGCCGGAAAGAGAGATCCAACGTAGGTTTTAAATCTAGGATGGAGCACGGTGGCCAAAATGTAGTGCTCTCATTTCAACAGATTGACCACCCTTGAATCCTGGTTAAGCGAATTAAGGGCTCCATCCACAAGTCACATATGCCTAGCGGAATCGCTCTGTTTTAGCTCCTCCTTCAATGTCTCCAGCTTCTTTTGCAAAAGTCTGTTGAGGGGAATGACCTGACTCAGGCTGGCAGTGTCTGAACTGACTTCATGTGTGGCAAGTTCAAAGGGTTGCAGAACCTTGCACAACGTTGAAATCATTCTCCACTGCGCTTGAGTCAGGTGCATTCCCCCTCCTTTGCCTATATCGTGGGCAGATGTATAGGCTTGAATGGCCTTTTGCTGCTCCTCCATCCTCTGAAGCATATAGAGGGTTGAATTCCACCTCGTTACCACCTCTTGCTTCAGATGATGGCAGGACAGGTTCAGGACTGTTTGCTGGTGCTCCAGTCTTCGGCACGCGGTGGCTGAATGCCGAAAGTGGCCCGCAATTCTTCGGGCCACCAACAGCATCTCTCTGTCGTTTTTTAAATAATTCTGCACCACCAAATTCAATGTATGTGCAAAACATGGGACGTGCTGGAATTTGCCCAGATGTAATGTACGCACAATATTGCTGGCGTTGTCCGATGTCACAAATCCCCAGGAGAGTCCAATTGGGGTAAGCCATTCTGCGATGATGTTCCTCAGTTTCCGTAAGAGGTTGTCAGCTGTGTGCCTCTTATGGAAAGCTGTGATACAAAGCGTAGCCTGCCTAGGAACGAGTTGGCGTTTGCGAGATGCTGCTACTGGTGCCGCCGCTGCTGTTCTTGCTGCGGGAGGCAATACATCTACCCAGTGGGCTGTCACAGTCATATAGTCCTGAGTCTGCCCTGCTCCACTTGTCCACATGTCCGTGGTTAAGTGGACATTGGGTACAACTGCATTTTTTAGGACACTGGTGACTCTTTTTCTGACGTCTGTGTACATTTTCGGTATCGCCTGCCTAGAGAAATGGAACCTAGATGGTATTTGGTACCGGGGACACAGTACCTCAAACAAGTCTCTAGTTGCCTCTGCAGTAATGATGGATACCGGAACCAGGTTTCTCACCACCCAGGCTGACAAGACCTGAGTTATCCGCTTTGCAGCAGGATGACTGCTGTGATATTTCATCTTCCTCGCAAAGGACTGTTGGACAGTCAATTGCTTACTGGAAGTAGTACAAGTGGTCTTCTGACTTCCCCTCTGGGATGACGATCGACTCCCAGCAGCAACAACAGCAGCGCCAGCAGCAGTAGGCGCTACACTCAAGGATGCATCGGAGGAATCCCAGGCAGGAGAGGACTCGTCAGACTTGCCAGTGACATGGCCTGCAGAACTATTGGCTTTCCTGTGTAAGGTGAAAATTGACACTGAGGGAGTTGGTGGTGTGGTTTGCAGGAGCTTGGTTACAAGAGGAAGGGATTTAGTGGTCAGTGGACTGCTTCCGCTGTCATCCAAAGTTTTTGAACTTGTCACTGACTTCTGATGAATGCGGACCAGGTGATGTATAAGGGAGGATGTTCCTAGGTGGTTAACGTCCTTACCCCTACTTATTACAGCATGACAAAGGCAACACACGGCTTGACACCTGTTGTCCGCATTTGTGTTGAAATAATTCCACACCGAAGAGGTGATTTTTTTTTTGTATTTTGACCAGGCATGTCAATGGCCATATTCGTCCCACGGACAACAGGTGTCTCCCCGGGTGCCTGACTTAAACAAACCACCTCACCATCAGAATCCTCCTTGTCAATTTCCTCCCCAGCGCCAGCAACACCCATATCCACATCCTGGTGTACTTTAACAGTGACATCTTCAATTTGACTATCAGGAACTGGACTGCGGGTGCTCCTTCCAGCACTTGCAGGGGGCGTGCAAATGGTGGAAGGCGCAAGCTCTTCCCGTCCAGTGTTGGGAAGTTCAGGCATCGCAACCGACACAATTGGGCTCTCCTTGGGGATTTGTGATTTAGAAGAATGCACAGTTCTTTGCTGTGCTTTTGCCAGCTTAAGTCTTTTCATTTTTCTAGCGAGAGGATGAGTGCTTCCATCCTCATGTGAATCTGAACCACTAGCCATGAACATAGGCCAGGGCCTCAGCCGTTCCTTGCCACTCCGTCTCGTAAATGGCATATTGGCAAGTTTACGCTTCTCATCAGACACTTTCAATTTTGATTTTTGGGTCATTTTACTGAACTTTTGTTTTTTTGATTTTACATGCTCTCTACTATGACATTGGGCATCGGCCTTGGCAGACGACGTTGATGGCATTTCATCGTCTCGGCCATGACTAGTGGCAGCAGCTTCAGCACGAGGTGGAAGTGGATCTTGATCTTTCCCTATTTTAACCTCCACATTTTTGTTCTCCATTTTTTAATGTGTGGAATTATATGCCAGTATCAATAGCAATGGCCTACTACTATATATACTGCGCATAACTGAAATGCACCACAGGTATGGATGGATAGTATACTTGACAACACAGAAGTAGGTAGAGCAGTGGCCTTCCGTACCGTACTGCTATATATACTGGTGGTCACTGTCAGCAAACTGCAAAACTAAAATGTACCACAGGTATAGAATCTAGATGGATAGTATACTTGACGACACAGAGGTAGGTAGAGCAGTGGCCTTCCGTACCGTACTGCTATATATACTGGTGGTCACTGTCAGCAAAACTCTGCACTGTACTCCTCCTATATAATACTGCTGGTACCCAGTCCCCACAATAAAGCAGTGTGAGCACAGATATATGCAGCACACTGAGCACAGATATGGAGTGTTTTTCAGGCAGACAACGTATACTGGTGGTCACTGGTCAGCAAAACTCTGCACTGTACTCCTCCTATATAATACTACTGGTACCCAGTCCCCACAATAAAGCAGTGTGAGCAAAGATATATGCAGCACACTGAGCACAGATATGGAGTGTTTTTCAGGCAGACAACGTATACTGGTGGTCACTGGTCAGCAAAAATCTGCACTGTACTCCTACTATATAATATACTGGTGGTCCCCAGTCCCCACAATAAAGCAGTGTGAGCACAGATATATGCAGCACACTGAGCACAGATATGGAGTGTTTTTCAGGCAGACAACGTATACTGGTGGTCACTGTCAGCAAAACTCTGCACTGTACTCCTCCTATATAATATACTGGTGGTCCCCAGTCCCCACAATAAAGCAGTGTGAGCACAGATATATGCAGCACACTGAGCACAGATATGCAGTGTTTTTCAGGCAGACAACGTATACTGGTGGTCACTGGTCAGCAAAACTCTGCACTGTACTCCTCCTATATAATATACTGGTGGTCCCCAGTCCCCACAATAAAGCAGTGTGAGCACAGATATATGCAGCACACTGAGCACAGATATGGAGTGTTTTTCAGGCAGACAACGTATACTGGTGGTCACTGTCAGCAAAACTCTGCACTGTACTCCTCCTATATTATACAGCTGCTCCCCAGCCCTCCCCACAATTAAGCAATAGTGCATAGCACAATCAAGTTCAACAATAACGGAGAGGACGCCAGCCATGTCCTCTCCCTAACATTTCCAATGCACGAGTGAAAATGGCGGCGACGCGCGGCTGCTTATATAGAATCCGAATCTCGCGAGAATCCGACAGCGGGATGATGACGTTCGGGCACGCACGGGTTAACCGAGCCATACGGGAGAATCCGAGTATGCCTCGGACCCGTGTAAAATGGGTGAAGTTCGGGGGGGTTCGGTTTCCGAGAAACCGAACCCGCTCATCACTAGTGTATTGTATGAAATGTAAGTGCCACGAGAAACCTTATTTAAAGTGCATGTAGCCATAGGGATCTGTGTGCCTTATTACTAGTGATGTGCGCCAGCCAAAATCATGGGTTTTGGATCTGTATTGCATCTGTATTGGTTTTGCCAAAACCGCCGTTGAAGGTTTTGGATCTGTATATATATATATATATATATATATATATTTATTTATTTTCAAATCACATAAAAAACTAAAATTACAGAATTTTGGCCTGGTTTGGGGCCTAATTTGGACCTGCTCCCAGCAACAAAATAGTTCTCTAATGGGCAAAACCATGTGCGCTGCAGGTGGGGCAGATATAACATGTGCAGAGAGAGTTAGATTTGGGTGGGGTGTGTTCAAACTGAAATCTAAATTGCAATGTAAAAATAAAGCAGCCAGTATTTACCCTGCATGGAAACAAAATAACCCACCCAAATCTAACTCTCTCTGCAAATGTTATATCTGCCCCCCCCCCCCCCCCCTGCAGTGCACATGGTTTTGCTCATTAGAGAACAACTTTGCTGCTGCGATCAGGTCTGAATTAGGCCCTTTGTTCCTACAGTATGAGGGCGGGATGTGCTAAACGGAAAATGCAGTAAAAACACAATTTTCTGGGATTTTACCATTCTCATATGGAGGGCTGGCAACAAAAATCTTGGGGCCCCATACAGTGATATCGCTGGGGCCCCTTCAGATATCTATATATACATATATATATATATATATATATATATATATATACGCAACAGAATTTGCTGCGCTATATAAGAAACTGAGAAATAAAAATATATAGATTTATTTATACAAATATATTAATATGTATATCTCTCCTTCCTCCCCCATACACCCCACAGTCTGTCTCTCCCCAATGACTCCATGCAGCATTTCCAGCTGCCCACATCAACCCAAAGCCCTGTATCCCCTCACCAAGCCACTCTTACCCATGGGACAGACTCACCAGACCTGAACAAAGCACAGCAGGTACCATTCGGCCCTCACAGCCCACCAGAAGAGGCCGGCACAGGACATTGGAAACCTGGACAGCAGATCTGCTGCCATGTCCTGTAACTGCCTTCAACAGAGCTGGACCCAGAAGAGCGAGTGTACACTCGCGCTGCACAATCAATGTGTGACTACAGCTCGCTGCCCTATTTGGACAACATGGCTCACATCCCTGCCAGGCATTAAATGGCATATCCCTGGGGCCCCTCTGTACCTTGGGGCCCGATACAGATGTCCCCTTTGTCCCCCTCCCCCTGACATCAGCCCTGCTCATATGCACCAAGCCCCGTCCGCCCGCCTATGGGCTTCTTTCCACATTCTGCCGCCGCATGCAGCCGGCGAGCACCACACACAGCGCCCCCTCACCTCCTGCTTGCAGTTCTCAGCAGATGCCCGTGCCCAGCCACCTGGTCCTCAGCAATCCCAGATCCCTTGATCATCACCCTATGGGGGCAGGGGGGTTGGAGGTGGAGCCCATACACAGAACCCTGTCCCTCCGCTTCCGCCCCCCAAGGCTGCACTGTCTGAGGGCCTGAAACAGCTACAGGTGTGTCGGCAGATGATCGCAAAGGACAGCTCTTATCGGGGAGAGCTGTCCTTTGCGATACTAATTGCATATGTTACTATATATGCGATTAGTATGTAGGCGAAGGGTGGCTGAATATTCCGCCACACGTTAGTACATCTCGCCCTTATTGACCTCAACATTCATTTCCACTCATTTCCAGTCAATGTTGACCACCTCACAGCTCACAATATTGGTTACACCCAGTTTAGACCAAAAGGTTGCACTGAGGTAGCTGGCTGACTAAGCTAAGCGACAGAAGTGGGCAGTACAAATATGTGGCGCTCAAACTTCCAACATGGCACATCTGGAAGTGGCACTGCAGTGGCAGACAGGGTGGCAGTTTAGTAGGGTGGTATTCATGTGACCGCCGGTCAGCTGACCGACAGTCACATGACCTCCGCCACCATCCCGACGGCTCACTATTCCGATGGTCGGCATGCAGACCAACAGGGACTATTTCCACTCGTGGGTGTCCACAACACCCATAGAGTGGGAATAGAACTCGTGGCGACCGCAGCGTGGCGAGCACAGCGAGCCCGCAAGGGGCTTGCTGCACTCGCCCCTCCCCGCCGGGATCCCGGCGTCGGTATGCTGCCGGGATCCCAGCGTCGGTAACCTGACCGGCGGTCTCCTTACCGCCGGTCAGCCGTACTACACCTGTTTAGTAAACTATGCAAAAAAATAACTCCAAACAGCACATAATGCAAAGATAAGAGATGCAAGATGGCATTGCCCACCCACCCTTATGTTCTATATATTAAAAAGGACATGCACAGTTTAACAAAGAAATCACTTCAGCGACAGGGTCTGCCACTTGTGGGTGAAATAATTTTTGGCTAGTTTGGGCCCCCGCAAAACAAGCTACCAATGGTCTCTGAGTACACAAACTGGCTCTACACTGCGGTCTAATTTCACCTACAGTGTAGCACAAAACATGTAAGTACAAAATAAAATATATTACTGTGGTACCACCTTCACCAACAGTGTTACAAAATACGTATATGAGTCAGGAACAGTAATCAAACATTGCAGATTAATTTCACCAAGAGTGTTGCACAATACGTGTATGAGTACGAAATAAAATATATTACTGTGGTACCTACAGTGTCACTCACAATACATGTATTATAGTACACTGCCTGAGCACATCAGCCCAATGGAACAGAGCACCTCTGGAGGACACAGGTACCCCTTTAGCAGCCCCAGCCCAAACATAGCATCCCTGGACGGACACCGCAGTAACATGTCTGTTCACTACAACCTCCACAGTTGGAGTGAAATGGTGCCAATCACCAGGGATTTTTATATAATCCAAAACCTGCGAGAATCTGACAGCGATATGATTTTGCCTCGTTTTGGGATCTGAGTCAGGTGGGAAAACCCGAGCCGGATTCGGAATCGCTAAGTTCAAGTGGGTCCAGTTCTCGCATCTCTACTTATAGCCATTGCAGGGAAATGGCACTGATGAGTCCATTTGAATATGTGTATCTCTGATTTCCCCCCCCCCCCCTCCCCCCCAAGAATGTAACAGCTGCATAATGGGGATCAGTTACAATTAGAGAGTTTGCTGGACTATTCAGGGAGTTAGGGAGATTGCTGCTATTTCATGAAGTCTCCTGTAGAATGTGGGAGGGGTGGTCTTCTGTTTGCCGGCGGTCGGGCTCCCGGCGCTCAGTATACCGGCGCCGGGAGCCCGACAGCCGGAATACCGACAATTATTTTCCCTCGTGGGGGTCCACGACCCCCATAGAGGGAGAATAAAATAGTGTGGCGCGCGTAGCGCGCCACCGTGCCCGTAGCGTGGCGAGCGCAGCGAGCCCGCAAGGGGCTCATTTGCGCTCGCCAAGCTGTCGGTAAGCCGGCGGTCGGGCTCCCGGCGCCGGGATGCTGGTCGCCGGGAGCCCGACCGCCGGCCAGCCGTAGTGAACCCATGTGGGAGGGTAGGCAACTATGCAGTAGCTGATTTACCACTGTGCTACCAAGGCGGCAGCATAGGGTGGCGGGTCCCAGAGGGCCCGCTGACATGGCTGAATCATGGCGGGCCACTAGCTCATGTTTGAATACACGGGGGTGGTTGAATACTCCCGGCAGGCTGTCAGGGATCACAGCCTCCAGTGCTCGCCTTTGTCTCATCCAGTGAGCTGTGTGTGTGACCTGTCATGACATCACATACACAGAGAGGAGCCAGCTCGGGGAATGCCCAGTGAAGAGGGTGAGGAGGTACATGTATGTGGCACAGTGGCTGCCTGCCCTGCATTCCTGCAGTGACTGAATGGAGGGGAGTGTGTGTTTGTGGGGGGGATTGGCATACACTGACTGACTGGGGGGGGGGGGGAGATTTGGCATACGCTGACTGAGTGTGTGTGTTTGGGGGTTTGGCATACACTGTGACTTGGGGGTAGGGAAGATTTGGCATACACTCTCTGACTAGTGGGTTGAGGAGGAAGGATTTGGCAAACACTGAATGAGTGGGGTGGGTGCGGGGTGGGGAAGATTTGGCATACACTCTCTGACTAGTGGGTTGAGGAGGAAGGATTTGGCAAACACTGAATGACTGGGAGTGGGGTGGGTGCGGGGTGGGGAAGATTTGGCATACACTCTCTGACTAGTGGGTTGAGGAGGAAGGATTTGGCAAACACTGAATGAGTGGGGTGGGTGCGGGGTGGGGAAGATTTGGCATACACTCTCTGACTAGTGGGGTGAGGAGGAAGGATTTGGCAAACACTGAATGACTGGGAGTGGGGTGGGTGCGGGGTGGGGAAGATTTGGCATACACTCTCTGACTAGTGGGGTGAAGAGGAAGGATTTGGCAAACACTGATTGACTGGGAGTGGGGTGGGTGCATTGTTTGAGGAAGAGGGGCCCCAAATCAATGTCTTGCTTTGAGTCCAATGAGGTCTAACTCCACCTCTGGTTTCACATAAAGGTAGTCTTGTCAGTTTACTGCTGAGTAGCAGAAAGTGTGCATAAAGGGAAACACAAAGCAGTGGAAAGAGAAATATAAGGGGAATGACATGTCTTTGCATACATTCTGACTAATGATACTTCCGTACAAACATTACGGCACAATATGTACAGTACTTGCTTTTTTGGAATAGCAGAATGTAATTATTCCCCCACATGCATTGTAGTTTAAGAAATTAGAGCATAAACATATAAATGAAATAGCAGGATTTGTATGTCAACATATTGAGGTAAATGTAATAGGGTCCAAGTTGCCGGAGGTGCGGGACTTCGGGCAAGAACTTGGTTAGTTTTGAATGTAAATGATTGCCGCTTTAAAAATATGGGCATTCCCATCCGAAGTCTAGTACCTCTGGCAACTCGGACCCTTTACATATAACCCATTATCTTTATTTAAAATTACTAAAAAAGTTGCAGAGAAAATTGTATTAAATATTCACATTAAAATAGGCATGGATATAATATCATGAAATTGCTATGTACATTATACATTTTACACAAAGAACAGAGCTGGTGGACAAATAAAATGTAAATACCTACTCTCAAGAGGTTCATTGATCTTGCTGCTTAAATGTATGATACAGATATTTAGTATACAGGCGTACTGTATGTAGTTTTTTTTTTCTCCCCTCTGAGAGTTCAAAGACAGAAGAGGCAGATGGCTTGTGTGGGGGCAGCGCAAAGCATGCTGAAGTGGGCAAAATGCTGGAGGGTGACCTGCTCTCCTAGGAGTCTGCGGTAACTCTCCACATTTCAGGACGGAGTCTCTTGCTTGTACTTGGAGAGTAGGGAAATCTGATTTAGGATTATCCAGCATTTGCATATCTAACTAAGTGTGCTTTGTTTTTTATTATCATACAATTGTCCAGCAATTATACAGCAGACAACACCAATAGCATTAAACTGAACCAGCTATGCCCATGAAAATGACCTCTTGGTATAGTGCAGTGGTTCCCAATCTCGTTCCTCAAGGACCCCCAACAGTGACTTGGAAAACACTAACCTTTGTAGGTCTTTGAGGACTAAGTTTGTGAACCACAGGTATAGTGCTATTGTACATAGCATGGAATTGTCTTTATTTTGAAAACTGTTCTACAGTACATAGTGGTAGAACAACTAGAATGCTTGATGACTCTTTCTCCTTGATCTTCACGTAGACTGCCACTAGCATCAGGAGGATGGAGAGGCCTCCAGCAAGAACTGATAATAGTCAGAAGTGATAACCCAAGAAATGACCACTTCTGGAACTTAAATCTATTATGCTATTTTGCAGAGAGTTCTTGATATAGCTGTGGAACACACAAACCATGGTAGTTGGTCCATTTTTAGACTGAAGTTGTACATTATCTGTGCAGCATTAATCACTCCATCTCCTTATGGCCTTTGTTTGACGTGTGTTTGATGTCGGTTTTAAAGGTTATTCTGAAATAATATACTCAGTATCTGCATTTAAGACTGGAACCATGATCAATTTCATAGACCAGCTCTTTAGCCTTGTGTTGGAAACATATTGCCCAGTATCTGAAATAACAAAAGAGCTTAATTTAAAACACATTCCATGGTTAAAAAACATAGAAATCTAATAGCAATGACACATGTCATATAAGCTGGTATACAGTAATACTGTAAATATATAGTACAGGTTGAGTATCCCTTATCCAAAATGCTTGGGACCAGACGTATTTTGGATATCGGATTTTTCCGTATTTTGGAATAATTGCATACCATAATGAGATATCATGGTGATGGGACCTAAATCTAAGCACAGAATGCATTTATGTTACATATACACCTTATATACACAGCCTGAAGGCAATTTTAGCCAATATTTTTTATAACTTTGTGCATTAAACAAATTGTGTCTACATTCACACAAATCATTTATGTTTCATATACACCTTATACACAAAGCCTAAAGGTCATTTAATACAATATTTTTAATAACTTTGTGTAGTAAACAAAGTTTGTGTACATTGAGCCATCAAAAAACAAAGGTTTCACTATCTCTCATTCAAAAAAGTCCGTATTTCGGAATATTCCGTATTTCGGAATATTTGGATATGGGATACTCAACCTGTATATGGTTCAGTGATTAGGAAGGCACCTGGCACAGTAACTATGTTATAACATGAAGAGTCGACCCTATTCACTTTTTATAGATACGGTACATACAGTATATGCTGTACGTGTATAAGAAAGATTTCCATTTACCAAAATCTTAGCTTTCAGTTATTGCATGTACTTTATGGAGTAGACAATTTTCTCTTGTTGCCTTCACTCATTTCTTGATTGTCAAATCATTACTGTATTTGTATAAGTGTAACTACCTACACCTATTGGGGGTAATTCAGAGTTGATCGCAGCAGCAAATTTGTTAGCAGTTGGCAAAACCGTGGGGGTCATTCCGACCTGATCGTAGCTGTGCTAAATTTAGCACAGCTACGATCACTGACACAGACATGCGGGGGGACGCCCAGCACAGGGCTAGTCCACCCCGCATGTCTGGCCCGGCCCCACCGCACAAGTACAAAAGCATCGCCGCTTTTGTACTTGTAGAGTAACTCTACTCCCCTCCTGCCATGGTACAGCCACGCCTGAGTTGGACGGACCGCGCCCCATAAACAGCGGCCAAACGCCGCCGTGCCATCCCCTCCAGCCCAGCAACAGCCTCTGCTTGTCTATCAGGTAGAGGCGATCGCTAGGCAACGACGGCCGTCTGGCATGCGCCGGTGCACTGTGGCACCGGCGCATATGCAGTTCTGACCCGATCGCACCACTGCAAAAAACTGCAGCATACGACCGGGTCAGAATGAGAACCCATGTGCATTTTAGGGGGGGCAGATATATAATGTGCAGAGAGAGTTAGATTTGGGTGGGGTGTGTTCAAACTGAAATCTAAATTGCAGTGTAAAAATAAAGCAGCCAGTATTTACCCTGCACAGAAACAAAATAACCCACCCAAATCTAACTCTCTCTGCAAATGTTATATTTGCCCCCCCTGCAGTGCACATGGTTTTGCCCAACTGCTAACAAATTTGCTTCTGCAATCAACTCTGAATTACCCCCATAATCAACAGAGTTAAGTGAAGTTTCTGCACATTTAGGGGCCAATGCAGCATTGAATAAAACTTGGTCACAGATTTTCACGCTTTGTGTGCACAGGAAAAAATGCTTATGTATTCCTCGGCATGCAGCCATACACATCTTTGCCGGACAACCCGCCCACTATCAGGTCACGTAGTTTAATACTTGTCATCATCATTCAGACCAAAACTGTCTATTAACATGCTGGCATTCGGGTGCTGCATTAGATCCCTATTTTCTGTCCACAGGCAGTGCCGTTTTTAGGGCTGGGCCAGCCGTGCAATCACATGGGGCGCCTGCCCATGGCTGCTATGTGCAGTATTCTATGCAGTCTGGTCTGCCGCATAGAATACTGTGAAAAAGTCCCTCCCAAAATGGACGCTGCCTTAGAGAGGACAGTTTTTATGGATACTAGAGGAGGTGGCGTCCATTTTGGGAGGGACATAAATACAGGGCCCAGAGGGAGAAGGCAGGCAACGGCACAGCAGTGCCTGGAATGTGGCGGCAGCAAAGAGAGCAGGTTAGCAGCAGCAGCATGAAACAACCCCTGACAATGAGCAGGACTAGTTACAGTGCCTATGAGGCACGGTACAAGGGTCATTACTGTGTGGGGCATAACAAGGGGCATTACTGCGTGGGGCATAATACGGTTCTTGTGGCATTACTGATTTGGGCATAATATTATTTTCCTGCAAGGTCACGTCCATTTTAGAAAGACCACGCCCCTATTTCTGGGGCACACGCATTCCCCCCCACCCATGACAATGGGTGGGGAAGGGCACATTTTTGGGGCGTTTTCACTGGGAGCCAGATTGGCTAGGAAGAGGACAGTATGCCATTAATAGCTGTGACTCTCAGTGTTAGAAATGCTGAAGTTTGATTCTGCGTAAATGGTGGGGGTAAAAGGTAACAAGGGCAGGATGGGGAGTTGGCCCCAGGGTAGAACTATGTGGACAAACGTTTTAATAAAAGAATTACTGTTACCTTTAACTGCCAACAAGGCAGCACTCATAAAAAGCCACAAATCTTAGAAACCAAATTGTAACGGCAGACATCCGTGTTATTGCCAAAGTGTACTGGGATAACCATAGAGTCTGACTCTGAGAGCATCTTATGCAGCATTTCCTGCCAACTAAACTGCTGCAGTTAAACATCTTAAAGGGGGAGATGTACCAGTCAGCTTCTACCTATCATTTTATAGAAGGTTCTTCATAAATGCTAACTAGCAGCTGATTGGTTGCTATGGGCAACTTCTCCAAACTTTAAAAGGTTTGATACATTTCCCTCTTACTGTGCAAGCTGTAGCTGCAGATGGCCTGTCTGACGATATCTCTGGGGAATGCTCTGCAGAAATAACAGTCCAGAATCTAACCAGGGTCTAGAGCATAATATTTCCTAAATGTACTTGCATTTAGCTATGTGTTGGTATTTACTATTTGGCAGACAGATGTGACATCGCAGCAGCAATTACCTACAGCTTGCCGCGATTAGCCCCATTGTGCGCACTCAAGTCACCATACATTGCTATGGAAGTGGGTGCGCATGCATATACCCACACACACAATCGTGACACGCTAATCGTGGCAAAGAATACGTGCTTGCCGTGATTAGCTTTTAAGATGAGAAAGGACACATCTGTATATTAGGAAATAGAAAAGATTATCTCACTCTCAGCAGCAAATTGCAAAAAAAAAAAAAGATTACATTTATATGGCTAATAAAACCTTTATTTTTTTATCAACGGGTTTTCCCACCATTGGTACCAGTACAGCATTACAGAAAGTACACAGGCGTATTTGTGGGGAACTGTGAATGATGAATGTTTGATTTCTAGACACTTACCTTCTCTTCCTGAGTACTTCTATTGTTGCAGCTACACATGTACAGCATAGCAGCATAACAATGACAGCTCCAATAGAGTACTGCCACATATCCCTGGTCCTGGACGTTGGCTCTGCAAGAGAAACAGAGTTAGCCAGTGGCTAAAAGCAGCGTCCATTGCCGGAGTGTTTTAATCACTAGACCCCTAAGAGCAAAATGTATAAATTACCGTTCAGAATTTTATTTTCATATTTTTATTGATGGTCCTTCCATGGGACAAAAATGTTTTAATGTCAAGAGGGATATTGTTGCAGGCTCTTATATACAGAATACAAACAAAATAAATAGTCCAGGCGCCCGCTTTATGGCAATCACTGCAGCTCCCTTACTGAATATAGAGGTGCCAGTTCTCTATACAGGAAGTGGACAATATTAAGCAGTACATTAGGCTGCTGAGTTGCATACCAAAAAACACAATTAGACGTGCTTACAAATATAAACAAATTATTTAATAAAATGAACAATAAATATGAATAAGTGTTCACGCTTTTAGTGCATATGCATAACTATGCAATTACATAAATAGTAACAGTATTATTCATATAATAAACAGACAAATTAAACAGATATAAACTATATCTAAATATCTGGACTTTCAAACTCTGTATACAACTGTGCCGTTAGGTGCAGATGGTCAGGGCCGGCTCTAGACCTTGTGGCGCCCAAGGATTAGCCGTAGGGGTGCGGCAAAAAATAGGGGCATGTCTTCATAAAGAAGGGGCGTGGTCACAGTTTTGCCCCCTGTAGTTATGCCCCCAGTACAGTTGTGCCCCCAGTAGTGTGCCCTCAGTAGTTGTGTCCCCATTAGTTTTGCCCCCAGTACTGTGCCCCCATTAGTTTTGCCCCCAGTAGTTGTGTCCCCATTAGTTTTGCCCCCAGTACTGTGCCCTTTGTAGCTGTGTCCAGCAGTACATGAGTCTATATGTAACCACACAGCATACTGTAGATACACTGCACACACGTCAGACAGGGCTACACACATTACACACAGTTATATTACATCTCTATATGTCACCACACAGCAGCAGCAGTTATTGCACAGCAGAGACATTGCAGGGACAGTTTGCAGAACGTTACCTCCAGCAGCTGCAGGGATCCAGGTCAGCGTTCTGTTGCCCCGGCAAACAAAGCCACACAGGAGAGGGGTGCGGCGTGGAGAGGAGGTCAGTAAAGTGAAACCAATATGGACCCAGGGGATTATGGGAAAGGTCCTCACCACGAAGGGTAACTAGACGCTACAGTAGCTGCTCTTGCCACGGCGGTGGCGCCCTTGGGACAGCGGCGCCCCTGGCAAAAATCCTGCTTGCCCATGGCAAGATCTGCCACTGCAGATGGTACCCTCACCGGTGGAGGTGTTCGTTGGTAATAAATGGTATATTGCCAAACTGCAAAGAGTGAGGTTTTAACAGTCGCTGATGGCTTACAGATAAAGCTTCCATTATCTCTGCTCCGTCTGTGACTAGGCGCGCCCACCTGGGCACACCTAGTCACTCTGAGCGTCTCCGTCTGGACAAGCGTGCGCGCCCGGACGGAGATGCTCTCCATTCAAGCTTTGAGAAGCACAATCCTCACAGGAAATGTAAGTTGCCCATATACTCACAACCGTTAGGTAACGGAGAAGGGTAATAGTGTCCTGCTCAGCTGGTACGTTGAGCAGCCCACAGGGGCCCGTGCTGCTGACAGAAGATGTCCTTTTCTGGTACCTGTTAGGTGAGAGGATGCTAGGATCTGTAACAATGCTTGTTGCTAGGGTGCACTGGCCGGTTAATCGCGGCAGATGGAAATGCGCTAGCCCAGCAGAAAACTCACTGTATGTGAGGCAGCAGTAGAACACTGGGAACCGGTGCTCTGGTGGCTGATAGTATGTGCTGAGGTGGATGCAGCAGCAGATGGAACAGCCCCGGTCCAACAGTGTGGATGGAGTGCTTTTAGCACTTTGGCAGTGAGAATTAAAGTTCACCAGTGGCATATATAGCAGTTATAGCAGTTGTAAATAGCAGAGAATTGTCCAATACCAGACTATGAATTCAACGTGTTTCTCTGCTTGTTGCAGCTTTCTCAAGAATCAGATATCTAATTGTGTTTTTTGGGTTTTCTATACAGAATGTCTGGGTATAAAGTTCGCCCAGTCCAATGACACCAACAAATCCCTTCAGGCATTCACAAGGCTGTTGCCAATTAAACTAAGTCAGGAGATCCCAGCAATTAAATCCTTGTCTAGCTTCTGCTGTATATGGGGATGTTAATAAGCCATACAGCTGTATATGGGGGTGCTTATTGGCCCTAAAGCCATCCAATCAGGTTTCGCCTTCACAATACAGTGCCTTCTTTTCCATTCTGAATTTTTGCCAATCCCTCAAACCTTTCAGCAGGGGTTCCCAACAGTCCATGTTTTAAGGATATCCATACTTGATATTCATACTTGAGTGCAGGTGACTTAATTTGTATGTAAGTTATTTTGATTTAACAATCTATGTTGAACCATGAATACAGAGCCAGCCACAGGCCAGAGGCAATGGAGTCATCTGCCGCCGGGCTCCTGCTCTGAAGGGGGGCTCTTCTCCCCCCTTTCTGTGACCCCATTGAAGTAAGTTAATTGATGGCTGCCGCTACCTTTTCACTATATGAAGTTATTTCTCTGACAATTACACATAACTTCATATAGTTACAATTCTCATGCTTCCTGTACTGGAGCAAATAGTTCCATCAGTAAAGTGTCTGCTGTCAGTGGGTTCTAATCCTGGGTATGACTGCTAAGAAATGTGTGATTTAAAATAAAAGACAATGAAATGTTTATATACAGTATATGAAAAAAAAATCAGAACACTCCATACACACGCACACGTACATATATGCACACGTACGTACGTACGTACGTACGTACGTACGTACGTACATACATATATTTATCTAAATATAAGGGGGGGGGCAACTGGTATGAACTTGCCTCCGGGCAACTGTGACGAACTTACACCACTGCCACAGGCACAAGCATTTTAGGCAAATGTCTAGGGGCATTTGTAATATGTTGGAGCATCCCAAGCCATACCTGGGGTCAGCAGAATATTGGGGCACTGGAATGGCAGCGGTGTAGTGGCTACCGCGATCAAAGCTCAGCTACAATTGGACAACAGGCAACATTAGTGTCGGCGCAGAAGCAAATTCTTTACTACAAGTGAAAACATCAGCTGGAGGGCTTCTGCGCAATGCTCCTCAGCAGCTGCTCCTCCCATGTGTCTTTTGTAGAGCTACTGAGTCTTACCTCATGGCTCCGCCTCCAGCAGGCTGTACGTCAGCCACTGTGACCAAGCACAGCAAGAAGCCGGGAAACTGCAAGAGGAGAGGTGGTTGCCTGTTGTACCTTAAGTGGTGCCCCTCAGGCTCTTAAGAGTTATAAGTACTGTAAGTCAACTCAACATATACAGTATGAGTGAGTGCTGCTGAGCTGACTATGCTGTGAGGAGGGGCGTGGGTGTTGTGTTGCTGGCTGCTGCTGTGATCTGTGCTGTTGGGTGAGGGTTGGGGTGCTGGGTTAGTGGTTATGGGTGCCTTGCGAGGAGTGCTGACATACTCTGTTGGGAGATGGGTGGTGGGTTCTGTGCTGGAAGATGGTAACTGGGTGAGGGGTGCTGACATGCTGTGCTGGGAGAGGTGGTGCTGTGCAGGGTGATAGGTGCTGTTCTGGCAGAGGAATGCTGGAATGCTGTGCTGGGAGAGGAATGCTGGGTTAGTGGTTATGGATGCTGTGTGAGGAGTGCTGACATACTCTGTTGGGAGATGGGTGGTGGGTTCTGTGCTGGAAGATGGTACAATAACTGGGCGAGGGGTGCTGGCATGCTGTGCTGGGAGAGGGGTGTTGGGTGAGGGGTGCTGTGCTGGGTGATAGGTGCTGTGCTGGCAGAGGAATGCTGACATGCTGTGCTGGGAGAGGGATGATGGGTGCTGTGCTGGGTGAGGGGTAATGGGTGAGGAGTGCCGACATGTTGCGTTGGTGAGGAGTGATGGGGGATAGTGATGGGTGCTGTACTTGGAGAGAAAGAGATGTAATATGTAAAAATAGGGGCAAAAACCATATATATATAAAATTTAAGGGCATTTCAACATTAATTGGCCAATGCAGATTTGAACGCAATTGGCAATTAATTTTAACACCAGCAAACAGTAGGAGCAAATACAGCCAGAATGCTTTAGATTGGAAGGTATGGCTTTACAGTGATAGCAAACGTTGCATTGCAGTACATGGGTGCAGGGCCGGTGCAAGGTCTCTTGGCACCCTAGGCAAATCTTAAACCTACTGCCCCCAATGACCACCAATACCCACTTTCCAGCCCTTCAGATGAAAATGTGACTTATAATTTCCACAGCCACCACTTGCATTAAGTACAAGAAGGATGTTTCTTTCAGAGACATCCTTAATTTTGCGATAGGCAGACTCAGTGGCGCGGCCCTTCCCATCCCCCAGACAGAGCCGGCCATAGGCATAGGCAAACTAGGCAATTGCCTAGGGCATTTGATATGCCTAGGGGCATCAGCAGCTTCTGCTGATTAAAATGATATGCGGCATGCCTATATTCTGTGTGTAGCATTTCATATGCAGATACAGCCACAGTCTCACACAGTATATAGGCATGCTGCATATCAGTTTAATCAGCAGAAGCTGCTTGTGCATCCTAGCCACATAGCAATGCAAATAAGAAGCATTTTCATAAAAAAAGGTGCCCAACGTTAGCATTGAGGCAACATTTATGAGGACACATCTGTATCCAAGCAGAGGCAGAGGTCACAGTGTTAGTGGCAGTGTGAGTGCTGTGTGCATGTGAGTGGGTTGGTTGTGCAGTAGTGTTCAGAATATGTGTAAGGCGCATTATGTGTGTCATGTAAAAATGCATTCATAATGTGCAACATATGTGTAAGGGCCACTATGTGTGTCATTATGTGTATAAGGGCATTAAGAATGTGTGGCATATGTGTAACAGGGTACTACTGTATGTGTGTCATTATGTGTATAGGGGCACTAATAATGGGCAGCAAATGTGTAGGGGGCACTATGTGTGTCATTATGTGTATAAGGGCATTAATAATGTGCGGCATATATGTAAGGGACATTATGTGTAAAAGGGCATTAATAAAGGTTGTCATAATGTGTAAGGCTCATTATGTTTATAAGGACATTAATAATGTGTAAGGGGCATTACTGTGTGGAATTATGTGTATAAATGCATTACTAATGTGTGGCATTATGTGTATAAGGTGCTCTACTATGTGGCGTTGCATATAGAAAGGGCACTACTGTGTTGTCTAATATGAATCAAGAGCAATAGTGTGTGGTGTAATGTGAATAAGGAGCAATTCAGTGTGATGTAATGTGAATAAGAGGCTCTACTGTGAGGAGTAAAGTAATACTACTGTGGGGTGTAATATGAATTATGGACACTATCGCATGATCAAATGTGAATAAAGTTGCAGTACTGTGAGGCGTAATTGGAATTGGGGTTACTATTGTGTGGCCATGCCCCTTGCCAGCAAAAACACACTCCTTTTTGGGCTGTGCGCCAAATGTGCGAACTGTTCCTATTTAAAATATAGGGTGTACAAACACCAAAATAGGGACTGCTATGGGTGAGGGGTGATGGTGCTGGGTAATAGGTGCAAGGTCAGAGGCGGAACCAACGGTGGTGCTAGGGGGCACCAGCCAAAATCTTGCCTAGGGCATCATATTGGTTAGGGCCGGCTCTGCCCCCAGATTTCGGTGCCCTAGGCAGATGCCTAAAGCTGCCGGCCCTGCATGGGTAGGCAGTATAATCTATAGCTGATAAAGCTGCAGTGAGCATGTAAAAAAAACCAAGACACAATATAACGTTGTATTTGTTTTAAGTACACAATAATAAATATATCAGTAAGCTTCCCCTTTACAAGTGACTAGGAAATGTTTTCTTACTGCAAACTGAGGGCTAATTTCACTGATTAGATCATAGTGTCATAATGATGGGAATATTAGCATTATTGGGAGGCATTTTAGGTGCAGCCTCCGGTCACCACCATCATCGACCCCTGCTGCAATCTGCAGTAGGGGTCGAGCACATGCATGTGATCTGCCTCCAATCATCTGCATTTTGTTGGTAAAGCATTTTGCCATGACTGTACTTCGGCTGAGTCATTTGAGGGGGAGGGGTCTGTCAAGAGGACGGGGCGGGGTCACTCCTTAGAGGTCCTGATTCTGAGATAGACACAGTTGGAGCCTCCTTTGCTTTACGTTATGCTAAAGTTTACCTGCGACTTTATGCACATGATGCTACAATGCATTTCCCTGATGTATATCTGTACGTCTGAATATACAAGGACTGACAAGCCCATTTTCCGTGTCTACTGACACTGCTGTCATGCCTTTAATTTACTTCTGATTTTATTGATTTTTCATTCTACAAACCCCTTATTTTTAACCTTATATGTTTCAAAGTACAGGCAGGGAGGGAGCACACACTACATACAGCACAGTACAGGGAGGGAGCACACACTACATACAGCACAGTACAGGGAGGGAGCACACACTACATACAGCACAGTACAGGGAGGGAGCACACACTACATACAGTACAGGGAGGGAGCACACACTACATACAGCACAGTACAGGGAGGGAGCACACACTACATACAGCACAGTACAGTACAGGAAGGGGGCACACACTACATATGGCATAGTACAGGGAGGGAGCACACACTACATACAGCACAGTACAGGGAGGGGGCACACACTACATACAGCACAGTACAGGGAGGGAGCACACTACATACAGTACAGGGAGGGGGAGAACACACTACATACAGCACAGTACAGGGAGGGGGAGCACACACTACATACAGCACAGTACAGGGAGGGAGCACACTACATACAGTACAGGGAGGGGGAGAACACACTACATACAGCACAGTACAGGGAGGGGGAGCACACACTACATACAGCACAGTACAGGGAGGGGGAGCATACACTACATACAGCACAGTACAGGGAGGGAGCACACACTACATACAGCACAGTACAGGGAGGGAGCACACACTACATACAGCACAGTACAGGGAGGGAGCACACACTACATACAGCACAGTACAGGGAGGGAGCACACACTACATACAGCACAGTACAGTACAGGAAGGGGGCACAGTACAGGGAGGGAGCACACTACATACAGCACAGTACACACTACATACAGCACAGTACAGGGAGGGAGCACACTACATACAGTACAGGAAGGGGGAGCACACTCTACATACAGCACAGTACAGGAGGGGGAGCATACACTACATAGAGCACAGTACAGGGAGGGGGAGCACACACTACATACAGCACAGTACAGGGAGGGAGCACACACTACATACAGCACAGTACAGGGAGGGAGCACATGCTACATACAGCACAGTACAGTACAGGAAGGGGGCACACACTACATACAGCACAGTACAGGGAGGGGGAGCACACACTACATACAGTACAGGGAGGGAGCACACACTACATACAGCACAGTACAGGGAGGGAGCACACACTACGTACAGCACAGTACAGGGAGGGAGCACACACTACATAACACACAGTACAGGGAGGGAGCACACACTACATACAGCACAGTAGAGGGAGGGAGCACACACTACATACAGTACAGGGAGAGAGCACACACTACATACAGCACAGTACAGGGAGGGAGCACACACTACATGCAGCACAGTACAGGGAGGGAGCACATACTACATACAGCACAGTACAGGGGGAGCACACACTACATACAGCACAGTACAGGGAGGAAGCACACACTACATACAGCACAGTACAGGGAGGGAGCACACACTACATACAGCACAGTACAGGGAGGGAGCACACACTACATACAGCACAGTACAGGGAGGGAGCACACACTACATACAGCACAGTACAGGGAGGGAGCCCACACTACATACAGCACTGTACAGAGAGGGAGCACACACTACATACAGCACAGTACAGGGAGGGAGCACACACTACATACAGCACAGTACAGGGAGGGAGCACATACTACATACAGCACAGTACAGGGAGGGAGCACACACTACATACAGCACAGTACAGGGAGGGAGCACATACTACATACAGCACAGTACAGGGAGGGAGCACACACTACATACAGCACAGTACAGGGAGGGAGCACATACGACATACAGTACAGGTAGGGAGCACACACTACATACAGCACAGTACAGGGGAGGGGCACACACTACATACATACAGCACAGTACAGGGAGGGAGCACACACTACATACAGCACAGTACAGGGAGGGGGCACACACTACATACAGCACAGTACAGAGAGGGGGCACATACTACATACAGTACAGGTAGGGAGCACACACTACATACATCACAGTACAGGGAGGGAGCACACACTACATTCAGCACGGTACAGGGAGGGAGCACATACGACATACAGCACAGTACAGGGAGGGAGCACACACTACATACAGCACAGTACAGGTAGGGAGCACACACTACATACAGCACAGTACGGGGAGGGGACATACACTACATACAGCACAGTACAGGGAGGGAGCACATACTACATACGGCACAGTACAGGGAGGGAGCACACACTACATACAGCACAGTACAGGTAGGGAGCACACACTGCATACAGCACAGTACAGGGAGGGAGCACACACTACATACAGTACAGGGAGGGAGCACACACTACATACAGTACAGGGAGGGAGCACACACTACATATAGCACAGTACAGGGAGGGAGCACACACTACATACAGCACAGTACAGGGAGGGAGCACACACTACATACAGCACAGTACAGGTAGGGAGCACACACTACATACAGCACAGTACAGGGAGGGAGCACACACTACACACAGCACAGTACAGGAAGGGAGCACACACTACATACAGCACAGTACAGGGAGGGAGCACACACTACATACAGCACAGCACAGGGAGGGAGCACACACTACATACAGCACAGTACAGGGAGGAAGCACACACTACATACAGCACAGTACAGGGAGGAAGCGCACACTGCACACAGCACAGTACAGGGAGGGAGCACACACTACACACAGCACAGTACAGAGAGGGAGCACACACTACATACAGTACAGGGAGGGAGCACACACTACATACAGTACAGGGAGGGAGCACACACTACATACAGCACATTACAGGTAGGGAGCACACACTACATGCAGCACAGTACAGGGAGGGGGCACACACTACATACAGCACAGTACAGGGAGGGAGCACACACTACATACAGCACAGTACAGGGAGGGAGCACACACTACATACAGCACAGTACAGGGAGGGAGCACACACTACATACAGCACAGTACAGGCAGGGAGGAAGCACACACTACATACAGCACAGTACAGGGAGGGAGCACATACTACATACAGCACAGTACAGGGAGGAAGCACACACTACATACAGTACAGGGAGGAAGCACACACTACATACAGCACAGTACAGGGAGGGAGCACATACTACATACAGCACAGTACAGGGAGGAAGCACACACTACATACAGTACAGGGAGGGAGCACACACTGCATACAGCACAGTACAGGGAGGAAGCACACACTACACACAGCACAGTACAGGGAGGGAGCACATACTACATACAGCACAGTACAGGGAGGAAGCACACACTGCATACAGCACAGTACAGGGAGGAAGCACACACTACATACAGCACAGTACAGGGAGGGAGAACACACTACATACAGCACAGTACAGGGAGGGAGCACACACTACATACAGCACAGTACAGGTAGGGAGCACACACTGCATACAGCACAGTACAGGGAGGGAGCACACACTACATACAGTACAGGGAGGGAGCACACACTATATATAGCACAGTACAGGGAGGGAGCACACACTACATACAGCACAGTACAGGGAGGGAGCACACACTGCATACAGCACAGTACAGGGAGGGAGCACACACTACATACAGCACAGTACAGGTAGGGAGCACACACTGCATACAGCACAGTACAGGGAGGGAGCACACACTACATACAGCACAGTACAGGTAGGGAGCACACACTGCATACAGCACAGTACAGGGAGGGAGCACACACTACATACAGCACAGTACAGGGAGGGAGCACACACTGCATACAGCACAGTACAGGGAGGGAGCACACACTACATACAGCACAGTACAGGGAGGGAGCACACACTACATACAGCACAGTACAGGGAGGGGGCACACACTACATACAGCACAGTACAGGGAGGAAGCACACACTACATTACATACAGCACAGTACAGGGAGGGAGCACATACTACATACAGCACAGTACAGGGAGGGAGCACACACTACATACAGCACAGTACAGGGAGGGAGCACACACTACACACAGCACAGTACAGAGAGGGAGCACACACTACATACAGCACAGTACAGGGAGGGAGCACACACTACATACAGCACAGTACAGGGATGGAGCACACACTACATACAGCACATTACAGGGAGGGAGCACACACTACATGCAGCACAGTACAGGGAGGGGACACACACTACATACAGCACAGTACAGGGAGGGAGCACACACTACATACAGCACAGTACAGGGAGGGAGCACACACTACATACAGTACAGGGAGGAAGCACACACTACATACAGCACAGTACAGGGAGGGAGCACATACTACATACAGCACAGTACAGGGAGGAAGCACACACTACATACAGCACAGTACAGGGAGGAAGCACACACTACATACAGCACAGTACAGGGAGGGAGCACATACTACATACAGCACAGTACAGGGAGGAAGCACACACTACATACAGCACAGTACAGGGAGGGAGCACACACTACATACAGCACAGTACAGGGAGGAAGCACACACTACATACAGCACAGTACAGGGAGGGAGCACGTACTACATACAGCACAGTACAGGGAGGAAGCACACACTACATACTAGAGATGAGCGGGTTCGGTTTCTCTGAATCCGAACCCGCCAGAACTTCATGTTTTTTTTCACGGGTCCGAGCGACTCGGATCTTCCCGCCTTGCTCGGTTAACCCGAGCGCGCCCGAACGTCATCATGACGCTGTCGGATTCTCGCGAGGCTCGGATTCTATCGCGAGACTCGGATTCTATATAAGGAGCCGCGCCGCCGCCATTTTCACACGTGCATTGAGATTGATAGGGAGAGGACGTGGCTGGCGTCCTCTCCATTTAGATTATAAGAGACTGAGAGAGATTTACTGGAGCTGACTAGGAGGAGTACTGTTACTGTAGAAGTGTAGAGACTGAGTGGAGAGAGTTTACTAGTGAGGACAGTGCAGTTTACTTTATAATCCGTTCTCTGCCTGAAAAAAGCGATACACAGCACACAGTGACTCAGTCACATACCATATCTGTGTGCACTGCTCAGGCTCAGGCCAGTGTGCTGCATCATCTATTATCTATATATAATATTATATATATCTGTCTGACTGCTCAGCTCACACAGCTTATAATTGTGGGGGAGACTGGGGAGCACTACTGCAGTGCCAGTTATAGGTTATAGCAGGAGCCAGGAGTACATAATATATTATATAGTGAGTGACCACCAGACACACAGTGCAGTTTATTTAATATATCCGTTCTCTGCCTGAAAAAAGCGATACACACAGTGACTCAGTCAGTCACATACCATATCTGTGTGCACTGCTCAGGCTCAGGCCAGTGTGCTGCATCATCTATATATATTATATATCTGTCTGACTGCTCAGCTCACACAGCTTATAATTGTGGGGGAGACTGGGGAGCACTACTGCAGTGCCAGTTATAGGTTATAGCAGGAGCCAGGAGTACATAATATTATATTAAAATTAAACAGTGCACACTTTTGCTGCAGGAGTGCCACTGCCAGTGTGACTAGTGACCAGTGACCTGACCACCAGTATATATAATATTAGTAGTATACTATCTCTTTATCAACCAGTCTATATTAGCAGCAGACACAGTACAGTGCGGTAGTTCACGGCTGTGGCTACCTCTGTGTCGGCACTCGGCAGCCCGTCCATAATTGTATATACCACCTAACCGTGGTTTTTTTTTCTTTCTTTATACATACATACTAGTTACGAGTATACTATCTCTTTATCAACCAGTCTATATTAGCAGCAGACACAGTACAGTGCGGTAGTTCACGGCTGTGGCTACCTCTGTGTCGGCACTCGGCAGCCCGTCCATAATTGTATATACCACCTAACCGTGGTTTTTTTTTCTTTCTTTATACATACATACTAGTTACGAGTATACTATCTCTTTATCAACCAGTCTATATATTAGCAGCAGACACAGTACAGTGCGGTAGTTCACGGCTGTGGCTACCTCTGTGTCGGCACTCGGCAGCCCGTCCATAATTGTATATACCACCTAACCGTGGTTTTTTTTTCTTTCTTTATACATACATACTAGTTACGAGTATACTATCTCTTTATCAACCAGTCTATATATTAGCAGCAGACACAGTACAGTGCGGTAGTTCACGGCTGTGGCTACCTCTGTGTCGGCACTCGGCAGCCCGTCCATAATTGTATATACCACCTAACCGTGGTTTTTTTTTCTTTCTTTATACATACATACTAGTTACGAGTATACTATCTCTTTATCAACCAGTCTATATATTAGCAGCAGACACAGTACAGTGCGGTAGTTCACGGCTGTGGCTACCTCTGTGTCGGCACTCGGCAGCCCGTCCATAATTGTATATACCACCTAACCGTGGTTTTTTTTTCTTTCTTTATACATACATACTAGTTACGAGTATACTATCTCTTTATCAACCAGTCTATATTAGCAGCAGACACAGTACAGTGCGGTAGTTCACGGCTGTGGCTACCTCTGTGTCGGCACTCGGCAGCCCGTCCATAATTGTATATACCACCTAACCGTGGTTTTTTTTTCTTTCTTTATACATACATACTAGTTACGAGTATACTATCTCTTTATCAACCAGTCTATATATTAGCAGCAGACACAGTACAGTGCGGTAGTTCACGGCTGTGGCTACCTCTGTGTCGGCACTCGGCAGCCCGTCCATAATTGTATATACCACCTAACCGTGGTTTTTTTTTCTTTCTTTATACATACATACTAGTTACGAGTATACTATCTCTTTATCAACCAGTCTATATATTAGCAGCAGACACAGTACAGTGCGGTAGTTCACGGCTGTGGCTACCTCTGTGTCGGCACTCGGCAGCCCGTCCATAATTGTATATACCACCTAACCGTGGTTGTTTTTTCTTTCTTTATACATACATACTAGTTACGAGTATACTATCTCTTTATCAACCAGTCTATATATTAGCAGCAGACACAGTACAGTGCGGTAGTTCACGGCTGTGGCTACCTCTGTGTCGGCACTCGGCAGCCCGTCCATAATTGTATATACCACCTAACCGTGGTTTTTTTTTCTTTCTTTATACATACATACTAGTTACGAGTATACTATCTCTTTATCAACCAGTCTATATATTAGCAGCAGACACAGTACAGTGCGGTAGTTCACGGCTGTGGCTACCTCTGTGTCGGCACTCGGCAGCCCGTCCATAATTGTATACTAGTATCCAATCCATCCATCTCCATTGTTTACCTGAGGTGCCTTTTAGTTGTGCCTATTAAAATATGGAGAACAAAAATGTTGAGGTTCCAAAATTAGGGAAAGATCAAGATCCACTTCCACCTCGTGCTGAAGCTGCTGCCACTAGTCATGGCCGAGACGATGAAATGCCAGCAACGTCGTCTGCCAAGGCCGATGCCCAATGTCATAGTACAGAGCATGTCAAATCCAAAACACCAAATATCAGTAAAAAAAGGACTCCAAAACCTAAAATAAAATTGTCGGAGGAGAAGCGTAAACTTGCCAATATGCCATTTACCACACGGAGTGGCAAGGAACGGCTGAGGCCCTGGCCTATGTTCATGGCTAGTGGTTCAGCTTCACATGAGGATGGAAGCACTCAGCCTCTCGCTAGAAAAATGAAAAGACTCAAGCTGGCAAAAGCAGCACAGCAAAGAACTGTGCATTCTTCGAAATCCCAAATCCACAAGGAGAGTCCAATTGTGTCGGTTGCGATGCCTGACCTTCCCAACACTGGACGTGAAGAGCATGCGCCTTCCACCATTTGCACGCCCCCTGCAAGTGCTGGAAGGAGCACCCGCAGTCCAGTTCCTGATAGTCAGATTGAAGATGTCAGTGTTGAAGTACACCAGGATGAGGAGGATATGGGTGTTGCTGGCGCTGGGGAGGAAATTGACCAGGAGGATTCTGATGGTGAGGTGGTTTGTTTAAGTCAGGCACCCGGGGAGACACCTGTTGTCCGTGGGAGGAATATGGCCGTTGACATGCCAGGTGAAAATACCAAAAAAATCAGCTCTTCGGTGTGGAGGTATTTCACCAGAAATGCAGACAACAGGTGTCAAGCCGTGTGTTCCCTTTGTCAAGCTGTAATAAGTAGGGGTAAGGACGTTAACCACCTCGGAACATCCTCCCTTATACGTCACCTGCAGCGCATTCATAATAAGTCAGTGACAAGTTCAAAAACTTTGGGTGACAGCGGAAGCAGTCCACTGACCAGTAAATCCCTTCCTCTTGTAACCAAGCTCACGCAAACCACCCCACCAACTCCCTCAGTGTCAATTTCCTCCTTCCCCAGGAATGCCAATAGTCCTGCAGGCCATGTCACTGGCAATTCTGACGAGTCCTCTCCTGCCTGGGATTCCTCCGATGCATCCTTGCGTGTAACGCCTACTGCTGCTGGCGCTGCTGTTGTTGCCGCTGGGAGTCGATGGTCATCCCAGAGGGGAAGTCGTAAGCCCACTTGTACTACTTCCAGTAAGCAATTTACTGTTCAACAGTCCTTTGCGAGGAAGATGAAATATCACAGCAGTCATCCTGTTGCAAAGCGGATAACTGAGTCCTTGACAACTATGTTGGTGTTAGACGTGCGTCCGGTATCCGCCGTTAGTTCACAGGGAACTAGACAATTTATTGAGGCAGTGTGCCCCCGTTACCAAATACCATCTAGGTTCCACTTCTCTAGGCAGGCGATACCGAGAATGTACACGGACGTCAGAAAAAGACTCACCAGTGTCCTAAAAAATGCAGTTGTACCCAATGTCCACTTAACCACGGACATGTGGACAAGTGGAGCAGGGCAGGGTCAGGACTATATGACTGTGACAGCCCACTGGGTAGATGTATGGACTCCCGCCGCAAGAACAGCAGCGGCGGCACCAGTAGCAGCATCTCGCAAACGCCAACTCTTTCCTAGGCAGGCTACGCTTTGTATCACCGCTTTCCAGAATACGCACACAGCTGAAAACCTCTTACGGCAACTGAGGAAGATCATCGCGGAATGGCTTACCCCAATTGGACTCTCCTGTGGATTTGTGGCATCGGACAACGCCAGCAATATTGTGTGTGCATTAAATATGGGCAAATTCCAGCACGTCCCATGTTTTGCACATACCTTGAATTTGGTGGTGCAGAATTTTTTAAAAAACGACAGGGGCGTGCAAGAGATGCTGTCGGTGGCCAGAAAAATTGCGGGACACTTTCGGCGTACAGGCACCACGTACAGAAGACTGGAGCACCACCAAAAACTACTGAACCTGCCCTGCCATCATCTGAAGCAAGAAGTGGTAACGAGGTGGAATTCAACCCTCTATATGCTTCAGAGGTTGGAGGAGCAGCAAAAGGCCATTCAAGCCTATACAATTGAGCACGATATAGGAGGTGGAATGCACCTGTCTCAAGCGCAGTGGAGAATGATTTCAACGTTGTGCAAGGTTCTGATGCCCTTTGAACTTGCCACACGTGAAGTCAGTTCAGACACTGCCAGCCTGAGTCAGGTCATTCCCCTCATCAGGCTTTTGCAGAAGAAGCTGGAGGCATTGAAGAAGGAGCTAAAAGGGAGCGATTCCGCTAGGCATGTGGGACTTGTGGATGCAGCCCTTAATTCGCTTAACAAGGATTCACGGGTGGTCAATCTGTTGAAATCAGAGCACTACATTTTGGCCACCGTGCTCGATCCTAGATTTAAAGCCTACCTTGGATCTCTCTTTCCGGCAGACACAGGTCTGCTGGGGTTGAAAGACCTGCTGGTGACAAAATTGTCAAGTCAAGCGGAACGCGACCTGTCAACATCTCCTCCTTCACATTCTCCCGCAACTGGGGGTGCGAGGAAAAGGCTCAGAATTCCGAGCCCACCCGCTGGCGGTGATGCAGGGCAGTCTGGAGCGACTGCTGATGCTGACATCTGGTCCGGACTGAAGGACCTGACAACGATTACAGACATGTCGTCTACTGTCACTGCATATGATTCTCTCAACATTGATAGAATGGTGGAGTATTATATGAGTGACCGCATCCAAGTAGGCACGTCACACAGTCCGTACTTATACTGGCAGGAAAAAGAGGCAATTTGGAGGCCCTTGCACAAACTGGCTTTATTCTACCTAAGTTGCCCTCCCACAAGTGTGTACTCCGAAAGAGTGTTTAGTGCCGCCGCTCACCTTGTCCGCAATCGGCGTACGAGGTTACATCCAGAAAATGTGGAGAAGATGATGTTCATTAAAATGAATTATAATCAATTCCTCCGCGGAGACATTGACCAGCAGCAATTGCCTCCACAAAGTACACAGGGAGCTGAGATGGTGGATTCCAGTGGGGACGAATTGATAATCTGTGAGGAGGGGGATGTACACGGTGATATATCGGAGGGTGAAGATGGGGTGGACATCTTGCCTCTGTAGAGCCAGTTTGTGCAAGGAGAGATTAATTGCTTCTTTTTTGGGGGGGGTCCAAACCAACCCGTCATATCAGTCACAGTCGTGTGGCAGACCCTGTCACTGAAATGATGGGTTGGTTAAAGTGTGCATGTCCTGTTTTGTTTATACAACATAAGGGTGGGTGGGAGGGCCCAAGGACAATTCCATCTTGCACCTCTTTTTTCTTTTCTTTTTCTTTGCATCATGTGCTGATTGGGGAGGGTTTTTTGGAAGGGACATCCTGCGTGACACTGCAGTGCCACTCCTAGATGGGCCCGGTGTTTGTGTCGGCCACTAGGGTCGCTAATCTTACACAGCTACCTCATTGCGCCTCTTTTTTTCTTTGCGTCATGTGCTGTTTGGGGAGGGTTTTTTGGAAGGGACATCCTGCGTGACACTGCAGTGCCACTCCTAGATGGGCCCGGTGTTTGTGTCGGCCACTAGGGTCGCTAATCTTACTCACACAGCTACCTCATTGCGCCTCTTTTTTTCTTTGCGTCATGTGCTGTTTGGGGAGGGTTTTTTGGAAGGGCCATCCTGCGTGACACTGCAGTGCCACTCCTAGATGGGCCCGGTGTTTGTGTCGGCCACTAGGGTCGCTAATCTTACTCACACAGCTACCTCATTGCGCCTCTTTTTTTCTTTGCGTCATGTGCTGTTTGGGGAGGGTTTTTTGGAAGGGACATCCTGCGTGACACTGCAGTGCCACTCCTAGATGGGCCCGGTGTTTGTGTCGGCCACTAGGGTCGCTTATCTTACTCACACAGCGACCTCGGTGCAAATTTTAGGACTAAAAATAATATTGTGAGGTATTCAGAATAGACTGAAAATGAGTGTAAATTATGGTTTTTGAGGTTAATAATACTTTGGGATCAAAATGACCCCCAAATTCTATGATTTAAGCTGTTTTTTAGTGTTTTTTGAAAAAAACACCCGAATCCAAAACACACCCGAATCCGACAAAAAAAATTCGGTGAGGTTTTGCCAAAACGCGTTCGAACCCAAAACACGGCCGCGGAACCGAACCCAAAACCAAAACACAAAACCCGAAAAATTTCAGGCGCTCATCTCTACTACATACAGCACAGTACAGGGAGGGAGCACACACTACATACAGCACAGTACAGGGAGGAAGCACACACTACATACAGCACAGTACAGGGAGGGAGCACATACTACATACAGCACAGTACAGGGAGGGAGCACACACTACATACAGCACAGTACAGGGAGGGAGCACATACTACATACAGCACAGTACAGAGAGGGAGCACACACTACATACAGCACAGTACAGGGAGGGAGCACACACTACATACAGCACAGTACAGGGATGGAGCACACACTACATACAGCACATTACAGGGAGGGAGCACACACTACATGCAGCACAGTACAGGGAGGGGACACACACTACATACAGCACAGTACAGGGAGGGAGCACACACTACATACAGCACAGTACAGGGAGGAAGCACACACTACATACAGCACAGTACAGGGAGGAAGCACACACTACATACAGCACAGTACAGGGAGGGAGCACATACTACATACAGCACAGTACAGGGAGGAAGCACACACTACATACAGCACAGTACAGGGAGGGAGCACACACTACATACAGCACAGTACAGGGAGGAAGCACACACTACATACAGCACAGTACAGGGAGGGAGCACATACTACATACAGCACAGTACAGGGAGGAAGCACACACTACATACAGCACAGTACAGGGAGGGAGCACACACTACATACAGCACAGTACAGGGAGGAAGCACACACTACATACAGCACAGTACAGGGAGGGAGCACATACTACATACAGCACAGTACAGGTAGGGAGCACATACAAGTAGTGAAACAAAGATACAGGGGACACGCGCAGCGGAATCTGTCCCAGTGGCTAATCCACCCCTGATTACATACATAGCCACCACATTATTGCATGCATAGCACCACATTACACGAATAGCACTGCACTACACATATAACACCGCATTACATGTATAGCTCCGCACTACACGTATAGCACTGCATTACACAAATAGCACCACATTACACGTATAGCACCACATTACACAAATAGCACCACATTACATACATAACCACCACATTACATACATAGCCACTGCATTACATACGTAGACACCGCTTTTCCATACATAGCCACTGCATTAAATAAATAGGCCCATCATCATAGACAGACATTAGGCAGGTATAGGGCTGAAGGACTTTGCATTAGAGATTGTCTGGCTGTGAGTGCTGCCTGATCAGCTGACATCCTGAGAACAAGGTGCATCCTGCTCCTTTCCAGTCCCCAAACCATACACTGTGACCGGGGACGCCCTACCCCTTACACCATCATGATAATGCAAATAATGTACTTAAAAATAGTGAACCCGGCTCCGACCATCGGTATGCTGCTGCTCCCAGGCTCGTTGAATAGACCTTTGGCCGGGGCCAGAGAGTGGATGCTGCTAGGCTGGTTAACTTTCTCCAGGTCCCCCATTGGTAGAACAGCTCCACCACATTTCACAGCTAGCGGCACGTGGAAGTGCCCGCTAGCCTAACTTCTGGATTGCGTTCCAATGAACCGCAGTACTGGAAGTAGTGTGAGCCAGCCCAGCCTGAGTGTGAATCAGCCTGGCTGAGGGGGATATGGGTCCGGCCCATCGGAATCCGTCATGGTGTCCTGGTGGGCCAATCCGCCCCTGCCTACACTCACCTTGGCCCCCGTCACGGAAGGAGTCGTACTCTAGGTGCTAAATGCAGCCAGCACGGTATGTGTGCAGCACTTTTATAAACATGCGCAGTGCAGTAAGATGCATGTTGCAGGGAGAAAAAGTAGCAAAATATCTTTACCTCAAACTGCCTGAGCCCCAAAATAGTGAAAATTTAGATAATTATGCAACATGTAATTAGCACAAAATAGCATGGAGCTCTATAGCCATTAATATAACTTATTTCCAACATTAATGATGTCTGTTAAATAAATTCACTGTTTGTACTTTACCTTTATGACATATGTCTGAGCTCCAATCACTCCAGTATCCGCCATCCGCACAGTAGCTGTCTGTCTTTCCTCGGACACGCAAACAAATATTGGATTTGCTAAAGGTACGTGTGTTCTCTCTCTGCTCTGTGAGGGCCTAGAAAGAAATAAGGGGGGTTAGAGAAAACAACATATTTCTAAAGCATTTGATAAAATAGAAGTACCTAAACAAAACATAATGAAGACTACATGAATATTATAAATACTAAAAATGAGATATACTGTAAAGCATAATCTGAAGTATAATCAGCAATAAGAGGCTGCTAGAGCCGCGATAACACATAGGATCGGGGATGTTTTTGCGCGATGATAGGTCAGTTTTCAGCAGATGAAAATGGGCTCTAATGGGATACCACGATAATGACCATCGGTCATTAATCAAGATATCTGTCCGTTTTCACTCTCCGAAAATGGATCGGCTTTCATTGGATACCCCCCTAAGGGTGAGTCAGCTAACACTAGAAAGACAGAGCTAATACTGGAGATGAAGGGCTTTGTTTTCAGAAAATTTAACCCATTCGAACTTCAGGGACCTGAAGGAATCCCAGTGCTGCTTCATGTTTTCCCACAGGGCTCAGATTCCAAAATGAGGCAAAACTTCATAATTTCAGCATCGGATCTTGCAGGTTTTGGATTTGATATATAGGTGCTTGCAGAGGTGACTTGGTGCCATTTCACAGCAGATGCGGAGGGAGTGTGTGCCTCTAACTTC
Source organism: Pseudophryne corroboree (assembly GCF_028390025.1). NCBI lineage: Eukaryota > Metazoa > Chordata > Amphibia > Anura > Myobatrachidae > Pseudophryne > Pseudophryne corroboree. The sequence continues at coordinate 360,240,520 of NC_086451.1, forward strand.
TGTGCTGAGTGCTGATGCCACAAGTGTGTGGTGCTGAGCTGACCTACAGTATCTGAGTGTCTACTCCAGTCCCCATAATGTAATATTGTCCAAGCTTGATATACTGTACAGGCAGTTAGCAAGTCATTGTTTATAATTTTTTATAGTGCAGGAACTTATATCTATTGTCTAAGTGTGTCACGCTGGTGCTGCTGCGTAACCCTAAGTGTCACACCGGTGTTGTTGTGCCCCACTGCATTCACATAAATAATATAAGCAGTGTGACTCCGCGGTGAGTGGTCATTTTCCAAAAAAAGTTCACGTAAATAAATATTATACTATTACCGATGCTATAGTTGTTTTTTTTGTACAACTTTTGTGTGTTCAGCTGTACCCCAGTGCGTTCACATCACATAAGCAGTGTGGCTTCGTAGTGACTTGAGTGGTCATTTTCAAAAACATTTCAAGTAAATAAATATAATACTATTATAATATAGTTGTTGATTTTGTACAACACTGCATTCACATAAATATAAGCACTGAATTGTTTTGGATTACGATCAGTCGATAGAAGAGCAGGAACAGAAATCAAGTATTAGTGCCATAGCTTCTGCCAGTCATGATAGTGCTACAACATCTAGTAAAGATGGTCCAGAGGGCAGAAATTTTAGGAAAGGGCAACTGAAATCAAAATCTTTCATACTGTTAAAATAAATAGTGTAGAGGTGTCACATTAAAAACTAACAAATCAGTGTCCCAAAAAAAGAACACTAAGGAGCCTATTTATCACCATCCGCATCCAAGGATGCGGATATGAGGTGATAAATGCGCCCAAATCTGCAGTGCGATAAATTGATTACATCGCAGGGATGTATCAATTATCGCATGCAGGGACAGAGCTTGCGAGCAAGCTCTGTCCCTGCAATGACACTCCACAGCATCATCAGGTTATTTTTGGGGGAAAATACTCCGATGTCCTGCTGCGCATGCACCGCCACCACCACTATCGCCACCATGGTTCAAACCCCTCCCAGCATGACTACCCCTCACCCCCGCACCATAAATATACTTATCAGTCCAAGGAGCCGGTCAACTCTGATCCTGCTGGGCTGCCGGGCACCGATCCTGTGCACTGCTGCACGGGGGGGTCACAGCACAGCAAATAGAGGACCTGGCGCCCGACAGCCCGAACAGGAGCACCGATCGCCGGCTCCTGGACTGGTAAGTATGTTGTTTTTGCTTCACATTTATGCAATTTTTTTCCCCTTTTTTTGTTGTAAATTTGGCCTACAGTAGATTGCATTTCCAATTATAAGTATGGGAAATGCAGTGTGGGTTACTAAAAAAAAAGTGAATCAAAGGGTTTGGAGCAGTTTTCATGAAAACTGCTCCAAATGCCCTTTAATACATTTAAGTGATACTAAAATAATGTGAAAAGTGTGTGAATCTATAGGTGTCCACGTTAGCTACGTGCAGATCTGATATTGCTGATACTGTACTTGTAAAAAAACCTTTATACACAATTTCTATACCATCTGTAAATGTGGGAATAAGCAGCACAAGTAAACATGGTGATGATGACATAATAGTAACTGAAGAGGCTATTGTGGAAGTGGAACAGTATGAGGGGGATATTTGTGTACTATCTGATGCTAATGAGGATGTTGATGATGTTGTTTTTTTGTAAGTAAGCCACCAGTGGCAGCAGTTCTTGCCAGTGATAAAAAGAAAGCCATTTTACAGATGATACAAAACTGTGTAAGGTTATTAATTCGGAGGGAGATGCTGAGTCTCTTCAGAACAACTTATTTAAACTGGAAGCATGGGCAGCAAAATGGAGAATGAGGTTCAATACAGACAAGTGTAAGGTAATGCACTTTGGTAGAAAGAATAAAAATACCACCTATACACTAAATGGGGTAAAATTACTTTGCAGGGTCATTTCCATTGGACATTAGTGTGCTCTCCACATTCTCACACCCACCTGCACTGCTCTCATGAGACTAGGACATTTATAATTTTCGCAAAATAATGTTATTACAGTTTTCCTGCAAATGTGTTTTTCTTTTCTTTTTCTTCTTACAGCGTACTTCCACCCCACTGTATGCTATTAATGTTTACCTCCATTGATTGCACACCCTGCCGGCAGCAAGCTACACAGTGCACCCCAGATAGCTGCCTCAGATGGTTCCTCCGTGGGCAGGGTGTGCTTCATTTGGATCTTTCCATGCAGGGTATAGCATACTCCTACACACGTGTCAGTTTTCCCATACATGCATTTGGCCCTTGTATGGCTCATCTCCCACAGTGTAACCTTCGTAGTGCGCCCAACATGGCTGCCTTATCTGGTGCGCTTGTGGATGGGATGAAAAATATATGGACCTGATGGTTTTGTTGGAACCCTACTCTGAACTTTAGGACTCCGCAATCTCACCATTTTATGTTATCTCTTCTAGGGGGTGGACTATTCCACCCTGGGTAATCCTACGCAGTGCGCCCAAGATGGCTGCCACATCTGGTACCTTGTGAGGGTGGAATACACAACCCTTGGAAGTTATTACCCAAAATGCCTGCACCAATCATGCATTATTCTTTCTATGTGCTCAAGGTTTTCTTTTATGTCTGTGTTGTTTATCTTTTGATGTATTACTTAGATATTTATGTGCATTTTTTTTGATGTCTGTAAAGCGCCTTGAGTCCTGTTGAAGAAAGTGCGCTATATAAAATTATTATTATTTCAAATACACCCATTGGATTAAAGAGCAGCAATAGGTGGCAATAACTCTGTTTATGAACCCATTATAATTTTTGGATCACATAACATTATAAAGGAGTTCAAGATGGCGCTGCAGGTGGCTGCCTCAGTGCTGCTCTGCCCAGCAGCCTTCGTTTTTACATGTATTATATGTCTCATATGTCGAGTCTATCGTACAGTTGCAATGTGCAGTATGAACTCATACGTGTAATGTTTGTAATGTATGCTATGTTCTTCCCCCTTCTTATGCTATGTATTCCCCCTTCATGTTGCTGCTTGGCAATGCATTGTACCGCAAAAAATTCCTAGTGTACGTGAGTACACCTGGCCAATAAAGCTGATTCTAATTCTGATAAGGGGATTCTGTACTGGAAAAAGACTTAGGCGTTCACATAGATAACAAACTTAGCAGCAGTACCCAAAGTAGGATTGCAGCAAAGAAGGTAAATAAGGTATTAGCATGCATTAAGCGGGGAATTGATGCAAGGGATGAGAGTGTTATACTCCCATTATATAAACCCCTAGTGAAGCCACATCTTGCATACTGTGGCCAATTTGGAGCACCATACTACAAAAAGGATATCCTGGAACTAGAAAAGGTTCAGAGGCGGGCGACTAAACTAATCAAGTGGATGGAGATGCTAGAATATGAGGAAAGGCTTGCTAGGCATGTTTACACTGGAAAAGAGATTAAGGGGGGACATGTTTAACGTTTACAAAAATACAGTATAAGGGGACAATACACAGAGCTTGCGGAGGATCTGTTTTTGATAAGATCGACACCGTGGACACGCGGACATCCGCTCAAGTTGGAGGAGAGATTTCGCATACAGGGGGATATCCAATTAGCCCCGTTTTTTTACCGGGGCTAATTGTCCCGCCGGGGGCTATCTAATTAGCCCCGATAAGCCGCGGCAGGCGAAGCAGGATCCCTGGAAACAGCCCCGTTTTCGTCCGAAAACGGGGCTGTTTCACCCGAAAACACACAGGTTTCACTGAACCTGTGTGTTTTCGGGAGAAAGGTTTTTTTTTTACACGCGATTTAACAGGATAGCCTGTAAAAAAAAAAATTGGTGAAACATCAGAAAAAAGTCAGATAAACGGCTGAAAACTGACGTTTTTCAGACCTAATGTTTTAACGGGGATAATTGGATATCCTCCACAGAGGCAGAAAGGTTTTTCACAGTAAGGACAATACGTGTTTGGATTTCCCTGCCTGAGAGAGTAGTAAAGGCGGACTCGGTCAATACTTTTAGGAATGGGCTTGGTAAATTACCAAAAGTATAAGGAAGGATATACAGGGTAATGGTGGGTAGATCACGCACTATAGTTTAAAAAAAAAAAAAGAGGAATAAACACAACGGCCGACATTCACAGCAGCTAAAATTAATCCTAAAAATAATACAGTGTATGAGACCACAATAGGTTGAACTCAATGTACAAATTGTCTATTTTCAACCTCAGAAACTGTTACTATGATGCTTGGGTATATGACCAAAAAAGACACACCTATGGACAGAGCCGGCCCTAACCAATATGATGCCCTAGGCAAGATTTTGGCTGGTGCCCCCGAGCACCGCCGCTAGTTCTGCAAGAGATGCCTGGCATGAGTCAGCTGGCAGCTCTGCTAACGTCGTGCGCCTTTTGTTTATAAAAATGCATCTTATTTGCATTACTATGTGGCTAGGATGGACAAGCAGCTTCTCCTGATTAAAATGATATGCAGCATGCCTATATTCTGTGTGCGACTGCGGCTGTATCTGCATACGAAATGCTATATTACAGTGATTTCCAGGAATACACACAGAATATAGGCATGCCGCATATCATTTTAATCAGCAGAAGCTGCTGGTGCCCCTAAGCATACCAAATGCCCTAGGCATTTGCCTAGTTTGCCTATGCCTAAGGCCGGCTCTGCCTATGGGATTATTTTTACCTAAATCCTGACAACATTTGTGAAGGCATCTGCTCCATTTGTGATCAGGGCTGCCATCAGAAATTGTGGGGCCCGGGACTGACAAAATAGGCAGCATCCCCCCACCCCCTAAAAAAAAAATCTAAAAATAGGTAGAAATAGAACAAAAATACAGTACATTTCAATGCTCAAAGGAGCAATACCATATTATGCCCCTTGCACCATATTAAGTTCCCACAGTAATGCACCTGACACTATATTATGCCCCCACAGTTATGCATCTGTCACCATGTTATGCCCCCGCATTACTACCCTTGTCATCATATTATGCCCCACACAGTAATTATAATAGTACCTACTCGTTGTCAGGGGTTCTGCTCATTGTCAGGGAATTCCTCCACCCCCCACCCTCACCCCAGTTGTTTGCGCCTGCCTGCTTCAAATTAAAACTACAGAAAACAGCCCTTTCCAAAATGTCTGCCACTTCAGAGAAGACAATTACAGCACCTGAGAGCATTTTACAGCACCTGAGGAGAGAAAAGGCAATACAATTTGAATAATCAACACCCTCCCCAATATCCCCCTTGATTAACTTTTGGAAATGAAAAAATTTAATTAACTTCCGCATCAATCCTTCCTTCCTTCTGATCTAGTTCTTGATTAATGAAAACATTCTTGGTTACTTTCTATGGTGTGATATAGTTAATGAAACTGCCACCCTGTCTGCCATTGCAGTGCCATTCTGTTTCCTGGAAGAGTCATGTTTGAAGTTAAACTGCCATGTGTGTGTGCTGCCCACTGCGTTTGCTTAGCTTAGTCAGCCAGCTAGCTCGGTGCAAACTTTAGGCCTAAACTGGTTGAAATCAATATTGTGAGCTGTGAGGTGGTCAACACGGACTGGAAATGACTGGAAATTAATGTTATTGAGGTTAATAATATCGTAGGAACAAAACAAAAAAAAGGACCAAATTATGTGATATTTGGCTGGTTTTATCAATTTAAAAAAAAATACAGATCCAAAAATAAAACAAAGCACGTGATAGTGGCTTTGTCAAAACCAAAACACAAAGTTAATACAGATTCTTTTACCTTCATACTTTTCCCTTTTTCATTCATTTAATTAATTTATAAATAAATAAAGTTGTCCCTGTTTCGCACCAATACAATATTTTAGATACAGTAAGTTACAGTATGTGGAAGTATGGCTGGCATTAGCCTATGAGTAGTTTAGTCAGTGATCATGATGCATTAAGTATTAGACAACATAGAGAAAATTAAATTATTCAAATTTCTGGTTAATATGTTACTCGGCAAGGAAACATTTAAGAAGTCATGTCTTGTGAACTCAGACATGGAGTAAATTATCAAGAAGCGGATTTTCAAAATGCCCAATCGCAAAAACAGTTGTTGTTTTTTTTCGACGGATAACATAACCAAATGAAAGGGCACACTGTGGAGGATAGACTCTGGATAGCAGGTGGCTGACTCTCTTTTTCTTTACAAATAAGTTGTTTCAAAAAAACAGTAGCTGCACAGGAAGTGACAGTAATCAGTAGTCTAACTATTCATACAATGGAATGGTTTTTTTTATTTTGTTTTTTTAATTATCTACAAGTTACAGATGTAGCCATGTTCATCTTTGCTGTGATGCGCAATGCGGGCTGTGACTATTTATAGTCAGTGATCGCTAAATGAATTCAATTTTTTCCATGATTAATACATAAATGAGATAAATAAAAAGAACTGTATTTAAAAATGAAATGTTTTTGATGTTAAAGTTTTGTAGGTTGGAATTTGAAAAATTATTTTTACTATTTTAACTGTTGACTGTGGTGTGCGCTTCTGTGCAGACTCCATGTCATTCCTCCAGGAAAGCTTCATTCCCTGTACCAAGATGGCTACCAACATAAGTGTTGCGCATGCGCTGTGCCAACTTGTCACCATGCTAGAGTGCCACAGTGGGAGACAGTTGTCTCTCTCGTGAGACCTGCAATTACCTGCCATGCCAGATGATGTTCCAACATCCTATATTGGTGCACGCAAGCTACATACATTCACCAGCTGTTGGGTTGTATAACACCCCAATATACTTCATGTCCAAGAGTGTTTTTAACTGTAAGTACGTCTGTACACTGTGTAACATCAATAAACCAGTCCACTGGTTAAGTAACTTGACTGTTCATAATTGTAAGACATTTGCTGTACACAGTGCTGTAACTAGACATTTTAGCGCTGTGTGCAAGAAACAGCATTGGCGTCCCCCCAAATATAAAACACGGTCAATGCGCTCCGTAGGCACGCGCCAAAAGTATAGGGGTGTGGATTCATGGGGAAGGCGCGTGGCCACATAGCTCTCTTTTACACAGTATGGCAGGCAGAGCTCCCTTTTACACAGTAAGGCAGGTAGAGTCCCCTTTTACACATTAGGCAGGTAGAGTCCCCCTTTTACATAGTACGGCAGGCAGAGTCCCATTTTACACATTAGGAAGGGAGAGTCCCCCTTTTACACAGTACGGCACACAAAGTCCCCCTTTTACACAGTACGGCAGGTAGAGTACCATTTTACACATTACGGCAGGCAGAGTCCCCCTTTTACACATTACGGCACCAGAGTCCCCCTTTTTACACATAAGGCAGGCAGAATCCCCCTTTTTTTTTACACATTAGGCAACAGAGTCCCCCTTTATTACATATAACAGCAACAGAGTGTGTGTGTGTGTGTGTGTGTGTGTGTGTGTGTGTGTGTGTGTGTGTGTGTGTCTCAGGCAGGGAGAGAGAGAGAGTGAGTGTGTGTGTGTATTTTAGTTACCTGTGGAGGCAACCCGCAATCCAGCCCTGCCTGGCGCAGACACTCATATACAGGAGCTCCCAGTCCCTCTCCATTGCTGACGCAGTGCTGGGTCTCACAGGCGGTATGCAGCGGTGGCTCATATACGGGAGCTGCCAGCTGCAGTAGCGCTCCCTCTCCATTACACAGGCAACGGGTCTCACAAGCGGACTTAGCACAGGCTGCGGCAGATCATATATGGGAGCAGGCGGCTGCAGAAGCGCTCCCACTCCTTCTCCGTTGCACAGGCTGCGGAGGGTCTCACAGGTGGAATTACTTCATGGGGGCTGTGTAACACTAAATGGCGCCTGCGGTACCACTCCCCGACCATTACAGAGGTGGTAGCGGAAGACAGGCGCTAGTGGCCAGCAAAGCTTTCACTACTCCAGCACTGAATACAATGGCCGTATGTGGGGGTGTACTGCCAGATAGTGCGCCTTCCGTGCAGTTCCGCTGTGGGCAAGGCACCATTGGCACACACCTAGTTACGGCTCTGGCTGTACAGGAGTGCTACATTAACAAGTATGTACACTCATTTCCAAGTTTCAAACAAAAGAGCCCCAAGCTACTAGAACGCCCAGAGCTGTACACAAATGAGATCTTGGGGACATGCACAGCACAGAATACCAAAGAACACAGAGTTATTACAGCACAGAGTGTTTCCAGTGCAGTGTTATAGCAAGATAATTAAAGCACAGAGGCTGAACATATATCTGTGAGAAGCATACACACAGGAGCTACAACCATAATGGGATTTATCAAACTTAAAGGTGCAGAAAATGATACAACCTAGAAGTTTGCTACAGAAATGCAATTGCAGTGTGAGAGATTGTGGAAGGTGATAATAGATCCCGGAGACCATCCAATCCCAGACATTGGGGGTAATTCAGAGTTGATCGCAGCAGCAAATTTGTTAGCAGTTGGGCAAAACCATGTGCACTGCAGGGGGGGGGGGGGCGCGGGGGGCAGATATAACGTGCAGAGAGAGTTAGATTTGGGTGGGGGGTGTTCACACTGAAATCTAAATTGCAGTGTAAAAATAAAGCAGCCAGTATTTACTAGAGATGAGCGCCGGAAATTTTTCGGGTTTTGTGTTTTGGTTTTGGGTTCGGTTCCGCGGCCGTGTTTTGGGTTCGACCGCGTTTTGGCAAAACCTCACCGAATTTTTTTTGTCGGATTCGGGTGTGTTTTGGATTCGGGTGTTTTTTTCAAAAAACCCTAAAAAACAGCTTAAATCATAGAATTTGGGGGTCATTTTGATCCCAAAGTATTATTAACCTCAAAAACCATAATTTCCACTCATTTTCAGTCTATTCTGAATACCTCACACCTCACAATATTATTTTTAGTCCTAAAATTTGCACCGAGGTCGCTGTGTGAGTAAGATAAGCGACCCTAGTGGCCGACACAAACACCGGGCCCATCTAGGAGTGGCACTGCAGTGTCACGCAGGATGTCCCTTCCAAAAAACAATCCCCAAACAGCACATGACGCAAAGAAAAAAAGAGGCGCAATGAGGTAGCTGTGTGAGTAAGATAAGCGACCCTAGTGGCCGACACAAACACCGGGCCCATCTAGGAGTGGCACTGCAGTGTCACGCAGGATGTCCCTTCCAAAAAACCCTCCCCAAACAGCACATGACGCAAAGAAAAAAAGAGGCGCAATGAGGTAGCTGACTGTGTGAGTAAGATAAGCGACCCTAGTGGCCGACACAAACACCGGGCCCATCTAGGAGTGGCACTGCAGTGTCACGCAGGATGTCCCTTCCAAAAAACCCTCCCCAAACAGCACATGACGCAAAGAAAAAAAGAGGCGCAATGAGGTAGCTGACTGTGTGAGTAAGATAAGCGACCCTAGTGGCCGACACAAACACCGGGCCCATCTAGGAGTGGCACTGCAGTGTCACGCAGGATGTCCCTTCCAAAAAACCCTCCCCAAACAGCACATGACGCAAAGAAAAAAAGAGGCGCAATGAGGTAGCTGACTGTGTGAGTAAGATAAGCGACCCTAGTGGCCGACACAAACACCGGGCCCATCTAGGAGTGGCACTGCAGTGTCACGCAGGATGTCCCTTCCAAAAAACCCTCCCCAAACAGCACATGACGCAAAGAAAAAAAGAGGCGCAATGAGGTAGCTGACTGTGTGAGTAAGATAAGCGACCCTAGTGGCCGACACAAACGCCGGGCCCATCTAGGAGTGGCACTGCAGTGTCACGCAGGATGTCCCTTCCAAAAAACCCTCCCCAAACAGCACATGACGCAAAGAAAAATAAAAGAAAAAAGAGGTGCAAGATGGAATTGTCCTTGGGCCCTCCCACCCACCCTTATGTTGTATAAACAAAACAGGACATGCACACTTTAACCAACCCATCATTTCAGTGACAGGGTCTGCCACACGACTGTGACTGATATGACGGGTTGGTTTGGACCCCCCCAAAAAAAGAAGCAATTAATCTCTCCTTGCACAAACTGGCTCTACAGAGGCAAGATGTCCACCTCATCATCATCCTCCGATATATCACCGTGTACATCCCCCTCCTCACAGATTATCAATTCGTCCCCACTGGAATCCACCATCTCAGCTCCCTGTGTACTTTGTGGAGGCAATTGCTGCTGGTCAATGTCTCCGCGGAGGAATTGATTATAATTCATTTTAATGAACATCATCTTCTCCACATTTTCTGGATGTAACCTCGTACGCCGATTGCTGACAAGGTGAGCGGCGGCACTAAACACTCTTTCGGAGTACACACTTGTGGGAGGGCAACTTAGGTAGAATAAAGCCAGTTTGTGCAAGGGCCTCCAAATTGCCTCTTTTTCCTGCCAGTATAAGTACGGACTGTGTGACGTGCCTACTTGGATGCGGTCACTCATATAATCCTCCACCATTCTTTCAATGTTGAGAGAATCATATGCAGTGACAGTAGACGACATGTCCGTAATCGTTGTCAGGTCCTTCAGTCCGGACCAGATGTCAGCATCAGCAGTCGCTCCAGACTGCCCTGCATCACCGCCAGCGGGTGGGCTCGGAATTCTGAGCCTTTTCCTCGCACCCCCAGTTGCGGGAGAATGTGAAGGAGGAGATGTTGACAGGTCGCGTTCCGCATGACTTGACAATTTTCTCACCAGCAGGTCTTTCAACCCCAGCAGACTTGTGTCTGCCGGAAAGAGAGATCCAAGGTAGGTTTTAAATCTAGGATCGAGCACGGTGGCCAAAATGTAGTGCTCTGATTTCAACAGATTGACCACCCGTGACTCCTTGTTAAGCGAATTAAGGGCTCCATCCACAAGTCCCACATGCCTAGCGGAATCGCTCCGTGTTAGCTCCTCCTTCAATGTCTCCAGCTTCTTCTGCAAAAGCCTGATGAGGGGAATGACCTGACTCAGGCTGGCAGTGTCTGAACTGACTTCACGTGTGGCAAGTTCAAAGGGCATCAGAACCTTGCACAACGTTGAAATCATTCTCCACTGCACTTGAGACAGGTGCATTCCACCTCCTATATCGTGCTCAATTGTATAGGCTTGAATGGCCTTTTGCTGCTCCTCCAACCTCTGAAGCATATAGAGGGTTGAATTCCACCTCGTTACCACTTCTTGCTTCAGATGATGGCAGGGCAGGTTCAGGCGTTTTTGGTGGTGCTCCAGTCTTCTGTACGTGGTGCCTGTACGCCGAAAGTGTCCCGCAATTCTTCTGGCCACCGACAGCATCTCTTGCACGCCCCTGTCGTTTTTTAAAAAATTCTGCACCACCAAATTCAAGGTATGTGCAAAACATGGGACGTGCTGGAATTTGCCCATATTTAATGCACACACAATATTGCTGGCGTTGTCCGATGCCACAAATCCACAGGAGAGTCCAATTGGGGTAAGCCATTCCGCAATGATCTTCCTCAGTTGCCGTAAGAGGTTTTCAGCTGTGTGCGTATTCTGGAAAGCGGTGATACAAAGCGTAGCCTGCCTAGGAAAGAGTTGGCGTTTGCGAGATGCTGCTACTGGTGCCGCCGCTGCTGTTCTTGCGGCGGGAGTCCATACATCTACCCAGTGGGCTGTCACAGTCATATAGTCCTGACCCTGCCCTGCTCCACTTGTCCACATGTCCGTGGTTAAGTGGACATTGGGTACAACTGCATTTTTTAGGACACTGGTGAGTCTTTTTCTGACGTCCGTGTACATTCTCGGTATCGCCTGCCTAGAGAAGTGGAACCTAGATGGTATTTGGTAACGGGGGCACACTGCCTCAATAAATTGTCTAGTTCCCTGTGAACTAACGGCGGATACCGGACGCACGTCTAACACCAACATAGTTGTCAAGGCCTCAGTTATCCGCTTTGCAGCAGGATGACTGCTGTGATATTTCATCTTCCTCGCAAAGGACTGTTGGACAGTCAATTGCTTACTGGAAGTAGTACAAGTGGGCTTACGACTTCCCCTCTGGGATGACCATCGACTCCCAGCAGCAACAACAGCAGCGCCAGCAGCAGTAGGCGTTACACGCAAGGATGCATCGGAGGAATCCCAGGCAGGAGAGGACTCGTCAGAATTGCCAGTGACATGGCCTGCAGGACTATTGGCATTCCTGGGGAAGGAGGAAATTGACACTGAGGGAGTTGGTGGGGTGGTTTGCGTGAGCTTGGTTACAAGAGGAAGGGATTTACTGGTCAGTGGACTGCTTCCGCTGTCGGCCAAAGTTTTTGAACTTGTCACTGACTTATTATGAATGCGCTGCAGGTGACGTATAAGGGAGGATGTTCCGAGGTGGTTAACGTCCTTACCCCTACTTATTACAGCTTGACAAAGGGAACACACGGCTTGACAAATGTTGTCCGCATTTCTGGTGAAATACTTCCACACCGAAGAGCTGATTTTTTTGGTATTTTCACCAGGCATGTCAACGGCCATATTCCTCCCACGGACAACAGGTGTCTCCCCGGGTGCCTGACTTAAACAAACCACCTCACCATCAGAATCCTCCTTGTCAATTTCCTCCCCAGCGCCAGCAACACCCATATCCTCCTCATCCTGGTGTACTTCAACACTGACATCTTCAATCTGACTATCAGGAACTGGACTGCGGGTGCTCCTTCCAGCACTTGCAGGGGGCGTGCAAATGGTGGAAGGTGCATGCTCTTCACGTCCAGTGTTGGGAAGGTCAGGCATCGCAACCGACACAATTGGACTCTCCTTGTGGATTTGGGATTTCGAAGAACGCACAGTTCTTTGCGGTGCTTTTGCCAGCTTGAGTCTTTTCAGTTTTCTAGCGAGAGGCTGAGTGCTTCCATCCTCATGTGAAGCTGAACCACTAGCCATGAACATAGGCCAGGGCCTCAGCCGTTCCTTGCCACTCCGTGTGGTAAATGACATATTGGCAAGTTTACGCTTCTCCTCCGACAATTTTATTTTAGGTTTTGGAGTCCTTTTTTTACTGATATTTGGTGTTTTGGATTTGACATGCTCTGTACTATGACATTGGGCATCGGCCTTGGCAGACGACGTTGCTGGCATTTCATCGTCTCGGCCATGACTAGTGGCAGCAGCTTCAGCACGAGGTGGAAGTGGATCTTGATCTTTCCCTAATTTTGGAACCTCAACATTTTTGTTCTCCATATTTTAATAGGCACAACTAAAAGGCACCTCAGGTAAACAATGGAGATGGATGGATACTAGTATACAATTATGGATGGACTGCCGAGTGCCGACACAGAGGTAGCTACAGCCGTGGACTACCGTACTGTACTGTGTCTGCTGCTAATATAGACTGGTTGATAATGAGATGTAGTATGTATAAAGAAGAAAGAAAAAAAAACCACGGGTAGGTGGTATACAATTATGGATGGACTGCCGAGTGCCGACACAGAGGTAGCTACAGCCGTGGACTACCGTACTGTACTGTGTCTGCTGCTAATATAGACTGGATGATAATGAGATGTAGTATGTATAAAGAAGAAAGAAAAAAAAACCACGGGTAGGTGGTATACAATTATGGATGGACTGCCGAGTGCCGACACAGAGGTAGCTACAGCCGTGGACTACCGTACTGTACTGTGTCTGCTGCTAATATAGACTGGATGATAATGAGATGTAGTATGTATAAAGAAGAAAGAAAAAAAAACCACGGGTAGGTGGTATACAATTATGGACGGACTGCCGAGTGCCGACACAGAGGTAGCTACAGCCGTGGACTACCGTACTGTACTGTGTCTGCTGCTAATATAGACTGGATGATAATGAGATGTAGTATGTATAAAGAAGAAAGAAAAAAAAACCACGGGTAGGTGGTATACAATTATGGACGGACTGCCGAGTGCCGACACAGAGGTAGCTACAGCCGTGGACTACCGTACTGTACTGTGTCTGCTGCTAATATAGACTGGTTGATAATGAGATGTAGTATGTATAAAGAAGAAAGAAAAAAAAAACCACGGGTAGGTGGTATACAATTATGGATGGACTGCCGAGTGCCGACACAGAGGTAGCTACAGCCGTGGACTACCGTACTGTACTGTGTCTGCTGCTAATATAGACTGGATGATAATGAGATGTAGTATGTATAAAGAAGAAAAAAAAAACCACGGGTAGGTGGTATACAATTATGGATGGACTGCCGAGTGCCGACACAGAGGTAGCTACAGCCATGGACTACCGTACTGTACTGTGTCTGCTGGTAATATAGACTGGATGATAATGAGATGTAGTATGTATAAAGAAGAAAGAAAAAAAAAACCACGGGTAGGTGGTATACAATTATGGATGGACTGCCGAGTGCCGACACAGAGGTAGCTACAGCCGTGAACTACCGTACTGTGTCTGCTGCGACTGGATGATAAATAATGATATAAAAAATATATATATATCACTACTGCAGCCGGACAGGTATATATTATATAATGACGGACCTGCTGGACACTGTCTGTCAGCAGAATGAGTTTTTTATAGAATAAAAAAACACCACACAAGTCACACGACGAGTGTTTAACTTTTTCAGGCAATCACAATATAGTATACTATACTGGTGGTCAGTGTGGTCAGGTCACTGGTCAGTCACACTGGCAGTGGCACTCCTGCAGCAAAAGTGTGCACTGTTTAATTTTAATAATATGTATGTACTCCTGGCTCCTGCTATAACCTATAACTGCTCCCCAGTCTCCCCCACAATTAAGCTGTGTGAGCACAGTCAGATATTATACATAGATGATGCAGCACACTGGGCTGAGCACAGATATGGTATGTGACTGAGTCACTGTGTATCGTTTTTTTCAGGCAGAGAACGGATTATATTAAATAAAACTGCACTGGTGGTCACTGGTCAGTCACTAGTAAACTCTGCACTCTCTCTCTAGTACTCCTAAGCTCCAGTAAATCAAGTGTCTCTGTCTCAATCTCACTCTCTCTCTTCTAATCTAAATGGAGAGGACGCCAGCCACGTCCTCTCCCTATCAATCTCAATGCACGTGTGAAAATGGCGGCGACGCGCGGCTCCTTATATAGAATCCGAGTCTCGCGATAGAATCCGAGCCTCGCGAGAATCCGACAGCGTCATGATGACGTTCGGGCGCGCTCGGGTTAACCGAGCAAGGCGGGAAGATCCGAGTCGCTCGGATCCGTGTAAAAAAAGCTGAAGTTCGGGCGGGTTCGGATTCCGAGGAACCGAACCCGCTCATCTCTAGTATTTACCCTGCACAGGAACAAAATAACCCACCCAAATCTAACTCTCTCTGCACGTTATATCTGCCACACCTGCACTGCACATGGTTTTACCCAACTGCTAACTAATTTGCTGCTGCAATCAACTCTGAATTACCCCCATTGTACAGAGAGTCATGGGTACTATTGGCAAGTTTAGAGCAACATGTGTTCTGTATCACACATGGGAAGATACTAGCTAAAGACATGTGGACAGCATTACTGGCAACATATCAAGATTGAAGAACTAGTTGAGATAATACATACAGATGTGTGTGTTCCAATGGAAGTAAAGTCAGCAAGTGGATACAGATGCGTTGTGACATTCAAAGTTGCCTTCAAAAGAAGGATACAGTACATGGGTACTTCATCAGAGAGAAATCTGAAGGAGCAAAGAAAATTGCAGAATACAAGAGATGTGTAGAAAATATAACTAGCAACAAACTCAAGATCCTGAAATCTGATAATGGAGGAGAATATCAAAACAGAGAGGTAGAAGTATTCTTAAGAAAATATGTAATAGAACCTCAGTTGACCAGTACCTATACTCCTGAGCAAAACAGTATCAGTGAATGAGCAAACCTTACACTAATGGAGAAAGCAAAATTTATGCTAAAGGATACAGGCTTAGACAGTTTTGGCGGAAGCTGTATCCACAGCAGTTTATCTAAAAAAACTTTCTCCTACAGTTACATTAAAAGACATAACTATTGAAGCGTGGCCAAAGAGAGAACCAAATGTAAAACATCTAAGAAATTTTGGAAGTACCTTTTATGTACACATAACAAAAAAAAAATAGAAGACAAAATTTGGATTCAAAATCAATAAAGTGCATCATGCTTGGCTACTTCCATGAAAGAAAAGGCTACAGATTATGGAATCCAGATACCAAAAAGATTGTCAAGTCTACAGATAATATCTTCAAAGAAACAGCACAAATTATAGAAAATGTGAAAGTTCATATGCAGAGCAAGTATGCGTCACTGAACATACTGGCCCTCATTCCGAGTTGTTCGCTCGCTAGCTGCTTTTAGCAGCAGTGCAAACGCTAAGCCGCCGCCCTCTGGGAGTGTATCTCAGCTTAGCAGAAGTGCAAACGAAAGGATCGCAGTTCTGCTTTAAAATATTTTCGAGCAGTTTCTGAGTAGCTCCAGACCTACTCCTAGCTTGCGATCACTTCAGACAGTTTAGTTCCTGTTTTGACGTCACAAACACGCCCTGCGTTCGGCCAGCCACGCCTACGTTTCCCTAGCCACTCCTGCGTTTTATCTGACACGTCTGTGTTTTTTCACACACTCCCCGAAAACAGTCAGTTACCACCCAGAAACACCCACTTCCTGTCAATCACTCTGTGGCCAGCAGTAAAAATGAAAAGCGTCGCTAGACCTTGTGTGAAACTGCATCGGCTTTTGTGAAAGCATGCGCAGAAATGCCGCTTTTTCAAATAATCGCCGTGCTGCGAACAAAAGCAGCTAGCGATCAACTCGGAATGAGGGCCACTGTACCAGCAGCTGGGGATGTATCTGAACCAGAGGCTACCAGCATGAAAATTAAGCCATAGAAAAGGAGGTCTGCAGGATCAAATATAAGCAAGCCAGCTAAGAGACATGGGGCCAAATGTTATAGTGTCCAAGTTTTTTTGTGTGGGACAAACTGGCACCTTTTCGCACATTAAAAGGTGCGAGTTTGTCTTTAACCTGGAACAATGTTTAGAAGCCCCTGACTCTTTACACCCGCTATCCGCATCACCGGTGAATGCAGGTGCGAGTGCAGAGAACTGGGTGCCTCTAAACATTGTCCTGGCATAAATGGACCAGAAGCGAATCCCCGGCGAACCAGCCCAATGCAGTAAACTTGTACTCTCTACTGTACGGTGTATATGTATGGTCTTTATTTTTATATTTATTTTACAGGGGGACTACAGGTACCAGCGGGCTCTTAATGCCCCGCATGCTTGTGCTTGTGGTTCTCAAAGTACTAGCATGTGGGGGAGGCTTGCTGGAACTTGTAGTTTCACCTGTAAAAGACAATATTATTATTATTTTTTGAAACTTAAAAGCGATCAAGCCCATGATATTGTTGTAAACTTGCACCCTATTACATTGCCCGAGTTGTATGTGTACAACAACAAGTTTTGCCAATGCTAGTTTTGGGATTGCAGGAAACATGCAAGTTTGCACGTTCCCTCATCATATTACATTTGCGAGTTAGGTAAAATGTGCGGGTTTAGCGCTAAACTCACACATTTGCCAAACTGGGACCCTATTACATTTACCCCAAGATGAGGTATTCACAAACATTGGGCAGGATGTAATGAAGTCTGATTTGGCCGGAGGTGCAGGTTCCCGGCCGAACTGGGATTTTTTTTTAAAGCGGCAATCATTTACAAGGCATGCTTTTGCCTTGTACACGATTATCTCTTTAAAAAAATATCCGAGTTCGGCTGGGACCCTGCACCTCCAGCCCATTGCATTCATTAATCCTCAGGATGTCCAGAAGCCAAAGTCAAAGGGGGCAATGTAATAGGGTGTGAGAATCAGAAAGTGAGAGGTTCTGTGTGAGTTTTCTGGGGGGGGGTTTAAAGCAGCAATCATTTAAACAGCAAAATCAACCAGATTTTGCTGTGTAAATGATTGCTGCTTAAAAAAACAAAAACAAAACTGACACAAAATCTCTCAGTTTCTGATTCTCACACCCTATTACATTCCCCCCAGATTCAACTAGTGTGAGTGGAAGTCCAATACAGACCACTATCTGTAAGCTGCACACACTCACAGGCTTGTGAGCTGTATACAACCCTCTCTACTCATGCTCCGCTCCATGGGGGTGATTCAGACCTGATAGTAGATGTGCTAAATTTAGCACATCTACGATCAGCTTCCCTGACATGCGGGGGGACGCCCAGTACAGGGCTAGTCCGACCCGCATGTCAGGCCCTGCTCCGTTGCACAAGTACAAAAGCATCGCACAGCGGCTATCAGGTCTGAATTAGCCCCCATGACCAATAATATGTATAACAGTGAGTACGGCTGTACACTGTGTAATATCAATAAAACCACTCTGGTTAAGTAACTGGGATATTCATAGTTGTAATGCATCTGCTGTGTGTACAGAAGCTCTGCTATATCTTCAAGCCTGTACACACACCATTAACAAGACCCGCAGATTCACAAAAATATCAGGGCCGGTCCGACCATTACGAAGAGTACGTAGCCGAGTAAGGCGCCATAGTGGTGAGTCTACATGGAATGCTTCCTACACATGGGGATGCCTCGCCTCAATGCTACTCTTAGCACCAGCTGTCATTGAGGAGCAGGACCGGTTGCAGGACCAGTGCGGTGAGGTCACCTGATGGCGGTGCTGGCGGCAACTGCAGTCATTTATTTTAGGGCCAGATTTGCTGCTAGGCAACTTGTGCTGTAGCTGCACACAGGTGATAGGCAGCATGTGCAGGATCAATGTACACACACACATACACACACTGGCCGCACAGGCTGCCTGGGTAAAGGGGGTGGACAAGGAGTGTGCCTGCAGGGCAGTGAGGAGGAGTGGCCAGAACACAGTGCAGACAGGCCCTCTCTGATGTCTACTGTTACATGTCTTGGGCACAAGATGATGGATGGATGGCTGCAGTCCTGATTACACTCCAGACCTCCCCCGACACTGCACAGCACTGATGCACAGTGCATACAGGCAGTGTGGTGGCCCCCCTGCCCTCTCCTGGGGTCCGACCCTCGGCTTGGAGCCCCAGCCTGTCAGTCATTAGAAACCCCGCCCCCTACAAAAAACACGTCCTGACTGAGGAGCTGCTGCTGAATGTCTTCTCTTGGTAAAGGCCAGTACTCACTGGCCGATGGCAGAGAGATGTGTGCTGAGCGAACCGCTCAGCACACATCTCTCCCGGCGCTCAGCACAGCGCGATCTGTGCTGAGCGCGCGGGGGGAGACGGGGGGGCCGCTCACTTCACCCAGCGGGTGAAGTGAGCGACCCGCTAGATTGGCCTGCATGCTGGCCAATCTAGCAGCAGCGATAGCGATGCGCGGGGCTGCGCATCGCTATCGCTGAGGGGGCTACACACGGATGGATCGTGCTTAAAATCTAAGAAATCTAGTCAGATTGCTTAGATTTTAAGCAGCGATCGCTCCGTGAGTACCCCCCTTAAGAATAGATTTGTGCTTGTTTGCATACTGAGTGGGGGTGTAGTTGGAATACAGGTGCTGCATGGGAGTGTAGTTTCTACACAGGTAGTGGGGGGGGGCATAACAGGCATCTATGGGTCTATGGGTGTCTGCTATAAACTTACACCCCTGGTTCTGCTAGGTCAGTATAATGAGTATAGGACTGTGACATTAGCATGTTCCTGTCACCCCTGCCTCCCAAGTCACATAATATCTCCCTGTCACCCCTACCTTCCCAGTCACCCACTTTCTTAGTCATCCCTGCCTCCCCAGTCACCCACTATCTCCCTGTCACCCCTACCTTCCCAGTCACCCACTATCTCAGTCATCCCTGCCTCCCCAGTCACCCACTATCTCCCTGTCACCCCTGCCTTCTCAGTCATCCACTATCTCCATCATCCCTGCCTCCCCAGTCACCCAGAGCTGGATTAAGGCATCGGGGGGCTCGGGGTACTTAAGACAGGGGGGCCCTAAGGTGTAAATTTTATACATATATATATATATATATATATATGATACACGCTGTATCATTTGAAGTAGGGGAGTATCGTGTAGTTTGGATAAATTATATATTATATATATATATATATACACACAGACATATATATGTATGGTTTGGGTTTGATATGCGGGCGCTATTCCAAAGATGAAAATCCCGACGGGCAAGGTAAGTATACTTATCTTTCCCCAATGCTCCGCTAACCTTCCCGCAGTCTACCCTCCCCCACCTCTGCAGCCTAACCTTAACCCTCCCCGGGGGTGCCTAAACCTAACCTCCCCTTCACGCAACCTAAACCTAACCACCTCTCCAAAGCCTAACCCTAACCCCCCACAGCTTACTTCTCCGGTGGCCCGGCAAACACTCGTTCCGGTTTCCAGCTGTCGGGGTTCCGAGCAGTTTCGGGATTCCAGCGTCAGTATTGCGACTGCTGGAATCCCGACTGCTGGGATCCTGACCTGATCCCATACATATATATACACACACACACAAATATACATACATACAGATATATATATATATATATATATATATATATACACACACACACACACAAATATATATATATACATACATATATACACACATTATATATATATATATATATATATATATATATATATATATATATAGTGTATATATACATTAGTGATGAGCGGGTTCGGTTTCTCGGAAACCGAACCCCCCCGAACTTCAGCCTTTTTACACGGGTCCGAGCCGTACTCGGATTCTCCCGTGTGGCTCGGGTAAACCGAGCGCGCCCGAACGTCATCATCCCGCTGTCGGATTCTCGCGAGATTCGGATTCTATATAAGCAGCGGCGCGTCGCCACCATTTTCACACGTGCATTGAGATTGATAGGGAGAGGACGTGGCTGGCGTCCTCTCCGTTTATATAGTTATAGTACTTAGTTGATCTGATTGCTACTGCTTAGCTTATTGTGGGGAGGATTGGGGAGCAGCTGTTAGGACTCAGGAGGAGTACAGTGCAGAGTTTTGCTAGTTTTTTTTTATCCGTTCTCTGCCTGAAAAAAACGCTCCATACCATATCTGTGCTCAGCCTCAGTGTGCTGCATGATATATCTGACTGTGCTGAGTGCTCACACTGCTTAATTGTGGGGGAGACTGGGGAGCAGC
Source organism: Pseudophryne corroboree (assembly GCF_028390025.1). Lineage (NCBI taxonomy): Eukaryota > Metazoa > Chordata > Amphibia > Anura > Myobatrachidae > Pseudophryne > Pseudophryne corroboree. Next base: position 360,261,488 of record NC_086451.1, read on the forward strand.
TATAGCAGGAGTACAGTGCACAGTTTTGCTGACAGTGACCACCAGTATACGTTTGTCTGCCTGAAAAACACTCCTGTGGTGTCTTTTTTTCTTTATACTATAAGTATAAACGCAGTCTGCTGACAGTGTCCACCAGGTCCATTATACTGTATATAGCAGTACGGTAGGCCACTGCTGTACCTACCTCTGTGTCTTCAGTCACTCGTCGTCATACATAAAGTATACTATCCATCCATCTACATTGTATACCTGTGGTGTCTTTTTTTCTTTATACTATAAACGCAGTCTGCTGACAGTGTCCACCAGGTCCATTATACTGTATATAGCAGTACGGTAGGCCACTGCTGTACCTACCTCTGTGTCTTCAGTCACTCGTCGTCATACATAAAGTATACTATCCATCCATCTACATTGTATACCTGTGGTGTCTTTTTTTCTTTATACTATAAACGCAGTCTGCTGACACTGTCCACCAGGTCCATTATACTGTATATAGCAGTACGGTAGGCCACTGCTGTACCTACCTCTGTGTCTTCAGTCACTCGTCGTCATACATAAAGTATACTATCCATCCATCTACATTGTATACCTGTGGTGTCTTTTTTTCTTTATACTATAAACGCAGTCTATGACAGTGTCCACCAGGTCCATTATACTGTATATAGCAGTAAGGTAGGCCACTGCTGTGCCTACCTCTGTGTCTTCAGTCACTCGTCGTCATACATAAAGTATACTATCTATCCATCTACATTGTATAGCTGTGGTGTCTTTTTTTCTTTATACTATAAATGCAGTCTGCTGACAGTGTCCACCAGGTCCATTATACTGTATATAGCAGTACGGTAGGCCACTGCTGTACCTACCTCTGTGTCTTCAGTCACTCGTCGTCATACATAAAGTATACTATCCATCCATCTACATTGTATACCTGTGGTGTCTTTTTTTCTTTATACTATAAACGCAGTCTGCTGACAGTGTCCACCAGGTCCATTATACTGTATATAGCAGTACGGTAGGCCAATATGGAGAACAAAAATGTGGAGGTTAAAAAAATAGGGAAAGATCAAGATCCACTTCCACCTCGTGCTGAAGCTGCTGCCACTAGTCATGGCCGAGACGATGAAATGCCATCAACGTCGTCTGCCAAAGCCGATGCCCAATGTCATAGTACAGAGCATGTAAAATCCAAAACACAAAAGATCAGTAAAAAAACTACCCAAAAATCAAAATTAAAAGCGTCTGAGGAGAAGCGTAAACTTGCCAATATGCCATTTACGACACGGAGTGGCAAGGAACGGCTGAGGCCCTGGCCTATGTTCATGGCTAGTGGTTCAGCTTCACATGAGGATGGAAGCACTCAGCCTCTCGCTAGAAAAATGAAAAGACTTAAGCTGGCAAAAGCACAGCAAAGAACTGTGCATTCTTCGAAATCACAAATCCCCAAGGAGAGTCCAATTGTGTCGGTTGCGATGCCTGACCTTCCCAACACTGGACGGGAAGAGCTTGCGCCTTCCACCATTTGCACGCCCCCTGCAAGTGCTGGAAGGAGCACCCGCAGTCCAGTTCCTGATAGTCAAATTGAAGATGTCAGTGTCGAAGTACACCAGGATGAGGATATGGGTGTTGCTGGCGCTGGGGAGGAAATTGACAAGGAGGATTCTGATGGTGAGGTGGTTTGTTTAAGTCAGGCACCCGGGGAGACACCTGTTGTCCGTGGGAAGAATATGGCCATTGACATGCCTGGTCAAAATACAAAAAAAATCAGCTCTTCGGTGTGGAATTATTTCAACACAAATGCGGACAACAGGTGTCAAGCCGTGTGTTGCCTTTGTCAAGCTGTAATAAGTAGGGGTAAGGACGTTAACCACCTCGGAACATCCTCCCTTATACATCACCTGCAGCGCATTCATCATAAGTCAGTGACAAGTTCAAAAACTTTGGGTGACAGCGGAAGCAGTCCACTGACCACTAAATCCCTTCCTCTTGTAACCAAGCTCCTGCAAACCACACCACCAACTCCATCAGTGTCAATTTCCTCCTTACCCAGGAAAGCCAATAGTCCTGCAGGCCATGTCACTGGCAAGTCTGACGAGTCCTCTCCTGCCTGGGATTCCTCCGATGCATCCTTGAGTGTAACGCCTACTGCTGCTGGCGCTGCTGTTGTTGCTGCTGGGAGTCAATCGTCATCCCAGAGGGGAAGTCGGAAGACCACTTGTACTACTTCCAGTAAGCAATTGACTGTCCAACAGTCCTTTGCGAGGAAGATGAAATATCACAGCAGTCATCCTGCTGCAAAGCGGATAACTGAGGCCTTGGCAGCCTGGGCGGTGAGAAACGTGGTTCCGGTATCCATCGTTAATTCAGAGCCAACTAGAGACTTGATTGAGGTACTGTTTCCCCGGTACCAAATACCATCTAGGTTCCATTTCTCTAGGCAGGCGATACCGAAAATGTACACAGACCTCAGAAAAAGAGTCACCAGTGTCCTAAAAAATGCAGTTGTACCCAATGTCCACTTAACCACGGACATGTGGACAAGTGGAGCAGGGCAGACTCAGGACTACATGACTGTGACAGCCCACTGGGTAGATGTATTGCCTCCCGCTGCAAGAACAGCAGCGGCGGCACCAGTAGCAGCATCTCGCAAACGCCAACTCGTTCCTAGGCAGGCTACGCTTTGTATCACTGCTTTCCAGAATACGCACATAGCTGAAACCTCTTACGGCAACTGAGGAAGATCATCGCAGAATGGCTTACCCCAATTGGACTCTCCTGGGGATTTGTGGCATTGGACAACGCCAGCAATATTGTGCGTGCATTACATCTGGGCAAATTCCAGCACGTCCCATGTTTTGCACATACCTTGAATTTGGTGGTGCAGAATTATTTAAAAAAAACGACAGGGGCGTGCAAGAGATGCTGTCGGTGGCCAGAAGAATTGTGGGCCACTTTCGGCGTACAGGCACCGCGTACAGAAGACTGGAGCACCACCAAAAACACCTGAACCTGCCCTGCCATCATCTGAAGCAAGAGGTGGTAACGAGGTGGAATTCAACCCTCTATATGCTTCAGAGGATGGAGGAGCAGCAAAAGGCCATTCAAGCCTATACATCTGGCCACGATATAGGCAAAGGAGGTGGAATGCACCTGACTCAAGCGCAGTGGAGAATGATTTCAATGTTGTGCAAGGTTCTGCAACCTTTTGAACTCTCCACACGTGAAGTCAGTTCAGACACTGCCAGCCTGAGTCAGGTCATTCCCCTCATCAGGCTTTTGCAGAAGAAGCTGGAGACATTGAAGGAGGAGCTAAAACAGAGCGATTCCGCTAGGCATGTGGGACTTGTGGATGGAGCCCTTCATTCGCTTAACCAGGATTCACGGGTGGTCAATCTGTTGAAATCAGAGCACTACATTTTGGCCACCGTGCTCGATCCTAGATTTAAAACCTACGTTGTATCTCTCTTTCCGGCAGACACAAGTCTGCAGAGGTTCAAAGACCTGCTGGTGAGAAAATTGTCAAGTCAAGCGGAACGTGACCCGTCAACATCTCCTCCTTCACATTCTCCCGCAACTGGGGGTGCGAGGAAAAGGCTACGAATTCCGAGCCCACCCGCTGGCGGTGATGCAGGGCAGTCTGGAGCGACTGCTGACATCTGGTCCGGACTGAAGGACCTGCCAACGATTACTGACATGTCGTCTACTGTCACTGCATATGATTCTCTCACCATTGAAAGAATGGTGGAGGATTATATGAGTGACCGCATCCAAGTAGGCACGTCAGACAGTCCGTATGTATACTGGCAGGAAAAAGAGGCAATTTGGAGGCCCTTGCACAAACTGGCTTTATTCTACCTAAGTTGCCCTCCCTCCAGTGTGTACTCCGAAAGAGTGTTTAGTGCCGCCGCTCACCTTGTCAGCAATCGGCGTACGAGGTTACTTCCAGAAAATGTGGAGAAGATGATGTTCATTAAAATGAATTATAATCAATTCCTCCGTGGAGACATTCACCAGCAGCAATTGCCTCCAGAAAGTACACGGGGACCTGAGATGGTGGATTCCAGTGGGGATGAATTAATAATCTGTGAGGAGGGGGATGTACACAGTGAAAGGGGTGATGAATCGGACGATGATGATGAGGTGGACATCTTGCCTCTGTAGAGCCAGTTTGTGCAAGGAGAGATTGATTGCTTCTTTTTTGGTGCACCTCTTTTTTCTTTCATTTTTCTTTGCGTCATGTGCTGTTTGGGGAGTATTTTTTGAAGGGCCATCCTGCGTGACACTGCACTGCCACTCCTAGATGGGCCAGGTGTTTGTGTCGGCCACTTGGGTCGCTTATCTTAGTCACACAGCTACCTCAGTGCGCCTCTTTTTTTCTTTGCGTCATGTGCTGTTTGGGGAGTATTTTTTTGAAGGGCCATCCTGTCTGACACTGCAGTGCCACTCCTAGATGGGCCAGGTGTTTGTGTCGGCCACTTGGGTCGCTTATCTTAGTCACACAGCTACCTCATTGCGCCTCTTTTTTTCTTTGCGTCATGTGCTGTTTGGGGAGTATTTTTTGAAGGGCCATCCTGCGTGACACTGCAGTGCCACTCCTAGATGGGCCAGGTGTTTGTGTCGGCCATTTGGGTCGCTTATCTTAGTCACACAGCTACCTCATTGCGCCTCTTTTTTTCTTTGCGTCATGTGCTGTTTGGGGAGTATTTTTTTGAAGGGCCATCCTGCGTGACACTGCAGTGCCACTCCTAGATGGGCCAGGTGTTTGTGTCGGCCACTTGGGTCGCTTATCTTAGTCACACAGCTACCTCATTGCGCCTCTTTTTTTCTTTGCGTCATGTGCTGTTTGGGGAGTATTTTTTTCAAGTGCCATCCTGTCTGACACTGCAGTGCCACTCCTAGATGGGCCAGGTGTTTGTGTCGGCCACTTGGGTCGCTTATCTTAGTCACACAGCTACCTCATTGCTCCTCTTTTTTTCTTTGCGTCATGTGCTGTTTGGGGAGTATTTTTTGAAGGGCCATCCTGCGTGACACTGCAGTGACACTCCTAGATGGGCCAGGTGTTTGTGTCGGCCACTTGGGTCGCTTATCTTAGTCACACAGCTACCTCATTGCGCCTCTTTTTTTCTTTGCGTCATGTGCTGTTTGGGGAGTATTTTTTTGAAGGGCCATCCTGCATGACACTGCAGTGCCACTCCTAGATGGGCCAGGTGTTTGTGTCGGCCACTTGGGTCGCTTAGCTTAGTCACACAGCTACCTCGGTGCAAATTTTAGGACTAAAAATAATATTGTGAGGTGTTCAGAATAGACTGAAATTGAGTGGAAATTATGGTTATTTAGGTTAATAATACTATGGGATCAAAATGACCCCCAAATTCTATGATTTAAGCTGTTTTTTAGGGTTTTTTGAAAAAAACACCCGAATCCAAAACACACCCGAATCCGACAAAAAAATTTCGGTGAGGTTTTGCCAAAACGCGTTTGAACCCAAAACACGGCCGCGGAACCGAACCCAAAACCAAAGCACAAAACCCGAAAAATTTCCGGTGCACATCACTAATATACATACATATTTGCATATACAGTACTATATACTGTATATGCAGTATATGTATATTTTATATATAAAAACACATAACTCTTCAAATGCATACCTTAAAAAGTAAAAAAGCCTGCCTTGCAAACAGCAGAGTGGAAGCTTGAATGTTCCTCTCCTTCTCAGAACAAATCCCCACACGCTGCCGAGGTGGGAACTTCCTCTTTCCAGCCTGCGTGCTCAGCCAGTCACTGAGCCACAGGCTGCAGCTTTACTTCTTCCTATTGGGCGACTGAGCCGTAGCTCAGGTAGCTCTGCAGCGCCGGCGGCTGGGCTCGCTGTCACCTGTCAGCGGGGAGGGGAGCGCAATGCACGGAAGTGCAGTGCCGCGGAGCAGATCGAATTAGAGATCTGATCTCCGGTGCGTGGCGGGGGGCCCTTTTCTGACAGGGGGGCCCGGGGTACTTACCCCCGGAAACCCCCCCAAAATCCGGCTCTGCAGTCACCCATCTCTTTTTCTCGTTCCGTTGTCTGTCTACCTGCCCTCTTTTTTTCTGATATCTCTCCTGTTCTTCTCTCCCCTTTTTGTCTTTCCCTTTCACTTTATTTCCATCTAACAAATCTCCTCTACTTGCTCTTGTACATTGCAGTCACCGTTTTGCTGGGAGAAAAAAAGAGACTGCGGTAAGTCAGTAAAATCTGTGAGGGTGCAAGGCCTTCCTCAAACTCTCTACTTGATGTGATCTATCTATCTATCTATCTATCTATCTATCTGTCTGTCTGTCTGTCTGTCTGTGCTCTTTTCTCAATCACTTATTTAGCTTGCTTGTATGCTTTTGCATTTAATAAATGTACAGTATATGATTATTGCAAGCTCCTGAGTGCAGTCTTCCACTTGGACGATAATACTTCTACATTCTGGCACCAAGATAAAACTTTCTATATCTTTGGTGAGCGCCCATTTTTTTGCATTTTTTCTGTATATTAGTGGCATTGCAACTTTTTTTCAGTTCACCAAGAGCTAATCAAAATGACCTTATATTATTGTGTGTCAGTGGTGAGAACATTACAGTGGTGTTATCCACTCCAGGATAATCCCTCCGGTATAACCAGCCATGCTGCATGTTGTAAATAAAATCCCAATATCTGTAGCTGTCCTTAGTCACCACATACAATTGCCCCAAATTTGCTGCAAATTATATGTTGGTCTTACAATCTATAATTTCCTCTGTATCAGTGCAATTCTGGATTTAATGGCCCAATTCTAAAGGACTTATCAGAGTCCCCCAGGTTAATGGATCATAGGAGTGTCCTACTACTGGTGGCAGCAGAAAATATTACAAGGGCTTATGCAGAATTGGTCAGCTCTTTTGTCTGCATTACCATTTAAACCCATTTTGTCTATGAAAGAGCATCACTACCTTATAACGGGGTTGGGTTTGGAATGCCGGCGGCCAGGATGCCGATGGTCAGAATACAGACCACAGCATCCCGATTGTGAGAAACCTGACGGGGTTAACTCTAACCCTCCCTTCCCACAGCCTAAACCTACTCCAAATGCATTTTAGGAGACTGTGCTGATTAATTTGATATCTGACACTTGTATATTGTGTGCGGCTGAGTCTGTTCACAGAGCACATGGAACTTTTATTGGGAAAAAGCTGCAGCTGCTACATTATAGCACTTCATATAGAGATTCAAAGATTCAGTAGCACACAAATATACAAGAGCCACAAATCAAATTAATCAGCACAGTCTCCTAGTACTTTCTAGTCGCACCACGTTGCGACTGAGATGCATTTTTGGCAAAAAAGACGCCCAACACTAGCAGAGTCTCATGTAACCTGACTCGCCGAGATGGGCTGTTTAGCACGACTACAGCAATGATAGTTGAGGACAGATATGTAAATGTTAATAACTAATTAATATATAAACCTAGAACATATTTTATATTAAAAACATAATACATATTGATTAACAATAGAGATTTAAAAACATGCAGTTGATTATAAAATGTGTACAATTCTGAAAAGACCAAAATATAATACAAACCTTCCATGTATCTTCTTGGTCTTTATACTGAATCTCATATATCAGACAATGTGATGGGATTTTTCCCTTGGGTGGCTTCCAGTGCAGGATTAATTCATTATTTAAGGTCTTGTTGATGTTTAGATCTTCAGGAATTCCAGGTTTACCTATCAGATTAACAGGAGGAGAACTTCTATTATTTCAGGATAGTCTTTTTGTTTAAACAGCTGAATATTACTTTGGAAATCTTGATTTACTGTGGAACATTCCATTAGACAACAGAAATCTTGGCATTGACACGGAAATTTACTACAGTCCCTGAACACTAGTTAAATACAACACCGAAAAATTTATCACAGAAATTAATTTATTTAAACTGAAAAATCAACAGTTTATTAGGAGTTATTTTTCTAAATAAACTAGGTTTTCATTGTGCCTTAGTCTCATTTTTTATTTTTTTGTGTTATCTATTGTGATCTCTTGTCTATCTTTCAAGTACTAAACAGTGTGGCAGGTTTATATTAAATGTTTGGTGAGGTCCAGAAGGGAAGAACTTTCCTCCTTTGTTAGAGGTATTGATGGAGAGCATTTAAGAGGCTGAATTATAAAGAATAATCATTGTAAGTAATTTGGAGTTTGGTGAAAAAGCCCCATTCATGATCCGTAATTCTTTTATTGCAGTTCTGGCAGATAAATGAGAAAGTAGACTGATTATGTAAATGCGCCTGATATTTAATAGAGATTAGTCGTTCAGTTTTTACAGTCCAAAATATAATCTTATTGGCTATCCGGTTCTCATGTGATTTGGCTAGACAATAAGATTGCGTTTTCAGATCCGTACTTGCGCTAAGTTGGCGAAAAGAACTAAGGGGGTAATTCAGATCTGATCGCTGCTGTGCGTTTTTGCATAGCAGGCGCTCAGATCCAAACTGCGCAAGCGTATGCACCGCAATGCGCAGGTGCGTCGGACAGCTACAACGGGCATCGCTGGTCAGCGATGGGATGGTGCGAAAAATCAATTTGCACGGGCGTTCGCAAGGTGATTGACAGGAAGAGGCCGTTTGTGGGTGGCAACTGCTGTTTACAGGGAGTGTCTGGAAAAACGCAGGCGTGTCCAAGCGTTTTGAGGGAGGGTGTCTGACATCAGTTCTGGTCCAAATCAGCAGGATTCAATCGCACTGGAAGAGTAAGTCCTGGGCTGTGCAGAGACTGCACAAACTGATTTTTCACAGCTCTGCTAACACATAGGAACGCTCACTTGCACGGCAAAAATACACCCTCCCTGTAGGCGGCGACTATCTGATCGCAGGACAGCAAAAAACGCAGCCCAGCGATCAGATCTGAATTACCCCCCCCCCCCCCCCCCAAGTGAAAATTTAACTGCTCACCCTTTATTAATAGTTCTTATTGCTCCTAATCTTTCAGCGGAAACAAAGTTTAATAATATTACCTCTGTAACATTTATACCCATCATTTCAGATTTGCTCTATTGTGCCTTTGTTGTTTTCTTAAAATATATGCTGGGCAACCAATTTTATTCTGTATTATACTGTAACTATTATTTTTGTTCTAATATTTTGCATACATTATTGCAAAGTAGCTACCTTAAAATTTCTCCAGTGCGTAGAAGCGGCACCAAAACAGTAAATAGTACTTCATTTAAATTCACTAAGGAATCTTCAGAAGATAGGAGTCCCATTTGAGTTTTGCTGCAACTCCTGTTTTTGATCAGGTGGATCCAGTATCTAGACTTACCTCCTCTGACACTGAAACCCCTGCAGCTCCCCCCTACAACACTCTCTTATCCCTTATCCATACTCCCAGACTAGGAGACAGACAATGGTCTAAAGCAGTGTTTTTCAACCACTGTGAAATGGCACATTGGTGTGCCGCCAGCAGTTGTCATATGTGTCGCCGTCCGAGATGCCTGCTGCCCGGACTTGGATGCTGCCACATGCACTGCATGCACTGTATACACTGATGTGTAGTGATACTATACGTTTACAGTATCACTATCGGGCAGTGCAGGCATCTCTTCCGCGGCCCGGCCAGTGACCCCTACGATGTGGTGTGACTCATATCTCACATACACCATGCCATCCCGCCCGTGCTGCTCTGCTCCCCACTGCTCCCACCGCTGAGGGGACAAAAAGAACATTAAAAGGTTTGGACCTGTGCTTATTTTTTTACTATGGCAGACAGTGTGGTGTGTGGTGGCATTACCACAGGGGAACTGTGTGTGTGTGTGTGCGTGTGTGTGTGTGTGTGTGTGTGTGTGTGTGTGTGTGTGTGTGTGTGTGTCATTACTACAGGGGAACAGTGTGTGTGTGGTGGCATTACTACAGGGGGACAGAAGACACCATTTGGACAAAGAACTCTTACACAGAAGGTCTAATTTGTTGGTATCGTTACATAGACGATGTGATATTTATCTGGGATGGGTCTGCAGAAGATTTACAAGAATTCACAACATACCTCAATAACAACCAGATTAATCTTGAATTTACGACAACAACAACAAGCAAACAACAAGTCACATTTCTTGATTTGGAAAATTACATCCAGAATCAACAAATAAAACGAGGACTCGTTTTAAAGAAGTAATTGGCAACAACTCACTCCCAGCCTGTAGTAACCATCATAGGAATTGGATCCGAAATATACCAGGGGGACAAATCCAAAGATTACGACGAAATTGTACAGATGACGACATTTTCCAAACACAGAGTGAAGCAATGAAAATGAATTTTATGGAAAAAGGTTACTAAGGACAAGGAGTTCAAAACCAAATTGGCAACGATAGATAGAAAGGAACTAATCAAATACAAAACAAAAAAACAAGACAAATTTATACTACCATTCATCACGCAATACTACAGCAACACAGCACCAATAGAGAAAATGTGGCAAAAACAATGGCACATTTTAAAATTGGATGATACACTAAAGGACATAATTACAGATCAACCAAAAATCATATATCAACATGCACAATCCATCAAACAAAATATAGTGATAAGCTTACTCCCTCAACAAAACACAAATGAACAAAGTACTTCAATCAAAGGTGATCATCAATGTTTAAATTGCAAAGTTTGCAATATCAGTAACCAAACAACTAAAAACACCAACATTTTCACTTCAACATCCACAGGAAAAATATACCATATCAATCAATTTCTAAATTGCAAAACAGAAGGGGTGATAAGATTTGCAGAACATATTAACAACATTAAAAAAGGATTATAAACACATTAGGGGTATATTCAATAAAAGTCGGAAACTGACGTCTTTTCGGAAAGACGGTAGTTTCCAACTGATTTAGGTTGTAAGGGGTTCCAACTTATTCAATAGGAGCTGTTTGACTTGTTGGAAAACACTTGGATCGGCGGTTTTGGCCCATTTCCGACAATCTCAATCCGACTTTAAAAAAAGTCGGATTGAAAAGATCAGGCGGCGGAGCGGGGTGAGGGAGCGAGAGAATGTGCTTACCGGCGGGGGCAGCTGGAGCCACGGTCGGTGGAAGGCCCGAGCCGGGTGTCCCCCCGGGCCAGGCTCCTGTCTCCCGGCAGCGCTACACAGCTCCCAGGTGGCTCCACGGCAGCGCTCCCTGGCTACACGGCTCTCCAGGCGGCTCCACGGTCCCACGGCAGCACTGCCCGGCTACACGGCTCCATAGGCAGCTCCACAGACAGCTCCAAGCCAGCGCTGCCTGGCTACACGGTAACACAGGTGGCTACATGGCTGAGTGCGGCTACCTCCGGCAGCTCCCTGTGATCTCACACACATGGAGCTGCTGACAGTAGCAGCACGGACGCCGGCCAAATCCGTCAGTCGGATTAGGCCACTCTTTGAATAGGGGTTGTCGAGTCCATTCCGACAACTGCATGTCAGAATGGACCCGACTCTTATTGAATATACCCCATAGTGTATCAAATAATTTTTTCGTAATGCACAATAAAAACCCACAAGGATTGAAATTCATGGCAATTAGAAAAGTAAAACGAAACCGAAGAGGGGGAGATATTTCAGAAGAGCTAAAGAAAACTGAAACAAAATGGATCTTTGAATTGAAAACCCTGAAACCGAGAGGGTTAAACATAGACATCGAATTGAACCCTTTTTTTTATAACATACAACATCCTATACAAACAAAGATACATTTATATAAACAAAAGTGGCACCTTACAAGTAAATATTTTTATAAAACATTTTTTATTTATTTTATATTACTTTTTTCTGAGATTTTGCATAGGACATGTGATTCCTGCGAAGGTACTCCGCCTCTGGCCGGAAGTTCCGGTATTTTAACAATAAAGTTTTGTATAAATGGCAATCACTTTTAAACAAAAGTTTATATCCTTGAAAAAGTCCACCCTGGATGCATAAAATGCGTTGGACTCACAGAAAATAAGGTGATACAATTCCCTGATCAGCCACAGCATCAGCCGCACAACGAGCCGCTCCCGGCACCCGCCCAGTGACGTCATCCCATTCCCACCCACAACCCGCTGGACACAGCGGCACCTGAACACCAGCCGCGGTCAGCCTCAAACAATGGCTGTGATCATCTCCGCTGGAAGTAGGGACAGGTAGGCAGGGTAAGATTTCAAAACAGATATTCAACATCCCAGTAACGTGGACTGCAGGTCACCTACCTACTCACAGAAGGAGCTGTAAATATTATAACTAACAATTTTTTTCTCCACAGGTGCCACTCTATAAATTTACCATTAACCATTGGCGCTCTCTTATGCCACATAGCATACTGTAACTGTTGACAACGCATTTGTATCCTGTCATACATTGCTACAAAAGTTCTTACACTGATGGAAGAGTAAAGTAATACAAACATTGCTGAAAATAAAATAAGTTTAAACTATTGTAGTAGTAGTGATAATAAATAATGATAATAATAATAATAATAACCTATGTGTTAGTTTTCTCTTTTAATTGAACTCACACGTTGACAAGAAACAACACTGTAGAGGATTGCAACACTGGTTTAAGCGCTCCAAGATCAAAAACAGTAAAGCTCCCGACAAACCGGTTTGTCTGATATTGGACAAGTGTGTATCCTCCGCCGACCGCAACCCGTTTAATCCATTTGTTACTACCTTAGTGAACATTTAATATACTAAATAGCTGGGTCAGTGGTAAGTTTATAAAGACCTTTGGTTTGTTAATTGATATTCTTGCAAATACTGTAACTGTATCATATATTGGTCAGGCAATGGGTATCCTAGAAGAAATGCAACTTTATAACATTGAACAAGGAAACAGAAAGACACAGAAAATGTATATCTATCTATCTACCTACCTTCCTATCTATCTATATATAGTATATTGATGCCTTACCAAGATTTTGAAGCTGGAGGATAAAGTACGATGGTCTTATTGGATCCATGCCAGGAATTCCAGTAACACAAATAAACAAGTCTGAGAAAAGCTGGAACTCATCTCTTCCAAAAACACACCCAACATTTATTCCATTTGATATGAGGTATCTGTCACAGGTTTTTTTCTTAGACATGCCATCCTGCCTTGTAGAGTAAAGCATACAGAATAGAACATTATCTATACATTCCACACCTGCTTAGATGTGATCATGTTAACTCAATGAATAGAAATAAATCTATCTACAAATTTCAGTCACAATGTAGTAATCCGGATTTAGAAATGCCTGTGTCATGTTGCTTACTAATTCTAAGAATACAATAAATGAGCCAAGAATTTCCATTAAATTTAAATGTTGACTGGTAATGTGTTTATCATATACAGTATATATATCTTCATTTTTCACTAGCTGTTTTACCAGTTCATCGCACAGGAGTTTCTGATTTTCACGGTTGTACATATACAAAAAAGTGTTAATAATTTGTAAAATCTAGAGATATGTAAATTTGAGACGTGTTAATGTAAGTAAATATTAACCCATGGTTCTTGGCATTACCCGAGGAGCACACGTAGCAGATACGGTAAAAAGTGACAGGACCATTTTTGGAGTTTATTAAATTCTACCCACTGGAGGTGCAATCCAAATATTGATCCGATTGTACATTTGGGCATTATTGTTCACGTAACGTGAGCCACACATCGGTAATGACCCTTGATGAAGTCAAACTGACGAAATGCGTTGGATGATCTCTCATTTGACTCTCCATACTAAGATAAGCAAATTGTTTTCATAAAAAATCAACTGTTTCTCTTAAAATCGGTATTTTTCACATTTCTTAAAATTTTTGCATTTTTTTTATTTATTTAAAATAACTGGTTTTATATTTTTTGTGTAAGAAACCTTCTTTTATGTGAGTTTTTATTGTCCTCTACTCATAAATGTAATTTTAAATAGTAATTAGCCATATCCCAGCCTTATTTTATACCATAGGATATTGTTTTCTTAAAATCTTGTGTAACACACCGTTGGTCGCTTGGACCCTTATTCCCCACACCATATTCTAAAATTTTGATCTATTAAAGTTCAAATCTTAAAAAGAAAATTAAAATCCCTATAGAAAAATAAATCCAACCCACCTACTGACTACAAATAACCATTGAAAAATGATCAAAGCCAAGATTCACCTTCACCACCATCCAATGAGGAAAAAAACAAAACAGTATGATAAAATACTTGCAATTGGCATGTGGAAAGGGGAATTACGGATGATTCCAGCTTTGATAATATAGCGGTGGTCACTCACAGTAAGAGTTTTTTTGTTTTTGTTTTTCATGGGAATTAGTTTTATTTTATTTCTCACCATTTAATAAAATGTTCTTTTTTACTTATTTCATTACAAAAATTTAGCTCTGCACTAACCCATTTTTTTTATTAGTATATATACTATATATTTTTTTATTGCAACACAATACAGCAGTTGTGTTCTGAGTTAAGATAATTGTTACCTCTGGTCATCAATGGTGTAAAGCATCAATGGCTTCCTGCGATCAATGTAAACCATTGATGGAGCCATTGAAGGTAGACTCATCGATGGCCATCCCTAAGTGGAACATATCTGGCTGAGGAGGGTGTCACATGAATGGATGTGAACATCACATGATTGGTTAGCAAACAATCATGTGACCCCCAGGCATGTACCTCTGTTGTGGAATCTTCCATAGCACATTACATATTTAGCAATCTGCCCAGGTGCATCCATACCCTTTAAATTGGAAGAACTACCAGCACCTTTTGGTCCACTTAATCCCCCTCCTTTGCATGCAGTACAATAGTTCCCACAACATGCTAACATAGTATATAGATAACCTGGGTCTCAAAATCACAAAGGCTAAATACACTATCAAGGGTACTATAATGGCTACTACTGAGGAGGAAAGGGATCTAGGAGTCATTATTTCGAGTGACCTAAAGGCAGGGAAGCAATGTAACAAAGCAATGAGAAAGGCAAGTCAGATGCTTGTTGCATAGGGAGAGGAATCAGTAGCAGAAAAAAAAGAAGTAATAATGTCACTGTACAGGTCATTGGTATGGCCTCATCTGGAATACTGTGTCCTGTTCTGGAGACCATTGGCTAAATGTAATAGCCCCCGAGTTCTGGAGGTGTGGGAAATTTGTGCGAGTCTGCGTGTTCTTTAAAGCAGCAATTATTTACAAGGCAATCCCAAATGGTGCATGGCCTACATCACAAAACTTACCTAAAATATCTTAATACGTATAGTTTTGGTCAGGGAAGAGAAAGAGGGGACATGATAGAAACTTTAAAATATACCAAGGATTTTAACAAAGTACAGGAGGGAAACATTCTTTAAGGGAAGAGAAGTATAAGAACTTGAGGATATGTACTAAAACTGGAGGGAAACACTATAATTTTTCAAACCCAGCCTGTGACATGGAAGTTAAAATCTGATTGGCTGGTCCTTTATCACCTTCCACTTTATCACTTCACCAAGCTTAATAAATCTGCCCCTAAGGCTCAAAAAGAGTTGAGGTTACCTAAAGGATAAAAAAAGGGCAGACTAGATGGGTCAAGTGTTTCTTATCTGCTGTCAAATTCTATATTTCTATGACAAGATCGCTGTATTTAATGGATTACTTTTTCAAAGCCAGTACTGTTAGATGAGTTTCCGTTGCCTATTCAGAAAATCATTGAATTATTCATGACATTTTGTGTATACAGTACCCACCATTCTAGCTTATTGTAGTTACATATTAAAGACCTTCTTTAAAGCCCCTTTTTTCCAAACCATTGTCTCTAGGTTTGAATCAATTTATGAAACGTAGAATTTGACGGCAGAATATACTAACTCCACACAGTTAGGGCTGTAGTGGGCCAACTGGGCATATACCTAAAGCACAGTGCACATTTCATCAATTAGCTTAAAAAAATCATAATATGCTTTACACACAAACTGTGGATTGAACATACATACCAGTACTGTAACTCGTAGTTGTTGTTGCTCCCAAGTGCTCCAGCGCTCCACTTACATGTCAGGATCTCAAATTTAGAGTTGATACACTGAAAGTCTGTAATTTTTGATTCCCACGTGCCTGCATATATTAATAAACATAAGAAATAGGTTTAACAGTTTAAACGGACCAACAACAAAAAAAATCCAAAATTTACATTTTTAGATGTTATAAAACACTATGGAAGGATCTGCGCAAATCCTATAAAGTGGTGGGTAATGAGTGATGAATCCAGCCTGAAAATGGGCACAGTCTGGTGCTGCTCCATACGTGTGTGACTTCTTTGCCACAGTGATCTGACTCCAAGTATTTCTAAATTGCCGCACTGGACTAATTATCAATACTTAAGTCCGTGGAGACCTCTGCAGTCAGCTGAACACCTGTTTGCTGTGGTTTTCCTGGAGCTGCTGCAGGCTACAAATTCCCTGCTTGAAACTGAGATGGCCAGGATCATAACAGGTCAGCGCAGCTCACTGCAGGAATGCCGTTTTCAGGTGACATGAGACCTATATTGGGGCGATCTAGAGACCTTTTGGGTGTATAACAGCGGCCAATGAGACGCTGTCTGGCACAGAATTTTAATCTCCTAGTATGGTTGGAATAATAATAATAATAATAATAATAATTTTATTTATATAGCGCTCTTTCTCCAACAGGACTCAAGGCGGTTTACAGATATCAAAAACAATGCACATGATACAGAGGATTTGAGTAATACAACAATAGACAAGCAACAGAGACATAAAAGAAATCCTTAAGCACACAGAAAGCATAATGCAGGATTGGTGTAGGCATTTTGGGTAATAACTTCCAAGGGTTGTGTATTCCACCCTCACAAGGTACATGGTGCGGCAGCCATCTTGGGCGCTCAGCGTAGGATTACCCAGGGTGGAATAGTCCACCCCTAGAAGAGATGACAGAAAATGGGGGTGATTTCAGAGTCCTACAGTTCAGAGTAGGGTTCCATCAAAACCATCAGGCCTATGTATTTTTCATCCCATCCACAAGTGTACCATATGGGGCAGCCATGTTGGGAATGAGAACTAGCACCCTGCAAGTGAGTTTACATATTATTATATACTTGATTTGCTATACTGGAGTCTTATAAAGACTGAGCATAATACGCTACCGTATGATAATATTAAATCAACGTTTTAGAGAGACTGCTCTAACAATAAAAACTGGTATATACAGTACATTGAGCATTTGCAAATGAAGTTATTTATTGTTAATACTGGCTGGAAGAAATATAATCTCTCATTGTTACAATTAGTTTATATTGCTACATGAAGTTCTATTTATTACTGCTGGGATGTTATGTGTCATGAGCTGTTTTATCTTTTTTATTTTTATCTTTGTATGAATACATTTTAACTATTGGATTTATTGACACAGCAGCGCGGTTTCTTTGTCCTGGGTATTGAGTAGCAGCCTCCAAACAACTGGGTTCCTTTCCCAGTTAATTCAAGAATTGTTTTAAAGCTTTAGCAAATGCTCATGGCACAAATCCATCTGACACAGGATAAGGGGAAGGGATATCCTCAAAATAGCCAAAACATAGTTTAATGCAAATAAGCTTGAACACAATTTATTTTATGTTATAAAAACAATAGGTAATAACGCCAGGTACCTGGTTTTTCAGCTATCACTATATATATATATATATATATATATATATATATATATATATATATATATATATATATATTTATTTTGAGAATGCTGATTTATATACAGGAATGAAAAGCTATACCTTATACACACTTTAAATACACTTTACCATGGAGCCGTTGCGGCCACTACACTTAATACACACTCTACGCACCTTTTACGCTGTTAGCATACAGAGTCCTGTACCGTGTACGGACTTTGCGTACAAACGCCGTGCTGACGGTACAAAGTACACACAGCCCGTACACACTTTAAACCTTATGCAGCAATGCAGTGCGATGCTATTACACTTTAAACCTTAGCAGGGTAAGAAAGACACGACACCAGTCTGTAGTTAAACCACTGGGTTCTGACACCACAGCGTATTATTGCTGAAAGGGGGTTACAATATAAACAATACAATACAACAGAATAATGGCTACATTCAATGGTACATACGTGATTGGATTCGCCGCGCTACCCAGATCTGGTCCCCGGTCATCTGATAGATAACTTTGTGAGTCTTGTGTCTGACCAGGCCTGCTGCAGGCTCTCTTTATACAATTCATCCAAAACATAACACAATGGATACTGTAATCTCTTTGTCCATTTGACACATGGATGGTCATTCACAGTATAGGAGAGGTCATAGGTCGGTTTGAATAGGTGGGCGATGTCTGTTCCAACTGCTCTTGTGGGTGATCTCCTCTGGATTCCCACCGTATACAGAATGTACAGTAAATACAGTTTATATCTATATTCTGCTCCTGCACATAACTATCCGCAGGAACATGCAATCTTTCTCAAATCAACACCGGAATGTTACCCTTAAAATACCCTTCAGCTGGATACCAAACACCACCTTATAACCTTGTTCTGTCCCCACCTATCCTGTAAAGGTGAATCTCTTTGTTCTGTTACCATTTAAACTGTTGTTACTTTCTAATGTGGTGCAGGGAGACTATGTTTACATTGTGCACTATTTGGATTAAATATGTAATGTGTTTTGATAGCTTTCCATGCATTCACAAACTCTACCGTAAATACTCATACCACGCGCTAATGCGCAGGACCGCGGGAGCGACCATATGCAGATTGCGAATATGCGCACGTACGGCAGAGCAAGTACGCGCACAGAGGCCATCTGTGTGTAGTTTGTACGTAATGTATGTACTGCAATATTTTTCGACTTTGGCAGTCACCAATAACTGCCACTATCTAATCACTAAACAGAAAAATATCTATACAATATCTACAGAAGCTTTGATGATCAGGGAGAGTTGTAGGTGGGAAATGTATGACCTAGTGAGATAGTAAAAAGCATGTATGTATGAATCCATGTCTGAGGGGCATGTATCATTGTGCCATATATGTTCTAAATAAGCTTCGTGGTACTGCAAAGTATACATTAAATCCTTCTCATCCCGTACTAAGGGTCTGTAAATGGGCCAACAAACACTACCGAGCTCTTTTTGGCTTCTTGTTCCAACAAATGGGGTGCACATTTAGTTGATGATACATGGAGGGGGAACATATGTGAGTGCTAGTATATGTGGATATCACCTGTCGACTATGTGTGCTGTTAACTGGATGTTGCAGAGATGAAGATAAGACACATATCTAAAATACATTCACATAAACATTTTGGGTAGGGCTGATGTCTTTTCCGGATGGATGTATCTGGGCAGAGGGGAATACAAAAGAAAAACGGGTGAAAGAAACAGGCCATGAAATTCATTTGCAATCCTTATCATAACACTGTCTCTATGGAAGGGTCATAAATTAAATCTGCTGCTATAACAGCGCCCTCGCTCCTTAGACTCATCAACTGTGTGCCGTACTTGTGCCGCGTCAGAAATCGAACACACCTAAATATCGAACCAATAATTATAACGACTCCCAGGATACAAAGGAGAAGCTTCCCTACACTCATAATAACATTTTGAGCCCATTCTCCTAAACCTGAGAACCAATTTCGTGGGTTCAGCCATGAGACCCAGCCGGTCAGTTCATTACTCACAGTCGCTAAGGTAAGGTTGTGCTTCCTCCTGAACTCCCACTTCAACTGCAAGATATCGTCCATATTTTGATCGATGATCTCCGTGGGGTCGTTAGTACTGTTCGTAATATACGTACAGCACTTCACACCATATTGAGTTGCCAGAATAACACAGTACCCACCTGTCACAGCTGTGATATAATTAAGGACCATCCTGTGCTGAATCAGTTCCTGCTTGTAAGCTTGTAACTCCCTTCCCGTATACCTGGAGGTGTCGTCATACATCTCAGTGATATTATCTATCAAGTTCGCTAGCGCATGGATATACCTATAATTTATATTTCCTCTGGCAGTACGGGTGATGTCTAATGCGAGAAGGAATTGAATCCCGGTGGATTCGTGGATCAAATCAGAGGCTGCGTGCTCTGTCCTATCTATAAGGTGTCTCTTGATGATGTGTTCATAGTGAGTATGAGTATAAGGAGCCTGAGCACTGCGGTGAACGTCTTTCATCTTATCATGGGTTATGGTCATGACCTCTGGCAGTACTCTCCCAATATAACACAATCCCTCTGAGCTCGGGGCAAGCCACTTGTACGCCTTCCTCCCACATATGAAATAGGCATCATCTGGGAGAACATAGGGGACAAATTATAACATCACCATATTACAAACTTTCCAAGTGAAGAAACCAATCCCTAGTTCTCCCATCTGCTCAGTACAAGTATCGGGCTGGATGATATGAGCACAATACCCTGGCGATACTTTTCCAACCCACATGGTCTTGCTTCCACGAGTATACCTATATCGAAAATACCTCCCACTGTTGGCTATTTGGCGTACAAGTTCAGAGTCTATGGGTATCCTATCAGCTCTGTGTAAAAAGGTAATTGTCTGGTTATTCCACGTCACTTCCCAATTTCCCGATTTTCAGTAATAGGAAATATTAAAACACAATAAGGACCTGTCCACATGATACTGGTGGAGCTTCAAACTAGGGGGCCTAGAGATATTGAATTTCTTGTCCACCGGTCTCCCACCCCATAATTCGAGTACCTCATCTATTGCTAAAGGGTACGGTACTAATCCTGACTTGCTCTGACCTTGAGGCACCTGTGAGTACACCCAGCATTCTGTCTGGTTTAAGAACTTACCCACTAGTGAGTGGTAATCACTCAACGGATGAAGGTCCATGTCGATATTAAGGTTGGACTGACATCTCTGGATGCACCCATCCTCAACTATATTCTCACAATTCCTACAAATACAATATTCATCAGACAATAACCCCTCACAGTGCCTCCGAGCTCCCTGACTACCAGAGCGCTTACTGATGCCAGCCTTTACTAAAGTGATGCGCTGATCCTGAGATCCTACAAATTCATACTTGCCATCAGAACCCATTCCAGATCCCTGCTCGACCTCTCTGGGATCCTCACCAAAACAAACTGTCCTTATCAAAAACCAGAATTACTAACAGAACCCGAAACGCAGTCTCTTGTGATCGATCCATTTCGTTAGGGGAAAGGAGGAAAAAAAGAAGGAGAAAAGAAAGAAAAAATGCAGGGGGAGTTGAAAAAAAGAAAGTGGTATGACAACCGTTCTAGCTCTTGTGCTCAGATGCCTTTCAACAGTCCTGCCTCTCAACTTTCCCGGAACAGACACTCCAGTGATACGAGATTCTCTACACTCTGCTCTTTGTCACGAGTTCTCTCCGGGTCAGCGACCTTCTTGCAGTGGGACGAGTGGATCCAAGTCTCTCTTTCGGCGACCTTCAATGCTGTTGTGCTGGTTAACAAGACTTGATATGGTCCTTCCCACCTGTCTATGAGGCAACCTGAACGTAAGAAATTTCAAATCATCACATAATCCCCAGGTTCAATGTCATGACAATTACTGTTCGGTAGGTCAGAAATCACCTGCTTTAAATTTCTTTGTTGATTTCTATGCTGCTGGCTCATCCCAACCAAATATTTCACAGTCACTTCAATATTACATTTCAAATCATCCTGGGGGGTCTATCATTACATGAGGTTGTCGACCAAAAAGAATTTCAAAAGGTGATAGGTTAAGGGGAGACCTGGGAGTGGTTCTGATGCTGTACAATACTAGTGGCAAAACTTCTGGCCACGACAATCCAGTTTCAGCCATTAATTTGCTCAGCTTGTTCTTAATAGTGCTATTCACTCTCTCCACCTTTGCACTCGCCTGTGGACGGTACGGAGTATGCAGTTTGCTATTAATTCCCATCAGCTTGCACATGACCTGAAAGACTTCACTTGTAAAATGGGTAACCCTATCACTTTCAATTATTCTAGGGATACCATATCTACACACAAATTCCTGCACAATTTTCTTTGCAGTGAACGTAGCAGTATTTGTGGCAGCAGGGAACGCTTCTACCCAGTTGGAAAATACATCAATACAAACTAACACATATTTTAAATTCCTACAGGGTGGTAACTGTATGAAATCGATTTGTATTACCTGAAAAGGTCCGTCTGTCGGAGGGATATGGGATGGCTCTGTTGGTATTGACTTTCCAATATTCTTCCTCAAGCAAGTAAAACATGTCATTGCTCTCTTACCTGCATGAGAAGAGAATCCTGGCGCACACCAGTAGGCTCTCACCAGCTTACACATACCCTCTTTACCCAGATGAGTCAGACCGTGTGCCACCTCAGCTAGGCTTGGAAGATATGCTCTGGGGGCTACTGGCTTACCGTGTCCACCTGTCCAAAGTCCTGAGGACTCCTGGCCATACCCCTTTGACCTCCAGACTGCCTTTTCCTGTAAAGAACACAAATATTGCATTTCAATGTGTTTAACTGTTGTGTTTTATCAGTTGTGTGAAGTAAACCGTCTGTGGAAAGCGAAAAGAGAGAGGAAATAATAAAAAGAAAATTTGTCAGATTTGCGTTCACCATCAGGCTGTCACACCCTCATGCATATCTGTGTCTATGCACAGTCTCCCTTCATCAGTATTCTCATTCTCCACCCTTTGTGCATGACCAGGCACACTGCATAAATACTGGTGTCCTTATGTCCTTATGCTGGTGAGATATACTGGATTTGGGCAGAGCTCTGAAAGACCGAGTAGGCATATGGCGTTTGAACTGTAATCTTGTCGGTGAACGTAAGAGATGAAGAGGAAACTTTGAAGACAAATCTCATAGAATTTAGTAACAGATAAATTTGTAGAGGCAAAAAAAAATATTTTACAAAATTTGACATCTGGATTGGGCACTACGGGGGAATAATTCTCTACTCAGTCTATTCCCCTAAAAAAAATTCTATGTGTGTTATATCTCTACTGGGACTATCCCAGCCATCAATCCAGTGTCCTGTCCATTTTAAGTTCATAGGGAACC
Source organism: Pseudophryne corroboree (assembly GCF_028390025.1). Taxonomy (NCBI): domain Eukaryota; kingdom Metazoa; phylum Chordata; class Amphibia; order Anura; family Myobatrachidae; genus Pseudophryne; species Pseudophryne corroboree. The sequence continues at coordinate 360,284,494 of NC_086451.1, forward strand.
CGGTATCTTTGAGATAATTTCCTCTACCTGCGATGGACATGCATCTAAAACAGTGAAATGCAACATTAGTCTTCGTGGGTATCCAACATACTTTGTGCTTCCTGGGCGGGAGCACTCTATATGTATACCATCTCTAACAAAACTTCTGTTAAGTTAATTAGAGGTCACTTCTGCTAGAGAGAGAGGCAAAAGTTTAGAGGCCTCCTCCTAACCCCAGCAAGTTCTGTCAAAAGGGTAAAGTTGCATTTATTCTGTTCTTCCCATTAACCGAATCTGTGTTTTCTATATGGCTCGTGATTCCTTACTATATGTCCCTTGATCCCGTCTATGTGTTTAGTAACATGGCTTGTTTTCTCTGTCTAGGGGTCTATATTGGCTATGTGCTCTACTATACCGACAATCTCTGGCAAAATGCCCTTCCTTCCTACAAGTGTAACATATCCTAGGTCTTTTCTTACTATCAGGGTTTTGGGGTTTAGGCTGATGAGACTTTGGTGTAAGAGCCTGTATACTTTCAATCCTCAGCCTCTCCTCCTGTTGTTTTCTACGCCTAACAATATTCTTGTGGTGTTCAATTGTGCACTCTATAAGACAAGCTACTGTGACCCCTCTCCAATTAGGCAAAGATGTTTGTACCCTGTCCCTTTCTGTCTTATTGAGTCCGTCCATTAGCACAGAGACAGCCACCTCCCTGTAATTTGCATCGTTCCCTGTATCTGATACCCCAATATATCTGTCCATTATTTGCAGGGCCCGATGGAAATATTCAGATGTCATTTCATTTTCCCTCTGTTTTATGGAGAAAATTCTTCTCCACTTAACAGTTGTGGGGAAATACAACTCTAGTTGCATGTTAATTTGCTCTAAGTTCTCCTGATTGTGTTTGTCAGTCATATGACTATCCGACTCTAATCTATAATCAGTGATACATTTTTGGGTGTCAATATTAGGGGGTAGGCACGCTTTCAGAAATATCCGCCAGTGTATGTTTGTCGGTTCATATGCATTACCCAGATCTCTGATAAATTTCTGACATCTGGCTAAATGCTTCCGAGGGTCGGGGAATTCTGAAATGATTGACCGCAGCACATCTCTGGGCCACGGGCAATACATTGCATTATTCCTGGTGAGGACTACTCCCTGACTATCAGTTCCCCCATTGGGAGTTACCATTTCCAAGACAGGGTGTAATTCTACCATTCCGTTCCTAATCTGTTTACTGTGAGGTGTTGTTGTCTCTGTGCAATGAACTGTCTCACACTTACCGGTAGCTGTGACCTCACCAATTCTTTCATTGGGAAATATTGTTACTGCTCTACCTGGTTGGACAGGCCCCACCTGAGTTCCCTGCAAGGTGACTGCTTGGAGGAGAACTGCAATTTGGCTGGATCCTTCATCTTCTTGTGACCTATAACCTTGAAAAGACTTCAAAACAGGATACATCTTGCAAAAATTAGGGTTAATACATTGTTTTTGCATACTACTATCATTTACCGATATACCATTGACTGTAGCCATCTCTTCCCCTTCGACCTGTGTCGACAATGGTGTGTTTGTGTTCTCATTCCCGCTAGGTTTTGAACCTGTTTTGCGAATTTGTTCCCTTTGCATGGGTGGTATTCATGTGACCGCCGGTCAGCTGACCGATAGTCACATGACCTCCTCCACCAGCCCGACGGGTCACTGTCCCGATGGTCGGCATGCCGACCAACAGGGACTATTTCCAATCGTGGGTGTCCACGACACCCATAGAGTGGGAATAGAACCCATGGCGACCGCAGGTCGCCACCGAGCCCGCAGCGCGGCGAGCGCAGCGAGCCCGCAAGGGGCTTGCTGCACTCGCCCCTCCCCGCCGGGATCCCGGCGTCGGTATGCTGCCGGGATCCCGGCGTCAGTAAGCTGACCGGCGGACAGGAGACCACCGGTCAGCCATACTACACCCCTTTGCATATCCCCCTCTTGCTGCCATAAAATTAAACAATCATTATGTCTAATCCTTTGTTTTCTGGATTTAAGAAGACATATTTTACTGCTTACATTCTGCAGTACCTCTGGTTCAAAGCTGCCCACCCTAGGGTATGGTACCCTATCTTTGTTAGTCATACATACCCATTCATTGCAAAAAGCCCATACTTTTCACACATAATAAACCTTGCTGACCCTCTCGGTCGCAAATCTGACCTTTTCGGTCTCACTTCTTCAGCCTGAACTAGGGAGGCCAATCCCGGGACGTTTTTTCAATCCCGGGATTCGGGATTGAAAAACGGTCGATCCCGGGATTGCAGTAGGGACCAGTGAAAGATGTAGGGAGCAGCGCTGGAGGGAGGGTGTAGGTAGCGGTGTGGGAGGTAGGGAGGGGGTAGGTAGCGGTGCGGGAAGTAGGGAGGGGTAGGTAGCGGTGTGGGAGGTAGGGAGGGGGTAGGCATAGGCGTGCGCAGACACTGACAGGCGGGTGCCGCTACGGCCTTCCCCCCCCCCCTCCACAGCATTATAGTGTTCTCTCACCTCCCCTGTCCTGATATAGACTGTTCACCTGGGCGGCCCAGGTAAGCAGTCTATGTCCAGGACAGTGGAGGTGATAGTACACTATAATGCCGTGCCATGGAGGGGGGAGTCCGAAGCGGCACCCGCCTGTCAGTGTCTGGGGGTAGGTAGCGGTGCGGGAGGGTGGGTGTAGGTAGTGGTGCGGTAGGGTTGGTAGCGGCGCAGGAGGGAGGGAGGGAGGGTGTAAGTAATAACACTTACTATTAGGCGGGCGGCCGCAGCCGCCATGGACATACTGAACGCAGCAGCATTTCAAATGAAGCGCCGGCCGCCAGCCAATCAGAGCTGGCGGACCGGCAGCCAATCAGGGAAGCTGCCGCAGCAGTCGCTCCTGATTGGCTGCCGCTGCTGCGGCAGCTTCCCTGATTGGCTGCCGGTCCGCCAGCTCTGATTGGCTGGTGGCCGGCGCTTCATTTGAATTGCTGCTGCGTTCAGCGTGTCCATGGCTGCCGCGGCCGCCTGATAGTCAGTGTTATTACTTACACCCACTCGCCCTCCCGCGCCGCTTCCAACCCTCCCACACATGCGCACTGTAATCCCTTGAATCCCGGGATTGGAGGCTCGAATCCCGGGATTGGAGGCTCCAATCCCGGGATTCAAATCCCGGCATTTTTGGGCCCAAATCCCGGGATCCCGCCGATCCTGATCCCGGGATTGGCCTCCCTAGCCTGAACCCTGGCTACTGAACGCCCACTGCTTGTGCAATTGGATCCCATCGTGGACTTTTTGCCAATAAACGCAATCCCCAATGCACACCGCAGATAAACGGTGAAAGACACCTAGCGCTTTCACTCGCTTACGCCCACGTTGGCCAGTACTACCATACACTGTCGATAGCGAAGGCAATGTACCCAACCCAGGGCCCTATCTGACCTATATTTACTGGAAGTTTTCAGGAATAACTTACCCTTTCCAGTAAAGTATCGGTCGTTGGAGATTTTCCTGAGAGAGACCAGCGAAAACTCCCTATAACCTTATACACAAATCACACTTGCGTATGCTCTATACAGCACTACTGATTAGAGATGAGCGCCTGAAATTTTTCGGGTTTTGTGTTTTGGTTTTGGGTTCGGTTCCGCGGCCGTGTTTTGGGTTCGAACGCGTTTTGGCAAAACCTCACCGAATTTTTTTTGTCGGATTCGGGTGTGTTTTGGATTCGGGTGTTTTTTTCAAAAAACACTAAAAAACAGCTTAAATCATAGAATTTGGGGGTCATTTTGATCCCTAAGTATTATTAACCTCAAAAACCATAATTTACACTCATTTTCAGTCTATTCTGAATACCTCACACCTCACAATATTATTTTTAGTCCTAAAATTTGCACCGAGGTCGCTGTGTGAGTAAGATAAGCGACCCTAGTGGCCGACACAAACACCGGGCCCATCTAGGAGTGGCACTGCAGTGTCACGCAGGATGTCCCTTCCAAAAAACCCTCCCCAAACAGCACATGACGCAAAGAAAAAAAGAGGCGCAATGAGGTAGCTGTGTGAGTAAGATTAGCGACCCTAGTGGCCGACACAAACACCGGGCCCATCTAGGAGTGGCACTGCAGTGTCACGCAGGATGGCCCTTCCAAAAAACCCTCCCCAAACAGCACATGACGCAAAGAAAAAAAGAGGCGCAATGAGGTAGCTGTGTGAGTAAGATTAGCGACCCTAGTGGCCGACACAAACACCGGGCCCATCTAGGAGTGGCACTGCAGTGTCACGCAGGATGTCCCTTCCAAAAAACCCTCCCCAAACAGCACATGACGCAAAAAAAAAAAGAGGCGCAATGAGGTAGCTGTGTGAGTAAGATTAGCGACCCTAGTGGCCGACACAAACACCGGGCCCATCTAGGAGTGGCACTGCAGTGTCACGCAGGATGTCCCTTCCAAAAAACCCTCCCCAAACAGCACATGACGCAAAGAAAAAATGAGGCGCAATGAGGTAGCTGACTGTGTGAGTAAGATTAGCGACCCTAGTGGCCGACACAAACACCGGGCCCATCTAGGAGTGGCACTGCAGTGTCACGCAGGATGTCCCTTCCAAAAAACCCTCCCCAATCAGCACATGATGCAAAGAAAAAGAAAAGAAAAAAGAGGTGCAAGATGGAATTGTCCTTGGGCCCTCCCACCCACCCTTATGTTGTATAAACAAAACAGGACATGCACACTTTAACCAACCCATCATTTCAGTGACAGGGTCTGCCACACGACTGTGACTGATATGACGGGTTGGTTTGGACCCCCCCCAAAAAAGAAGCAATTAATCTCTCCTTGCACAAACTGGCTCTACAGAGGCAAGATGTCCACCTCATCTTCACCCTCCAATATATCACCGTGTACATCCCCCTCCTCACAGATTATCAATTCGTCCCCACTGGAATCCACCATCTCAGCTCCCTGTGTACTTTGTGGAGGCAATTGCTGCTGGTCAATGTCTCCGCGGAGGAATTGATTATAATTCATTTTAATGAACATCATCTTCTCCACATTTTCTGGATGTAACCTCGTACGCCGATTGCTGACAAGGTGAGCGGCGGCACTAAACACTCTTTCGGAGTACACACTTGTGGGAGGGCAACTTAGGTAGAATAAAGCCAGTTTGTGCAAGGGCCTCCAAATTGCCTCTTTTTCCTGCCAGTATAAGTACGGACTGTGTGACGTGCCTACTTGGATGCGGTCACTCATATAATCCTCCACCATTCTATCAATGTTGAGAGAATCATATGCAGTGACAGTAGACGACATGTCCGTAATCGTTGTCAGGTCCTTCAGTCCGGACCAGATGTCAGCATCAGCAGTCGCTCCAGACTGCCCTGCATCACCGCCAGCGGGTGGGCTCGGAATTCTGAGCCTTTTCCTCGCACCCCCAGTTGCGGGAGAATGTGAAGGAGGAGATGTTGACAGGTCGCGTTCCGCTTGACTTGACAATTTTGTCACCAGCAGGTCTTTCAACCCCAGCAGACCTGTGTCTGCCGGAAAGAGAGATCCAAGGTAGGCTTTAAATCTAGGATCGAGCACGGTGGCCAAAATGTAGTGCTCTGATTTCAACAGATTGACCACCCGTGAATCCTTGTTAAGCGAATTAAGGGCTGCATCCACAAGTCCCACATGCCTAGCGGAATCGCTCCCTTTTAGCTCCTTCTTCAATGCCTCCAGCTTCTGCAAAAGCCTGATGAGGGGAATGACCTGACTCAGGCTGGCAGTGTCTGAACTGACTTCACGTGTGGCAAGTTCAAAGGGCATCAGAACCTTGCACAACGTTGAAATCATTCTCCACTGCACTTGAGACAGGTGCATTCCACCTACTATATCGTGCTCAATTGTATAGGCTTGAATGGCCTTTTGCTGCTCCTCCAACCTCTGAAGCATATAGAGGGTTGAATTCCACCTCGTTACCACTTCTTGCTTCAGATGATGGCAGGGCAGGTTCAGTAGTTTTTGGTGGTGCTCCAGTCTTCTGTACGTGGTGCCTGTACGCCGAAAGTGTCCCGCAATTTTTCTGGCCACCGACAGCATCTCTTGCACGCCCCTGTCGTTTTTTAAAAAATTCTGCACCACCAAATTCAAGGTATGTGCAAAACATGGGACGTGCTGGAATTTGCCCATATTTAATGCACACACAATATTGCTGGCGTTGTCCGATGCCACAAATCCACAGGAGAGTCCAATTGGGGTAAGCCATTCCGCGATGATCTTCCTCAGTTGCCGTAAGAGGTTTTCAGCTGTGTGCGTATTCTGGAAAGCGGTGATACAAAGCGTAGCCTGCCTAGGAAAGAGTTGGCGTTTGCGAGATGCTGCTACTGGTGCCGCCGCTGCTGTTCTTGCGGCGGGAGTCCATACATCTACCCAGTGGGCTGTCGCAGTCATATAGTCCTGACCCTGCCCTGCTCCACTTGTCCACATGTCCGTGGTTAAGTGGACATTGGGTACAACTGCATTTTTTAGGACACTGGTGAGTCTTTTTCTGACGTCCGTGTACATTCTCGGTATCGCCTGCCTAGAGAAGTGGAACTTAGATGGTATTTGGTAACGGGGGCACACTGCCTCAATAAATTGTCTAGTTCCCTGTGAACTAACGGCGGATACCGGACGCACGTCTAACACCAACATAGTTGTCAAGGACTCAGTTATCGGCTTTGCAGTAGGATGACTGCTGTGATATTTCATCTTCCTCGCAAAGGACTGTTGAACAGTCAATTGCTTACTGGAAGTAGTACAAGTGGGCTTACGACTTCCCCTCTGGGATGACCATCGACTCCCAGCGGCAACAACAGCAGCGCCAGCAGCAGTAGGCGTTACACGCAAGGATGCATCGGAGGAATCCCAGGCAGGAGAGGACTCGTCAGAATTGCCAGTGACATGGCCTGCAGGACTATTGGCATTCCTGGGGAAGGAGGAAATTGACACTGAGGGAGTTGGTGGGGTGGTTTGCGTGAGCTTGGTTACAAGAGGAAGGGATTTACTGGTCAGTGGACTGCTTCCGCTGTCACCCAAAGTTTTTGAACTTGTCACTGACTTATTATGAATGCGCTGCAGGTGACGTATAAGGGAGGATGTTCCGAGGTGGTTAACGTCCTTACCCCTACTTATTACAGCTTGACAAAGGGAACACACGGCTTGACACCTGTTGTCCGCATTTCTGGTGAAATACCTCCACACCGAAGAGCTGATTTTTTTGGTATTTTCACCTGGCATGTCAACGGCCATATTCCTCCCACGGACAACAGGTGTCTCCCCGGGTGCCTGACTTAAACAAACCACCTCACCATCAGAATCCTCCTGGTCAATTTCCTCCCCAGCGCCAGCAACACCCATATCCTCCTCATCCTGGTGTACTTCAACAATGACATCTTCAATCTGACTATCAGGAACTGGACTGCGGGTGCTCCTTCCAGCACTTGCAGGGGGCGTGCAAATGGTGGAAGGCGCATGCTCTTCACGTCCAGTGTTGGGAAGGTCAGGCATCGCAACCGACACAATTGGACTCTCCTTGTGGATTTGGGATTTCGAAGAATGCACAGTTCTTTGCTGTGCTGCTTTTGCCAGCTTGAGTCTTTTCATTTTTCTAGCGAGAGGCTGAGTGCTTCCATCCTCATGTGAAGCTGAACCACTAGCCATGAACATAGGCCAGGGCCTCAGCCGTTCCTTGCCACTCCGTGTGGTAAATGGCATATTGGCAAGTTTACGCTTCTCCTCCGCCAATTTTATTTTAGGTTTTGGAGTCCTTTTTTTACTGATATTTGGTGTTTTGGATTTGACATGCTCTGTACTATGACATTGGGCATCGGCCTTGGCAGACGACGTTGCTGGCATTTCATCGTCTCGGCCATGACTAGTGGCAGCAGCTTCAGCACGAGGTGGAAGTGGATCTTGATCTTTCCCTAATTTTGGAACCTCAACATTTTTGTTCTCCATATTTTAATAGGCACAACTAAAAGGCACCTCAGGTAAACAATGGAGATGGATGGATTGGATACTAGTATACAATTATGGACGGGCTGCCGAGTGCCGACACAGAGGTAGCCACAGCCGTGAACTACCGCACTGTACTGTGTCTGCTGCTAATATATAGACTGGTTGATAAAGAGATAGTATACTCGTAACTAGTATGTATGTATAAAGAAAGAAAAAAAAACCACGGTTAGGTGGTATATACAATTATGGACGGGCTGCCGAGTGCCGACACAGAGGTAGCCACAGCCGTGAACTACCGCACTGTACTGTGTCTGCTGCTAATATATAGACTGGTTGATAAAGAGATAGTATACTCGTAACTAGTATGTATGTATAAAGAAAGAAAAAAAAAACCACGGTTAGGTGGTATATACAATTATGGACGGGCTGCCGAGTGCCGACACAGAGGTAGCCACAGCCGTGAACTACCGCACTGTACTGTGTCTGCTGCTAATATATAGACTGGTTGATAAAGAGATAGTATACTCGTAACTAGTATGTATGTATAAAGAAAGAAAAAAAAACCACGGTTAGGTGGTATATACAATTATGGACGGGCTGCCGAGTGCCGACACAGAGGTAGCCACAGCCGTGAACTACCGCACTGTACTGTGTCTGCTGCTAATATATAGACTGGTTGATAAAGAGATAGTATACTCGTAACTAGTATGTATGTATAAAGAAAGAAAAAAAAACCACGGTTAGGTGGTATATACAATTATGGACGGGCTGCCGAGTGCCGACACAGAGGTAGCCACAGCCGTGAACTACCGCACTGTACTGTGTCTGCTGCTAATATATAGACTGGTTGATAAAGAGATAGTATACTCGTAACTAGTATGTATGTATAAAGAAAGAAAAAAAAACCACGGTTAGGTGGTATATACAATTATGGACGGGCTGCCGAGTGCCGACACAGAGGTAGCCACAGCCGTGAACTACCGCACTGTACTGTGTCTGCTGCTAATATATAGACTGGTTGATAAAGAGATAGTATACTCGTAACTAGTATGTATGTATAAAGAAAGAAAAAAAAACCACGGTTAGGTGGTATATACAATTATGGACGGGCTGCCGAGTGCCGACACAGAGGTAGCCACAGCCGTGAACTACCGCACTGTACTGTGTCTGCTGCTAATATATAGACTGGTTGATAAAGAGATAGTATACTCGTAACTAGTATGTATGTATAAAGAAAGAAAAAAAAACCACGGTTAGGTGGTATATACAATTATGGACGGGCTGCCGAGTGCCGACACAGAGGTAGCCACAGCCGTGAACTACCGCACTGTACTGTGTCTGCTGCTAATATATAGACTGGTTGATAAAGAGATAGTATACTCGTAACTAGTATGTATGTATAAAGAAAGAAAAAAAAACCACGGTTAGGTGGTATATACAATTATGGACGGGCTGCCGAGTGCCGACACAGAGGTAGCCACAGCCGTGAACTACCGCACTGTACTGTGTCTGCTGCTAATATATAGACTGGTTGATAAAGAGATAGTATACTACTAATATTATATATACTGGTGGTCAGGTCACTGGTCACTAGTCACACTGGCAGTGGCACTCCTGCAGCAAAAGTGTGCACTGTTTAATTTTAATATAATATTATGTACTCCTGGCTCCTGCTATAACCTATAACTGGCACTGCAGTAGTGCTCCCCAGTCTCCCCCACAATTATAAGCTGTGTGAGCTGAGCAGTCAGACAGATATATATAATATTATATATAGATAATAGATGATGCAGCACACTGGCCTGAGCCTGAGCAGTGCACACAGATATGGTATGTGACCGAGTCACTGTGTGCTGTGTATCGCTTTTTTCAGGCAGAGAACGGATTATAAATAAAACTGGTGGTCACTGGTCACTATCAGCAAAACTCTGCACTGTACTGAGTACTCCTAATGCTCCCCAAAATTAGTAAATCAAGTGTCTCTCTAATCTATTCTAAACGGAGAGGACGCCAGCCACGTCCTCTCCCTATCAATCTCAATGCACGTGTGAAAATGGCGGCGACGCGCGGCTCCTTATATAGAATCCGAGTCTCGCGATAGAATCCGAGCCTCGCGAGAATCCGACAGCGTCATGATGACGTTCGGGCGCGCTCGGGTTAACCGAGCAAGGCGGGGAGATCCGAGTCGCTCGGACCCGTGAAAAAAAACATGAAGTTCTGGCGGGTTCGGATTCAGAGAAACCGAACCCGCTCATCTCTACTACTGATACCGCGGTTTTACGCAAAAGCTCGTAAAGGGGTATCAAGTTGCGCTATATATATCGCACCCACAAATGCGCGGTCCAATCGCACAGCATATAGGTACTTGTTACCTATCTGCCATACGACCACGGGTCGTTGTACAAACTGGGACCCTCAGTCCGGAGCGTAATACCAAAAAAAACTTTTTACTTCAATACTTCGCAATACAATGCACTATCACGCTCCTCTACAAATCACCTCACGATTTGCATATTTCAATCTATATTAAGTGAGTCAGCCGCCTCACGCCACCAAACCTCTACTTACTTGGTGTACCACGGGACCCGATTTCCGGAGTTCAATACGTTCACTCTTACATTCGCTCACTCACATATACTTTGTTTTTCTGTACAGAAAATTTGGATTCATTCAGGTTGGCAGCTTTACCCCCAGAGGCAATTTAAATAAAATTATTTAGACTTTATTTTATTTTTATACTAAATTTTTTTAGAAACCGGGTAGTTTTGTGCTATTGTAGCGTGGCTACTGTCCCACCTTTAAACTAAACGAACTATTGTGTAATTTGTACTTAGCGCCCGTACTCTTACGCAATTTGTGTAAACACGCGACCGTGCGTGTCTCTTACGCCGCGTGTGCAGTTCCGTACTTTGTCCGAGACACGTGTACAAAACCGTACGTCCGCAATAGCACAAATCATACAACTCTATAAATGTGAGCAATAAAACTACTATTGCCCACTAAACACAACACAGTTTCTTTCTGTATAAACCTTTACAACTAGGCCAGACGGTGTTTGTGCTTTACGCTTACTTCCTTAAATATTTATGTTAGTTTTAACTATATAGCAACAAATATCTTCGGTTTCACACAGGTCTAAATGAATCTAGCAATCTGAGTGTTATGGCAACAATGTGAGGGTATACAAAGAGTATGGGTGCTGTGTACGCTTTTGGTGCCCAAAAAAAAAATTCACAGATTTTTAAATAGCTTTTTTTCTGTTTACCTTATGGGTTCTACCAGCATCTCTACAAACCATACAGAGCAGACGCCATCTAATTAGCAAATAAGTAGGGTTTTCAGTGTATCCATCGACCAGGAAAAGGATACGTAGGATACTTTCTGTCCACCCTTTTGCTGATAGATTAAGTCTGCTGTGACCTGTTAGGCTGTGAGTATGTGGAAAACCGGACGGATCCCCCAATTGAGAATGCTGATTTATATACAGGAATGAAAAGCTATACCTTATACACACTTTAAATACACTTTACCATGGAGCCGCTGCGGCCACTAAACTTAATACACACTCTACGCACCTTTTATGCTGTTAGCGTACAGAGTCCTGTACCGTGTACGGACTTTGCGTACAAACACCGCGCTGACGGTACAAAGTACACACAGCGCGTACACACCCAATGAATACACTTTAAACCTTATGCAGCAATGCAGTGCGATGCTATTACACTTTAAACCTTTGCAGGGAAAGAAAGACACGACACCATTCTGTAGTTAAACCACTGAGTTCCGACACCACAGCGTATTATTGCTGAAAGGGGGTTACAATATAAACAATACAATACAACAGAATAATGGCTACATTCAATGGTACATACGTGATTGGATTCGCCGCGCTACCCAGATCTGGTCCCCGGTCATCTGATAGATAACTTTGTGAGTCTTGTGTCTGACCAGGCCTGCTGCAGGCTCTCTTTATACAATTCATCCAAAACATAACACAATGGATACTGTAATCTCTTTGTCCATTGGACACAGGGATGGTCATTTACAGTACAGGAGAGGTCATAGGTCGGTTTGAATAGGTGGGCGATGTCTGTTCCAACTGCTCTTGTGGGTGGTCTCCTCTGGATTCCCGCCGTATACATAATGTACAGTAAATACAGTTTATATCTATATTCTGCTCCTGCACATAACTATCCGCAGGAACATGCAATCTTTCTCAAACCAACAATGGAATGTTACCCTTAAAATACCCTTCAGCTGGATACCAAACACCACCTTATAACCTTGTTCTGTCCCCTCCTATCCTGTAAAGGTGAATCCCTTTGTTCTGTTACCATTTAAACTGTTGTTACTTTCTGATGTGGTGCAGGGAGACTATGTGTACATTGTGCACTATTTGGATTAAATATGTAATGTGTTTTGATAGCTTTCCATGCATTCGCAAACTCTACCGTAAATACTCATACCACGCGCTAATGCGCAGGACCGCAGGAGCGACCATACGCAGATTGCGAATATGGGCACGTACGGCAGAGCAAGTACGCGCACGGAGGCCATCTGTGTGTAGTTTGTACGTAATGTATGTACTGCAATATTTTTCGACTTTGACATATATATATATATATATATATATATATATATATATTAAAATGTAATTATAACATGCCTCCCAACATTACCCTCTCCAGGAGGGACAGAATGCTCTGTTCCTGCTCTTCCCTCTTAATTAATGATTGCCATCGCCTGCGCTGAGATACCTTTCTTGTCCATTAACCTGTTCAACACAGGTGATGGCAATCATACAGTCCAGAAGCAAAGAATTTCACCCCTCCTGGAGAGGGTCATGTTGGGAGGTATGTTAAAATTCTCTGAAACAGACTTACCATGCTATCACTTTAAACCGGGACACTCGTGAATTACATAGGTTCTATGGCTGATTAAAACCAGGTGAAATGCAGGCTTGACTTAAGCCAGCCACAGAACATGTGTAATTCATGAGTATCCCAGTTTAAAGGGATATTACTGTATGGTAAACCTACCTAAAAACGATCAGGTAATACTACAAACTATAGACTAATAAAGTGACCCAGCATATGCTGGGTTTAAAAGACTAGTGAGATATATGAAAGTAATACCCCTTTTACACCAAGCTTTTGACCCGGGTTATTGCTGGGTCTACTCAGGTCGCAGCTTGGTGTAAAAGGGATCATGACAAATAACCCAAGTCGAGTAACCAGGGAATCTGACCCAGGTAGCTACCAGGGATGAACTCAGGTAACGATGCAGTGTAAACATCTCGACCCAGTTTATCCAACCCGGTTTATGCTTAAAAGCTGCTGATTGGCTGTGTAAGCAGAGGTCCGCCTTAAGGGAGGGTCTGTGAGTGACATGCAGGGCAAACCCATGTTCAATGTAAATGGGGCTGACCCAGGAATAACCTGGGTCCAGTGTGCAATGTAATACCCCTTTCACACCGCCAATGCCGGATCCCACCCGGGAATTGGAAACGGGTCCTTCCCGGGTGGGATCCGGCATTGGAAGCTGTTGCTGGCTTCCCCGACCCGTCAATATGCCGGGCGGTTTGCCATAGTGGCGGGGGGCAGAGCTGGCAGCGGGAGTGGAGGTGGAGGCGGCGCTGGGAGAGGAGATCATCTCCGCGCCGCCTCTCCGTGTTGTAGTGAACGGGTCCCAGGTCACATCGACCCGGGAGCCCGTTTACGCTGCCGTTGACCCAGTTTTCAATCCAGGAATAACACTGCTTTATTCCCGGGTTGAATTGTCGGGTCAGGAGACCCGGGATTTCGGCTATGGCGCTTTCACACCGCACGCTGAGCCGTGTCGACCTGGTAATACGCCGGGTCGATACCAGGTCATTTGTGCGGTGTGAAAGGGGCATAAATAGGGTCTGAGCCTGGTCTGACCCAGGTTGGAACTGTGTCCAGAAACCTGGGTCGTATCTGGGTTTTTGGTGTAAAAGTGGTACAAGTGATTGATTGAATTAATGGGAAAGTGCATGACTAGAAAAATTTAAAAGAATAAATACCTGTTTAAGCTGCTGTTGTGATCCACTGTAATTTATAGCACATGTGTTTCTGGTTATAACCAAAACCATGTACATACACTGACATTCACTGGAAGACTTCCGTGTTTCCTTACCTTGTACAGGCAGTAACGTGTCATTTCTCTTCACCCATTCACTAACTACTTCCATTTCTTCTGTACATTTTCCTTTTAAATATGTTCTTAATTGTATGAC